>NC_089264.1:26622705-27311333 GCF_963930625.1 Muntiacus reevesi
CCAACAGTGTAAGAGGGTTCCCTTTTCTCCACACCCTCTCCAGCATTTATTGCTTGTAGACTTTTGGATAGCAGCCATCCTGACTGGCGTGTAATGGTACCTCATTGTGGTTTTGATTTGCATTTCTCTGATAATGAGTGATGTTGAACATCTTTTCATGTGTTTCTTAGCCATCTGTATGTCTTTCTTTGGAGAAATGTCTGTTTAGTTCTTTGGCCCATTTTTTGATTGGGTCATTTATTTTCTGGAATTGAGCTGCAGGAGTTGCTTGTATATTTTTGAGATTAATCCTTTGTTTCTTCATTTGCTATTATTTTCTCCCATTCTGAAGGCTGTCTTTTCACCTTGCTTGCAGTTTCCTTTGTTGTGCAAAAGCTTTTAAGTGTAATTAGGTCCCATTTGTTTAATTTTGCTTTATTTCCAATATTCTGGGAGGTGGGTCATAGAGGATCTTGCTGTGATTTATGTCAGAGAGTGTTTTGCTTATGTTCTCCTCTAGGAGTTTTATGGTTTCTAGTCTTACATTTAGATCTTTAATCCATTTTGAGTTTATTTTTGTGTATGGTGTTAGAAAGTGTTCTAGATTCATTCTTTTACAAGTGGTTGACCAGTTTTCCCAGCACCACTTGTTAAAGAGGTTGTCTTTTTTCCGTTGTATATTCTTGCCTCCTTTGTCAAAGATAAGGTGTCCGTAGGTATGTGGATTTATGTCTGGGCTTTGTATTTTGTTCCATTGATCTATATTTCTGTCTTTGTGCCAGTACCATACTGTCTTGATGACTGTGGCTTTGTAGTAGAGCCTGAAGTCAGACAGGTTGATTCCTCCAGTTCCATTCTTCTTTCTCAATATTACTTTGGCTATTTGAGGTTTTTTGAATTTCCATACAAATTGTGAAATTATTTGTTCTAGTTCTGTGAAGAATACCATTGGTAGCTTGATAGGGATTGCATTGAATCTATAGATTGCTTTGGTTAGTATACTCATTTTGACAATATTGATTCTTCCAGTCCATGAACACAGTATATTTCTCCACCTATTTATGTCCTCTTTGATTTCTTTCATCAGTGTTTTATAGTTTTCTATGTGTAGGTCTTTTGTTTCTTTAGGTAGATATACTCCTAAGTTTTTATTCTTTTTGTTGCAATGGTGAATGGTATTGTTTCCTTAATTTCTCTTTTTGTTTTCTCATTGTTAGTGTATAGGAATCCAAGGGATTTCTGTGTGTTAATTTTATATCCTGCAACTTTACTATATTCATTAATTAGCTCTGGTAATTTTCTGGTAGAGTCTTCAGGGTTTTCTATGTAGAGGTTCATGTCATCTTCAAACAGTACAAGTTTCACTTTTTCTTTTCCTATCTGGATTCCTTTTATTTCTTTTTCTGCTCTGATTGCTGTGGCCAACACTTCCAAAACTATGTTGAATAGTAGTGGTGAGAGTGGGCACCCTTGTCTTGTTCCTGATTTTAGGGGAAATGCTTTCAATTTTTCACCATTGAGGGTGATGCTTGCTGTGGGTTTTTCATATATAACTTTTATTATGCTGAGGTATGGTCCTTCTATTCCTGCTTTCAGAAGAGTTTTTATCATAAATTGATGTTGAATTTTGTCAAAGGCTTTCTCTGCATCTATTGAGATAATCATATGGTTTTTATCTTTCAACTTGTTAATATGGTATATTACATTGATTGATTTGTGGATATTAAAGAATCCTTGCATTCCTGGGATAAAGCCCACTTGGTCATGATGTATGATCTTTTTAATATGTTGTTTGATTCTGTTTGCTAGAATTTTATTAAATTTTCTTAAAACTTAGATGCAAACTATGTTCATCAGTGATATTGGCCTGTAGTTTTTTTTGTGTGTGTGTGTGTGTGGCATCTTTGTCTGGTTTTGGAATTAGGGTGATGGTGGCCTCATAGAATGAGTTTGGAAGTTTACCTTCTTCTGCAATTTTCTGGAAGAGTTTGAGTGAGATAGATGTTAGCTCTTCTCTAAATTTTTGGTAGAATTCAGCTGTGAAGACACCTCGTCCTGGACTTTTGTTTGCTGGAAGATTTCTGATTACAGTTTCGATTTCCATGCTTGTGATGGGTCTCTTAAGATCTTCTATTTCTTCCTGGTTCAGTTTGGGAAAGTTATAATTTTCTAGGAATTTGTCCATTTCTTCCAAGTTGTCCATTTTATTGGCATAGAGCTGCTGGTAGTAGTCTCTTATGATCCTTTGGATTTCAGTGTTGTCTGTTGTGATCTCTCCATTTTCATTTCTAATTTTGTTGATTTGGTTCTTCTCCCTTTGTTTCTTAATGAGTCTTGAGAATGGTTGCCTTTAACTTCTAATAAGTTTCCTGGTGATGCTGACCCTGCTAATTTAAGGACCACACTTGAGAACATCCCCTCTATATCATTGTGTAAAATATGGGGAAGCAATGAAGGAGCTGCATTATACTAGGAAAAAAAATCACAAAATAAATTATTTAATGTGGCCACTTTCTTGTCCTTTTGACTTGGATCTACTGCAATTTTCATCCATATTTCTGTACCTCAGATTTCTTATTAGTAACATAAGGGCTTTAGATCAAATTATATTTGATCCTCCTAAGTACAGTTTATAAGATTTTATAAATACTACTATTTATTGTGAGAATTAAATAAAAACTTGTTTCAACCTTAAGGAATTTCAAAATTAGGGAAATTATTTGGAAGTATCTTCTAACAATGAGGAATGATTTAGCAGTAGGTAACTGTGAACTTTGTAACTGTGATTTGAATAAATTGTTTTCTCACATGAAAAATATCTGAAAGTAGACTAGTATCATTGTTTTCATGAATGAAACTTGAGTTCTCTGGAGTATAATTTGAGATGAAATTTGGGTTATAAAATCCCCACATTTTATAATGTGGGAATCAACACCTAAGGGGAAAAGTGGGAACAAGCAGGATTGGGCAGATAAAGCCTGAAATGTGTGCCCAAGAAAATCTTGGCCATTCTCTCAGAATGCTCCCTAGCAAAGGGTCTTGTGTGGATCTGTTTTAAGTTGTGACTCCATATCACTCCGTCACTGAAGAGTGTGACCTCAGCCAGACAGCTTTCAGTAGCTGATTTAGGCCCTGAAACATAGATGTTTGGTTGCTGTCTACTGATTCTGAGGCTTCCCAGGTAACACTAGTGATAAAGAACCCACCTGCCAATGCAGGAGACATAAGAGACATGGGTTTGATACTTGGGTCAGGAATATCTCCTGGAGGAGGTCATGGCAACCCACTCCAATATTCTTGCCTGGAGCATCCCATCGACAGAGGAGCCTGGTGGACTGCAGTCCATAGGGTCACAAAGAATCAGAAGTGACTGAAGCGACTTGGCAGCATGCACTGCTGATTTCACTCTCCACACCTAGCAGCCAGTTCTTCCTTGAAGGGGGTAATGGGCAGTACATTGTTTGTCTACCTCACATATCAACACGAGTCCTCTCTGGCTTTCTTTGCCTTCCTCTCATTCAGAAAATGGCTCCTGCAGTAGCAAGTATTACATGTCATTCAGCACACCAAGGGAGAAGAGAAGCAGTGATGTCCATCTGCTTTTTTACCAGGAAATAAAAAGGTTTCCTAGAAACCATTGACCATATTTTTGCTTATGCTCCACTTACCAGAAAGTAATCACATGACTAGATCTGTAGAGGTTGAAAAGGTGAATAGCTTCTGTCTTTAGTGTCTACAATGGAGCAATGAAAGGGAAAGATGATTGGGGTGGATGTGTGATTCCAAGAAGGTCATTGTCACTCATTTTGATAATTGCCTAAAATATCTACCAGTTACTTTTCTAGGTACAATATGTTAAATCCCATAAAGATGTGCAAAATCAGTACTGTTATTCCCAATCCCCAGAGAAAAGCATGAAAACTAATTTCTTTCTGCGTATCTCTCTCTCTCTCTCTCTTTTTTTAGCATTTTCCTCAGTCATTGTCCTGACATCAAAAATTAATAGTCTTAGGCTTTAGAGAATTTATTGGAGCAGTGAGCAAGGAAGTTTCCTGGTATTGTGTGTAGAGTGCAGTTTTACTAAGAACATGTTCATGCTCCTATTGTAGAAAAATAGCATTTACTAAACTTAGTATTTTTATTTTTCCTTTAGAATCCAAATAAGTTTTCTTATCTATCCTGTGAAAATATAGCCAGTTACCTCACAAATGTGGCATGAACTGAAGGTTACAGGGGCTGTAATTTATATCAAAGCCAAACCAACAGGACTCGTGTCATCTCCTTTCCAAAGCAATATTATCCCAAAGGATGTGCTATTTCACCATAAACCAGTGAGTTCATGCTCAAACATGTAGCTGCCAGCTCGCAATTTAACATAAAATATCTTAAGGAAGCAAGAAAGTAGGTGGGAAAGAAGCTCTACAAATCTCAGGAATCCCTCCTGTTCTTAAGTAGCAGACATTGTGCTAATACACAAATGAAGATGAGTATGACCAAGTGAATTATAATAATGCAGATTGTCAAGTGGACACATCACAACTGAAAATAAGGACCATGCTTTCATAATTGCTGGAGTGGATAGGAAGGAGGAGGAATCTAATTATCTTGTTTCTATAGCTTGTCTGATTGAAATTTAGCTATATTCAAACTCACTTTCCTGTAAATGTATTTCTAGGTCAGTTTTGACCTAGTATTTGAATATTTTTTCCTGAAAACATGTAGGGATTGTATAGAACAGCAGAATAATGTCAGAATTATAACATCAAAGTTATTGTAATAAGAACTATGTTTCTAATAGCAGTGTGTGTATAACTTCTCAAAATAATTTAGATAACTCTCTTTTATGGGGTGCTTTTAGAAATTGTTAGAAAAATATACTTTGATATTCTGGCAAAGAATATACTGTTTTCATAGTGAAATTGTAAAATGTCTTTCTGCAAAATAAATGACCCAATCTAAAAATGGGCCAAAGAACTAAACAGACATTTCTCCAAAGAAGACATGCAGATGGCTAACAAAAACATGAAAAGATGTTCAACATCACTCATTATCAGAGAAATGCAAATCAAAATCACAACGAGGTACCATTACACGCCAGTCAGGATGGCTGCTATCCAAAAGTCTACAAACAATAAAAGCTGGAGAGGGTGTGGAGAAAAGGGAACCCTCTTACACTGTTGGTGGGAATGCAAACTAGTATAGCCACTATGGAGAACAGTGTGGAGATTCCTTAAAAAAATGGAAATAGAACTGTCATATGACCTAGCAATCCCTCTTCTGGGCATACACACCAAGGAAACCAGATCTGAAAGAGACACGTGTACCCCAGTGTTCATCGCAGCACTGTTTATAATAGCCAGGACATGGAAGCAACCTGGATGCCCATCAGGAGACGAATGGATAAGGAAGCTGTGGTACATATACACTATGGAATATTACTCTGTCATTGAAAAGAATACCTTTGAATCAATTCTAATGAGGTGGATGAAACTGGAGCCCATTATACTGAATGAAGTAAGCCAGAAAGATAAACACTGATACCGTATACTAATGCATATATATGGAATTTTAAAAGATGGTAATGATAACCCTATATGCAAAACAGAAAAAGAGACACAGATGTATAGAACAGGGTTTGGGACTCTGTGGGAGAAGGTGAGGGTGGGATGTTCTGAGAGAATAGTACTGAAACAAGTATACTATCAAGGGTGAAACAGATCACCAACCCAGGTTGGATGCATGAGACAAGTGCACTGGGAAGACCCAGAGGGATGGAGAGGGAGGCTGGAGGGGGGATCGGGATGGGGAACACATGTAAATCCATGGTTGATTCATGTCAATGTATGGCAAAAACCAATACAATATTGTAAGCTTAAAAAAAAAAAAAAAAAAAAGACACTCAAATAAATAAATAAATAAAATGTCTCTCTGCAACTTTAACAACCAAAATAGACCATCAATTAGCAGCTTTGAATGAACTGACTTCTAGGAAGCAAAATAAACAGTGATTTTAAAATTTTATTTTAAATAAAAACAAAAGAGAACTCTAAAAATGATGAAACAATCAACTGCTAAAACCAATTTGGTTGAGTCTCAACTAGGTATGACACATTTAACACACATTATCTCATGTATAAAAGAAATATGGAAGCTATGAATAAATTGTTAAACTAGCTGTTTATGAATGACTTTCCACACAATATTGTTTATCCTTTTAAACTATTCCTTAACTATTTTACTTTTATTATTATTTCTCAATAAAAATTCCAAAGAGGCAATTTAATCACTTACAGAATGATTTCAAACATATATTTTCTTGGTGTTATGTCTTTAGGGAATAGTGTTCTCTGTCTTGTTTCAATATTGATTTATGTGTTAATTTTTTTCTGCCATGGAACATCAATGGATATATTTTTCAAGGGGCTATATCTCTAAATTATATTGGAATAGAATTTATCTACTTTCATAATTAAAGTTCCAGGAGATATTTTTCACAGGAATAGAATATAATTTTTAATATCGATCTTAATGCTACTACAAATAATTGCATTATTTTCCTAATGAACTACTATCACCAAGCCTCCGTGTTCAAAGAACTATATTAATTTTGACTCAGTATTAATTTTGTATACATATTTCACTTGGGTAATTTTCTAAATAGAGGATACATTTACTCAATATGGAAAATATGTTTTGAGTGTTGTTTTTAAGGTACGGTTATAAATTTGATAATTAATAAGATGGAATCAATTGGTTATATTTAATGTTTAGCAGCATCCCTCTCCCCTACTATAGATGATTAGGGAGCAGCAAGATGTTTGAACATCTGAATTTCTTATTTTTTTAATTTCTTTAGAGTTCCCAAAGGTACATATTAAAATACAGAAATGACAAGTTTAGAGCCACGAACACATGCAGAACTCAAGGTAAGTTCATGTGAAAGGAATTAATGGCAGCGTAACCAGAGTTGTAATGTTAAATATTTCTGCAATGTGAGAGGCAGCATCTTGTTATCATGGGGGCACAGACTTGGAGCAACACTACCTGAGACAAAACTAGGCTCCACTCACCATCTGCATGCCTGTAGGCAAGTTGGTGCCTCTCTATCAATGTGGAACATTACCATAATATACTTAATATACTACTGACTTAAAGCATTAACATAACTCTCCAAGGGACCTATTTTATTAATAAGATCCCAGTTTAAACCCAAGAAGAGTTGAGTTTGAATAGTAAAGCATGGTTAAATATTTCAAAGTGTGAAAATAATTTTTAATTTTATGATATTAATGAGTGCACAGTAATTTATGTATTTGAATCTTTGTTTCTGTTCTTCAAAATTCATCTCTTCTTTTTCCATCTCTTCTTATTTCTTTTAGCTATAATCTGACACAGAGGCAGGGCAAAAGGAAAACGCACACTCCTAGAACATTTCTTGGAAACATCATACAGTAAGTTTTAAAATTAGAATATTAAGAAAAATATCTTAACTACAAAAACCAAAAGCTAGTCCCATTCTGTTTTTATTTTCTTCCTAGGGTAAAAATCAGACATATTAGAATTACATACAAGATATATATAAAATGAAAGACCGAATGCATCCTTTCATTTTCCTCTATCCTTCTGTTTTCATTCCCCTTACACATAATACTGTTCATTAAACTAAGAAGATGTTTTGTCAGCTTTTATTTTTCACCGACCGCTCTCAGTTAGCATGTGACATAAGTAAAAGCACTGTCAGATTATATTAAAGATAGGCAACATTCTGAGTGAACATAAATTGAACAATTTCATTATCTACCCCCACTATTACCAGTGTACCTCTGTTGTGCTTTTCCATTTCACAGGCAACAGCTGCCTATCCAATTATTTCTATCTGTGGAATCTCAAGATGCAGCTTCCTAATATCGTAGCTACTGGACAACTGAAATAGATACTTTTCCTAGTTTATGAATGAACCCTAAAAAGGATTACTCAGTTAATCATGGAGGGATTTAAGTAAAATCAGTTTGTTTTAGAATATGATTTAATGTTGAAGGATATAGGGCAGGGCTTAGGTTAGCTTTAACAAAGTGTACATATCTATTTGCTTCCTCTTATAGAAATGAGAGAAAGAAAGATAAATAGATGTATTAACTATAAAAATCTATGACTCAAGGAAGGGAGTTATTATTTGTGCTAGGGAAGTGAAACAGTTTTTACACAAAAACCTACACTTCTATATATGAGTGTATACATACGCACATGTATAAAGTCACAGCACTATATAATTACAACTTCACTGTGGGAATTAGTTGTAAAAAATATGGGATCTTTGACACCCTGAGATTGGCACTGAGAAAATAATATTCTAAAGAAGAGACAATTATAAAATATACTGTTTGATCTTTTTGTGGAAAAACTAGTGTTGGCGTGGGAGAAACTGTAACTGGTTTTAAATGTTTTACATAGATTGACATATTTATACCCTCAAGACTGCCACAAACAGTTACTTTATAAATCTTTTTTGGTCTTAATATTTCTGTTTTGACAGATCAGTGAGCTTGAGGGGTGAAGAGAGAGATGAAACTACAAATACCTTAGTAGTACTGTCAACTTTAGTAGCCTTTCTGTTCTATTACCTTCTGCATTTAGCAAGAGGTTACTTAACAGAGGTAGAAAACACTTATTTTCTCTGAGACTCAATTAATTGTCTTGCTCAGTGATGAGGTTTGATTCGATATTCTCTTAGTACCTTTATCTTTAAACTTTGTGATTAAAACACAAAATAGAAAATAACCACAGATCCAGAATATTTACCTGAAGAGACAAAAAGGGAGAGAAAAACCGAAATCTATGTACATGGAAGTCTTGGGGGTATGAATGAAAAAGCAATTGCTGTTGTATTCTCCTTTTCTTATATTCAAACTAGTAAGACATAAATATATTTCAAGGGGTTTCAAACTGACTGGAACTTAAATAATATCCACACAGAATCATTCATGTTATGGATGAGAAAACCATAACCTAGATAGGATTAAATAGATTAAAGCATGGGTCTTATCATTAATCTTTTCATTAATCCATCTATCATGCATTTAAATAAACACTAAACGCTATTGCATAGAACACTTTGTTAAACGCTAGAGAACAAATAGAAATATGCCATTGACCCTGCCTTTGAGAATATTTTATATTCTTGGAAGGAAAAGCAAATTTCCTGCAGCAAATGTCTCATAACTAAAGATAAAGTTGTTCATAGTTAAAACTGTTCTTTGATTTAAATATGTATATATTTATATATTAATATGAGAAATCATTGTAAGTTCATCAGTTTTAGAAAGCATGAAAGTAGTATAAAATGTTCCAACAAAGAATAGTCCAGTCCCAGATGGCTTTCATAATGAATTCTCTCTAACATTTAAGGAAATAAATGCCAATTCTGTTCAAGCACTTTTAGGAAAATAGAAGAGGAGGAAATAATTTCCAACTTATTTCATGAGGTAACTAGTAACCTAATATCAAAACTCAGCGAATACATTTCAAGAAGTAAATGTTATAGACCAATAGTTTTTATAAAAATGCACACAAAAATCCTCAGCAAAATATTAGCAAAATCAAATCTAGTAATATGTATAAAGTCTAGTACATCATTACTAAGTTGAACTCACCTCAATAATGTAAGATTAGTTTGACATTTAAAATCAATCAGTGTAATTCACCATATTCACAATATAAAGAAGAAAAAATATGACCATTTCAATAGATGCAGAAGTACATTTGACAAAATTCAACACCGAGTCATTTTTAAGACTTTAAGCCACATGCATGCTTTCCAAATTCTACAAGCAATAAATGCTGGGAGGGTGTGGAGAAAAGGGAACCCTCTTACAATGTTGGTGGGAATGCAAACTAGTACAGCCACTATGGAGGACAGTGTGGAGATTTCTTAAAAAGCTGGAAATAGAACTGCCATGTGACTCAGCAATCCCGTTGCTGAGCACACACACTGAGGAAACCAGAATTGAAAGAGACACGTGTACCCCAATGTTCATCGCAGCACTGTTTATAGTAGCCAGGACAGGGAAGCAACCTAGATGCCCATCAGCAGATGAATGGATAAGAAGGCTGTGGTACATATACACCATGGAATATTACTTAGCCTTTAAAAAGAATACATTTGAATCAGTCCTAATGAGGTGGATGAAACTGGAGCCTATTAAACAGAGTGAAGTAAGCCAGAAAGAAAAACACCAATACAGTATACTAACGCATATATATGGAATTTAGAAAGATGATAATGATGACCCTATATGTGAGACAGCAAAAGTGACACAGATGTATAGAACAGTCTTTTGGACTCTGTGGGAGAAGGCGAGGGTGGGATGGTTTGAGAGAATAGCATTGAAACATGTATATTATCATATATGAAACAGATCCCCAGTCCAGGTTCGGTGCATGAGACAGGGTGCTCAGGGCTGGTGCACTGGGATGACCCAGAGGAATGGGATGGGGTGGGAGGTGGGAAGGGGGAGCACAAGTAAACCCATGGTTGATTCATGTCAATGTATGGCAAAAATCACTACAATATTGTAATTAGCCTCCAATTAAAAAAAAAAAAAAAAAGACTTTCAGCCACATGCAAAAAGAGAACTTCCACAAACGTCTTAAGAGTCATTTATAGGAAATTTGCAGCTAGGCTCATAATTGAGGGTGAATATTTGGTATTTTCTCTCTAGGATTAGGAATAAAGCAAGGATGTCTGCCCTCCCTGTTACCATTCAACTTTAACATTGGAGGTCCTAGCTATTACGATAATGAAATGAATATCAAAAAGGCATAATTGACAAAAATTATGTAAAAAAAAAGTTCATTTTTCAGTAAAACATGATTGTTTATATAGGAAATCCTCAAGGACTTAACAAAATACTAAAATTAGTGGGTTAATTTATCAAAGTGGTACAAGTTTAATGTATAAAACTCTTACACTGTTATATAAGAAAAACAATTGGAAAATTTTTCTGTTTAAAATAGTGCCAAACTATAAAATAACAAATAATTGATTTAATAAAATATAAGCAAGGCTATACACACTGAAAACTATAATATATTACTGATAGAAAGTAAAGAAGACCTAAATAGAGATATTCTCTATGTTCATGGATTGGGGGAGTTAGCATTTTTAACATGTTCATTTTCTTTAAATCCATCCATAGAATGAACTCAATATCAATCAAAATCTTAGCATTTTTTGGTAGCCATTAGTCAGTTGGTTTGAAAATTTATGTGAAAATGCAAGCAGTTCAGAAGAACCAAAGTCCCTTTTAAAAAAAACAAAGAAGACATATCTTACTTGACTTTAAGACTTGTTATGAAGCGCCAATACTTTGGTCACCTGATGCAAAGAGCTGACTTACTGGAAAAGACCCTGATGCTGGGAAGAAATAAGGGCAAGAGGAGAAGGGTGTGAAAGAGGATTAGGTGGTTGGATGGCATCACTGACTCAATGGATGTGAGTTTCAGTAAACTCCGGAAATAGTGAAAGACAGGAAGCCTGGCATGGTGCAGTATGTGGTGTGGCAAAGAGTCAGACATGACTTAGCGACTGAAAAACAACAAATGAAGCTACAATAATCGAGACAGCATGGCCCTGATGAAATATTAGATATATCAAATGGTTAACAGAACAAAATAGTGAATCCAGAAGAAAATCTGTACATATAAGATCAATTGATATTTGTCAATGGTCCCAAAGCAATTCAATGGCTGAAAAAAAAATCTGTA
Source organism: Muntiacus reevesi (assembly GCF_963930625.1). Taxonomy (NCBI): domain Eukaryota; kingdom Metazoa; phylum Chordata; class Mammalia; order Artiodactyla; family Cervidae; genus Muntiacus; species Muntiacus reevesi. The sequence continues at coordinate 26,634,448 of NC_089264.1, forward strand.
ACAAATAGTGTTGGACCACTGGATATCCTTGAAGAAGAAGAAAACATTACACCATATCATATATAATACACAAAAGTTCTCTTGAAATGCCTCACAATTATAGTGGTAAAAATATAAAACTTCCAGCAGGAAAAATCTTTGAAAATTTCTGTTAGCTATTGTTTTCTTAGGTAGAACATAAAAGGCATGAACCACAAAGAAAAAATGAAAAATTCAACTTCATGAAAATTAAGACACTTAGCTTTTCAAAAGACAACTTAAGATAATAAAAAGCAACCCATATAAATATGAAAACATATGCAGCAATGAGTAATTAGAAAGTGATTCACGATAGTGCCAAAAACATAATTTGAATAAATATATGGTTGAGCAATAATAAAGATTTATACCTTAATAATGAGAACAAGTAAGCCAATATTAATGGGCAAAAAAGTTTGAACAGATTTCAAAATAGAAAATTTTTGGCAAATAGACTCATGAAAATATCCTTAATAAAAGTCATAAGGAAAGTATAAATCATAATGAGTTATCACTATCCATTAAAGTGGCTAAAATAAGTAATATTGACAATACCAAGTGTTAGAATGGGTGTGAACAACATATACAACTTTTCAAAATGTAGAAGTGGAATAACCATAAAACTTTAGAAGAGTTTCTTAAAATATTAAATATCTGTGTGCCTTATGACAGCACTGTTGCACTCCTAAGAATTTTCCCAAGTGAAGTGAAAAGGTATTTCTATATAGATTTTTATGTGAATATTCATATCAGCTTTATTCACAATAGACAAAAATCCTAAGCACAAAGATGCTGTGTTAACAGCACAACAGGGGAAAGGGCCCACTCTTTCTTCATCCTGCTCACCATCAGATGGCTGAGCAGCCCTTATACCTTGGTGTTTGAGAACACTTACTCCCGGAGCATTGTGTTTGGAAACTGACCAGGTATATCTTGGATGATATCATAATGTGGCAGGTACAGGTGGTGGTTTTGCTAGTTCATAGCAGCAAAGTGACCCACCACTGAAATAGAAAACATCTGCAAACAGGATGAAATATTGTTAATTTTTCAGTGGCCTGAGTGGCATGTTGCAATGAGAGCCTTTGACAAGCTAACTGGAGGAGATGAGCTGAGGTCAGAGAAGCAAAGAGCAGAAGCAGGTCCATGGTGGATTACATATAGTAGGATGGCATGTGCACTATACCTTAAAAGAGGACTGAAACCCTCGTTATCAGGGTAATGGAGAATCAGATTAGTACATGAACAGTAATATCAATATTTTACTCTAGTAGATAAATTTGGGAAGTTCAGTTCAGTCGCTCAGTCGTGTCTGACTCTTTGCGACCCCATGAATCACAGCACGCCAGGCCTCCCTGTCCATCACAAACTCCCGGAGTTTACCCAAACTCATGCCTATCGAGTTGGTGATGCCATCCAGCCATCTCACCCTCTGTTGTCCCCTTCTCCTCCTGCACCCAACCCCTCCCAGCATCAGGGTATTTTCCAATGAGTCAACTCTTCGCATGAGGTGGCCAAAGTATTGGAGTTTCTGCTTGAGCATCAGTCCTTCCAATGAACACCCAGGACTTATCTTCTTGAGGATGGATTGGTTGGATCTCCTTTCTGTCCAAGGGACTCTCAAGAGTCTTTTCCAACACCACAGTTCAAAACCATCAACTTTTTGGCACTCAGCTTTCTTCACAGTCCAACTCTCACATCCATACATGACCACTGGAAAAACCATAGCCTTGACCAGACGGACCTTTGTTTGCAAAGTAATGTCTCTGCTTTTTAATATGCTACCTAGGTCGGTCATAGCTTTCCTTCCAAGGAGTAAACGTCTTTTAATTTCATGGCTGCATTCACCATCTGCAGTGATTTTGGAGCCCAATAATATAAAGTCTGACACTGTTTCCACTGTCTCCCCATCTATTTGCCATGAAGTGATGGGACCAGATGCCATGATCTTAGTTTTCTGAATGTTGAGCTGTAAGCCAACTTTTTCACTCTCCTCTTTCACTTTCATCAAGAGGCTTTTTAGTTCCTCTTCACTTTCTGCCATAAGGGTGGTGTCATCTGCATATCTGAGGTTAATGATGTTTCTCCCGGCAATCTTGATTCCAGCTTACGCTTCTTCCAGCCCAGTGTTTCTCATGATGTACTCTGCATATAAGTTAAATAAGCAGAGTGACAACATACAGCCTTGATGTACTCCTTTTCCTATTTGGAACCAATCTGTTGTTCCATGTCCAGTTCTAATAGTTGCTTCCTGACCTGCGTACAGGTTTCTCAAGAGGCAGGTCAGGTGGTCTGGTATTCCCATCTCCTTCAGAATTTTCCACAGTTTATTGTGATCCACACAGTCGAAGGCTTTGGTGTAGTCAATAAAGCAGAAATAGTTGTTTTTTTGGAACTCTCTTGCTTTTTCAATGATCCAGCAGATATTGGCAATTTGATCTCTGGTTCCTCTGCCTTTTCTAAAACCAGCTTGAACATCTGGAAGTTCTCGGTTTACGTATTGCTGAAGCCTGGCTTGGAGAATTTTGAGCATTACTTTGCTAGCGTGTGAGATGAGTGCAATTGTGCAGTAGTTGGAGCATTCTTTGGGATTGCCTTTCTTAGGAATTGAAATGAAAACGGATCTTATCCAGTCCTGTGGCCACTGCTGAGTTTTCCAAAGTTGCTGGCATATTGAGTGCAGCACTTTCACAGCATCATCTTTCAGGATTTGAAATAGCTCAACTGGAATTCCATCACATCCACTAGCTTTGTTCCTAGTGATGCTTTCCAAGGCAGAAGCGTGCAGGCTGTGATGGACCGTGCAGAAGCGGGGCGTGAGGAGCTACCCCTCGCCCAACGTCAGGGGTAGCGACCGAGAGCTCCAGGCTGTGACAGCACAGGAGCAGCAGCAGAGAGGAGCTTCCCCACGCCCGAGGTCAGGGGCAGCAGCCGAGAGGAACTACCCCACCCTGGTGGTCAGGGGTCCTGCCCGAGAGGAGCTATCCCACCTCCAAGGAGCGGCTGCTGCGTGGGCGCAGGAGGGCCGAGAGGAGCTACTCCATGTTCAAGGTCAGGACGGGTGGCCTGTGAGAAGATACCCCTCGTCCAAGGTAAGGAGCAGCAGCTGTGCTTTACTGGAGCAGCCGTGAAGTGATACCCCACATACAAAGTAAGAGAAACCCAAGTAAGACGGTAGGTGTTGCGAGAGGGCATCAGGCAGCAGACACACTAAAACCATAATCACAGAAAACTAGCCAACTTGATCACAGGACCACGGTCTTGTCTAACTCAAATTTGGGAAACCTTACGTTAATTAAGCATACAAGAGGATTCCTAGCAATAGTCACAAAAATTAGGATGCCAGACATAAATATATGCGTCTTGTCTCTCACTGAAGGTCTTGTAAGTTGGGATACCAGATGTAGTGTTCAAACCCTTTTTCTTCAGGAAGAAGATCTGGATTCTAGGTTCCCTCATGATTGTGGGTTGTTATGCTAGGGGTGGGTTTTATGGCAAAATTGAGTCCCAGCCTTTCCTATCTGTTTCAGTGTGATTTTCTTCTCATTTGCCTTGTGTGTAGTTGTCAGTTAGCCAGTCTTTATTTACTTATTTTTTTAAGATGAAATTGTTCCATATTGTAGCTGTAGAGTCAGTGTGTCTGTGGGAGAGATAAGTTCAGGATCTTCCTATATCACCTCTTGAACTGAAACCTCCTTTCCAACTTCTGAATCCCTACCTCTGCATCACCTGACTTTGGTGGCCATTGAGGTTTACGCTTGCTCATGGTTCTTTCCCCCAGGACAGGGACCAACAGAGAAAAAGTCCTTAAACAGCTACTACAACCAGGACACAGCAAAAGTAATAGCCCCAGGAGCTCAGTCTTTCTGTGAAGGAGGCCTATTAGCTAATCATGATGACTGCAGCCTGAGGGCCAGGCTTCTAATTAAACATGTCTCTAATGGCAGACTATGGTTCTTTCCAGAGACTTAAGAGGGGGTGCTGTCTTTACACTCATCCTCTGTCAGAATTCGGAGTACCAGTGTTTCCTGAAGGGGAGCTTTGTATGTAGACGCCTGGTTTGTAGCTCTAGCACCCTATTTCATATAGCTGACACTCAGAGGACTCCTCTTGATCACCTGGCTCTGATGACCAGGGGGACTAAAATTCCTGGATTCCAGAGGCTGTGGCAATCGGAGAAACAGTTATTGGTTGGCTGCCACCCCAGGGCAGAGCACCACACAGACAGCGCATGGAGACAAACCGCCGAATCCTTTTGTGAAGAAGACCTCCGCTTGTCCTAGTGCTTGGCCTGAGGAGCAGGTTTCAGATTTAGCATACACTTAGTGGCCTGTAGAACTGCTCTAAAAGCAACATGGACTGTAGATACTATCTCCTCCTCCTTGCTCCAGCCTACTGATACCTCTAATAAAAGAACTTCTACTCATTTTGAGCCCCATTTTTTTTTTTTTTTTTTTGACTGCTGTTAAGGGATTATCTCTAGATTACCTGTCTGGTGACCAGTAGGATTTACACTTGTGGTATTATAGAAATGTATATATTTGCATAATTTTAGGAGCTGCTCCCTGAGGTCTGATTTAGCTTGACTTTAGATGCTGATATTCCTTCTTTTGGGACACTGACAGTTCTTGGTACGTCATTTACTGGGAGCTGTTAACAATACAATAGGACACTTGGACAAGCACAGAGGTTCAAAAGACGGCAAATACTTGAGGTAGGTTAAACAAGAAGGCGCATTTCCTATATGAGGTCATTCCCTCAGGACTGGGGGAGGTAGTTGTTTTATCTACTGTATAGAAATTAATACATGGTGTCGGACATAATGAAGGAACAGAGGAGTATGTTGCAAATGAAAAATAAAAGGAAACATCAGAAAAAAACATTAATGAAATGGAGATAGGTAACTTAACTGATAAATAATTCGAGGTAATGTCATTGAGATGCTTACTGAACAAGGGAGAAGAATGTATGAACACAACGAGAACTGCGATAAAGGTTTGGGCAGTATGCTGCAGGACACAGTAATGGAGCTGAAAGCTACACTAGAGAGATTCAACGGCAGATTAGAAGAAGCAGAGGAAAGGATCTGTCAAGTCACAGGCAGAGCAGTAGAACTCACCCAATCAGAGTAGCTCAAAGGGAAAAAAAGAATGAAAAAAGTGCAGGTGGTCTGTGGGACTTATGGGAGAACATCAGTCAACTAACATTCACATTATTGTATAGGTTCCCAAAAGAAGAGAGAGAGAAATCGGCAGAAATCTTACTTGAATAAATAATGGCTGAAAACTTACCTAGCTTGGGGAAGGATACAGACCTCCAACTCCAAGAGTCGAAGAGAGTTACAAAGATGAACCCAAAGTGACTTATACCAAAACATGTTATAATTAATACATCAAGAGTTAAAGACAAGGAAAGGTTATGAAAGAAACAAGAGAAAAACTATATACAAGAACACCCCCTTAAGACTATTGGGAAGATTTTCCAGCACAAATTTTGCAGGCCAGAAGGGAGTGGCACCGTATATTCAGAGTGCTGAAAGAAAAAAGGAAATTCCAACTAGGAATACTCTATCTGGCAAAGTAATCATTAAGAACTGAAGGTGAAGTAAAGCCTTTTCTAGACAAGCAAAAGCTAAATGATTTCATCTCCATTAAAATTTCCTTTAAAACAATATTAATGAGACTTTTCTTAAGTTGAAAAGAAAGGTGATAGTTAGTGACAGGACCACATATGAAGGAATATATCTCACTGGAAAGGTAAATATCAAGAAAAAGTAGTGGATTAGTTACCTTAAGTTTAACATGAAGGTTAAGAAGTAAAAAAAAAAAAAATGTAAAAAAATAATAACTATGATTACAATAATTTGTTAAGGAATGCACAGAATAAAAATACTCAAAATGTGACATTAAAAGCATAAAATGTAGGGGCAGAAGTAAAAATGTTGAACTTTACAATGGAATTAAACATAAGTTGTTATCAACTTAAAATAGACTGTTACAGATATAAGGTGTTATATGTAAGCCTCATGAGAACCAGGAAGCAAAAATCTATGGTAAATACACAATAGATAAAAAGAAAGAAATGCAAGTATAACAGTAAAGAAAACCATCAAACCACAAAGGAAGAGAGCAAGAGAAAAACAAAGGAGTAAGAGGAACTACAAAAACAGGCAGAAAACAATTAACATAATAGGAATACCACATATATTATTTGCTCAGTTGTGTCCAACTCTTTGTGGCCCCATGGACTGTAGCCCACCAGGCTCCTCTGTCCATGGGATTATCTAGGCAAGAATTCTGGAGTGGGTAGCCATTCCCTTCACTGGGAGATCTTCCTGACACAGGGATTGAACCCAAGTCTCCTGCATTGCAGGCAGATTTTTCACCCTCTGAGCCACCAGGGAAGCCCAATAAACACATCAGTTCAGTTCAGTTCAGTCACTCAGTTGTTTCCGACTCTTTGTGACCCCATGAATCACAGCACGCCAGGCCTCCCTGTCCATCACCCACTCCCAGAGTCTACTCAAACCCATGTCCATCGAGTCAGTGATGCCATCCAACCATCTCATCCTCTGTTGTCCATACCGAGCAATAATTACTTTAAATTTAAATAGACTAAATTTACTAAAAGAAATAAAGTGGCTACAAAAAAAAAAAAAAAGACTCATCTCTATGCTGCCTTAAAGAGACTCACTTCAGATGTGAAGACATGCAAGACTAAAAGTGAAGGGATAGAAAGAAACACTCCATGTAAATACTAACCAAACGAAAGCTTGAATAGTTGCATCATGCAAAATAGACTTTAACAAAAGACTGTAGTATGAGACAAAAAGGAAGGCATTACATAATGATAAAGGGCTCAATCTAACAAGAAGATATGATATCTATAAATATTTATGTATCTAATTGACATCTAAATATATCAAGCAAACATTAACAGACCTAAAGAAAGAGATAGCAACATAATAATAGTAGGGAACTTTAATACTCCACTAACATCATGGATGGATCATGTAGACAGAAACTATAAGGAAACATAAGCCTTAAATATAACACATGAGAACAGATGGACTTACATATTTACTGGGCATTATATCCAAAAGCAACAGGATACACATTTTTCTCAACTGCACATGGAACATTTTCTTAGATAATATGGTAGGCCAGAAAGCAATTCTTAAATAATTCGAGTTGAAATCATTAAAAGTAAATCATCTTTTCCAACAACAGTGCCATAAAGCTAGCAATTAATTGCAGAAGGAAAACTGGAAAATTTATAAATATATAGAGATAAAATGCTAATTAACAACCAAAGAAAAACTCAAAAAGATACCTTGAAACAGGTGAACATGATAATGTAAAATAACAAATTTCACAGGAGGCAGCAAAAACAGCTCTAAGATGGACGTTGATGTGCCTACCTCAAGAAATAAGAAAAGTTTCAAACAGCAACCTAACTCTGCACCTCAGTGGTCTGAAAAAGAACAAATGAATGCAGTAGTAGAAGTTAGTAGAAGGAAGTAAATAACAAAGATTAAAACAAATAAATAGAGACTTAAAAGACAATCAGTTCAATTCAGTCGCTCAGTCGTATCCAACTCTTTGCCACTCCCGTGGACTCCAGCACACCAATAGAGAAGGTCAATGAAACTAAAAGCTGGTTCAGAGTTTTAATAGCTCTGTGTCAGGATTCTCAGATATTTGTTTAGATTGCAGAGTTGTGTTTAGTTGTGATTATTTCTTCTTTTTTAGTGTGCGTTAGTCAGACTTTCCCAGAGAAACACAACCAATATGTGATTTTATATATACATATTTAATATACATACATATAGGTATAAAAATATTTATTATAATGTACTGGTGTACATTATATCTGTGGAGACTGAGAAGTACTAAGATCCTCTGTTGGCAAGCTGGAGACCCAGAATAGCTTGTGCCGCAGTTCGAAGGCCTGTGTAATGGAATTCAGGAATCATTGAACTGGTTCACAAATATTTCCTTTGATTTAAACTTTCTTTTGATTTCTCGATTTTTTTTCAATTTAATTTTTGTGATTCTTTTTTATATAAAATTTAGATTCTGAAACTGATTATTCACGTCAAAAATAACTAGTCTAAAATACAGTATTTGAAATATTGCAGTGTAGTGTCATAAGAGTCATGGCACCTGGAAATTACGACTTTCTGAGTAGCTCATTCTTGCTCAACATACAGATAGTTGATTTTGGTAAATGTACTTATCTAAAAGTATCTTTCTGTAATATGAGGTGATGACGTGAGATGATATCCAAGATTCCGTCTAGCTCCAACACTTTTTACTTCTATAAAAAGAGTAATACTGTTTTTATCACAAGCAGTGAATACTGTGTTGGAAAGAAAAAAAAAAAGGTTATAAAGAAGACCTATTGAAAAATATAGAGACAATGAAAATAGTTTCTCTTACCACCGCTAACAAGATTAAACTGTAGTAGACACAGAGCTTTTATAGTTAATGTAACTTAATGTCCTAATTATACCTTTTGTTTTGACCATTTGTCAAGTGTTATTTCTTGTTGATTTCTCCAGTTTCCATTATTTAAGCCTTCAGCACCCTCCAAAGTCTCTCCATCCTAATGAATTCTATGCATTGCTTGGGCGTGTTTCACATGTGAACCGAAATTATGGTTCAACTATCAAACCTAAATAGTCTTGCCACCTCTAGTAACAGCTGCTCCTCCCTTAAGTGTTCATCTTTGAGGCCATTCTAGTGGGTTCTGTCTCTCCCACTAATCTATTTACTGTCAAGCATCACTGTCATCGCCTCCCTCTGGGTATCAGCATTGCTTCTGTCAGTATCCACTGTTGTTTGTGCTTTTTAAAGACCTTTTGATAAAGTCAGTGTGTGAACCTTATAGAAGCTGGCAGTTTTCCTCTCTCTCTCTGCTTGAGTGTTGTTTTTATCCTCAGGGGTACCAAAAGCCTTAGTGCTTATACTGCAATGTCTTAGAAAAACTTTTGTGAAATAAATGTTTTGGATTTTATCGGTAACTATTGTCATGTACTCCCACCATAAATACATATACTATTTCAGCTTGTCCTTTGTGATAAATGGGTGGAATGAGAAAGTAAACAAAAAGTAGTTACTGTGATAAATGAATGACAATTTGTGCTTGGATTCTAAACTGATTGTGAGGAAAGAGAAACAAGAGCAGGCATAGACACATGAAGAGCAAAAATTCATGAGTGTGTAGGGTGCCTGTACTGTGGTGCTTAAGAGGTATGTTGTTGTGCTATAATAATCTTGGATGATATAAGAAATATCATCCAAGAACTAAATCAAGATGGAGTTGTCTTAGAGTAATGTGGTCTGTATTCATCTGAAGGAGATGACTAGGGGATGTACAGGTTATTTAATGGATTCATTATTCAGTAACCATTTTTGATGATCTATTGGATGGAAGGTAAAAGCATCATATCAGAGGTATATAGGATATAAAACTATATATAGCTATATAGAATGAAAAGGGCAGAATATGCCATCCCAGATATGCCACTTTGGCATATTAATTATTTTGAATTAAAGTTACTTAAGAAACAGCCAGTGCAAGAAAGACATTACACCTCTCCTTTGTCCCTGTGAAAACAATAAATAAATCTCCCATGAAATGTACCCTTCCTGTGTCAGGAGGGTGGAAGAGGTATCCTCATCACCAGAGTTAGGGAATTCAGGGCTGAGAAGCCCGTATAAACAGACCTGGTTAGTTCTTCACTAATTTACTACCTTAAGCCCAAACTCCTTTCTCTTATCAATTCTCCACACATTTACTGTTTCTTTGTCTGAAAGATATAAAATCTGCCTGCTTTGATTTGTCTTTGAATGTTATACTTTTATGAACTCCCATATGTAAAAAAAAATTAAATTTATTTTACCCTTTTAATCTCCCTGATATCAATTTAATTATTAGGACCACCAAAAATCCTAGAAGGGAAGAAAGAAAAGTTTTTCTCCCCTTCAGGAGCTATAAAGGGGGTGGCTACTACTTTTACATCATAAGGTGAAAAATATTGCAGTTGTTTTGGCTTTTTAGTTATTTCAACTCCAGAAGCTAGGTTTGTGTTCTTTAGCACGAAGAATCAGTGCCTGAGAGTTTTGAAGCAACCACCCATCTCCCATGAAGGAGTGAGCATAAAGATAACTTGAGTTACATACAATATGTTAAACTCTTATTAGCTCCTGCTTCTGATGACTACAGTTTTATTATTAAGTCAAATGTGTCTTTTTACTCTCTTTTCTTGGTAGAAATGCATTCCCAAGAGGCTTTTAAGTTCCTCATGCAAACAGCCTTTGAGTCAATCTGTCCCAATTTGTTTGTTTTTTCAAGGTATGTACAAATATTAGTATTGGATTTAGTTGGGTTGCAAGGTGGACTATACCCATCAATCAACATGTGTCTAGATAAATTATTCAGCTGCTTTGTGTCTCTTATATCTCATCTGTAAAGTGAAGAGTAGTATCTATTTTAAAACTTTAACCCACTTCCTATCACAAAATGTCTTAAGTAGATTAAAATTAATGCACGTGCTAAGTTAATGACATGATAGAAGTAGAAAAATTGAGAACAAGCATTATTAACATAAGTAAAATAGTAAAGCTAAAAATTTGTTAGAAAGCATAAGTAGTCATCAAGATTAATTTTGTTATGAGCTGTCATCATCTTAGTTAAATAGGGAGACACAGTGAATTACAGCGTTTGCAATCTCAAAAATAAGTTTGAGTCCTTTTTCTACTCAGAAAGTCACAAGAGGAGGAGGATGCTCCCCATCAAGTACAAACCTATATAAATTATAAAATTAAAACTTTTTAAAAAACTCACTAGAATTTTTTTTATAAAGGTTGAAGTGGTAAGGCAAGCGGATGAACTGAATTCTAAAGGGCAACAAGCAGAGAAGGAGATAGAGCATATACTGAATGTTACATATCTGGCAGATTGTGGGAGGAAGTGTTAGGCATGAACACCAGTATGAGCATGCACACCTGTGCATGCAGGCCTGCTAGTGGTAATTGGCTCATGATGGAGGACAGGACTGAGTAATTCCTGTGTATTGGGATCTTTTCTTATGCAAAGTAAAAGCTGACTTATCCTAGGAGGACAAGGAGAAAAGCCTTTATTGAACCCTGCAGCCCCAGAACAACATCCACTACCACTGGGAAAAGGATAAAAGCAGAAGCCTCTAGTGCTAATAGAAAAGCTGGAACATCCCCAGTACCTCTGACTCAAGAAAATCTTGGCACCTGTTTGTTTCCCCATCCATTTCCTGCTGATAACTCAAGAAAGGGCAGGTAACTCACTAGTGTTGAGGATCCTTCATTGATTCAAAGCAAAGATTGCCTACTGCTGTTCATTATTAGGCAATAAATTAATGAGTAGAATTAGGTTACAGACTGAGGGTCCATACAGGAGATTTGAAGTAATTACAATTAATATATTGAAGGATATATTAGTAGAAAAGTGAATGAAAAGAGTATTTCATGAAAGAAGTAAAAAAGAAATCATTCACAGAAGTGCTTGAAATTAAAAAGCCAACTAATCAAATAAGAAAAGAGAAAGCACTGATTTAGAGATTGTGTAGTCCATATTCGCTGAAGATAAAGGCTATTAGTGACATGGTACTAGTGATTGAAGAAATGTATCAATAGAAATCCCTCTGAAAGAAAATGGAGAGTGAGTCAAGGGATGCTGCCAGAGCCATCAGACAAAAAGGAAGTATGATTCTTTATGAAAGAGAATGGAAAGGAAGGAAGGAATGTTTTGTGAAATTTTGTTCCACATATGAGTTATAAAGAAACTCTCCAAGGGTAAGATGACTTATATAAGATGTTTATATAACATCTTATAAGATAACTTATATAAGTTATATAAGTTATGATGACTTATGATGACATAAGATGACTTATATAAGTATGTTTAAAATGCTTTTGGTTTTTGTAGCAAAGAATAACAGATAACCTAGACATCCCTTGCTATGAAAAATGAGAAATTAAATGCAGTATGAGCATATAATGGAAGATTTAGCACAGTAAGTAGCACACATGTACATGCCTATGTCACAAAACACTGTATATTTCCTAGGACACATTTAAAACTAATTAAGCATATTGGAAATGAAATGGATTGAAAAACTACGTACTCAGTGTTCTAGAGGTAGGATTGAAAGAAGAGAGGATTGTGACTGGAAAAGGATAGGACAAAGAAAAATAAAATAAATTCAAGGAGGGCTTTGGACATAATGATGCTGATGATGTGATATGAACTTAATTCTGTATATATGACATATATGAAGTTCTTTTAAAAAGAAAAGAAATAAAAAGAAAGATCTATATCTTCTTCCTTTAGTTAAACAGCATTTCCTGACTTCTTACTATGAAGATGAGAGTATTGGTATGTGTACTGTTCCTATACCTTCAACTTCAATAATCTATACCTTTAATTTTATCTTTTTAGCATTGATTAATCCCTTTAGCATCTATATTTTAGTCTTCTATATTTTGTCTACCAGTTGATTCTAAAAAATAACAATAAAGGAGTTTTTTAATCATCATGACTATGTGAATAGTATGCATTGCAAAGCCAAATGGTGTCCTGGGATTACACCATCTACTCTAATTGTTGAGTGTTAACAATTACCAGACCACTAAAATGGGAGTGTTCCTTGGATCTACATCAGATAGTTCAACTTTTCTTACTTAGCATCAACTATGCAAGACCTATAGCTATTTTTATTTGCATCATATGTGGATGATACTGTTTTTTGGAGGGAAGTGACTGCTAGTTTTTTTATAATTTTTAATTTGTTGAGAATAAAGACATATGCTGTCTACTAATCCTTTAATATCATCTATATCTCAATTAGTTACCTGTTTTGTGGAGTCTAGTCAAATGTTCTTGATAATATTCTTAATGTTTATTTTTTTTCAACTTGACTTGGAAAAAAGTTTAAAAAGTAGAAAAACCATGGAAAATACTAGAAACAAAAGCAAAATTGAACAGTAAAAATAGAAATTAAACCCATATGAATTTATTTCTTAATTTACATTTAGTGATTAAATCTGATTAGCAAATAATTTATTCTGATGCTGTGAATTAGCTTGTTTTATAATTAGTGATTTGAAAAACAGCATCATATACTGTGTGCTTACTACCTGATTTGCTATATGCTAAAAGTTTTACAGTTCTCATCTCATTTTTCACAGCACTTCTAGTTGTGAGGCTTAATCATTATTTTTATTAGATAAGATGAGACTTAGGTCATAATGCTTTTTACAAACATCTTAAAAAGTAAAATGACTCCTTGTGATGGTCTGATGCAATGAAGATGTGGGGGATATTGTTGTTAATATGAACTTTTTATCAGTTAAGATTGTAAGTGACTATATGCTATAATTTTCTACTTCTGCCATAATGAAATACTATGGATTGGATGGGTTAAACAACAAAAATCAGTTTTTTCACAATTCTGGAGACGGGTATTCCAGCATCAGTGTATGGTTAAGTTCAGCTGTTTCTGAGGCTGTTCCCCTTGGCTCACAGTTGGTACCTTCTTGCTGTGCCCTCACAGCCGTCTTGTCTGTGTCTCAATTTCCTTTTATAGTAACTCCAGTCACATTGGGTTAGGGCCTACCCGTAATGGCCTCTTTTTAACTAATCTCCTTGAAGGTTGCCTCTGTCTTCAGATAGAATTATAATTCTGAGTACTGGAAGTTAGGGCTTTAGAATTTGGGGGAAGTACAACTCAGACATGACACCATATAATCTTAATACATTGAAGAGCAACTAGCGTATAGCAAATGGCTCAAGAAAATGTATGCTAAAGCTAGTTTTTTGGGGCTCAAAAACCATATTCTATAGGATTCTCTGATCCGTGTTGGACTTTTTCATTTATAAATTGAGGATAAAAATATAATCTTATATCAAAAATCCATTAAAAAATTTTTCTTCAATACATGCATTTAAAATATAGCCTGGTATATCATAAGTAGTGAATAAAATTTAACTTAAAAAAACTTCACAAAAAGTGTTTGATTTCTAAATAGGTTATATAAATATGATGCAAAGTTTGCCAATATGTATTGAATAGACAGTAAAAGTAGGAAATTTATACCCCAAATCTTTATAATTAGACCACAGATATTGTCAGAGTTCAAATTCTTATGTTTTGAGAAGTCAACAAGACCCATGGAATTAAAATTAAATTTAATAATAAATACATAATTTTATAACAGAATCATAAATATGTGTCAAAAAACAAATAACACTTAAAGGTAATAGCAAGATCTGTCTTGACAAGTTAATTTCTAACAAGGGTTCATAATAAGTATGGGGCTTGCACGTTACTAATTTTGAAAATAAAGGCTAAAACACTGTTTTAACCACTAAATATCCAATATGTTTTTTAAACTTTTATAAAACAAAGATATTTTTACCCAAAAGATTTATTTTGTTTATTTATGCATTTGATCTTGTAATTCTAAAAAGTGAAAAAAAAATTCCCAAATTCAAATAATCAACTCATCTTTTTAAAAAGGCATTTGTATTTCATACTGATAAAGGGGCAGATTTAAATTTAATGTAATAGAATTCACCTTAAAAAGAGAAAATAAAAGTATACAGAATATTTTATGTTTCAGGAAAGAGGATCAGATCATTAGCTCTATGTTTATACTTTTCTTTTATCCATTTAAAATGATTTAATATATTTGAATAGCTCTCAGACAAGGTAGATTCTATAGTGTTTTAATTTGTATGTATGTGTGTATTGGGTTTTTTGATGGGCTCTATTGGGATTTATGGGTTTTTTTTTTTTTTTTTAGTAGGAGGTGGTTTTTACTTGGATTTCTCTTTGTTTCCAATTGGACCATATTAGAGAAAAAATAACTGTACTTATGAAATGTTTCTTAGCATTAAGTGCGTAGTGCTTTTCCTGAGAATCTATGGGTTATAAAGGAGAAAAGTAGAAAGCATTTTCTAGACTTACGTGCAAAGTGTTTCACAAATATATTTAGTCAATAGAGAAGTCTAGCACTTTGCCCATGATTACATAAGTAATAATTGTCAGCATTTGAATGATCACATCACTGCAAGTCCCATAAAGACTTGGTGAATATATTCAGGACAATAATATATTTATGTATTGTTTTGTTAACATTTTTGCTTTTATATTTTGAATACTTTTTAATTGTGTATCTAATGACACTGTAGGGAGACTTTCTTTTTTAAAATTTATTTTTATTAGTTGGAGGCTAATAACTTTACAATATTGTAGTGATTTTTGTCATACATTGACATGAATCAGCCATGGATTTACATGTATTCCCCATCCCAATCCCCCCTCCCACCTCCCTCTCTACCTGATTCCTCTGGGTCTTCCCCGTGCACCAGGCCCGAGCACTTGTCTCATGCATCCAACCTGGGCTGGTGATCTGTTTCACCCTAGATAATATACATGTTTCGATACTGTTCTCTCGAAACATCCCACCCTCACCTTCTCCCACAGAGTCCAAAAGTCTGTTCTGTACTTCTGTGTCTCTTTTTCTGTTTTGCATATAGGGTTATCATTGCCATCTTTCTAAATTTCATATATATGTGTTAGTATACTGTCATGATCTTTATCTTTCTGGCTTATTTCACTCTGTATAATAGGCTCCAGCTTCATCCATCTCATTAGAACTGTTTCAAATGAATTCTTTTTAATGGCTGAGTAATATTCCATGGTGTATATGTACCACAGCTTCCTTATCCATTCGTCTGCTGATGGGCATCTAGGTTGCTTCCATGTCCTGGCTATTCTAAACAGTGTTGCAATGAACATTGGGGTGCACGTGTCTCTTTCAGATCTGGTTTCCTCAGTGTGTATGCCCAGAAGTGGGATTGCTGGGTCATATGGCAGTTCTATTTCGATTTTTTAAAGAAATCTCCGCACTGTTCTCCAAAGCGGCTGTACTAGTTTGCATTCCCACCAACAGTGTAAGAGGGTTCCCTTTTCTCCACACCCTCTCCAGCATTTATTGCTTGTAGACTTTTGGATAGCAGCCATCCTGACTGGCATGTAATGGTACCTCATTGTGATTTTGATTTGCATTTCTCTAATAGTGAGTGATGCTGATCATCTTTTCATGTGTTTGTTAGCCATCTGCATGTCTTCTTTGGAGAAATGTCTGTTTAGTTCTTTGGCCCATTTTTTGATTGGGTCATTTATTTTTCTGGAATTGAGCTGCAGAAGTTGCTTGTATATTTTTGAGATTAAGAGGACACAAACAGATGGAGAAATATACCGTGTTCATGGACTGGAAGAATCAATATTGTCAAAATGGCTATACTACCCAAAGCAATCTATAGATTCAATGCAATCCCTATCAAGCTACCAATGGTATTTTTCACAGAACTAGAACAAATAATTTCACAATTTGTATGGAAATACAAAAAACCATGAAGAGCCAAAGTAATCTTGAGAAAGAAGAATGGAACTGGAGGAATCAACCTGCCTGACTTCAGACTCTACTACAAAGCCACAGTCATCAAGACAGTGTGGTACTGGCACAAAGACAGAAATATAGATCAATGGAACAGAATAGAAAGCCCAGAGATAAATCCCCGAACCTACAGATACCTTATCTTCGACAAAGGAGGCAAGGATATACAATGGAAAAAAGACAACCTCTTTAACAAGTGGTGCTGGGAAAACTGATCAACCACTTGTAAAAGAAAGAAACTGGAACACTTTCTAACATCATACACAAAAATAAACTCAAAATGGATGAAAGATCTAAATGTAAGACCAGAAACTATAAAACTAGAAGAGAACATAGGCAAAACACTCTCTGACATAAATCACAGCAGAATCCTCTATGACCCACCTCCCAGAATATTGGAAATAAAAGCAAAAATAAACAAATGCGACCTAATGAAACTTAAAAGCTTTTGCACAACAAAAGAAGCTATAAGCAAGGTGAAAAGACAGCCCTCAGATTGGGAGAAAATAATAGCAAATGAAGCAACAGAGAAAGGATTTTTTTTCTTTTACAATCTCAGGTTCTATGGGTCTGTGAAATAAACTGAAAATAGGTAGTTCCTGATCTTAGAAGAGAACCTTTCAGCTTTTCACTGTTAAGTATGATTTTAGCTGTGGGGTTATTGTAGATTATCTTTTTATGCTGAGGTATGTTCCTTTACACCTGATTTGTTAAGAATTTTTACCATAAATATATGTTGTATTTTCTAAAATGCTTTCCCTGATATGTTGAGAAAGTCATATAGTTTTTATTTTTCATTTCATTAATGTAGTGTATCACACCGACAGATTTGTGGATTTCAAACTTCCTTGCATCTCTGGAATAATCCCACTTGATCATGACATATGATTCTTTAAGTGTATTGCTAAATTTGATTTGTTAACATTTTGTTGAGAATTTTTGTCTGTATTCATCAGGAGTATTGGCCTGTATGTTTCTTTTTTTGTGGCATTCTTATCTAGATTTGTTATCAGGCTAATGCTGGACTTATAAGATGATTTTGGAAGATTTCTGTCCTTTCTGAGAAGAGTTTTAAAAGAATCATTATTCATTTGTACTTGAAAGTTTGGCAGAGTGCACTAGTGTAGCTGTGTGATCCTGGACTTTTGACTATTGTCAGATTTTTGGTTACTGATTCTATGACCTTACTATTAATTGGTCTGTTGAGATTTTCTGTTTCACCATGATTCCCTACTGTCCACCAGAGGTGATCTGGTGGTTAGTCACAAAAATTGGGGCTCCTGGTGAGTTTAAGTGCTTCTGGCTGGTACAAGCAACATGGAATGAAGCAGAGGGAGAGCAGCAATATGGTGTCCACAACTTATTTTCCTTGAGAGAAGCTCCTTAGGCCACTAAATATGTGCCAAACCTGAAACCTGTCCCTAAGGCTGAAGCTCTGGACAAGCAAAAGGCCCTTTTCACAGAAAGACTGGGTGGGGCTGTGGGGAGGTGCCTCAGGCTGCTTTCTGTGTAGAGTCCTGGGGTTGGTAGCCTATGAAGAACTTTTTCTCTGATTGCCACAATCCCATAAGATCCAGGAATGCAAGCTCTCAGCCATCAAATTCAGGAGATCGAGGGTTGTCCTCTGAAATACAATTGTAGAAACCAGGGCTTAGACATTAAAAAAAAAAAAAAAAAAAAAAAGACTGCAAAACTTCCCTGCAGGATTCACTGATACCCTGGAGCATTGTGGAGGTTGAGCACAAAGATAATGCCCACCCTTTCAAGGTGTCTGGAGGGGATTGCACTCAGTTCTTAGATGCACATTTAATTAGAAGCTGCTCGTCAATCCACAGGTATGATGATTAGCTAATAGGCCACTTCCTCGAAAGACTGAGCTTCTGGCTCTGTTGCCTCTTGTTGTGCCCTGAGGATAGTAGCTGTTTAAAAACTTTCTCAGTTGGTTACAATTCCATGGACTTAAACCCCACTGGCCATAAGAACCAGGTGATTTTGAGGTATTACCTCAAAACAGTCCCCAAAACGGGGGCCTCCAGAATCGGTAATGAGATCCTTTCTGAATAGCATCAATTATTACAGATTAATATAATCCCAGGGAACCAGGAACGTAAATTCTTTGACCTTCAGTGCCAGGCAATCAAAAAGTGTTCCCTCAGTGGCAGCCATAGAATTTGGATCACAGGATGCTTGTAAAAGTTCCCTTGCAGGAGTTACGAGTGCTCTGAGGCATAGCAAAGGTGGTGCCCACCAGTTTCTATACCCAGAGAGTGTTTCAGCAGGCTCATAAGTGTCTGTCTTAAGTTAGATGCCTGCTCCTCAGTCCAGTGCTTAAGTATAAGAAGGTGAGCCTCCTTTACCTTAAGTCTCTGAACAATTGCCTGTCTCTGAGCTGGGCCCTGAAGTGTGTGAGTCCACATGTGCAAGCCCTTAAAGAGGATTTTCTCAGATTGCTTCAGTCTTATGGTTCTTGGGGTTCATACCCTGATGGCTTTTAAAGTTAGATGTTTTGAGGGCTCATCTCTCAAGTGTGTGTCTTAATAATTAGGATGCCCAATGTGAGCTTTGAACCCTTTGCTCCATAGAGAGAAGCTCCAGGTTATGACTTCCTACCAGTTGGCAGTCACTGTGCCAGGGAGGGAGTTGATGGTGAGATTGTGACCTAGCCACTTTTTCTTGCCTCAGTGTGGTTTTCTTCTTGTTTGCTTGATGTGTAGTTTACATTCAACCAGTAGATATAGTCTCAGTGTGTCCATGGGAGGATATGAGTTCAGGACCATCCTATATCTAAGCTGGAATCCATCCCTCCCCAATTTGTGTGTGTGTGTGTGTGTGTGTTAGTTGCTCAGTTATGTCTGACTCCTTGTGACCCCCGTGGACCGTAGCCTGCCAGGCTCCTCTGTCTATGTCCTCTGTCCATTCATGCCTCTTTACTAGGAATGGATACTGGAGTGGGTTTCCATCCCCTTCTCCAGGGGTTCTTCCTAACCTAGGTTCAAAACCAAGGATCAAACCTGACTAGATTGCAGCAGATTCTTTGCTATCTGAAGCACTGGGGAAGCCCTAAACTGGAACCTCCCCTCAATTTATTAACTTTTAAAATTAAGTGAATGAGCATGTACAGGAAAACAAAAGTGAATACACCAAAACTGGTGCAATTTCAGAGCTCATATTCTATCTGCTGCTACATCAGCTAAGTTGCTTCAGTTGTGTCCGACTCTGTGCGACCCCATAGATGGCAGCCCACCAGGCTCCTCTGTCCCTGGAATTCTGCAGGCAAGAGTATGGAGTGGGTTGCCATTGCCTTCTCCAAGCATATTCTATCTAACATCCCCCCCAAAATGTCCTTTTTATTATAGGGGACTGGAATGCAAACGTAGGAAGTTAGGAAACATCTGGAGTAACAGGAAAATTTGGCCTGAGAGTAGAGAATGAAGCAGGGCAAAGGCTAATAGAGTTTTGCCAAGAGAACACACTGGTCATAGCAAATACCCTCTTCCAACAACACAAGAGAAGACTCTACACATGGACATCACCAGATGATCAACAATGAAATCAAATTGATTATATTCTTTGCAGACAAAGATGGAGAAACTCTATACAGTCAGCAAAAATAAGACCAGGAGCTTACTGTGGCTCAGACCATGAATTACTTATTGCCAAATTCAGACTTAAATTGAAGAAAGTAGGAAAAACCATGAGACCATTCAGGTATGACCTAAATCAAATCCCTTATAATTATACAGTAGAAGTGAGAAATAGATTTAAAGGATTAGATCTGATAGACAGAGTGCCTGATGAACTATGGATAGAGCTTCATGACATTGTACAGGAGACAGAGATCAAGACCATCCCCAAGGAAAAGAAATGTGAAAAAGCAAAATGGCTGTCTGAGGAGGGCTTACAAATTGCTGCAAAAAGAGGAGAAGTGAAAAGCAAAGGAGAAAAGGCGAGATATACCATTTAAATGCAGAGTTCCAAAGAGTAGCAAGGAGAGATAAGAAAGCTTTCCTCAGTGATCAGTGCAAAGAAATAAGAAAACAATAGAATGGGAAAGACTAGAGATCTCTTCAAGAAAATTAGACATACCAATGGAACATTTCACGTAAAGATGGGCTCAATAAAGGTCAGAAATTGTATGGACCTAACAGAAGCAGAAGATATTAAGAAGAGGTGGCAAGAATACACAGAAAAATTGCACAAAAAATATCTTCATGACCCAGATAATCATGATGGCATGATCACTCACCTAGAGCCAGACATCCTGGAATATGAAGTCAAGTGGGCCTTAGAAAGCATCACTACAAACAAATTTAGTGGAGGTGATAGAGTTCCAGTTGAGCTATTTAAAATCCTAAAAGATGATGCTACAAAAGCGCTGCACTCAATATGTCAAAAAATTTGGAAAACTCAACAGTGACCACAGGACTGGAGAAGGTCAGTTTTCATTCCAATCCCAAAGAAAGGCAATGCCAAGGAATGCTCAAACTACTGCACAATTGCACTCATTTCACACGCTAGTAAAGTAATGCTCAAAATTTTCTAAGAGAAGCTTCAGCAATAAGTGAACCATGAACTACCAGATGTCCAAACTGGTTCTAGAAAAGACAGAGGAACCAGAGATAAAATTGGCAACATCTGTGGGATCATTGAAAAAGCAAGAGGTTTCCAGAAAAATATCTATTTCTGCTTTTTTGACTATTCCAAAACCTTATGGCTGTGTGGATCACAATAAACTGTGGAAAATTCTGAAAGACATGGGAATACCAGACCACCTAACCTACCTCTTGAGAAATCTGTATACAGGTCAGGAAGCAACAGAATTGGACATGGAACAACAGACTGGTTTCAAATTGGGAGAGGAGTATGTCAAGACTATAAATTGTCACCATGCTTATTTAATTTATATGCCATGTACATCATGGGAAATGCTGGACTGGATGAAGCATAGCTGGAATCAAGATTTCTGGGAGAAATATCAATAACCTCAGATATGCAGATGACACCACCCTTACGGCAGAAAGTGAAGAGGAACTAAAGAGCTTCTTGATGAAAGTGAAAGAGGAGAGTGAAAAAGTTGGCTTAAAGCTCAACATTCAGAAAACTAAAATCATGGCATCTGGTCCCATCACTTCATGGCAAATAGATGGGCACACAATGGAAATAGTGGCAGAGTTTATTTTTGGGGGGCTCCAAAATCACTGCAGATGGTGACTGCAGCCATGAAATTAAAAGACACTTACTCCTAAGTGTCTAGATACTAGTGCCTAGTGTCTAGACGCAACCTAGACAGATATTGAAAAGCAAAGATGTTACTTTGCCAACAAAGGTCTGTCTAGTCAAGGCTATGGTTTTTCCAGTAGCCGTGTATGGATGTGAGAGCTGGAGTATAAAGAAAGCTGATTGCTGAAGAATTGATGCTGATGCTTTTGAACTGTGGTGTTGGAGAAGTGTCTTGAGAGTCATTTGGACTACAAGGAGATCCAACCAGCCTGTCCTAAAGGAAATCAGTCCTGAATATTCATTGGAAGGACTGATGTTGAAGCTCGAACTCCAATACTTTGGCCACCTGATGCGAAGAACTGACTCATTGGAAAAGACCCTGATGCTGGGAAAGATTGAAGGCAGGAGAAGAAGGGGATGACAGAGGATGAGATAGTTGGATGGCAACACCAATTCAATGGACATGACTTTGAGTAAACTCTGGGAGTTGGTGTTGGACAGGGAGGCCTGGCATGCTACAATCCATGGGATTGCAAAGAGTTGGACACAACTGAGCTATTGAAATGAGCCGATTCTTTCTAAGGAGCTTTCCACGTGATTGTAGTGGTAAAGAACCCACTAGTCAATGCAGGAGACCTAAGAGATGTGGGTTCAATTGCTTGGACCAGGGATATCCCTTGGAGATGGGAATGGCTACCCACTCCAGTATTCTTGTCTGGAGAATCCCATGGACAGTAGAGCCTGGTGGGCTGCCGTCCATAGGGTCCCAAAGAGTCAGACACTCCTGAAGTGATTTAGCACACATGCATGCATACTATCTAAATAGGGGGAAAGGAAAATGGGATGTAAGCAACTGAGGGTAGAGGGAATGATTTTTAAGAAAGATGAATGGGCCCTTAGAAGAACAGATGGGAAGTATGATAGTTTGTGACAGACTTGTCTGAGTGTGAAGTGGATTTCCAGTTTCCTCTTCTGTGATAAGAGTCAACCTCCTATAGTTGATGAAACTCCCAAGGAGGACACCGATGATAGTTGTGTTTATTTTGGAGGATCTGTCTTTGGAAAGTCAAGACAAGTCAGAGAAAGGCTTTTCCTGCTATTTTTCCAAGCGCCTTTGCACTCAAAATAATCAATATACCACAGCCACTTATTTGTGATAATGTGTCCTGAATTCTTTCAAAACAAATAGAACTGAACTTTTTTTTTTCTTTTTGCTGTGCCATCGTAGCTTGTGGTAACATTTCCAGACCAGAGATTGAGACCAGGTCATGAGAGTTAAAGACCAGAATCCTAACCACTATGCAACCAGGGAACTCAAGAAGCACCTTTTTCTTATTTAGCCTGTATATAGGGTGGAATGTTCTGGTAATCCAAATTCATTTTTGGAAAGGTTTAACTTGTATGTTTATATATACAAATAAACTTACTATTGATGAAGAATATAAATACAATTTCATATGGGATTTTAAAAATTTTTAAATATTAAAGTATAACTATTTATTTCAAGACAATTTCAAATTAACAGAAATAGTTAAAAGAATTTTTAAAAGAAACCCCTTTATCCTTTCCCTAGTTTCATCAATTAATTAAATTTGTTAAAATGACTTTTGTTCTCTCTCTATATGTTATTAGTTTTTCTGAACAATTTTAGAATAAGCTGTATATATTATATACTTTTAACTTTTGATTTCTATAATATTTTCCACTATCTTTGAATATGATAGAACTCTATATGAATGCTATGAATATGATAGAACTCCATATTAATGATATGGTGCTATTATCATTAGATTTACTGATCTCTTCATTATTTGCTCAAAAATATTTTTTGAGAACTCTATGTAACTATAGTGGTGAACGAATTTGCTTAAGTCAGTTTTATGAGGGAAAAAAAGTAATTACAAGAAAACTATATTGAGGGTTATAGTAATAAAAGTAAAACTGATGTGAATCACAAAGCAAGAACATCTAATATATTTTCCTGTATCTAAGGAATCTGGAGAAAGGTACATTTAAGAAAGGCTTTAAAAAGTAAAACCTAAGAGAAGCAGGGGAAAGGGTCTTCACAGAGTGGACTGACTCTTTGTAGAGCTCCAGAGCTCTCAAGCTCAAGAATATTCATATCCTTGGGCTCTTGTATAATTGTTTTAGCTATTTTTACTTAGAATTATTTCCTTTTGTATATAGGGAAATCAAGGATAAAGTCTTTCACTAATGATCTCAAGGAACAAAAGTGAGAATGCTTATATGGTCTTTTGTTTATGAATGGCAAAATAGAGTAGAGAAAGATGGACTTCTTTGGAAGGTAGAACAGCTCCTGTGTTGTGGTTTAATCAGATAGGAGAAGAACTTTAGATAGCAGGCATTTCCAGGAGACCTTGGGTAAATGACTGATGCAGTGAATTAATTTAAGGGCTTTTCCTAGAATAGAAGATGTCTCCTTGGTACACATGAGTTAATGCTCCATAAGAGCACTCTGACCTGAAGAAGAGAGGTGAGTGCCTACCACCTGAGTAGGAAGAAGGGCTCCCATCCGCTGAGCCACCATTATGGAAGGCAGCCAAAGAGAAAAGTCATTAGCCAAGTGAATTGACCAAAGGCATTACCTTTAAACAACCAGGCCCAGTCAGTGAGACCTCAGGATAATCTCAGGTCAGTTTGTTTATGGTGTGGTTTGAGACTGTAGAATCATGTAAAATTGCTTATCCTCAGGACATGGCTATTGCAAAGCATGTGTGTCTTAGCAAGTGAAAGGACTGGAGACAGGCATATGATACTCTCACTCCACATCTTCCCTGAACAAAACTAAGCTTGGTTACTTTGTATGCAGACACCTGTTTGTGAAAGAGGCTATCGAGAAAGCATTCAAACATGCTTGTTACTGAAGTATAAAATGTGGGACATTCAGGCATACTTCTGAAAATTCAAGCATGCTCAAAAATAAGCTTGAATACTAATGCTTTTAGTGAAAACAAAATATTATAAAGTGAATCTCTGATGAATCTTAGAGCTATAAGCGCTCTCCAATTATAAATACAGTTATATATGTGTACATATATACTGATTATTTCTGCTACAGTCTTTAATACAGTAATCTCTTCAGGTTGAATGTGGGCCCAATGTATTGTTTTTATGTTTCTTACATTGCCCAGTGTAACAGTGAATATTACCTGATATGTGAGTGAGGCAATCCATTCAGTTTTATCAAAGTCATGTATTGATTGGTATTGAATTATCTAATCATTGAAATTACCAACAAGATTATATGGAAATGAGATATTAAATTTTACAATATTCCTCAGTATTTAAAGTAAGATATTTGTGTTTTGACTATAAATGTTTCATTAAATTAAATTTATAATTAAACACAATAAATAGGTTAAGAATCTAATCCCTCTTACCTCTATCTATACTTAGAGGGACATTTTGAGAAAACCTTGGAGAATACAATTAACTTGTTTTTAGTTTCTAGAAATAACATTTATTAAGGGCTAAATGAGCTTCCTACTGAAGAACTACTGGAACTTTTCTGACTATTCTGTTCTGCCTGACTTGAAAGTTCTGGAAAAGCAGCAGAGCTTCCCAGTTGATGCCTTATATTTCAGTTAACCATCTAGAGTTCCCCAGTCAGCCAGCTAATGAAAGTTTACTTACCAGTTGTGATTAGAATAAAGAAATAGCAGTATATTTTACTGGAGTGGGTCATTCAATACCCTGACCTAAAGCAAGATGAAATTTTCAGCAAATCCCAACTCATTATCTCTGCAAGCTGAGGTCTAAAGGGCAAGGTTATTACTGGTCACTTCCAAAACAACTTAATGTATGTTTCATGGAAATGGTAAAAAACAAACAAACAAACAAAAAAAAGAGTTGTTTTAATGAAGGAAATGCCACATCATTTATTTGGAGGGTTTCAGTCATAAAAAGGTCAGAATGATAATATAGGGCAAATGATTATTTTAGCCTGATGATTTTCAGGAAGTTGATTAACATTGCCAGGAATTCATTGTATTAAATTATTCTTCTTTATGTAGAGATGAAAAGTTTTAAAGGTTACTTTTCTTTTGGAATATTTTAAACTTGAATTTTCCTCATTTTATTCTGTGTGAGCAGGGGTCACAAGGTAACCAGGAGAAAGAACTCTGTAAAGCTTTCCGGACAACATGAATTACTGGGAGATGCTCGGAAACCAGAACATTAACTATTTTCATTCTGAAACTTATCTCCCAAGAAAGCTTCATAGATGAATGCGTCGCACATAAAGTTGCAAGTTGAGTCACAGACAAAGGTTTTAGACCTTCACTCAAAAGGAATCTGCTGTTTAAAGTGTCTCTCTATGTGAATGTGTGGGCAAAAATCAAAGGCATTATTCCTCAAAATCATCTACTTGATTTTTCTGGTGTGACCTTTATCGTAAGGACATTTTAACATACATGGATGTAAGAAAATGACTGATTCAAGATTACTTGTAGGAACATAATTTTTAATTAGCACTTCTTAACAGGAGCTAGTTGGATATAACATTGATTTTGGGTCACATGCTCTGAATTCACCCCTTCAGCAGCTTGTCTGTATTTAAAAGCCATTAATAGTAAAACTAATTTCTTTCATCTTTTTGGGTGCTGACAATGAAAAGTGAGCAAACAAGTTGAAGTGAATATAATAAATATTAGACGCCAAAGTGTATTGCTGATTTATCATAGAATGGGGACTGGGTATTATGTTGATCAGGGTACATTCTACAGCATCTCACAGAGCCATTTCAATTTGTTTTAAAACAATAAGTCAAAGGTCTCAACTATAAGCTAGTAATTTGTACAGGATCTAGCTCTCTATACAAAAAGGCTGCATTTTCTTTGCTACATTAATCTTTTTTGCAAAATGAAGGATGGAAGGGAGGAGGTGGGGTGGAAAGCAGAAAAGAAGAAAGAGAAGAGGGAGGAAGACACTGAAGAAACTCATACACTGAGTCATAGATAGTAAGGTTTATTTTCTCACTTATTTTTTCTTCTTAGTTTGTGAAGAGACATGTTTTCATCTGCTATAGGGCTTTTGAGATGGAAACAAAGTATAGACAAGTTAACATTAAAAAAATAATAACATATAGTGTATCTTCCTTCTCCTGGGGATCTTCCTGACCCAGGGATCTAACGTGCTTCTCTTAATATTTCTTTACTTACTTTCCGACCTATAAGAAGTACCTACGCTACAGTCCATGCGATTGCAAAGAGTCACACGTAATTGAGCGACTAACACTTTTACTTTCTTTTTCAAGCTATTAAGTACTCAAGTATTGTAGGGAATTTTAACATGTTGGAGACAACACATGAATAAATGTGTGCTTTCAGCTTAGTTAATTTTTTGTTAAATATTTTTTCATGAGTATTCATATATTTTGAAGGTTTTGAAAAAGTGTTATGAATTACGGATGTGAGTGACCATGCACTAGTTTTGTTTTGCTTTCTTTTGAAATTCAAGTTGTATAGGTCCATATATGGATACAAATATAGAGTACTTCAACACATCCATGAGTTAGCAATTCATAGCAATGTGATCTTATAAATATCAGTTTATGGCATGTTCTCCTCATTAACTCATTGGATAATATGCAGAATAATATTTCTTATGTGCCTATGGCTTGCTCCTAGAACTCTAGGCCCTGGGGATATAGACATAATCAACAAAACTGACAGTCTCTGTTCTTATGGGATTTTAATATTAATGGAAGTCAGGACAGAAAATAGACAAATATAAAATTCATATGTAATATTCTAGATCATAATAAGAGTGTCTAAACAAAAAATGAGCAGAATAAATGGTCTGGAAAAGCTTCTTTGATAACAAGATAATTGAACAGAGATCTGAGAGGAAGATAAACATCCTTAAGGTTTCTTAGCGTAGAGCATTCTGAGAAGTGCAAGTGTGAAAGCCCTAAAAGAAAAACCTGTTAGTCACAGAAGAGTAAGGTGTTCTGGAGAACAAGTATGAAATCAAAGATCATTTTGAGATTGTAAGAGCTGTTAAAATGAAGTGAAGCTGTTTATTTTTGGGAAACCAGAATATTATCAATTTGATGTAACCAAAACAAAAGTAGGTTCTAAGGCTAATACAGAGGATGAGATGGTTGGATGACATCCCCAACTCAATAGACATGAGTTTCAGCAAGCTCTGGGAGTTGGTGATGGACAGGGAAGCCAGGAGTGCTGCAGTCCATGGGGTCACAAAGAGTCAGACACAGCTGAGCAACTGAACTGGACTGAACTGAAGACTAATACAGGGGCAGATGATCCACTAATAATCTAAAATCAAAATGTTATTTTCCTCAAAAGAATCAAGATTTTCACTGATTTACTTTTTGAGATTATTTATTTCAGACTATAAGTGAATGCCTGTGTATCAAATATCACTTTATCTCCTCTTTGTTTTTTGGTGTCCAATAATATTTTGTTAAAATATAATTATCAGCTAAAGACATATGTAACTTACAATTATTGAGTCATTTGGAACTTGGATAACTTAATCAGGAATTTTGTAACTGTGCAAACAACAAACATTGAAAAGGAGACAAATTTTATTCATGTATTAATACTAGAGAGCAAATTATCAGAGCCACCTATTTGATTTTATTAATTTTTGTTTGTTTTGTTTGCTTTTTCCCTTAGTATAAGTAATAGATAACTGTAATCATGAAAGAGAATACAGTTAGAAAGACATGGGTAAATTTAGTAAATGTTCCCTGCTCTGCTTATAACTGAGATTGACTACTGCTTGTTTCCATAATGCAATAATGTATCATAAGGTTAATTTAATTAACTATCTCATATTCTATAAACCCTAATACTTGTATAGTAGGCTGGTAACATGTATCAAATTTGGTTTATATGTTTATTTTCATGTACAAAATAGGGATAAAATAGATTTCTTAGTTTTAAAAAGATTTTCAACAATGTAGATTCTCTTACAAAAAACATCTGATGTTATAATCAACTTTTATTGAAAATATATTCATGTCAGAGTCTAGATATTAATATATATATATGTAAGGAAAACAGGGAAGTGATGATACAGAAATGATATGCTTAATATGCTTATATTATTTAGAGAAATAATAGTAGCGTGATAATAGTACAATACTCTACTTAGTTTATTGAATAAAAATTCTGTAGGGTATTATGTAATAATAGAGTATATGGATAATTTAAGACTAGCCTTTAATATTCGCAACTAGTTTAATATCTGCAACTATACTCTAAAGAAATAAATTCACTGCTGTATATCAGATAATAAACAATATGTAAAGAATAAAAGGTACTTGGAGTGTTATACACTCCTCTCTCATTGAATGATGGAACAGATAGATAGAAAATTGGTAAGCCCTGAAAAACATGATCAAATTCATTCTTTACTCAACAGTAACAGAATACATATTTTCTCACGTGCACATTAAACATTCAAATAGACTATTTGCTAGGCCATTATATAAGCCACAGCAAACTAAAAAATATATAATTACACAAAATAGACTGCAATTTATAATCCATAATAGGAAGTACCTAGAAAATCCAAACATGAAAATTAAATAAGACACTTCTGAATAATCCAAGAGTCAATAGGAAATCTTGAGGGAAATTACCAAATATTGAACTGAATGAATTAAAAATACAGTGTATCAAAATTTATGAAGTTCAGTGAAAATGATTATATGGACATTAAAAGTGTTGGATACTCAAGTCAGAATAGAAGAATGGTCTTAAATAAGTAAATATCTTCTTTAAAAAACAAATTAACTCCAAGCAAGAGGTCATATTTTATAAGAAAGAGGAGCAGAATCAATAAAATTGAAAGCAAGACAATAATAGAGAATATCAATAAAAATATAAATAATTAAAAATAATTTGTACATCTCTAACAAGATGGATCAGAAACAAAAGAGAGAGTATATATGTCAGTTTTAGAAATGAATTATCACTAAATAGTGATATGAAGTAATCACTATATAGTATATAGATATTAAAATGATAAGGGGTTTCTACAAATAACTCTATGCCTATACATTTGATAACCTAGATTAAGTGGATCAATTAAGATTAAAAAAATACCAAAACTTACTAAAAAAGAAATAGATGATTTTAATAGACCAATATCAATTAAAAGTTTTAATATGTTACCTATAAACTTTTTAACAAAGAAATCAGCCTTAGATGTATTCACAGTAAATTCACATATCCTTTTAGGAAGAAATCAAATTTTGCCAGTCTCTTGCAAGAATAGATAATAGACAAGATGAAAGCAATACACACTTATTTAATGAGTCCTGTGTTTCCATAAGGGCTTCCCAGATGGTTCAGTGGTAAAGAATCAGCCTGCCAATTCAGGAGACACACGAGACACAGGTTCAATCCCTGGGTCAGGAAGATGCCTTGGAAACGGAAATGGCAACTGACTCCAGTATTCTTACCTGGGAAATCCAATGGACAGAGGAGCCTGACAGGCTACAGTCCAAGGGGTTGCAAAGAGTCAGACACAACTTAGTGACTGAGCATGAGCACATGTTTTTCTAATGCTAAAAGCAGATAAAATATATTACAAAAAATAGGGAGCTCCCCAGTGGCCCAGCAGTTCAGACTCAGGCTTACACTTCATGGACCTGAGTTTGACCCCTCATTGAGGAACTAAGATCCCACAAGTCACATGGTGTGACCAAAAACAAAAAAAAAAGATATTGCATGAAATACAAACCAAATACCGATACACCTCATGAGCACTGACACAAAATTCTCAAAAAATATTAACACTTTGAATCCAGCAAAATAAAATGCAGTGTAAGCAAGTGGAGTTTACCCCAAGAATGCAAGCTGGTCTAAAATTTTAAAAATGATATAATTTATTATGTTAAACTAAAACTTAGAAACCTTATTATCTCAAATATGCAGAAAATCACTTAAGAAGTCCAACATTCAGTCATGGTAAAAACACTGAGCATTCTCAGAATGAAAGGAGACATCCGTAATTGATAAATGACATCTTTAAAACAAACAAAAAATAAAAATCACTATATATACCTAATATCATGCTTAACAATATAAACCTTAACTTTCTGCCCTTAAGTTCAAAAATGAAGCATGCTATGTCCTTCTCACCACTCTTCATTCATACAGTTCTAGAAATCATAGCCAGTGCAATGTGGCAATATGGTAAGAAATTGAAGTACAGAGCATATATATTTGAAAGAAACAAAGAAAAACATGTCTCTTATAAGATAGCATGCTTAAATCCTCAATAGGGAAATAACCCAAACATATTTCAGCTTCTAAGAAGATATACAACCTGTGGTGCACATGTGCATTGGAATACTACTCTGATAAAAACAAATTATTTTGTAAACATTCAGCACTATATTTTTACTATGAGTAAAAGAATCTGCACTTTGTGCGGGAGACGTGGGTTCAAATCCTGGGTTTGGAAGATCCCCTGGAGGAGGGCATGGCAACCCAATATTCTTGCCTGGAGAATCCCCATGGACAGAGGAGCCTGGTGGTCTACAGTCCATGGGGTTGCAAAGAGTCAGACACAACTGAGTGACTAAGCATGACACAGCACATATATGTTTATACAACAGTATATTATATATACATGTGTGTATAAATCAGATGTATAATACAAAGTGAAAAAAGCCAGTCTCAAAATATATAACATGTGATTCCATTTATTTTAAATTCTCCAAAATTAAAAAAATATAGTGTGGAGAACTAATCAGTTGTAGATGGCTAGTGGTTTAGATGTGTGTGGGTAGGCATTCTATCTGTGGGAACCATGATTAATATTGATTGTGGCGATTGTTACACTGAGTTGAAACACACACATGGACACACACACAGGGTAAAATAGCACTCACACTTATTAGAATGGCTAAAGTCATGTACAATGACAGAACCGAGTCCTGACAGGAACATGGAGCAATTAGATTTCCCATATATTGCTAGTGAAAATGCAACATGATAAAGCCATTATGGAAAACAAACAATATATGTTCCAGATATCCTTCCCTTGGACATTAAAACAAGAGGAAGAAAAATCAATATTCAGACTTAAAAATCCTTAATAATTATATGATTATATGTAAAAGCAAGGAGGGAAATAAAAGGTTATCACTAGGACACCAAACTGCAGAGAAAGTCTTCCAGTGGCTGCAAAATAAGTGGGAAAATTTGGAGGGCACATTTGCATACTCTCAAAGTATCTTCTCCAAGTATTGGTTAAAGAGAGTAATAATACTTTTGTGCTGGAGAAACTCTGAAGATACTACCTTAACTAAATAATCAAGTTTTGAATTATCAGCCTTAAACATAACAGCATCATGTAACATCTGATTATAATACAAATTAACTTTAGTATTCTTTCTTAAAATATATAACCTGATCTTGAAAATTTAGACGAACTTAAGTTGAGGACCATTCTGCAAAATAACTGGCTAGTATACTTCAAAAGTGTTAAGGTCATGAAAGATAAGAGAAGGGTGAAAAAGACCAAACTTCAGTGTGATATTCTGAATTGCATCCCATCACAGAAAGAGGATATTAGCAGCAAAAAATGCTGCAGTCCAAATAGAATTTCTACTTTAATTAAAAGTATTGCACCAATGTTAACTTCTTGGTTTTGACCATTGTGCTATAGTTAAGGAAAATGTTCACATTAGGGGAAAATAGTGAAGGCCAATGTAAACTGTATATTATTTTTTTCAGCTTTTCTGTTACTCTAAAATTGTTTCATATTCAACAGTTAAAACATAATATTCATAGTAATTAATTGTACTATTTTGAATACTAAAACAAAAGAAGCATCTGTGAGAAAGAAACATTTCTTAACAAATACCTATAAATGTACAAGAAATTGTAAAATTAGAAATTTTCATTTTAAAACTTCCAGTGTACACTTAATTCATCACAGTATTCTTAATGGTTGCTTGAACATAAATGGAAGTCATCATAGCTGAGATTACTTATTAATTACAAAAGGAAATCTTTGCCTGTAAAATGGAAGGACTTGATAGACACCGACATTAACTAATTCAGCATCTTTAATGATGGGATAAAATAACATTACTTGACCTTTATGTGATGAAATGGAAGGTGTCTATGTAGTGTTTTGCCTTTGCAGTATTCTTACAAAAAATACTTAATTTGACTCTATTTATGTAGAGACAGAGAAGTATTCTGCAAAACAGCAGGTCTGGGTTGTTCAAAATATCAAATGTGAAAGACCACGAGAGGCTGGGAACTGTTCTTTAGTAGACTGACAAAGCAAAACAGCAGCATGCCATGCAAGGTTTGTGATGGGGTTCTGGATTTACACAAATAAAAACAAGAACAAAAAGTTACAACGGACAATATTAGGATAATTCAGTTCAGTTCAGCTGCTCAGTCTTGTCTGACTCTTTGCGACCCCATGAACCGCAGCACGCCAGGCCTCCCTGTCCATCACCAACTCCTGGAGCTCACTCAAACTCGTGTCCATCGAGTCGGTGATACCATCCAACCATATCATCCTCTGTCGTCCCCTTCTCCTCCTGCCCCCAATCCCTCCCAGCATCAGGGTCTTTTCCAACGAGTCAACTCTTCGCATGAGGTGGCCAAAGTATTGGAGTTTCAGCCTCAGCATCAGTCCTACCAATGAACACCCAGGACTGATCTTCTTCAGGATGGACTGGTTGGATCTCCTTGTAGTCCAAGGAATTCTCAAGAGTCTTCTCTAACACCACAGTTCAAAAGCATCAATTTTTTGGTGCTCAGTTTTCTTCACAGTCCAACTCTCACATCCGTACATGACCACTGGAAAAACCATAGCCTTGACCACATGGACCTTTGTTGGCAAAGCAATGTCTCTGCTTTTTAATATGCTGTCTAGGTCAGTCATAACATTCCTTCCAAGGAGTAAGTGTATTTTAATTTCATGGCTGCAATCACCATCTGCAGTTATTTTGGAGCCCCCCAAAATAAAGTCTGACATTGCTTCCACTGTTTCCCCATCTATTTCCCATGAAGTGATAGGACCAGATGCCATGATCTTAGTTTTCTGAATGTTGAGCTTTAAGCCAACATTTTCACTCTTCTCTTTCACTTTCATCAAGAGGCTTTTTAGTTTCTCTTCACTTTCTAGGAAGTATTGAATCTGGACTTATAGCATCATTATAATTAGGTCAGTATTTTATTTAATGAGTATGATTGTGGCACTGGTCTTATATAGGGGCATCTTTTAGTTTTTAAGAGAATATATGTTGCATTATTTAGGAGTAAGGGGAATAATATCTGCAAACTAATTTCAGATGGTTAGAAATAAACACACATATATGAAGAGCAGGGAGAGAAAGAGACCGCATAGGCTGATATTTGGTAAATGTACCTGAAGTGCTTGCAGGTATTCATTTCGCTATTGTTTCAACCGTTCTATAGTTTTAAAATTTAAAGTCTGGGAGGATTTTGAACTAGCCTGTTTGAAGCATCCTCAACTCAAACTTTTAACTGATTAATAAAAAGCTACGTTAAGCAAACAATAACAACCACAAAAACCAATAATTCCTTTACATAGCTTGTACTTGTAGAAATTGAGTCCACAAAAATATTGTTTGCATTTTTATACATTTATATACCAAGGATCCTTTCCACATAACATCATCATTAAGATAATTTTCTGAAAAGCAACATTAACATGTGGAAGATTAACTGAAGTCCTAAAAAGACATGAGTGCTAGATGTTTTAAAATGAATCTGGAAATACATTGGGAAAAGTTTAATTATCTGTGAGATGAAACCTTTTAGCAATTGAAATAGAGAAGCCCTGTTTTCAGATTTTCATAATACAACAGAATGCAGTAAAAGAAGTCTATAAATTGTCTAAAACAAGCATTGTGAACAGAGGTTTTCAAAACTAAATATAATACATATTATAAAATTACTTATATTTCATAATATATGCATAATATTTTACATATATAGATATATTTTAATTTCCATGTTTTTTTATTTACAAGGCAAGTGGAAACTTGTCAATGTTTCCTTGAGATATTTTCCAACAAGAATGCAGCTGTTGAATGTGTAACATCAGTGCAAATTAGAATAAAATTATTCAACATTATTTGAACAGTTTGGTAAATAGAAGTTAATTTAAATTTAAGTTAAAACAGGATATACATGTTATACCTAATAATTTGTTTTCTTCTATTTGATAGCTTTTCTGTTTTCTTCTATTTGTACTTAACCCAAGTGAACAGTCAGTAAATAAAATTGCAGTTGCCATGAATGTATTTTGGACTTCCCAGGTGCTGCTAGTGGTAAAAAGCCTGCCTGTAAATGCAGGAGATGTTTTAAGAGACTCGTGTTTGATCCCTAGGATGGGAATGTCCCCTGGAGGAGGGCATGGCAACCCACTCCAGTATTCTTGTCTGGAGAATCCTATGGACAGAGGAGCCTGGCAGGCTATAGTCCCAAGGGATCACAAAGAGTTGGACATGACTGAAGCAACTTAGCACACAGCACACATGAATATATTTTAATCTCTACCTTAGCAAGAAATGTTTTAAAAAAGCAAACCTTTAGTAAATATTTCCTCATTTCTTTACCTGCAATGCATGTTGTTTTCTACTTTATAGTCACAAATGTATATTTTATTAGCTATCTTTTCCTAATCATTGTTGCAAAGGAGAGAAAATTATTGGATATTTATATTCAATATATGATGTACTTAATATTTTGCAAATATAAAACAGCTTACAGGTGTTAATTCTAAAACAATTCTCTAATAACTTCAATAATGGTAACTAGGTATTATATTTTTGTTTCTGTACTTTTCTGTAATTGGAAAATCAAAACATATTTTTGAGAGGGACTTTGGATAGGCAAGAAATATCTTATTAAAGTACTTCAAAACTTGTACCTGGAGAAGAAAAAAGTTGCTAAAATGGATAATTATATCTTTAAGATTTGTCAGTTTATAATACTGAGAAGCTAGATCAAATGCAATGAAGCCCTTTCTTTTTCCAGATTCCATATTTCTAAAATTTGTTTGTCTAAGAAATTTTTGAAGATAATTCGTTAGATAGATCAACTTTCTTTTTAAGGTCTAATGAATATTTTCAAGTTCTTTATCTTTATTAATCCATGCATCAAAGTTCATATCTCTGTCTGTTGTTATGAATCATAAGTTTTTTATAGCAGGGTTTTATTAGAGCATCATTTATTATTATATTAATATTTCTCACTGTATAAGAACACAGCTTCGCATAGGGCAGACACACAAATATGTGTTCATTGAAAGTAACAAACATTGAAAAGTAATTCTTAGACTTAATTACAGTATTTATATGAAATATGTTTTAAAGAACTTGAAAGAAATAAACTTGTCAAACTGTAGTTAATCACAATCTCTGGAACTTCTTCTAAATATTCCTAGATACAACAACAATATTAGTTTGTAAGTGAGGCATGGAATTGATGTAAGAAAGGCATTACATACATGTATATTCATGGATATGTTTATGCACTTAAAATGGCGTCAGAAGAGGAAAGCTTAACAAAATCAGTAAAAAGCAAATGGCTTAAGTGTTTAGTTCAAGTACCACAGTGATTATAGATTACACAGTCTTTTCTCAGGTTCCAAATATATTTTCCTGTTGGAGAAAGAAATATTGCCTGTATTCAGACACTTGTGCACTAGAGAAATTAAAAATTACAAATGTTTTCTGATTCCTCGTTCATATCTTACTGTCTGTAATAAGATGAGAAAGTTATTGTTTTATCTTTGGTCTCATTATAGGAATTATGATATGAATTTTTTTAATGCTGAGAAATTAGATTATATACTGTATATGTGTTATGTGGTTAATTTAAATCATGTTATTGTTGTTCATTTGCTAAGTTATGTCCAACTCTTTTCACCCCATGGACTGCAGCTCGCCAGTCCTCCCTAAACATTCAGATAGAGATTCAAATCTGTTGACAGAAAAAAAGTAATAGAAAACTATTATTATTTAGTGTTAGGATAACTAAAAAGTTCAATTTTACTTCAATAAATGTGTAAAGTAAATAATAATGTAGGTGATTTGCAAAAAAAAAAAAGCAAAAACCATGTAGACAGTAAGTTTATGAATTAACTTTGTAAAATTTAATATTATAGAGTATATCTTTTGCTTTCCAGTAGCACGTTGTCTTAGTTTTAGTGTTAAGTATTGCTATTGCTTTGGTTGTATTTCCTGAACTTCACATTTATTTTTAGTGAAAATTAGAAGTCTGCTAAGAATCAGTTAACAGTTACCTATTTTAAACCACAACCCAAGTAGGAAAAGGAATGGATATTTTAGTGTTTATGTAAATTAGAACATGATAAAGCATGACAACTACATTTTAATTTTTTTGCCTTGGCATACAGGCACCATACCATGAAAATATACTCCAAGATTCTTTTCTAGTTCAGAAAAAATTCTTCTTAGACAGAGCAGCAATTCACTTTCAGATCAAAGGCTATGTAGACAAAAATGGTAGGTTCAAAAAACAGTTAACAGATTTTTCAGTTCTTCACTTTTTGTGGTAACGACTGTTGAGTGCTTATGTTGGACAATGTGGATGCTGCTGCTGCTAAGTCGCTTCAGTCGTGTCTGACTCTGTGCGACCCCACAGACGGCAGCCCACCAGGCTCCCCCGTCCCTGGGATTCTCCAGACAAGAACACTGGAGTGGGTTGCCATTTCCTTCTCTAATGCATGAGAGTGAAAAGTGAAAGTGAAGTTGCCAGTCGTGTCCAACTCCTAGCGACCCCATGGACTGCAGCCTACCAGGCTCCTCTGTCCATGGGATTTTCCAGGCAAGAGTACTGGAGTGGGTGCCATTGCCTTCTCCGGGACGCTGTGGATACTAGGCAAAATAAGAAAGGTATAGTGAAGGTTCTGATGGTAGGTTGCCATCAGTAAATATCTTTACTTTGTCTCTCACCATTGTTTCAAATTGTTACTCCCCCTTCTCGTTTCTGTGTGATAGCTGGAGTAGATGTCTTAGCTTCATCATTTATCTTGGATATTGAATTTATCACTTCACTTGAGCAACTAAAAATACTCCCTGACCTAAACCAAAATTTTTCTTCACATCCAGTTTGAAGCTCCTCTATCCTTGTGGGTGAGAGTCAGTTGTGTCTGACTTTTTGTGACTCCATGGACAGTAGCCCGCCAGCCTCTTCTGTCCATGGGATTATCCCAGCAAGAATACTGGAGTGGTTACCATATCCTCCTCCAGGGGCCCTTCCCAAACTGGGGTTTGAACCCATGTTTTTATCCTCATCTAAGGCCCAATCCTGTTATCTGCCATGAGAAAGGGAATCATTGTTGAGTTATTTTCCTCTTCACTTTATTTCCACCTGTTATTTTAAGTTATTTTTGCTTCTTCCAAGATCGAGGGAACAAGAATGAGAAAAAGAAATACATGGTTTTTATTGACAAATGCTGCTGTAATTGAGCAGCGGGGCCCTTTGTATGCAGGTATTAAAATGTGAGCTCTTCCTCTCTTGTACATTTGAGACCATATTTCTTCCCACCCACCCTATACACATACTCTGATTTCTGAAGGTGACAGTGCATTTGACATCTTCTATTCTTATGGCATACTTTATGAGGAACCTTCTGTTTCGATATGCCTGAGACCTTCAGGCAGCATCCTCCATCTGCGTCCTTTCGAAAGAGTTCCACATCTGCTGACCTTGTAAGTTGTTATGTACTGTATCTTGTTTAACTTGTGAATTAATTCTCATTGCTTTTTGTAAATTCCTGTAGATACTCATGATGTTTGAATATAAAGAGAACTTTATTTCTTCTCAAAATGTATGTGTTTTATTTTATTACTCCTTGGAAGGAAAGTTATGACCAACCTAGACAGCATATTAAAAAGCAGAGACATTACTTTGCCAACAAAGGTCGATCTAGTCAAGGCTATGGTTTTTTCCAGTGGTCATGTATGGATGTGAGAGTTGGACTGTAAAGAAAGCTGAGCACCGAAGAATTGATACTTTTGAACTGTGGTGTTGGAGACGACTCTTGAGAGTCCCTTGGATAGCAAGGTGATCCAACCAATCCATCCTAAAGGAGATCAGTCCTGGGTGTTCATTGGAAGGACTGATGCTGAAGCTGAAGCTCCAATACTTTGGCCACCTCATGCAAAGAGTTGACTCATTGGAAAAGACCCTGATGCTGGGAGGGATTGGGGGCAGGAGGAGAAGGGGACAACAGAGGATGAGATGGCTGGATGGCATCACTGACTCAATGGACATGGGTTTGGGTGGACTCCGGGAGTTTGCGATGGACAGGGAGGCCTGGTGTGCTGTGATTCATGGGGTCACAAAGAGTCGGACACAACTGAGTAACTGAGCTGAACTGATACTTAATTCACCAGGCTTCCTTGATGGCTCAGTGGTAAGGAATCGACTGGCAATGTAGGAGATAGTGGTTCAATCCCTGGGTCGGGAAGATCCCATAGAGAAGGAAATGGCAACCCACTCCAGTTTTCTTGCCTGGGAAATCCCACGAACAGAGTCTGGTGGGCTACAGTCCATGGAGTCTTAAAAGAGTCAGGCAGGACTTAGGGACTAAACAGCTTGATACACTGGCTATAACTTACACTGCAATTCTGATAGACATGATGTGAATGACTAAGTTGACTTGTTCCCAGTGAAGGGGAAACTATTCAGTCTGTTACCATTATGTACAATCATAATTGTAGATTTTTTCATAAATGTTTCACTGAATGTTCCTTTTCATTTCTAAATTATTGAGAGTGTTTATCATGCATGAACTTTGGGTTTTGTCAAAAGCTATTATTGTATCTACTGAGATAGTCTTGTGTGTGTTTCACCAATTATTCTGTTAATATGGTGATTTTATTCACTAAATAAACTACAGATGTTCAAACTGCATTATCCTCTTTGTGTATTTCTGGATTCTCTTTGCAAAATAATTTAAAAGATGTTTCAAGTAGAAATATTTGTATTTTTTTTTTCTGGAAAAGTTTTCTGTTTTTGATAATACGGTTTTTCTGACTGCATAGAATGTTTCTTACTCTTCTAAGTTCTGAAAGGCTCTGTATGGGTTTCATATTATTTCTCTTTTAGATGGTAAATAGTGTATACCAATGAGAACATTTGGTTCTGGAGTTTCTTTGGGGAAAGTTTTAATTACCAATTGAAATACCCTGAAAGAGCTGGAGCTATTAAAATTTAGAAAATGTATGTCTTCCCAGAATTTATTTAATCTTAGTATCAAGTATATTGGTGTGAAGTTACTTATAACATTTCTTTATTAACTCGTGGTCTCAAAATATGTTTTTTCTTTCATTCCTAATATTAGTAATATGTCTTCAGAATGTTTTTTTTTAATTAGTGGAGTTTGAAGTCTATCAATTCTATTGATTTTTCCAAATTACCAGGCTTTAGCTTCCTTGCTTTTCCTTTTCCATTTATTCCTCATCAGTGTCATTGAATCCTACTTGCACCTTTTTTTTTAATTGGTAGACAATTGCTTTACAATGTTATTTGATTTCTGCTGTACTCAATACAAATCAGTCATAATTATACATATAACCACTCCCTCTTGAGCCCCCTCCCCTCCCCCCATCCCACCACTCTAAGTCATCACAGAGCACCAGGCTTGTCTCCCTGTGTTGTATAATAGCTTCTTACCAGCTATCTCTTTTACACATGATACTGTATATATATATCAATGCTACTTTGTCCATTCATCCCACACTCTCCTTTCCTTCCTCCACTGTGTCCACAAGTCCATTCTCTACATCTGTGTCTCTATTCCTTCCCTGAAAATAGGTTCATTAGTACCCACCCTTTTTCTAGGTTCTATATATTTATGCGTTAAGATACGTGTTATTCTCTTTCTGACTTACTCTGTGTAACAGGCTCTAAGTTCATCCACCTCACTAGAACTGTCTCAAATTACTATTTTTTTTTATGGCTGAGTAACATTTCATTGTATGTATGTACCTCAACTTCATCCATTCACCTGTAGATGGACACCTAGGTTGCTTCCATATCCTAGTTATTGTGAGTTGTGCTCCAGTGAACAATGAGGTGCATGCATCTTTTAGAGTTGTGGCTTTCTCAGGGTATATGCCCAAGAGTGAGGTCTCTGGGTCATATGGTAGATTTATTTCTAATTTTTAAAGAAATTTCCATACTATTCTCCATAATGGCTGTATCAGGTTACATTCCCAGCAACAGTGTAAAATGTTTCCCTTTCCTCCACATCCTCTTCAGCATGTATTGTTTGTAGGTTTTTTGATGATGGCCGTTGTGACCAGTGTGAGGTGATACCACACTGCAGTTTTGATGTGCATTTCTCTAATAATTGCTGGTGTTGAGCATCTTTTTCATGTGTTTATTGGCTATCTGTATGTCTCCTCCAAAGAAACGTCTGTTTAGGTCTTACGCCCATTTTTTGATTGGACCGTTTTGCTGATACTGAGCTGTACGTGCTGCTTTAATTCGGGACCCACTTTGTAGGCTGCATCAGATGTATGCTCCTTGCCCAGATCAGAGGGGGCAGAAGTAGTGGCTTATTAGGGCTCCTTTGCTCAGTTGGGGCTGGGGAGAGGGACGATTATGGAAGCCACGCTTGGGAGATTTGGGGAGTGCCTGCTGTAACCTAGGCCGCAGGAAGTTGCTGCGGTCTGAGCGGGGTCCTGTGCTCTCCTTGGGGAATTAGCTCTGGGTCCGTGTCCCTCAGCAGAGCCGAGCCGCAGAGGCTCCCGGGAAGGCGGGCAGGAGCCCACCCCGTGCACCGCTCGGGGGCAGCTGCTGCCTCTGGTGTTGGGTTGGTCGGGGCAGCGTTTTGTCCCCTGCCTCAGGCACTCGCCCTGGCTTTGGCAGTGGCCAGTCGGCTTGAGTTCTTCCCTCTGGGAGCATAAGCTGCAGTCATGTCCAGTCGCACCTCTCACGCTCTGCCTGCTTTGCTGGTGGCCAGGCAGGCTTCTACCTGTGGGTTGCGGAGTTCACAGATGCCCCTCATCCCACGTGTGGCGTTCAGGAAGGTGGTTTCCGGCGGTCTGCCAGCTTGTGGCCTTAGACGCTCCCCGCGGCAACTGTCTCTCGCCTCTCGGAGTCGCCCAGACTTTTCCTCCGATGCCTCGACTGTGTTATACTAGCCCCCTTCACAGCATTCCATCCCGGCCCTCTCCCTGGGTCCGACCCCCTACACCCGGGCCTCCGCACCCAGCTTCCTTCCGTTTGCTGCAGCTGCGGCGCAAGCTGCTTCTTGACCGGCAGTGCTGCTGGCCACCGTCTCCGTGCAGCATTCTCTCCACTTTGCCTTCTGATCACCCGTTTCTGTGTTCCCCTTGGAGGTTCCAAAGCTGCCCCGTCTCTGCCCCTGAAGGGGTTTCAGAGAGTGTGGGGGAAGCTTTTCCTTCTTCATGGCTCCCTCCCTGAGGTGCAGGGCCCCGTGCCAAAATCCTCTCTCTCTCTCTCTCTCTCTCTCTCTCTCTCTCTTTTTTCTTTATCTTTTGCCCTACCACATACTAAGGAAATTGAGTTATCTTTTTGGAAGTTTGGGATCTTCTACCAGCATTCAAAAGATGTTCCAGAGAAGTTGTTCCACATGCCAATATACTTTTGATGTATTTATGGGGAGAAATGTGATCTCCTCATCTTGCTCCTCAGCCGTCTTGAAAGTCCCTTCTCCTACTTGTATCTTTATTAAACCCTTCCTTTCATTTATTTTTTGTTTAATTTCCTTCCCTTTGCCTAGCTTCCTAAGGCCAAAACTTAGGTCAGGAGACTACAACCTATGGACTGGAGGCCAAATTCAGTTTACCACCTACTTTTAAAGTACCTGAAAGCTGAGTGATTTTTACATTTTTTAATGTTTGAAAAAATAAAAATAATACTTTGTGGATGTGAACATTTCATGAAACTCAAGTTACACTTTTTATAAATAAAGCTTACTTTTAGAGTGTAGTCCTTTTCATCCATTTATGAATGCTTTCACACTACAATGGCAAAGATGTTAGTAGCAACAGTAAGCTACACACTCTATTATTTCCCATCTGACTCTTTATAAAAGAAAAACTGTAAACTCTTGTTTTAGATCATTAATTTTAAGTTTTTGATAGTTTGCTTCTGATATGAACATTTTAAGCTATAAGTTTCCCTTTGAGAAGCATTTATCCCTGCATCACAAACTTTTAAATGTTGTTTTCAATTTTACTTAATTCAAAATACTTTCTAGTTTTCTTTTTGCTTTGATGACAGTATGTTTAAAAATATATATATTTTTTATCTTTTCTTATAATTGTTTAGGGATTTCCCAGATATCTTCCAGCTATTTGTTTCTAGTTTATTTTCACTGTGGTTTAAAAACATGCTCTGTGTGATTTCAGTTCTTTTAAATTTGATGTGTTATGCCCGATGTCCGAATCCCCGAGTGGGAAGAAAAAAAAGGCTTCTAAGACAATGCAACTCGCAAAAAAGGGAAGTTTATTACTGACTCGAGCCAGGGCCTTCTGCCTCAACCATCACAGTGGTGCAGAGTCAGAAAAAGCCCCGAGCCCAAGCTGTTAGCAAATTTATAAGATATGCATAAGCAATTAGTAGCTGGCTTAAGCGGATTGGTTACATGTTTGCAAAGCAATTCTATTGGTACAGACTTTCGCGGGCTTTTTCAAACCTGGGCGTTCGCAGGCTTTTCAGTTTTCCCTTTGTCTCTTACTGGGTGCTTGATTGGCTGGCTCCAGGTTACCTGATGGGGGTAGGGAATCTTACCATTTCGGGGGAAGCTAAAACTTAATCCAGGCTGCCTGTCATGGTATTAACCCTGGCAGCCTCACATTCCCCCCTGTCTTCTTGTTTTTGTGGAAGGCCCAATCATGGGTCATTTATATGTGGGGGCAGTTGAATATTGAGATCTGAGTAACATTAGGTGGACAGACAGGCAGTGTGTTTTTCTTAACAACTTTCCCTTGAGAGAGACTTTATACTCAAGATGCTTTTTGGGAATTGGGGCGGAGGTCTCTTTCTTCTGTAACTTCTTCTTGCTGTGCCTGGGCGTAGGCCTGCCTGGCAGAGTAGAAGTCTCTCTATACCTGACCTAAGTTGGGGTGTCTTATATCTGAAACCAGCTTTTATTTTTGTAATAACAGCAACTTAGTTTGAAATTGTTGGCGCCTCTCAGAGATAAAATAGACAGTTGCCAAACAGGAGACCTAACAGGATGGTCATCACTGGTCTCCAGAAACAGGAGGCAACATTTGGGGTGATTTGCTGGTGGTCAAGCAACAGAGCTGTGTTCCAGGTATCTTGTGTTTAGTCTGAAGTTACCATATTTTACCTGGGTAGGGGCTCCAGTTCTGTAGAAGAACTCAAAAGACATTGTTATGCATGTTTTTTGAGTCAGAACCAGGACCCGTCTCAAGGCTGTACCACCA
The DNA here is from genome assembly GCF_963930625.1 of Muntiacus reevesi. Taxonomy (NCBI): domain Eukaryota; kingdom Metazoa; phylum Chordata; class Mammalia; order Artiodactyla; family Cervidae; genus Muntiacus; species Muntiacus reevesi. The sequence continues at coordinate 26,678,650 of NC_089264.1, forward strand.
TTTGATTGTTTTTTTCTCTGTTTTTGTATTTTTTTTTTTTTCCTGATTAGCAATTGTTTGAATCTATGCTTTAGAACTCAGGGAAGGTCAAGGAGGCTGAATAAAGCCTATATTTTATAGTACAGCAGGTCTGTACTCTAGAGTCACCAGCCCACAGAGTCTTGCTCAGCTTTAATTTAGGGAACAGGATAACTATGACTGTGATAATCTCTTGTCAAAATGGGGCATAGGATTGCCTCAACCTGGAGAAGAGACATTGAACTGGAAGTATTCCTGAGTTCTAAGTCTCAGATCTGAGCCTTGCATGATCAAAATCTCAATCCCCTGGTCTGCCATTTTGTTGTAACATACCCAGTTAGTAGTAGCTAAAGGAGGGATAACTGGAGTTTTAATAGACAAAACAAACCTCTTTTTTAGAAGAATAGGCCTGAAACCCAGTCTGGACCCGGCACTTCAGGGAGACCTGTAGCCAGGTGGCCAGTTGCCCAGCCTTATAAGAAGTAAGGTAGAAGTTACTAGCTTCCAGCATTGTTTTGAGAATGGTGGCATCCAAGCCCGACACGACTCAGAAAACTCAAGTGTCCAGCAATACAATGTCTAATCTGAAACTACACCCATAGTAACACCTGGTTATTTCTCAGGATGTCTGAACCATAGCTGAGTACTCTATTTTGACTTTTAATTGTAAAATTTTTTTTAATAGCCAAAGCAGATGGCACCATTAATGATGTCAGTGTTTCTCTAAGTATGAGAAGATGCAAGAATTGGGACTCACAAAATCTCTTGAAAAGATCTAACTATCTGAAGGCCTGTTCTGCCAGTTTTTTTTTTTTAGAGCACAGAGTGCCTTATTCTTGATCTTCACCCTGAACTCCCTTCAGGGCCGTTAAAAGTCAGCAGCTGCAGTGGCCATGATCCAATCTTTGTAGATGTAGATGGCAAGTGTCAATCTTCAGTTGGCAGAGCCCCTTTTTGTTCATAAACTTGACCATGATTTTGAGGGGGGCATTTCAAGGCCATTTTATCCCACGGTGCTGAGAATGTCCATTCTCAGGTTTGGCAAAGATTTCGTTGACAGGCCACTCAACGTGCTGTTACTGGACTAGGCCATAAAACAGTATCCAAAATTTTCTGGACCACCTGTCTTACTAGCCTCTTGGTCCAGGAAAACATTCCCTCTTGTTGCTTTTTCTCATATCTAGAGTTACACTGCCATCATCATTGATCTCATAGGGAACTATATATTATTTTATCAGAGGCCTCAGTCATACATTTGGCACTGTAAGAAATAGCAATTTTGTAAAACAGGTGAAATACAAAGAACATAGCCAGCAGTACTAGTAAAGTCACAAGTAAGACTTAAGAGCTTTCATTAGATGTAGCCCAGTATATATCCCAGGTCGTCTGACTTAGTCTATTTTGTACGAATCTTTATCTTTCAGGGAAATTATACATTGGCACTACCATCTATAAGGCACATAGCTCAGTTTTTTACTGTTACTAGACTGATTATCTTTAGCATGATATAATTGTTTTTAACACAGAGGAGACTTTAAACCTCTTATAATTGTGGGAGACTTTTTTGTTGTTGTTGAAACTTTTTTGTTGTTCTGATTGAGCTTGAGGAATAGAAAAAGGCTCAAATTTATGGCCAGAGTCAGAGTAGGCATTATTAATTGGCCCAGTGAGGGGATCTAAATTTTTTCAGGGCCAACCAGTTAGAGTCTTGTAGTGGAGAAATTTACCAAGGTAACCCAGAACTAGATACAGGTAATTGGCCACAAACCCAACAATTGGATTGATTTCTAAAACCAGCATAGAATCAGGCCTCTGCTAGAAAAGCATTTGATTTATATGCAAAGGTCTAACAAGTCAAGAAAACATTATAAATGATCATACAAAGCAGATCCAGCATCTTGGGCAAGCTGCCTACCTCTGATGTTGCTGTCTTCTCATCCTGGTGTAGTTTTTTTTGTTTGAGCATCATTTTAAGGTGAGATCAGGTCAGCTGTCTTCTCTATAGACTAATCCAGTGTAGGAGCCTTTGAAAGTGGGAATTAATCTAAGAGTTAATTTTTCTTCAGTTTTATTGTGCATGAGCTAGTTAAGAGTACCTGATAAAAAGTCTTTCCATCCAGGTTGGAGACAGTCTCTTAAATTATGTCTTTTTCCAGTCCTGGTTGCAGGTCACGAGGCATCTGATCTTCATCCAAAGATAGATTACTGAGATAAGCTTTAGAAACAAACTTTTACATTAATATCACATAACAGCAAAGAACTATCTGAGAAATGAGTCTTACTACATGCAGACTTCTATCAACAAACTGGGATTTAACATTTATGTACCTGTTAGTGAGATAACCTTCTTAGCTCATTTGTTAAACTTACTGGAAACCTAAGAGACCAAATTATTTTTATAACTAGTTTGAGAGGAAGGTTTTTTTTATTTCCGGAAAACACACGATTTAAACCTGTAATTTTTCAGATAGAAACCATAAAAGTTATAAGCATATTTGCTGGTTCATTTAGTCTTTTGTTAACTTTTGTAAAGTCATCAGGTTTTTCATTAGAATACCAAGACGTATCAGAATGTTAAGAACTCCATATACTTTTTAGGATATCTGTATTATAAATTTTTCATACATTATAACATGAGCAGATTTATTACTCATTTGATAATCTTTTCCATGTAATTTAACCAACTAAATAAACAGTTTAATATCTCTCTTTGGGGTGTTTCAGGGGCCCACTGAAACACCCCAAAGTTAGCTAGATGTCAAAGGAACTTCAAAAGAATTCAATTTAGGAAGTTTTATCGAAAAGATCAATTAAAAGCTTTAGAACATTTGGTCAGATTTAGTCAATATTGATGGGTGTATCATTTAGCTTGTTGATATGTCACAATGGGTGTAAATACCAAGGCTCAAGGTCTAGTGAAAGTTAGCTCCGCCACTTGGACCTAATTGGTTCTAAACAGTTTTTTTACAACCAGGTCATTTTTAACAAAATCCACTTATCTAACTAATTGTAATTTAATTTTAGAAAATCTTGATCATGCATAACTCTTTTTACTATTTTTTCATACTTTACTGAAAGCACACTTCTTGCTTTCTTTTAGCAATCAAGAGCTAACTTTTATATTAGCATTTTATAGATTGGTGAGCATAAATACCAGTGATAATTTTTAAAACTCTTGCTTTTTTTAAAACATTTTAGGATGGCATGGAACATTATTCATTTATAGTCCCAAATCTCTTTCGTTTTTCTGTAAAAAGAAATTAGTGTTTAGTAGTAAATGTTTTAAAATCTTATTTCATTTGGAAATGACCTAATTATTTAGACACACACACATATAAACCTGGCAGTCCTCATCAGACACTCCCTTAAATACAAGAATGCAGTCTCTCAGAAAACCTTCTATAGAGACACAAAACTTCAGATGTCTTCAAAGATTTTAAAAGGAGGAAGGGAAGCCAGGTTGAAAGAAGGAGGAGGAGGCGGGAGAGGGGGCAAAAGGGGTGGACTTACAGAAGTCTCCTGCCACCTGCAGACACCCAGGCGTTACAGGAATTTTCCTGGGCTTCCAGAAAAGGGAGACCAGAGACAATGCCGGCACACACACAAACACGGAGAGCCGAAGACAAACACACAGACAGACAGACGTCGGCCGACGACACAGCGCTGGGTTTTCGGGCCCCCTGAATTTTTTTTTTTTTTTTGCCTCCCGGTAGCCGATTTACTTTACCGAATGGCGTCCGCTGTTCACCAGACTCGGGGTCGGGACAGGAACTTTTTTTCCCGCGGAGTCGGCTGCCTCCCAGCGCGTCCGCTGGCCTTGGCCTTACGCCGCCTGGCCCCCCCCTTTATAGAAAGCCTTCCTGCAGAGTCGGCTGCCTCCCAGCGCGTCCGCTGGCCTTGGCCTTACGCCAACTAGTCCCCCTTTATAGAAAGCTTTCCTTCTGCGCCAGATACGTACCCTCCTGCTCCCCAGCAGGGCCTTGAATTTACTCTGGTCCTTCCTGAACACCGGTGTTATTATTTATCCTTCCCCTTTGTCCTGTAAGCGTTTTCTTCTCCCGGTCAAGGCATCCCGGACGAGCCCCCAAATGTTATGCCCGATGTCCGAATCCCCGAGCGGGAAGAAAAAAAAGGCTTCTAAGACAATGCAACTCGCAAAAAAGGGAAGTTTATTACTGACTCGAGCCAGGGCCTTCTGCCTCACCCATCACAGTGGTGCAGAGTCAGAAAAAGCCCCGAGCCCAAGCTGTTAGCAAATTTATAAGATATGCATAAGCAATTAGTAGCTGGCTTAAGCGGATTGGTTACATGTTTGCAAAGCAATTCTATTGGTACAGACTTTCGCGGGCTTTTTCAAACCTGGGCGTTCGCAGGCTTTTCAGTTTTCCCTTTGTCTCTTACTGGGTGCTTGATTGGCTGGCTCCAGGTTACCTGATGGGGGTAGGGAATCTTACCATTTCGGGGGAAGCTAAAACTTAATCCAGGCTGCCTGTCATGGTATTAACCCTGGCAGCCTCACAGATGAACTTATTTTATGGCATATCATGTGGCCTGTTTTGTTAAATGCTCCATGTATACTTGAAAATTATGTATATTCTGCTATTTGAGGTTGCAGTTTCAACCTAAATGTCAGTTAGGTCCATTTGGTTGATAATATTATTTATTTTTTCTATTTGTTATAGATTATATTTTTGTGTGGATTATCGATGATTGGGAGGAGGGCCTGGAAAACTCCAGTCATAATTCTGGTTGTCTGTTTCTCCCTTCATTACTCTTAGCTTTTGTTTCTTGTAGTTTGTCCTTCTATTAGTGAGTGTGTCCACATGAAGGACTGTTAGGCCTCCTTGATTAATTTATGTATTTGTCATTTCAAAATACCTTTTTATTTCCCCCTCTATTATTGCTGCTTATTATGTCATAATTTCCCCCTCTTTTTACTACGGCCTTTCCAGCTTCCTTATGTTCAGTGTTTTCACAGTTTGTATTTTTTCATTCTCTTGCATGCATACGTGCTAAGTCACTTCAGCCATGTCCGACTCTTTGTGACCCTATGGACCATAGCCCGCCAGGCTCCTCTGTTCATGGGATTCTCCAGGCAAGAATACCGGAGTGGGTTGCCATGCCCTCCTCCAGGGATCTTGCCCACCCAGAGATCAAACCCTTATCTCTTAAGTCTCCTGCATTGGCAAGCGAATTCTTTACCTGTAGCACCACCTGGAAAGCTCTTCCATTCTCTTACTTTATATTCTCTCTTTTTATATATTTAAAGTGTTTTCTTATATTCAGTCCTAAAAATCTCTGTCTTTTATTGGCCAGTTAGACCATTTACATTTGGTGTATATATCAGTATGTTTAGAGTCATAACAATGTTGCAATTATTTTTTTAAAAGTTGCATGTTTTTTATTCCTTTTTATCTTCTCTTCCTGTTTTTTTTTTTTTTTTTTTTTATCATGTTGAGTGTTTTAAAAAAGGCTTCATTATTCATGAGTCAGATATGTCTTCTGGTTAGGGTTAGGAATCTAAAATAAAAATAATTTATTTTTACATAAGCATATACTTCATAACATATTTTAATTTGGACTTTAAAAACTCAGTTATCTTTTTAAAACTTATAAATAATATTTTGTAATTACTCACATATTTATAATTTCTGGTGTTTTTTTATTCCTTTGGGAAGATCCAAGATTCCCTGTGGTATAATTTTTAGACTGAAAAATTTAGTATTTCTTTAGTTTTGGTCAGCTGATGATAAATTCACTTCCTTCTCCTTTTCTGGAAAGGTTTTTATTCCACTTTAATTTTTAAATGATATTTTGGCCAGATATGAAATTTTAGATTAATAGGTTTTCCTCTTTACCTTGAAATGTTTTCCATTTTCTCTGGCTTTCAGTATTTACTATGAGAAGGCTCAGTCACTCTTATTTTGTTTCTCTGCACATAATGTATCTTGTTTTCCATGCCTCTAGTTTTTCACAAGTATAGTCATGATATGCCTTGATATGATATGTGTGTACATTTCCTGTCTCCAGTTCATTGACCTTTTAGGATTGATAGGCTTATAATTTCTTTAAATTAAATTTGGTTATTATTCAGCCATTATTTCTTAAAATATTTTTCTGGAGTCTACTTAACGATAGGATGCTAATTACATTTGACCCTTGAACAGCACTGGGGTCCGGTGCATCAAGACCACTCCCTTAATACATAACTTCAGTTCAGTTCAGTCACTCAGTCGTGTCCGACTTTTTGCGACCCCATGCACTGCAGATGAGTCAGCTCTTCAAATGAGTCAGCTCTTTGCATCAGGTGGCCAAAGTACTGGAGTTCCAGCATCAGTCCTTCTAATGAATACCCAGGACTGATCTTCAGGATGGACTGATTGGATCTCCTTGCAGTCCAAGGGACTCTCAAGAGTCTTCTCCAACACCACAGTTCAAAAGCATCAATTTTTCAGTGCTCAGCTTTCTTTATAGTCCAACTCTCACATCCATACATCACCACTGGAAAACCATAGCCCTGACTAAATGGACCTTTGTTGGCAAAGTAATGTCTCTGCTTTTTAATATGCTGTCTAGGTTGGTCATAACTTTCCTTCCAAGGAATAAGTGTCTTTTAATTGCATGGCTGTGATCACCATCTGCAATGATTTTGGAGCCCAAAAAAATAAAGTCTGAAACAGTTTCCACTGTTTCCCCATCTATTTCCCATGAAGTGATGGGACCGGATGCCATGATCTTAGTTTTCTGAATGTTGAGCTTTAAGCCAACTTTTTCACTCTCCTCTTTCACTTTCATCAAGAAGCTTCTTTAGTTCTTCACTTTCTTCCATAAGGGTGGTGTCATCTGCATATCTGAGATTATTGATATTTCTTCTGGCAATCTTGATTCCAGCTTTTGCTTCATCCAGCCAAGCATTTCTCATGATGTACTCTGAATATAAATTAAATAAGCAGGGTGACAATATACAGCCTTGACATACTCCTTTTTCTATTTGGAAACAGTCTGTTGTTCCATGTCCAGTTCTAACTGTTGCTTGCTGACCTGCATACAGGTTTCTCAAGAGGCAGGTCAGGTGGTCTGGTATTACCATCTCTTTCAGAAATTTCCACACTTTATTGTGATCCACACAGTCAAAGGCTTTGGCATAGTCAATAAAGCAGAAATATGTATATTTCTGGAACTCTCTTGCTTTTTCGATGATCCAGCGGATGTTGGCAATTTGATCTCTGGTTCCTCTGCCTTTTCTAAAACCAGCTTGAACATCTGGTACAATTTGTTAAAAACCTATCTCCTGAAAACCTAAATTGCCTACTGTTGGGTGGAAGTCTTACTGTTAACATGAACAGGCAATTAGCATATTGTCTGTTATATGATCTATATACTGTATTCTTACAATAAAGTTAGCTAGAGAAATGTTATTAAAAAAATCATAAGAATATACATTTATAGTACTGTACTGTATTTATTGTTAGTGTAATTCTATACCATCTGTTTAGAAGTTGAATCATCTGTCAGTGTCTGCATCAATATTATTTGTATAATACTGTTACCAGATTTGGGAGGGTGAGGCTTGTAGAGGACCCTCCCTTGTGGGCCTCCATTCTTGATAAGGACACAAAGAAGAATCTGAGGTCTTACCATTAGCAAAAACAAGGTCATTGAATAAAGAGCAAAAAGAGCAGAAAGAAAAGAGAGAGCACCTCAAGGGAAAGGTGGGCCACACCAGGAGAGGCACTGGTACCAGAATGAAGAGGTACAGGATTTTCAAGACAGTGCTTTTACATATTTATTTAGGCAGGCATGGACTGACAGTTTTGACTGACGGTTGCAAGTTACATAATGACAGGCTCTGTTGTGCATGCCTTTCCCATAATTCAGTCTGTTATAATCAGATGTATGCATATATAGAATATTTATGAACCCTTAGTGGACTCCTGGCTGCCTAAGGTCACTCGAGAACACAGCTGTACAGGCAGGTCATATTTGGAGAAAACTCTGTGGTTAGTTTGTATCCACTATGTGTTTAGGGTGCATACATATGCCAGGAATTGGATAAGTCTCTGTGGTTATTTTGTAGCATATCTATGAGCTCCTTTGGGGATGTGTCTGGAGTGGGGCTAGAGATCAGCTTGCATTGCTCATGTTAATTTCCTAACTAACAATACAAAACACTCTAAATAATAAAAGTATTACTAACACTAAACATAAAAAATGAAAATATAATGTGAAGAACAAATTTATATTTGTTTACAAGTATGATGAATTGCGTATTGATAATGAAGAAACAAAAATATGATTACTTTAAGGTAACATAGAATAATGGAATTGCTTCCTGATAACTTAGTTATAAACTAATGAATGAATTATTATAAAATTTTTATGGCATACAGTGTTACAGTCAAATCCATAGTAAATTATTGGAAACACTGTTACACTATTTTAAAGCCACTCACCTGTGATGTTAGGCTGATATGCAGTTTCTCCAATTATGAGAAAGAGGCATACAGAATTGTAAAATAATTATTTGAAAGAGAAGTTATAAAACAGTAAAAAACTTAGCACATTATTAATTTTATATTAAATATCATCACTGCATGTCTATGTAAGCATAGGCTATCCACTTCAATAGAAGTCCTGCATACAGTGTTCTACACAATGAATTTTTCAGTTCGGTTCAGTCACTCAGTTGTGTCTGACTCTGCGACCCTATGGACTGCAGCACACCAGGTTTCCCTGTCCATCACCCACTCCCGGAGCTTGCTCAAACCCATATCCATTGAGTCCATGATGCCATCCAATCATGTCATCCTCTGTCATCCCCTTCTCCTTCCGCCTTCAGTCATTCCCAGCATCAGGGTCTTTTCCATGGAGTCAGCTATTTGCATCAGGTGGCAGAAGTATTGGAACTTCAGCTTCATCATCAGTCCTTCCAGTGAATATTCAGGGTTGATTTCCTTTAGGCAGTGCCAATCATGATGATGAAACAAAAACTCTCATACATTTCTTGCCTTACCATTATTGAATTTTCACATGAAGGTACATGCATACACAGCATTTATGTTTTTTAACTATATGGTGTAATGATTATTTACTATTCCTCATGTGGAAATGGATAATGGTAAAGGTCTTTATCCTTATTGTCTTCACCTTAATTAGGCTGGGGAGGAGAAGGAGGAAGAGTGTTGGTTTTGCTGTCTCCAGTAGCAGAGGTAAAATAGCTGGAGAAGGTGAAACTTCAGGCAGGAGAAACAGGCACTCGTGGTGTAACTTCATGAAAATACATCATAATTTGTCTGATTTTTTGCTTTTTCATTTCTCTAAAATTGTTTCTATATGGTTCCACCACTTACTTTAGTTTTTTTGCCATATTGTAGGAGGATCAGTATCATAAAAGAAGTCAAAAGCAGTCTTGAATAATTAGAACCCTTCTACTAGATTGTCAATTTGTTTTTCTTGCACTCCTTCTATATCTTCTTCTTCATTGTCTGACACTGCTTCGGAAGTACTCATCTTCATCAAGACATCTCTGTTAATTCCTCTGGGTCATTATCTCTTGAATCTCATTGGGATGCATGTGTAGAAATCCTTCACCCCCATCTTTATTTCCCAAATCCACAATCTATTTCATAATTTTCTTGACTGGCTCTGTTGTAAATCCTGTGAAGTCATTCATAATCTTTGGACAGTTTTCTGTAGCAGGAATTTATTGTTTTGGACTTGATGGCTTTCATAGCTTTTTATAACAATTATGACATTTTCAGTTATATAATATTTCAGACTTTTATACTGTTCTCTCTATTGGAATAGTCCTCTCCATATAATATGGTATATAATGAGTCTTAAAAGTCTTTATGTCCCACTAACCTAGAGGTTGAATTAGAGAGGTTTGTGTTTGGGGGCAAGCAGATCACTTTGATGCCTTTGCTGTTAAACACATGGGATTTTTGGTGACCAGAGGCATTGTTCAATATCAAAAAAGCTTTAAGAGGCAGTTCCTTACAAACAAGGTACTTCTTGACTTCAGGGACAAAGCATAAATGGAACCAGCTCAGAAAGAGGATTCACATTGTCCAGGCCTTCTTGTTGTGGTACAGCCCCAAAACTGCAGCTTGTGTTTACTTTTTCCTTTCAAGGTACTAGTCTTGATATGACTGCATTTGAGTATCCCTTTATACCGTAAATCCTGGTGAGCAATTAACTTCCTTACTAATAAATGTCCTTTGTGGCTTTTTTTTTTTTTTTTTTTTCCAAAATAGGGTGCTTCTCTATGCCTTAAAAACCTATTCAGGCAGATATCCTTTCTCCTTAATGATTTTCCAAAAAGCATCTGGGAACTTATCTGCTATCTGTTGATCTGTTGAAACTGCTTCTCTTGTTATCTTGACATTGTTTTAAGCCAGGCCTCTTTTTAAAATTATCAAATGATCTTTTACTGGCATTAACTTCTCCACCTTTAGATCCTTCACCTTCTTTTTGCTTTAAGTTTTTATACAATGACTTGGTTTTTGATCAAATCATTTTAGAGTCTATAGGTATGTCTTTCTTAAAGCAATCCTGCACCTCCATAAAAGCTGTGTTTTCAATAGGAGATAAAAAAATATTTCCCATAATGTTCAAGGTTTTTGTGCCTGCTGGCATAGCTGCAGCTACAGCTTCACGAATTTCCTTTTATTTTTTTAATGTTGGTCCTTATGCTGTATTTATTTATGTTTAAATATCTATAGTACATAATCAAGCAATTCAACTTTTTCTTGTAGCATCATGACTTTTCTCTGTTTCTTGGTAGCACATCTAGCATCACTAGTGGCACTTCATATGGGTTCCTTGGTATTATTCAGAGTTTACTGCATGGTACTAAACACAATGAAAATACATGAAAACTGAGAGGTACTTTATTGTGATATGCAATTTACCAGACAATTTTACTGCTTACATGGAGGTGATTAGTATTACATGATGTTTTAAGCTAATGCTCTCAATACTTGACCTCACCACAATAGCAATAGGAAGTGGTTTAGAAATTATTACCATGATGCAGTTATGTACAGCAGTTAATTTTATGTAGTTATCAGTAAATACATTTGTTTACATTTCTGTCCACTGCAAATGACACCATGTAAGGTCTGTAAGTGTTTGTGTGCATAGAATTTGATAAATGATAATTTTTTAGTAGATTTCTGTGTGCTTTATGATAGTAAATGATAAAATGAATTAGTATTTGTATTTTATGCATTAATGACATACCTTTTAAAATATTTTTCATATTTATAGGCTATGAAGTTCATCTTGAAGTTTATTTAAATTGGTGCAAATCTACAGAATTTTTTCCAATATATTTATTTTTTTAAAAATCACATGTAAGTGGACCTATGCAGTTCAAAACTGTGTTGGTCAAGGGTCAACTGTGTATTATTTTTGCAGTGCTTTGAATTATTCTGAGATCTAGAGCTCAATTCTTTTGGACAGATTGCACTGCTGTTCTTCCAAGTTCACGGATCCTTTGTTTCCCCCTGCAGTGCCAAATCTACTCATAGTTTCACCCAATAAAAATTTAATTTTAGATAATCTAGTTTTTATATCTAGAAATTTTGGAGGGGTTTAAAAATATTTCATTTCTATTTATTAGGCTTCTATTTTATAAATACTTAATGTATGTTTAAAATAGCTCTTTTAGCATTTTTTGATGAATCCATCATCCCATAATTTCTGGGTCTTTTTTTAAGTCAATTTTATCCTGATTTTGTGTCACAGTTTCTGGCTGTTTGTGTAATAATTTTGATTGGCTGTTGAACATTGTAATTTTATTAGTTTTTTTTTTTTTTTAATTTTTGGCCCTAAAATTGATTATTTGGATAAATTTTACCTCTGTTTGTTTTTAAGCTTTGTTAGTGCATGAATATTCATAGGCGTCAAAGCCTATCTTCACTCCAGAGCAATCTCAGCACTGATCTCCACTGGTTACTGTACTGTCTCTACTTGCGGTAGGTTGAAGCATGAATGTCTGCCTGCCCTGTGTGAGTTCTTGGAATTGTTATGCATACACATCATTGGTCTTTCTTTGTCCTGTCTTTTAGAGTTTTGCTCCATGTATGCCCAGCCTAGTTCACAGCCTAGTACAAAGACTCAGGAATCTCTAAACAAATTTCCAGAGTCCTCTGTGAACACAGTTCCCTCCTCTCCAGAACTCTGACTTACACTTCTAACTGACACACACTCCCCAGAAACCTGCACTCCAATCTCCCATTTAGCATGTAAAAATGCCAGGGCTATCTGGATTTCCCTTTTTGCATTAATGGTCTGAATTGTCTCTGGGAAAGAAATGGATACTTGTTTGTCTTGTATGATTTATATTCCATCTTTCAAGGATTGCAAACCTGCACTCTATGTTGTTCAATGTCTTGAAATAGCTTCATGTATCATTTTGTGTAGTTTCTAGTTGTTTATGGTGGGAAGTTCTGTCCTTGTTTATTCTTCATGGAGCATAGCAGAGAATTGTTGTATAAAATTGATACAAGAATAAATCTTAAAACTTAAGATCTATATTAATGGTAAAGCCTTTGTGATATTAGTTCTAACAGTGAAGTTAAGGTTTGAGATAGTGGTAAAACATGGAGTTTACAGTCTCATACACCTGTATTTGGATGTTGGATAAGTTACTTAATCTTCTGACTTTCAATTTCTTCCTTATAATATGTTATTATAAAACCTGCTTCAGCTTTTTATGAGGGTTTAATGAGGTTTTAGGCCTGCATCTTAGCTTGTCATTATTTTAGATTTGATGTATGAAATCAAAAAAGATAAAAATGTAATCTAAAAATGTTTATGCTTATATTGGTTTTATTCACAATTTGAGCAATTTAATGCATTTAAATTTTAAAACTCCTCATTCTCAAGTATAAATGAGAAGAATATAAATTGATGTTTGCTATAAGTTTAATTTTACTTATTATGTCCTCTGCAACATTCAACAATAAATCAAGCACAAATTCCCAAGCACATGGTTTGTCAGCCACAAAGCGGAAATCTTTCATTTCTATTAGTTACATGTGTACCTAAGCTCAATTTTCACATTACACATATCTGAGTAGAAAACTGTTTTTGTTCAACATGTTGTAATTTGCCTTCTCAGAAGACTGCCTTGTTTTTATAATTGTAGTACTTATTTGTTTATCTGCTATAGGCTCTGTCCTTTCAGCTATACTTTGATGAAAATGACAGAGATGATCAGTAAAAATATACTGGGTGACCAGAAGATTTGTTGGGGCTTTCTGTAATGGTTTATGGAAAAACCTGAATGAACTTTTTGACCAGCTCTGTAAAGTAGGAAAAATAAAGTACAATCTAAAAATATTCCCGTTATGCTCTGTAATGACCAGAGGGGTGGAATGGGGGGTGGGAGGGAGGTTCAGAAGGGAAGGAGCATATTTACATGCATGGCGAATTCACACTGTTGTACACTAGAAATTAGCACAACGTCATGAAGCAATGTGCCATTAAAAAAAAAAAAAAGGCAAGATAAAAAATACTCCCCTTCAGTTTGATTGTAAATGTCTCTGCCTTCCTTCACTCTCCCTTTGCTCCATTTTCAGGAGAAGAGTTAGAGTACATGACAGTTTATGAAAGACCATTGTTAGTTGTTTGTGACAAAATTAAATCAGAGAACTTTTGATAACTAAGGATAAATTCATTCTTTAAGCGAGTCTTTGACTGTTCACCATGTGCCAGATGTGTTACAGGCCTGAAGATGCAGTGGTGAAAAGCAAAGCTTTACCATCGTGAAGATTAATCATGAAAGCTAACACTTACATGGTGTTTATTGTGTTCTAAGTACTTTTAAAATAATTAATTTAAAGTTCAGAACAATCCCATGAGATTAGGTAGCCTTATTATTGCCAGAGACATTGAGGCACAAATATTATTAATTTGTCGCAACTCCCACAGTTAGTAATAGATAGAGCTGTAATTAAAACCTAGCACATCAGACTGCAAAGCTCACATTCATATATGTGCTAGTGACGTATGCTGATGTGCTCAGTCGTGGCCGACTCTTTGCGACCCCATGGGCTGTATGTAGCCTGCCAGGTTCCTATGTCCGTGGATTTTTCCAGGCAAGAATACTGGAGTGGGTTGCCATTTCCTTCACCCATACTAAAAATAAAGTACTAAAATACAGTCTGTTCTTCAAATCCATAGGTTTTGCTTGTGCATACGGGGGGCTGACTGTACTATGCCATTTTTGGTAAAAGACTTGAGCATTGGCAGATTTTGGTATCTGCAGGGGTTCCTGGAACCAGTGCCTCACAAACACCGAGGGAATAATTAGATAATTATTCATGTCATGGAGTAAAATACAACAGGGGAGAAAAATAAGGGAAAATGTATATGGGGAAACTGTTTTAAAGAAACATCAAATGCCACTGAGAAAGTGGCATTTGAGTAAACCTATTGGAGAAAAATACGCCTGTATATTTAAGGTATATAGTGTATGTATTTATATATGTATGTAAGTTATGTGTATATGTATATTCTATTTAATAGAATAGAGGCTAAATAATAAAAAGTTAAAAATTTCAGGTCATTACGCAAATTAGTTTAGGACATCTGTTTAATTTGCAGATACTGTGTTTAAATATAACTGCTTCTGTCAATCAACATTAATTCAAACTCAAAAATACCCCAAATATTCAAATAGTTGTTACTCATGGAAGATTTTAGTGACTTAAAAATGGGAGCAAAAAAGCCTGTTTTCTTAAATTTGTGGATGATTACCAATACATTCTTTGGTGATCAATTCTAGTCGTAAAATTGAGTGTGATCGATCATTATGAAGTGTGCACTAATGATGATTAATTGTACTGACTAAAGACACTGTTAAAGCCTGCAATGATTCAACTTGTCATTGTTGAAAAAATTTAAATGCAATAACAAGCTGATGCAACTTGTTTTATTTAAGCATAACATTTTTCTGGGTTTCAATTAATACTTTGGTCACCTGATGTGAACAGCCGACTCATTGGAAAAGACCCTGATGCTAGGAAAGATTGAGGGCAGGAGAAGGGGACAACAGAGATTGAGATGGCTGATGGCCTCACCAATGCAAAAGTATAGTTGCATAGACACCTAAATAACTTACTAATGATGACTGTTATTTAATATGGCTTTCTAAATGAATATATCTTAATACATGCCAAACGCATCATGATTTGGTTAATAATGAATAATATACTTTGTAAGAAAAGAGTTTAATCATCACAGAATAAGAAGTTGTATGTTCAGTTGTTTGTTTTTTCCTGTACCTAATATTTTGCATAATAGTGGCATTTGTTTTACTCTAAGCTAGTTAACTTGCAGAAGCATAAGCAAGACTTTAAAGCACATAATAAAAACTAAAATGATTTTAAATGAAAACCATCATTGCTGGAGAAGGAAGGTCTATGAACAAACAGAATTATGGTAGAGTTTCTCAACTTCAGCCTTGGTCTCATTTTGGGATGGTTGCTTTTCCTCATGGAAGACTGTCACAGACATTGTAAGATATTTAACATCATTCCTGGCCTCTACCCACTAGATGCCAGTAGAATTTCTTTACCCATCAACCTGGTCATGACAACCAAATATCTCTTTAGACTTGGCCAAATGTCCCCTGGGAGACAGAGTACCCCTGGTTAAGAATAGTATCAGTATTAGAAATGCCTTCTTGTATTAATAGTTATATTTATAATAGTCAGTAGATTCTTGTGTGTTTATGCTCAGCTGTGTCTGACATTTTGTGACCACATGGATTGCAGCCCACCAAACTCCTCTCTCCATGGGCTTTCCCACTGGAGTGGGTTGCCATTTCCTTTGCAGGGGATCTTCCCAACCCAAAGACTGAACCTAAGTCTTTTGCATCTCCTCCTTGGCAGGTGAATTCTTTACCACTGAGAAACTTGGGAAGCCCAATAAATAGATTAGCAAATTTATTTATTAAGAACAAATTATATTCCAAGTGTTTTGATAGGTGCTAAAATGTATATCACCTCATTCATTTCATCTGTCATATGAGGAAGCACTTTTGTGATGGTCGTTTGACAGATATGGGAACTGAGCTCCAAGAGATTGACTTGCATGTCCAAAGCCCTATAGCCAGTAAATAGCAGAGAAAGCATTTGAAGTCAGGAAGTCATAGCTGTCTGATTTCAGGAATTATATTCTCAGCCAGTTTTCTTTATTCTCCTCATTTCCTTAAAGATTGAATTTAAAATGATTTCTGTGGATTCAAGAATCAAATGTAAAAAGAGAAAGCTATAGCCAATAAAAATGGTTTAGACTTTTTATAGAACCCAGTGAATACTATGGGTGACATTTAGAATAAGCAAAACACACATTATACCATTTCACTGCCGCTGCTAAGTCACTTTAGCCATGACATACTCTTTATAACCCTATGGATTGTAGCCCACCAGGCTCCTCTCTCCAAGGGATTCTACAGACAAGAATTCTGGAGTGGTTTGCATGCCCTCCTCTAAGTTATCTTCCTGACCCAGGGATCGAACTCCTGTCTCTCTACATCTACCTGCATTGGCAGGCAGGTTCTTTACGACTAGGGCCACCAGACAAGCCCAGTACCACATCACATCGACTCTCACAGATTGTTGAAGGCATTACAGTTATAAAACTGAAGTCCTCACTTTCTTGATGTTCTTTGACCTGGAACTGCTTTCAGCTCCTATACGTTGCTTTTATTTTCTGGAAACAAGTCCTTCTCATAAGTATTATTTTAAGATGGTAGCTTGTTCCATCAAAATCAGAAAGAGAAAGACATCTTCTTGAAGGCTTGTAAACAAATACATGCTTACATATTTTTATAGAGAAGTGCACGCTTGCATAATAAATATGTTCATAAATATGTCTGTGTATTTTCATATAGAAAATATAAAGGGATAAATATATATACATATTATATACTGGTATATAGTATATACATTTAGAACTGGACATGGAACAATTGACTGGTTCAAAATTGGGAAAGGAGTACAACAAAGCTGTATGTTTTCACCCTGCTTATTTAACTTATATGTGGAGTACATCATTTGAAATGCTGAGCTGAAAGAATCACAAGCTCGAATCAAGACTGCAGGGAGAAATATCAGCAAACTCAGATATGCAGATGATACCACTCTAATGGCAGAATGTGGAGAGGAACTGAAGAGCCTCTTGAGGGTGAAAGAGGGGAGTGAAAAAGCTGGCTTGAAGCTCAATATTAAAAATAAAAACTCAGACCATGGCATCCAGACCCATCACTCTATGGAAAATAGAACAGATTTTCTTGGGCTCCAAAATCTCTGCAGATCGTGACTGCAACCATGAAATTAAAAGTTGCTTGCTCCTTGGGAGAAAAACTGTGACAAACTTAGACAGCATATTAAAAAGCAGGCACCACTTTGCCAACAAAGGTCCATATATAGTCAAAGCTATGGTATTTCCAGTAGTCATGTGAGGGTGTGAAAGTTGGACCATAAAGAATGCTGAGTGCTGAAAATTTGATGCTTTTGAGCTGTGGTGCTGGAGAAGACTCTTGAGTGTCCCTAGGACAGCAAGGAGATCAAACCAGTCAATCCTAAAGGAAATCAACCTGGAATATTCATTGGAAGGACTGATGCTGAAGCTCCAATTCTTTGGCCACCTGAGATGAAGAACTGACTCATTGGAAAAGACCCTGATACTAGGAAAGATTGAAGGTAAAAGTAGATGTCAGCAGAGAATGAGATGGTTAGATATCATTATTGACTCAGTGAACATGAATTTGAGCAAACTCCGGGAGATAGTGGAAGACACAGGGACCTATCGTGTTATAGTGCATGTGGTCACAAAGAATGGTACACAGCTTAGCAACTGAACAATAATAGTGACATAAAAAAATATCAGTATCAATGTGGATACAGATTTCTATCTATCTATATATATATATTTATGTGTATTGTATATATAATGTATTCATACACATATGTGAATATAATCATAGGAATGACATTTCAGCACCTTTTCCATGTTTCATCATTAAAAAGCTAATCACAGATCCCGTCCACCTTCCATATTGGGAGATTTTGCAGAATATACACATAGAAAAAAAAAAAAAAGGAGTCATCGTTAGATTGTTGAAATCATTACAGTTTTAAAACTAAGGTCCTCACTTTCTTGTGTGAAGACACAATTAGTCTGAAAAGCATTAGTTCAGAAAAATGTATGGCAGTTTCACAACTGTTATCTTGTTTTTAAGAATTCAAATGAAAAAGAAAATGGCAAAACATCAAAAAAAAAAAAAAACAAAACATGAAATTAGAAGAAAATGCTCATTTTAAATAAAAGAAATTTTTGTCTTTACAGGACAGAATTTCCTGAGTATAACATTAACATCTATTCGTAACAAATTTCCTCACTTGAAAAAACACTTATTTGGCAACTCTGACAAGTTACAGTGTGACATTTTCAAGTCTGTGCATGAGAGAGAAGAATCCTTAGAAAGACCTTTTACAAAAACTTCTCTCTAATCCTTCAATTTACAGAACAGTCACAAATATGTCATCAAATCGAAAAATCGATGACAAGATACATCATTACTTTATGTTTCCTCTCAAAGGAAAAAGCCTGATAATTAAATTGTTACCCTATATTATTGCTCATTTTGTTAAAATTTTACTAGTTAATACAACTCCTTTAAAATTAGCTTACCTTTATTTTTTTTCACTCTTATTAAAAAAGCAAGCATACCTAAAATGTTGGTTAATATGGTCACAACATTTATTTACTTTCAGTCTGACTTTTTTTTTTTTAACTTAAAATTCTGTTGTTTCTTCATTTGTTTTGTATCTTGGATTCCAAGGATACTTGAAATCACACAATATTTGTCTTTGTCTGACTAAATTCACTTAGCATAACATTTTCTGTGTCCATTCATATTGTCACAACTGGCATAGTTTCATTTTTTATTTTCTGTCTGAGCAATATTCCTCTGTGTGTGTGTGTATTACGTGTATAATATCACATCATTTTAATCCATTCATCTAGAGATGGGCTCTTAGGTTTTCACTTACGTAAAAAGGGCTGCAGTGCACTTGGCGTGGGGCATACATTTTTCTTAATTAGTGATTTTTTTTTTCTTCAGATAAATACTCAGTATTGAAATCGCTAGATTATGTGATAGTTCTCTTTTTAATTTTTGAGGAGTATTCATACTGTTTTCTGTAGTGGCAGCACCAATTTATATTTCCCCCTAAAATGCAGAAGAGTTCCCTTTTCTCTACATCCTTGCTGGCACTTACTATCTGTCTCTTTGGTAATAGCCATTCTGACAGGTATAAAGTGATGTCTCATTGTAGTTTTGGTTTACATTTCTCTAATTAGTGATGTAGACATTTTTTCATGTGCCTCTTGTTCCTCTCTGTTTTCCTTGGGAAAATGTCTATTCAGATCCTCTGCCCATTTTTTTAAATCCGAGTTTTTTGTTTGTGTCTTCGAAGTGGAGTTGCAAGAGTTCTTTGTATACGTTGTATATTAAACCCTTATCAGGCATGCTGTTTGCAAATATCTTTTCCTGTTCAATAGGTAGACTTTTCATTTTGCTGTGTGAAAAATTTTATGTTGACGCATTTATTTATGTTTGTTTCTGTTTCCCTTGTCTGAGGAAATGTTTCCAAAAAATCAGCTCAAATTTAATGATAATTGCTTTGAAGAATACTATAGTGCTCAATAATGTATCAAGAGAAATAAAAATTCAGCATATATTGAAAGAGTATTTCACTCTTCTCTAAGCCAATGATACCTATGTAAGTTCAGTTAATTGACTTTCATCTTGGGTAAATAAGCATCTCTGTTTTAGAGTGTATGTAAAGTGAGGTTGTGTGACTTTCCTAGGGGTGCCATAACGGATTACTGCAAACTTGGTTGACTAAAACATTAGAAATTTATTTTCTCAGTTCTAGAGGCTCAGTACGTAAAACTGTGGTCAGGGTCGGCACCTTCGGAAGGGTCTAAGGAGTAGCCCAGTCCTTGTCTCCCTGCCAGTTTCTGGGGGCTGCAGGCAGTCCGTGGCATACAGATGGCATCAAGTCTCTGCTTCTGTCTTTACGTGCCCTACCTCTCTCTCTGTCCCCAGTATTCCTCTCCTTTCTCTTAATAAACATACCAGTCATTGGATTAAGGCCCACCCCAAATCCAAGAAGATACTAACTCAAGATCCTTAGCAGTTATGTATCCACCTACCTTATTTCCACAAAAGACCACGTTCACAGGTACAATGGGTTAAGACTTGGGCAATTCTTTTGGGAGGATGCTGTCCAGCCCATTATAAAGGAGATATTGAATAGCTGCTGTGTATAAACCAAAGCAAATTCTAAATTTAAAAAGCTATAAAATATGAATTTTGGTATTTTAAAATCAAGTTTATTTATGTCATTAGCATTACCTACAGTTATTTGATCATTTTGTCTCAGTTCTCATAGTGTTACCAACAAAATTTTATGGATGCAAATCAGGAACCAGAAGACCAGGGGCTACATGCTAATATTTTATATGCAATTAAACTTTTACTCCTTGGAAGGAAAGTTATGACTGACCTAGACAGCATAGTAAAAAGCAGAGACATTACTTTGGAAACAAAGGTCCATCTAGTCAAGGCTATGGTTTTTCCAGTCGTCATGTGTGGATGTGAGAGTTGGACTGTGAAGAAAGCTGAGCGCTGAAAAATTGATGCTGTTGAACTCTGGCGTTGGAGAAGACTGTTGAGAGTCCCTTGGACTGCAAGGAGATCCAACCAGTCCACCCTGAAGGAGATCAGTCCTGGGTGTTCATTGGAAGGACTGATGCTGCAGCTGAAATTCCAATACTTGGTCCACCTCATGCGAAGAGTTGACTCATTGGAAAAGACCCTGATGCTGGGACAGATTGGGGGCAGGAGGAGAAGGGGATGGTAGAGCAAGAGATGGCTGGATGGCTTCACTAACTCGATGGACATTAGTTTGAGTAAACTCTGGGAGTTGGTGATGGACAGGGAAGCCTGGCATGCTGTGATTCATGGGGTCGCAAAGAGTCGGACACGACTGAGTGACTGAACTGAACTGAACAGTAAAAGAAAATAGCATGAAATTATGCATATTAGAATTAAAAATGTAAACACCAGGATTTTTAGAGATATGAATGACAGATAGCATTATTTTTTTTAATTTGGCCACTCTTCCATTTCAGTGAAAGCATGTAAAAAAATTGATCGATTACATTGGTTACTGAGAAAGAAGGACATTTAAAATTATTCTCCTTCCTCAGTTATTTACCATTTCTCCCCCTCATGGATACCAGATTATTACTAAGTGCTTTATAGCAGATTACGTTTGTGATGGTTCAAAGAGTAACTTCAATGTCTAGTTTCTTAGTTTTCAAAGATATTCTAGTTAAACATTGCAAAGATTAGCTAATAGTTTCTCTTTTTCAAGGACAACTGATTCATATATATTCTTAATTTTTAAGTCTTATTTTCAGGAAAAATAGAGCACACAATGGAACTGGTAACAGCATTTTGTTTTAAATCGCTGAGAAAAATTCCATTTACATAGAAAACAATAAATAACTTATTGTTAGTAATAGAAAAAATAAATTACTTCATATGAACAAAGTCTTTCAGATACACACTTATGCTTATAGGAATATCTGTATTTAAAAGTTAGTATAACATGTTCTTATATATAAAAATGTGTATGTGTGTGTATTTGTACACATGCAGAACTTTTGAAACTGAGGATATACATCTCCATTCATCAATGTTTGTCACTACCAGCAAGCCACTAGCACAAGAAGCACTAAATTAAAGTGATGGCCAGCAATATTTTCATATAAAAATGTGATGGTAATATTAAACCAGAATGTCTGTGGTTACCTATGAAAAGTGTATTTCTTTGTGAACAGCTTACAGTCATCTTGACAAATCAGCAAGTCAAGACAGGTGATGAATAGTGATAATTAGATATATTATATTGAATTCTTCACTAGATTAAGTGAGTAAAGCAAAGGTTATACTACTTAGAACCAATTCAGTTGGTTTAAGAAATAGGAAGTTATTACTCACTATAAAAAATCATTTTTGTGTTATTTGAACTCTTGTTTTTTTCTGAAATGATTTATAGTAAGAAAAATTCATGTAGCTATTTGGAAGATATATAAGTGCTAACTAGAATCTACCATAAAGAAGGCTGAGTGCCAAAGAATTGATATTTTTGAACTGTGGTGTTGGAGAAGACGCTTGAGAGTCCTTTGGACTGCAAGTAGATCAAGACAGTCAATCCTAAAGGAAATCAACCCTGAATATTCATTAGAAAGACTGATGCTGAAGCTCCAATATATTGGCCACTTGATGTGAAGAGCCTACTCACTGGAAAAGACCCTGATGCTGGGAAAGATAGAAGGCAGTAGGAGAAGGGGATGGAGCAGCAGAGGATGAGGTAGTTGGATGGCATCACCAACTCAATGGGCATAAGTTTGAGCAAGCTCCGAGAGTTGATGATGGACAGGGAAGCCTGGCATGCTCTAGTCCATAGGGTTGCAAGAGCTGGACATGACTGAACAACTGAACAATGAGAATCGATGAATTAAATAGAAGGCAGCCTCTCAGATAACCTAAGACCGCACTTCCAAGCATTTACACCTTCATGTAATCCCCTCCACTCCAATGTGTACTGAGTCTAGTATCCAACTCCTGATGAATATAGAATAGGGCAAAAGGAATTCAATATCACGTTTGAGATTAGATTACAAAAGGACTATGACTTCTATCTCATTCATTTTCTATTGCGTTCTCACTTGCTTGTTCAAATGGACGCCACCTGGCATGTGTAAGCTACATTATAGAGAGACTTAAATAGCAAGGAATTGATTGAGATTTCTGGCCAACCCTTGTGGCTCAGCTGGTAAAGAATTTGCCTGCAATGCGGGAAACATGGGTTTGATCCCTGGGTTGGGAAGATCCCCTGGAAAAGGGAAAGGCTACCCACTCCAGTATTCTGGCCTGGAGAATTCTATGGACTGTATAGTCCATGGGGTTGCAAAGAGTAGGACATGACTGAGTGACTTTCACTCACTCACTTTGGTGAACAGCCAGTGATGAAGTGACCTCAGTCAGCCCACTTGTGGGGAACTGACTCCTGCCAACAACTGGTGAGTGAGCTCTGGAGTGGATCCTTCTGCAGATGAACCCTAAGGTAACTGTAGCCCTAGCCAGTATTTTGATTGCCTTATTGTAAGAGACTCTGAATGGGATGACTCAGCTAAGGTGATACATAGGAACTATGAGATAATAAATTTATGTTGTTTTAAGATACACAGTTTTTGGATAATTTGTTATGCAGCAATAGATATTTTAACAAACTGTTTCTATATGCTGGTGAGAAAATAAGAAATAATATGTGTAAGGAGTACATGAAGACAGTAAATTCAATGTCACTTTATTCCTATTTGAAGTTGGGCCAGATGAGAATATTTTGATGTAGAAGTGTATGCCCATGGTTTTCACACTTGATGTTAAATATATGTCTCTTTTCCTGAAACCTGTCATATTTGTTTCATAATTTTATAGTCATAGAAAATGGTAACATTCAGTGCTAACTCTTTTTAAATAAGCGATTTTAGCACATAATAAAATCTCTAGAGTCTATCTGGCATGCACTAGTTATTAATTTTAAATACACTAAGAATTATTTTTAAGATAAATTATTTTCTCCTGTCTTTTATAATGTTTAGAAATAGAGATATGACATTCATTGTGTCACATTCAACAAGCTTGTATCTCCTTTAGAAACTTGAATCAGCATTAATGAATTTAAAACATAATTGCCAGGACATGGAAGCAACCTAGATGCCCATCAGCAGACGAATGGATAAGGAAGCTGTGGTACATATACACAATGGAATATTACTCAGTCATTAAAAAGAATTCATTTGAATCAGTTCTAATGAGATGGATGAAACTGGAGCCCAGTATACAGAGTGAAGTAAGCCAGAAAGATAAAGACCAATACAGTATACTAATGTATATATATTGAATTTAAAAAGATGGTAACGATAACCCGATATGCAAAACAGAAAAAGAGACACAGATGTACAGAACAGACTTTTGGACTCTGTGGGAGAAGGCGAGGGTGTGATGTTCTGAGAGAACAGCATTGAAACAGGTATATTATCAAGGGTGAAACAGACCACCAGCCCAGGTTGGATACGTGAGACAAGTGCTCAGGGCTGGTGCACTGGGAAGACCCAGAAGGATGGGATAGGGAGGGAGGCAGGAGGTGGGATCGGGATGGGGAACACATGTAAATCCGTGGCTGATTCATGTCAATGTATGGCAAAAACCATTACAATATTGTAAAGTAATTAGCCTTCAACTAATGAAAATAAATGAAAAAACAAATAAATAAAACATGGGGAAAGTATTAATATAAGTCAGAGTGAATAACTTCTCTAAAATGTTTTTAGAAAATTTCCAGCAAGAAAAACTAGCTTCACTTTGTTCATTAGGGAGAAGGGAATCTTGGGGAAGTCTTTAAGTTTAGATAGCTAAGGTTGATAATAAATATTTTCTTCCTTTATAATCACATAAACTTTTGAATATATGTACATACATTTGTACATCTTTTGTTGTTTGGTCAGGAAAAAACATACATATAAAAATTAGGGCACTTCTTTTTTCTAGTTCGAATATGATCTCTTGTGGGAAATTGATTTAACATACAGAGTTAGACATTCCCTTGCTTATATTTTTAACATGTATTACAATTCCTGTTTTGTTCCTTCTCCAGGAAAGAAAATAGATGATTGGAGATATTTGATTCTGTATCTAAAAATATGTGGCCCAGTCTCAAAACAATGAGAGTTAATTATGTTTTTCTGGAACAAATATCTCATCACATTGTTGCTTTGTGCTTAGTGTATTATATTAGTACAAGAAGAGTAACAGTTTTCTTTAGTAATATTTATTAGCTGCTTTTTAAGGAAAGGTGCTATAAAATGTGAGAACATGTCCCATTTTTTTGTATTTATTGGAATGGGGGATGTAAAGAGGTGTATATAGTATCCTCATTCTTGTTCTGATCTACAGTTTGTACCTAATTGCAGGAAAGAAACATGGCTTAATTTTCAGAGTACTGAACTCCACATTTTATTGACTCTGAAAAGTGAAATAAATATCAATAACCTCGAATATGCAGGTGACACCACCTTTATGGCAGACAGTGAAGAACTAAAGAGCCTCTTGATGAAAGTGAAAGAGGAGAGTGAAAAAGTTGGCTTAAAACTCAACATTCAGAAAACTAATATCATGGCATCCGGTCCCGTCACTTCATGGCAAATAGATGGGGAAACAATGGAAACAGTGAGAGACTATTTTTGGGGTTTGAAATCACTGAATATGGTGACTTCAGCCATGAAATTAAAAGATGCTTGCTCCTTGGAAGAAAAGCTATGACCAACCTAGACAGCATATTAAAAAGCAGAGACATTACTTTGCCAACAAAGGTCTGTCTGGTCAAAGCTGTGGTTTTTCCAGTAGTCATATATGGATGTGAGAAGTGAGAGTTGGACTATAAAGAAAGCTGAGTGCTGAAGAATTGATGTTTTTGAACTGTGGTGTGGAATAAAACTCTTCAGAGTCCCTTGGACTGCAAGTAGATTCAAGCAGACCATCCTAAAGGAAATCAGTCCTGAATATTCATTGGAAGGACTGATGCAAAGCGGAAACTCCAACACTTTGGCCACCTACTGCAATAAATGACTCATTTGAAAAGACCCTGATTCTGGGAAAGATTGAGGGCAGGAGGAGAAGGGGCCGACAGAGGATGAGATGGTTGGATGGCATCACCAACTTGATGGACATAAGTTTGAATAAGCTCCGGGAGTTGGTGATGGACAGGGAAGCCTGGTGTGCTGCAGTCCATGGGGTTGCAAACAGCTGGACACAACTGAGTGACTAAAGTGAACTGAACTGAGCTGAAGAGTGGAAAATTCTACTCTCTCCTAAGTAAAACCAAACAAGCATTTAACAGCAGAAAATTAGCAAGTTAATTTACCAAAAAGTTTCACATACTCTTACCTTTTCCTTAGTAACTTGATATTCCTTTCAATTAAATATATAAAAATCTATACACATTTTTGAAAATGGGCTTTCATGTGTTTTAATGTTATTGAATTCACTTTCTATTCCTGTGTAATTGTGTTTTTCTTGTGAGCACTGGCTTCATACTAAGTAGAAGGAAAAAAATAGGAAAAAATGTATATCTTATGCCAATCACCCATACATTTTGGGTCAGTTTATCAAATTTCTTAAAACATGATGTTTCCTTCACTAAAATAATACAGAGATTATAAGACCTATGACATGTTATCTTTATTACTTAATATAATTTATTTTATTCAAGTTGTTGGCCAACATTTTAATATATTCAACTACAAGTATGCTCCATATGAAATTGAATTTTACATTGATATCTCAACTAGTATATTGAAGATTCTGTCTTCAACAATCAAATCCATTTAAAAATGGTGAACATTAGAAACACTATTTGTACTTTTTAAGTGGTAATATGTAGTCTGTGAAGATGATTCTAAAAGGGCTGTCCATATTTTTGAATTATATTGACATCTTAATTATATATACATCCAATTTGACTCTTTGGAAATGCCTGCTTAGATCTATAAATTCCAGTTTGTTTCTTAAAAATCATTTACATTATTATATGTATAAAATCCTATGACATTTAGTGCTTTAGACTCATACTGCTAAAATTCATTCAAAAAGGATATAATCTTAAGTTTGGCTTAATTTCTGGAATACCTGAAGGCTATTTTCATTTTATTTTATTTGAACACCACCATGATTGAACTAGTTTTCAATGTTATTAGCTAAATTTTTGGTACCAGATGGAATTACTTTTGTTAATGAATAAAACAAATTATTATTAGAAAAGTCATGAAAATAAAAATTAGTTGGTATCTTGAAAATTGTCCCCAAAATGTGAAAATACAGTAATAAATTAGTTTTATTTTGCAAACTGGATAGATTAATTGCATAGGAATATTTATACTTAAGTTTATAGGAAAACTAAGTGGGTCAAAACTATTTAAATAACATTTAAATAATTTTAATAATTGATACTAGCCAATAATATTAATAAAAAGGGTCACTCTTGCTATGTAGATGTTTTCCTGTATGTGAAGAAAAGACATAATTGGTAATTATTAATACTTCTTATGGTTTGACTGTAATTACACTATTACAAAATAATCCCCTTAATTGATGCTAATTGAAACAGTTAACATCTAGTTTTATATGTAATATTTAAATATAACAATACAGCAATATGATGACTATTGGTGAAATATAATCTTCCTGATACGTTCTCATATATACCTATTTAATGCTTTCTCTTTAAATGATATAGCGCCCTTTATTGCTATTGCTATCAATAACTTTCATAATGTGAGGTGAGGAAAGAGGACATTTTCTTTTCCTTTATAAACAATCTTCAGTAAAAGATGATGTAGAGTTTAGAATTTTCTGTTTTGATGCACTGCTTCTTAAGTGTTAATATGTACAATCATCACATGAGGAACTTATTAAAATGAAATTCTCTTTCAGCAATTCTGAGGTGGGGTCAGTGATTCAACATTTTTAAGTTCTCAATTACTATGAATGTTGCTGGTTGATAGACAATTTTTTAAAGAATAACAACATATTCTACCTTCTCTTTTATGGTTTATTAGTATAGACATGTGTATATTAGATTATGACCAGTAAGTTTACATACTCATAAAATGAAACTATATATTCTCCTCAAAGAAATATCAAGGTATTATATATGTTTCTTATTTTATGTCATAGAATCCTTTCGTCTTTTTTAAAATTCCACTGGCTAGAAAAAATTCTTCCCTTTGAACTGTAAGCCCCATTTAGATGTTTTTCATTTTTGTTTGTCTTTAGATTTTAACATAGTTTATATCTGGATTTGAGTATAGGATAAAGGCTGTGTAGTGATTGTCAATCACACTGGATGTTATATTTTACATTTGGGAAACGGGGGTGTGTTTGGAATCTCTGATAAGATAATTAGCTTTCTCTATTTTCTAGTAAGTTGCCTGTCCATCCTCATTGCAAGACTTCCATGGAAACTATGAACTCTGTGTGCAGTAATTTCAACTAGAAATTGATGTTGATTTAAGAATCTAAAGTCCTGTGCTATGATTATAAAATTCAGATACTATCCAAAGATCAAATTTGAAGAGTGAGGCTTGCCAGTGTTAATCCTGGCAATGCTTATTTCGTAATGCTAGCATGCCCAGTTTCTAGTAGGGCATGCTTGAAAAATATTTAAAATATAACACTGCCTCTTAGACTTAATTTTGATCACTACAAACCAAAATCTGAATACATGAAATGAAACCACATGGAAATACTCAGTTAAAAGGTCCAGATGGTCCAGAAATAAGTATTTTTTAAATTATTTTAGATAATAAAATAAGAACATAAATGAAATCTGATAGAGAACACAGAAACCATTATATTCACATAATAGCTTTAAAATAATGTTGAATTTGGAAAGTACTGTTCACAAAGTAATATTTTAGATTCTTGAGTAAGAACTTTTCAATTTTGTGGAGCTGTTTGTTTCAAATAACTTCTCAATATCTAGGGTTAATCAAGCTGGAAAAATACTTCCTTCTTCAGACACTTATATATTGACCAAACTTTCTTAGTTCTTGAAATAATTAGGCTTTGTTTTCAGTGAGATTACATTGTTAAACTCCTTTCAGACTCCATAGTAAGGATAAGTAAATTTACCTATACCACTCATGTAACAATTTAATTTTTTTCTGATTGGCTCTCAGTATGGTGAAGGCAGAGGAGTACACACCAGGGTTTGACTTGTAAAAAATGTATTTAAAAAATCATTTAGTTTGCAAATAAGCCAAAAATGATAAAGGGGGTAGAATTGAACCATGGATGTATTTGCTGACCCTTGATGCAGACAGTGCATTGAGAGGATCAGTATTTGATTGATGACTAGGGCATGTTGAAAATAGTGCTGGATTTCAAAAGTTAGATTGAAACATAGAGTTATGGGGGAGGTATTATGCATATTAGAAATAAATATGGCTTGAAATACAGGGAAAATAGAGAGAGATGTGTGTTGACAAAGGAGAACATCGAGTCGTGATTGTGAATGTTATTTAGAAACCTCTTAGGTTTGTTTTGGTGAGGGGTAAGCACCTGATTAGGGGTAAGCACTGCAGGAAGAAATTAATGGTGATGTGCAGAATGCGATGGTTTTACTGAAGGCTGGAAACTGTTAGAAGACTAGTACAATTATCCAAGCATGAGAAGTTGATCTAGAAAAATGGCAATAAAATAAAGAGGTAATAAAGAGTTTACCAATATCAAAATAATTGGAGTCTGGCCTAATGAGGTATCTTAAGTTAAAGAGGGGGAAAAGCAATTCAAATATGTTTCTAAGGATTTGATTTGTAACAAGAAAAATGATGGTACCATTATTGATTCTCACAGTAAAATCTAGAGGGATGAGCAGTTTGAAGGGAAAGATTTTGTGATTTTAGCTAAACATACTTTAGTTATTGAACCTAGTATTTCTCAATGAAGATGCCAACGTGCCAGTTAAATATAATAAAGCCAGTATTTATCAAATGGAAAGAAAAGCTTTTGAAAGAAACTGGAGTAATTAAAACTATAGAAGTACTAATACATGATAGTATTTCTGAGATTGGGGAGGTGTTGGAGGAGGCAGAGGTATTTCCATTGTGTCAAATGTATATCTTTTAAAGCTATATTTCTGACCCCAGGCTTACAATTCCATTTTGAAGGTGCAAATAGCCATATTCTCACCCTTTGGGAATGTTCAATTTCTTTTCAAACATAACCACTTGCTGTGTGAGTGACTGCTTCTCACTGTTTGCTAGTGTGAGGCAAAATCTCGGCACAAGGTTAACAAAAGATTTTTTCAGTAGGTGTATTTTCCTGCTAGATGAAATACAAGCTTCGTAAACTGAGCATTATAATCTCAAGAAAGATTTTGCTTTAGGCGCATCTCTTCTCCCATGGGCTATGGATATGTGTGTATGAGCCAATTTGCACCCCTTCACAACACTTTCATTCATCTAAAATTACAGTACCATCCTCATGTGAATTTTATGCACCCAGCGGAATTAAGCTTATCATTGCTATTATGACAGTAAAGCTCTCATAAGAAGTTGTTATGTTGGGAATTTTCCCAAATGATTCATTCATATTTTCATCCCTGCCTCAAGTATATGATTTCCCATTTCCATTT
Source organism: Muntiacus reevesi (assembly GCF_963930625.1). Taxonomy (NCBI): domain Eukaryota; kingdom Metazoa; phylum Chordata; class Mammalia; order Artiodactyla; family Cervidae; genus Muntiacus; species Muntiacus reevesi. The sequence continues at coordinate 26,709,024 of NC_089264.1, forward strand.
TTAAGATACTTAACATATATTGTAACTGGTGTTAAGAAAATTTTAGGAAGACACTCATGATTTATAGGAAACAAACTATAGCTTGGGCAGCATATTTTTTGTGTTCCGAAAGTGTGTATATGAAGGGAGGAGTTTAGAATTACATGGTTATCCCATATAAAGATAGATTAAGAATTTTTATTTTCTGATGAAGGCAAGCTAAATGTCTGTTGAACACATCTTCCAACCAGAATGTGTCTATCTTTCACATATTTTATCTTAAACATAGATCATTGAAGTTGTACCTATGTTTAATCCTCAAGAACAATTCAAAACACAGGAACTTTGATGAACCTGGGAGTTTTTTGTACATCCTTTTTGCTTAGATTAGACATCCTTTTTTGATTATTTAAATTTGCTTTGTTTTTAGAGCAATAACAATGAAATTTCAGAGGTCTTTTATTTTATTGATTTATTTTATTTTTTATTGTTTTATTTATTTTTTAAAAGCAACTTATTTTAATTGGAGGCTAATTACTTTACAATATTGTGGTGGTTTTTGCCATACTGTCATTCAAACATCTGTAAGATAAAAATACTAAGTAAAACAGATAATGTGGCTTCCCTTATGGCTCATTGTTAAAGAATCTGCCTGCCAATTCAGGAGGTTCAATCCCTGGATCAGGAAGATCCCCTGAAGAAGGACATGGCAACCCACTCCAGTGTTCTTGCCTGGGAAATCCCATGGACAGAGGAGCCTGGCAGACTGCAGACCATTGGGTCACAAAACAGTTGGACACAAGTTAGTGACTCAGCAACAGCAAAACAGATAATAATCTGTTTTCACTTGGCAGCTAATTCTCTCAGTTATCCTTGTCAGCTGGGAATGAATTATTCCTGTAGCTGCGCTGAGAAATAGTGATGAACATGGGGGGCTGCGCCCTGTGTTTTCCCACCCAGAGGAGGGGGTAGGAACTAGACACTATTAGCTTATGAGCTTATGCCTCTTCCTCACTGTACCCAGTTACTATGTGTCCTATCTTTGGAAAAGAAACAGTTTCTGAGGAGATGGTATGTTCATAAAAAGTCCTATTAGTAATAACCTAAGCTTCCCAGATGACTCAGTGGTAAAGAGTCTGCCTGCTAATGCAGGAGACGCAGGTTCGATCCCTGAGTCAGGAAGATCCCCTGGAGGAGGGCATGGCAACCCACTCCAGTATTCTTGCCTGGGAAATCCCATGGACGGAGGAGCCTGGACCTTAGTCCATGGGTTTAAGAAGAGTGGACACGGCTTAGTGACTGAACAACAGCAATAATTGCCTACATATACTATTACCATATACATTATATCGTTTGCTCAATAAATGGGCAAAATAGAAATTATTCTAGTTTTATTGTTCAAGGCCATAACAGAAACCTGTGTTTTTGTAAACAAGCACATCGCTAGAGGGAAGGTGATTAAATAGTAATGTGTCCTGACTTCTATAAATGAGGAACTCAAGTTTAGTTGAGTTGAAACAGAAAAAATCTTTCCTTACTGCCTGGCACCTATGACAGAGTGGAAATGTTCAGAGCAGAAATACACTGCTCACATGGAGAGAGTTCTGGCACACCCATATAGCTCAAAGAAACAGTGTGGAAGCATAGTCTAGTTTTCCCTGGAGTGAGAATGAGAAGTCCAAGAATTCAGTGGTAAGGTGTCCAGAGTTTAGCTAAGCTTCTCTGGTATTGCTGCCTTGGCAGCATCCATTTGTTTTGGCCAGGCTAGCTGTGGAGGCCTTAAACTGAGAGTAGCCCCTGATGCAAACACATGCTTTAGACAACAACCCACAGTCACAAGTGAGTGTAGGTTCCTGTTATGACTTTGCCAAGGGCCTTTGTGATAGTCTCCCCTGCCCAGCCCCTGATGCAAACACATGCTTTAGGTGAGTGTAGGTTCCTGTTATGACTTTGCCGAGGGCCTTTGTAATTGTCTCCCCTGCCTCCCAGGGCCCTTAACCTTGTGCACTGCTTAGCTAAGACCCTCAGGGTCTTCATTCAATCTGTCCTTAGCCTAGGAACCCCAAAGTGTTTCACTCATGGCTCCTGATAAAGGCATGTGCCCCAGATTCTATCTTTTTTTCTGTCTGCACCTTGCCTTGACTTCCCCTTACTGTATATCTCCTCCTTCCTTTAAGATCTTTCAGCAATAAACTTGTCTTCTTCAGTTACCTTGTGATCTTTTGTTAAATCTAGCTCACTGTCTCATGGATGACTCAGGATGGGGAGTTTATTTAACAAAGTAGTTTAACAAAATCACCTAACGTAGCAATATCCTATGGCAAATTTTGCTGGTTAAGGATCATGTCAGTTGCCTTAGGAAGAAAAAACCTGATGAAGAATGCCTTTTATCCTTTACAGCCTTTATTGTTCATTGATCCACTTATATACTGCAAAATGATTGCAACCATAGCCTGAACTAACATCATATAAGATCAGCTCTCTTAGCAGCTTCAGATTGTATGATGCATATATTATACTCACCATGAACACCAGTAACTATATAATTCTCATTATTGAATATAAGTTCTGATATTTCAAAAGATTTCTTTGTTTCCTTCACACAGTCTTGAGTTATAAATAAGTCTGGGATATAATACTGTATTTAGATTCTAGACTGAATGGATCAATATTTGTTATAACATTCAAGAATGGATTCATTTTTGGCTTCATACTATTGTTAATAAAAAAAGAGTCTGGAGAAAATGTATGCCAAAATAACAGTGATTATTCTTACTGAGTGAGATAAAAAATATTAATTTCTTTGTATGCTTTTGCATAGTTTTCAACTGTTTTATTATTAATAGAGGTAAGGTAGCCAAGAACTCAGCTCTAGCTTAAACTGCCAAAATTTGATTTCCAACTTTTCCATTTATTAACTATGTGTTCAAGTTCATCTCTTTATGTTAAAGATTCCTCGCTGAAATGGGTGGGTTCTTGTGAAGCTAAGCTTTAAATGTACAAAGACATGAAAAGTTTAATACTATCACTATTAATTCATTATTAAGTTGTTAACTTTTTTGCAATGAAGGAGCAAAAACATTCTTTATTTTTTAAATGTTGGAAATCCTGACAGCTAAGAAATAAATTGCACTAGTGTATTTTTGGTTTTTTTTTTTTAAGTTCAAGTTACACAACATGTGAATTTGATCCACTTATATATTGCAAAATGATTACCACCATAGCATAAACTAACACCTCCATCGCATCATACAAGATCAGCTTCAAAGTGTTGATACAATATTATACTCATCATGCTGAATTTTAGTTCCCCAGAACTTATATAAATCCTATAACTGGAAGTTTGTACTCTTTGACCAGTATATCTTGATTTGCCTTACCTTCTAGCCCCTGATAATCACCTTGCTACTTTCTGTTTCTATGAGTTTGGTTTTAGTATTATTTTTAACTGGATTTATTTCATCAGTGATTTCAAGATTTATAATGAGCTGCAATAATCAAAACAGTGGAGTACTGGCTCAAAGATGGAAAATATTGATAAATAAATGGAATAGAAATCCAAGAATTAGGCTCACACATATTTGGAAAACTGTTCTGACAAAGCTTAAAAGACTTTTGGAGTTGATATCTTCAATTGCCTTTAAGATGCAGTCTACTTAATTCATAAATAGTAATGGGAGCCTACTTTTCCTATATTATTTGTTAATCAAATACATACATAATAGTGCTATTATCTAATGATGGATACCTATGATTGAGTATTGTGGACACTCTATAATATTTATAATAACAAATGCAAATCATGTGCTTTTAAATTCAGATGACTCATTTTGAAAAAAAAGAAAACCTATATAGAAAAAAAAAGTGTTAGGAAATAAAAGTAGGTGAAATGGAAAGAGGATTACTTTACTAGCTATGTGACCCTGAAGATGTAATCTAATCTCACTGTAAAATTTGGATCTAAAAGGCTAATCACACAGAGATGATATCAGAATAAACAAATTAAACTAGCATGCCCAAAAATAATCATTATAAACTCTAGAAAATACACACACACATAGACATACACGTGTATGTGTGTGCACCCACTATTTAGAGGCATGGTGGAGTGACTAAAGCAAGAGGAAATTAATGGAAATTTGACACAAAGATAAGCAAAAGCTAGCTGAGACTATCTTGCTGTGTGGTCTACATTGATGTAGTATTTTGCATATGATGGCTAGAACTCAAGCAGAAATCTAACATTGTTATCTGCTTGAGGAGTTAGAGGATATAAATAATTTAATAATACCAGAACAGCTGGAAAATCAAGCATGGGGAATTACCAAAGAGGGATGCAGAAGATCAAAATGTTCCTAAAAACTGTCTTCAAATCTTTGACCACAGAATTGTGTAAGTTTTGGGAAGACTTTAAGAAACCAAGTGGATAGACACAGATGCAATATTGAGAACCCTGAGCAGAAATTGCAGCTACTTCCCATCTCTTGGGAAACATAGTATTAAGTTTGAATACCACCAGAGTGAAAGTACTTGGAAATACCTTGGGTTTTCTTGAAAAACCCAAAGAGACTTGCATCAAGCAGAAAATATACATCCCTGAGCTAAAGGATTCACTCGAAGAGCAAGGAAATCTCTATAACAGATCGACATCAGTAAATCATAGAAGCAAGTTCCCATTTTTATAAAGAAGTAAGCAAGCAATTTAATTGACAACTAAACAAACAAACAAAAATTAATGCTCATCAGAGAAAAATAATAGAAGCTAGAGTCTCTCCAATGTATTATCAGTAATTACAGTATATCACTATACACTTGAAGATACAAGAAAATCTACTTCTTTATATTGGAATTAGAATAAATTATATTTAAAACTACTATCAAAGAATTAAAGTGCATGTTCTCAACTGGTGTCTTTCTTAACCCTTGAATTGGACAGTGTGTATCTTTGATTGTTGTGACTGGTGGGTGTCTTGCTGGCATTCAATGAGTAGAGGCTGAGGATCCTGCTAAACATCCTATAATGCACAGAACAGCCTCCCCACACAGTTGTCTAGCTCAGTGGTAATACTGCTTTAGAAACAATGGCTGAGAGGAAAATAATGACATGGTGAAAAAAAAAATCTGGGAATTCTCAGTAGAAAATATAAGCTGTAAAAAATCTTTAAAATAGTCAATACCTCTGTTATAAAGGAAATAAAATTTAAAACCACAGATACCATTTTGTAAAGACAATGATAGCTATAATTTTTATTTTTTTAATTTTTATTTTTTTTAATGATAGCTATAATTTTTAAAAGATCAAAAAGTTTAAGTATTGAGGTTGAGGAAGAACCATAGCTCTCATATATTGGGGATTAGACTGTAGAATAATACAGTCGTTTTGGAAAATAATTTGTTGCTTAAAAAGTAAAGCCTAAACTCACCATAACTCACAGAAACATGATTCATATGAATCGACACACAAGTGAAATGTACATGCGTGCACATATGTATACAAAGATTTTTACGCTTCCATAGCAACATTATTCATAAGAAACAAAAATTTGGAACAGTTCAAATGTCCATCACTGGTGAATGAAAAAAATAGAGAAAATGAAAATGGTATATGTTGTAATATGGGTAAAAGTCATAAACAGTGTCTTTAGTGAATGAACCCAGGTGCAAAGGGCTCTACTCATATGACACCACTTATAAGATATGTATTTAAGAGAGAAATTTTTAAAGACAGGAAGCAGATGTTGTTGCTGCCTGGATTTGGAGGTAGCAATGGGGATTAACTGCAAAAAGGAATCACTCTGAAATGATGGAAATATTCTAAAGCCAACTTTCCAACTTTAAAATTTTGTTTAAAGGCATTGTATTATATACTCAGGAAAATTATATGCTATGTGATTACATTTTAATAGAGCCTTTTATTTTTTCTTTTCTTTTTTTTTTTCCCAGTGGCATCCAGATGAGCTTTATTTTTTTTGTTGTTTTTTTGTTTTTTTAATATTATTTTATTAGTTGGAGGCCAATCACTTCACAACATTTCAGTGGGTTTTGACATACATTGACATGAATCAGCCATATAGTTACACGTATTCCCCATCCCGATCCCCCCTCCCACCTCCCTCTCCACCTGACTCCTCGGGGTCCTCCCAGTGCACCAGGCCCGAGCACTTGACTCATGCATCCCACCTGGGCTGGTGGTCTGTTTCACCATACATAATATACATGCTGTTCTTTCAAAACATCCCACCCTCACGTTCTCCCCCAGAGTTCAAAAGTCTGTTCTGTACTTCTGTGTCTCTTTTTCTGTTTTGCATATAGGGTTATTGTTACCATCTTTCTAAATTCCGTATATATGTGTTAGTATACTGTAATGTTCTTTATCTTTCTGGCTTACTTCACTCTGTATAATGGGCTCCAGTTTCATCCATCTCATTAGAACTGATTCAAATGAATTCTTTTTAATGGCTGAATAATATTCCATGGTGTATATGTACCACAGCTTCCTTATCCATTCATCTGCTGATGGGCATCTGGGTTGCTTCCATGTCCTGGCTATTATAAACAGTGCTGCAATGAACATTGGGGTGCACGTGTCTCTTTCAGATCTGGATTCCTCAGTGTGTATGCCCAGAAGTGGTATTGCTGGGTCATATGGCAGTTCTATTTCCAGTTTTTTAAGAAATCTCCACACTGTTTTCCATAGTGGCTGTACTAGTTTGCATTCCCACCAACAGTGTAAGAGGGTTCCCTTTTCTCCACACCCTCTCCAGCATTTATTGCTTGTAGACTTTTGGATAGCAGCCATCCTGACTGGCGTGTAATGGTACCTCATTGTGGTTTTGATTTGCATTTCTCTGATGATGAGTGATGTTGAGCATCTTTTCATGTGTTTGTTAGCCATCTGTATGTCTTCTTTGGAGAAATGTCTGTTTAGTTCTTTGGCCCATTTTTTGACTGGGTCGTTTATTTTTCTGGAATTGAGCTTCAGGAGTTGCTTGTATATTTTTGAGATTAATCCTTTGTCTGTTTCCTCATTTGTTATTATTTTCTCCCAATCTGAGGGCTGTCTTTTCACCTTACTTATAGTTTCCTTTGTTGTGCAAAAGCTTTTAATTTTCATTAGGTCCCATTTGTTTATTTTTGCTTTTATTTCCAATATTCTGGGAGGTGGGTCATAGAAGATCTTGCTGTGATTTATGTCAGAGAGTGTTTTGCCTATGTTCTCCTCTAGGAGTTTTATAGTTTCTGGTCTTACATTTAGATCTTTAATCCATTTTGAGTTTATTTTTGTGTATGGTGTTAGAAAGTGTTCTAGTTTCATTCTTTTACAAGTGGTTGACCAGTTTTCCCAGCACCACTTGTTAAAGAGATTGTCTTTTTTCCATTGTATATCCTTGCCTCCTTTGTCAAAGATGAGGTGTCCATAGGTTTGTGGATTTATCTCTGGGCTTTCTATTCTGTTCCATTGATCTATATTTCTGTCTTTGTGCCAGTACCATACTGTCTTGATGACTGTGGCTTTGTAGTAGAGTCTGAAGTCAGGCAGGTTGATTCCTCCAGTTCCATTCTTCTTTCTCAAGATTACTTTGGCTATTCGAGGTTTTTTGTATTTCCATACAAATTGTGAAATTATTTGTTCTAGTTCTGTGAAAAATAACGTTGGTAGCTTGATAGGGATTGCATTGAATCTATAGATTGCTTTGGGTAGAATAGCCATTTTGACAATATTGATTCTTCCAATCCATGAACACGGTATGTTTCTCCATCTGTTTGTGTCCTCTTTGATTTCTTTCTTCAGTGTTTTATAGTTTTCTATGTATAGGTCTTTTGTTTCTTTAGGTAGATATACTCCTAAGTATTTTCTTCTTTTTGTTGCAATGGTGAATGGTATTGTTTCCTTAATTTCTCTTTCTGTTTTTTCATTGTTAGTGTATAGGAATGCAAGGGATTTCTGTGTGTTAATTTTATATCCTGCAACTTTACTATATTCATTGATTAGCTCTAGTAATTTAATAGAGCTTTTTAAAAAAATAAAGTGTAAGTAGAAAGTTACAATATCTGAGATGAAAATTTCAGCAGATGAATTTTACAGCCAATTGGAGATGACAGAAAAAAAGAGGTAAATTGCAGTCAGATCAATAGAAGTAATCTAATCTTAAGAATGAAAAAATCTCTGGAGAAATTGTTACTGTATCTTTATAAAAGGTATATATAGATCAAAACAAAAATTATCCATTCCCAGAAAAAAAAAAATCATCAAAGCCTTAGGGGACTCATAGAACTACATCAAGCTACCTGACATGTGTAAATGAAATCCTCAATGTAGAGAGACTGGGGCAAAATATATATCTTAAGATATAATAACTGAAAATCCTCTAACTTTATGAAATAAACACACTTAAAGATTGAGGAAACTCAGACCACCCCAAGTAGGATAAATACCAAAAAGAAAAAAAGAAAAAATACAACACATCTAGACACATCTCAGTCAATTGCTGAAAACTAAAGTTACAGAGGAAACTTGAAAGTGGCAGAGGAATAAAAAATAAAAAGACACAGAGCAAACAGCAATATGTAAGACTACTCATTTGATCAATGGACAAAAATAAAATGACATCTCTACTGAAAGTAAAAAGAACACAGAATTCTCTAGTGAAAATATTCTAAAATGAAGAGAAAGAAATTTTCAATTAAATGCAGTATAAGGAGATTCATTACTACCAAACCTATGCTAAAAGAAATACTAAAGGAAGTTATCTGGTATGATGGGAATGATACCAGATGAAAACTTGGATCTAATAAAGGAGGGAATAACCCTGGAAATGGTATATTTGGGGTTAAATATAAAACTTTTGTTGTTTTATTAAAGATAATAACCTATTTAAAGCAAAACTAATACCTTTGTGTTGTGGAGTTACTAGCATATGTAGTTGCAGATATATCAAAAAACAGCAAAAAGTCTAAAGATGAGAATAATTTTACACTATACACGAAATGGTATATTAATTCAAGCTAGATTGTGGCAAGTTGAGTACATATTATTATAATCACTAAAATAGACACTATAAAAGTAATATAAAATAAAAACCTAGAAGCAGAATAGATGAGATAAAATAACAAAAACTACTTGGTTAACTACGTGAAGTGAAAGTCATTCAGTCATGTCAGACTTTTGCAATGCCATGGACTGTATGAGTGAAATGTGAAAGTCACTTAGCTGTGTGCTACTCTTTGCAACCCCATGGTCTATACAGTCCATGGGATTCTCCAGGCCAGAATACTGGAGTGGGTAGCCTTTCCTTTCTCCAGGGGATCTTCCCAACCCAGGGATTGAACCCAGGAATCTGCAATCCAAGGCAAAGTCTTTACCAGCTGAGCCACAAGGGAAGCCCAAGAATACTGGAGTGGGTAGCCTATCCCTTCTCCAGGGGATCTTCCCAACACAAGAATCAAACCAGGGTCTCCTTCATTGCAGGCGGATTCTTTACCAACTGAGCTATCAGGGAAGCTCGTGGACTGTATGGTCCATGGAATTCTCCAGGCCAGAATACTGGAGTGGCTAGCCATTCCCACCTCCAGGGGATCTTCCCAACCAGGGATCAAACCCATGTCTCCCACATTGCAGGTGGATTCTTTACCAGCTGAGCTCTTAGGGAAGCCTTGGTTAACTTGTAGTATAGATTAAACCCAACCATACTAATATAAATTGTAAATGGACAAACAGCTTGGTTTTTAGGCAATGATTGTCAGACTAGGTTAAAGAGAAGGCTTAGCTAAACAGTTTTTATAAGAAGCAAATATTAATTAAACATAAAGATAGAGATGATTTGAAAGCAGAGCATTACTCATCAAAAAGTTACTGTGGTGCTATTAATATCAGATAGGCTGTTCTTGTCTGTATTTTCTGGATTATTTTCAGAGGAATATAAATTTTATAATAAAAATATATATGTTTATTCACCTACTAACAATTTCAAATTTTTTAAAGCAAAAATTGATAAATAGTTGTTTGGTCCTCCTCTCTCAGTAATTCATAGAATTAGCACACACAGATCTATAAGGGCTTAGAAGATTAAAATAGCAAAATAAACTTGTGGCTCAGTGCTAAGGAATCCACTTGCAGTGGGTTTGATTGTTAATTTGGGAAGATTCTCTAAAGAAGGAAATGGCAACCCACTCCAGTATTCCTGCCTGGGAAATCCTACAGACAGAGAAGCCTGACGAGCTACAGTTCATGGTGTTGCAGAGTCTGTCATTACTTAGTGACTAAACAACAACAAGCTACCTTTACCTAATTGATATTGACAGAATATTACACTCAATATATATAGAATGCACATTGTTTTCAAGTGCATATGTTTAACACAGCAAAACGGATACCTTAAAAAATAGTTTCTGTAAACTTTGTGTCAAAGTATTATAGAATGTGTTCTCTGACAAAATCAGAGTTGAAATAGAAAACAGCAGCAAAAATGCATATAAAAGTAATTGTCATAAGCATGTAATCACAATTATTGTACCAGCAGTGATTTTTGAGGAGATGACTGGTAAAATTAAAGTTTATATGAAAATGCAAATGATTTAAAATGGCCAAATCAAATTTAAAAATGCATGAAAAGATGGGTGATTTCTACTGTGAAATTTTTAAAAACACTAGAAATTAATAAGGATATGTAAATAAATTAATATAACTGAACATGAAGTCAGGATGTCTCATAAGTTCACATAACTGTGGAAGTTGATTTTTAACAAAAGTGACAAAGCAAGTCAAAGAGAAAGTGCAGTCTTTTCAGCTAATTGGTGTAGGGAAAAATGAATATTAAAATCAAGGAAAGTGAATTTTCTTCCATATCTTGCTCTCACCTGCCAGTGTGTTAGCGGCTCAGTCATGTCTGACTCTTTGTGACCCCACAGACTGCACCCGCTCCCACCAGTCTCTGTGGAATTCTCCAGGCAAGAATACTGGAGTGGGTACCCATTCCATTCTCCAGGGATCTTCCTGATCAATGGATCAAACCCGGGTCTCCTACATTGGCAAGGCAGAGTTTTTGCCATCTGAGCCACAAGGGAAGTTCTCCATATTTTGAAACATATATAAAATTAATCAAAGATGTGTCATAGTTCTGAATATGAAAGATAAGTTTTAAGATTTATAGAAGAAAAGATAGGAATATAGCAACAATCCTGGGGTAGGCAGAATTTTCTTCAGATGCAAAAGCACTAGCAATATGTTAGAATTTTAATAAATTAGACTTCATTAAGATGTGAAAATGTGTCTCATTAATAAACAGTATTAAGTAAATGAAAAACTGAGATATATTGGGAAAATATTTGTAAAATTTTCTGGCAAAGGACTTGTATTTTGTATTCAGATAATCTAAAAATTAGCCTTCAGTTTATGAATGAAAACATGAATGCCCAATTAAAAGACTTGAACAAACACTCTGCAAAAGAAAATAAGCATGGGGAAGGAGCTCAACAAAGTTCTTCGTCACAGAAGCAGATTAAAATAATGAAATATCACTATAAGCTCTTTAGAAGGACTAAATTTTAAAATGATTAAAAACATTTTTGAAGGTGTGAAGCAACTAAGGAGTCTCATGCTGTGTATTGCTGATAGAACCAGAACATGGAGAAATACTTGGTACCCTCTCATAAAGTAAGTTGGGCTTCACTGGTGGCTCAGCTGGTAAAGAATCAACTTGCAATGCTGGAGACCTGGGTTCGATCCCTGAGTTGGGGAGATCCCCTGAAGAAGGGAAAGGCTACCCACTCCAGTATTCTGACCTGGAGAATTCCATGGACTGTATAGTCCATGGGGTCACAAAGAGTAGGACATGACTGAGTGACTTTCACTATAATGTAAGTTAAACATGCACCTGCTCTGCAACCTTAGACATTCACTTCTTGGTGTATAATGAAAATACATGAATGTGTGCATATTCACCCACCAATATATATGAAGAAGTGTTTAACATCTTTTTTTTTGTAATCGCTCTAAACCTTGAGGACTAGAGAGATGGTGGGGAAAGAAATTGTATATCCACAAGAAAATGGATATTCGTGTTTGGTACATTTATGCAGTGGTCCACAAGTATCTGACACGACTTAGCAACTAAACTACCACCACCATAAACTAAGCAAGGAAAACTGAACACTAATAAGGATTCATCTCATAGCTGTCATAGATAATGATACTGTCAAGAAAAATTAAGATGTGCCCTATGATTCCATCTAGAAGAGGCAGAAAAATAATTTTTGCTGATAGGAGTCAAAACAGTTCCTCTGTGGGAAGAGATTGGATCAAAAGAACAGCGAGGATACTCTGTTGGGTGGAGAAACATTCTGTTTTGAGTGTTTTATACACAAGTGAATATAGATTTGTCAAAAACCCATCAAGCAAACAGTTCAGAACTCTACATTTTGCTGAGTGTACATTAAAACTGTGTAAAAAATTGAGAAAGTCTGACTTGATAACATTGGATATGTTTACTTGTCAGTGTTTCTGCAACAGAATCATTATTTTGTCTATGTAGCTCAAGTAGTTTAGTCTCTTGAGAACTAACCCACAATAATCATATTTTTAAAAGATTCAGCTATAACCAGAACCACGTAATATTGATTTGTAATGAGCAATGTAACTGCGATGTTCACAGTGACTACCCAGTACATACATTCTTTATAGGAAAGTTTTCCGTGAGAAGCCCAATTTCAAACAGGAGTTGGTTTAGTGGGTACAAAAATCAGTTCAAGGATAATTAGTTTTATAATTGAAATGGCTGGTATCATCATGCTCGGGTAGCCTGAGGCAGTTTTGTCTTGTTTGGGCCATGCAGACCTTTTCCTAGACTAGATAGATGTGAGGTCACATGATCAGAGTCCAGTGTTGTGAATGCCTTCTCTCTGAGACCCTTTGAAACATTTTCTGCTAGCAGTTTTTCTCTGAGGAATAGTGAAATCAATGACAATTAAGCTTTATTCAAACTCACCTACTCATCCTGCTCTACTGAGACTTCCACTAGCTATTTTGCCTAAACTTTGTCTCTTTTCTTTCTTTTATTTTTTGACCAATTTATTTCATCTTTATTCTTCCCATTACCCCCTTCCCTCAGATTACCTTTTTTTTTTTTAATATCCCTATGTGTTTTAATTTATTTATTGGCTGCATTGGGTCTTCCCTGCTGTGTGGACTTTTCTCTACTTGTGGACAGTGGGGCTACCCTCTAGCTGGTGAGTGATCTCCCCATTGCAGCGGCTGCTCTTGTCATGGAGCACGCACTCTAGAGTGTGAGGGCTTCGGCAGCTGTGGTCCAAGGGCTCGGTAGGTGTGGTTTCCGGGCTTGTGGAAATCTCCCCAGGTCAGGGATTGAACCCGTGTCTCCTCATGGGCAGGTGGTTTCTTTACCACAGAGCCATTAGGGAAGCCCCTTGCCTAAACTTTGATTTTTCTGTATTTAGTTACTCATTTAGTTATGGTTACTTATACAGAAATCTGTATTTGTATATTTTATTATTTTAACTCTTAGACAATGCTTAGGGGAATCCCTCATTACAAACTTTCTTAGGTTTGTGGTAAAACAGGACATATGAAATGGTTGATTGAAAAAACATTGTATTGTAACAATTTTTAAAAAAATTTTATTGTAGTTGGAAGCTAATTACTTTATAATATTGTAGTGGTTTTTGCCATACATTGGCTATTTTTGTACTGTGAAGTGTTCTATAGGTACTCATTCAGAGCTTTGTGTATCAACTTTATGTCTCACCTCCTATGTTCCTTTACTCTCTGACTCATTCATAAGCTTTCCCCCATTTTAATCCTTTCTGTGATTTTGAACTTTTGTATTTGGTTTGGCTGATTTCTGAGTCTCAGCTCATTCTAAACTTCTAGAGGTAGTAAGTGACAGGGTAATATTCACACAAGGTGGGAACATATGCTTTCATATTACTTGGCAATAAAAATGACTAAAAACTTAGTTTTCTTAATTTACCTCATTGAAAGTTATCACTTATCAGGATGATCATATGAAATAGTTAAGTAAAACTAATTTTGTTGAAAATAAGTATTAGTAGAGTCTGTTTCTAAATATTATGTACCCATTATTCATAAATTTCAGTTTTGTGGGGGAGGATGCATTGTTGGATTAGCTAAATAATTTGTAAAGCCTCATGTTTTGTAGATGATGATGATCATATTGTAGAATCTTTTCACTCCTTGATTACCAAGGTAGACCCACTGCAGTGTGTACGCTTCTTTCTTTACACTTCCACTTATACACCACCTCAAGCTATGATGTGAATCAAATGGCATGGCTTAAGTCATATATTTTTAATATGGAATTGGTATTACCTATTTAATTTTGATAATTATTAATATTGTTTGTAATAGAAAAATTCATAAATTACCAGGGTCTTGTTGCTAGCATGTAATGTTATCTAGAAGTAATATTTTCTGAATGTTCATTTCCTTATGGTTAATAATTTCCTTATATGTTAGGAAATAAATTATATTTGTTTATTTTTAAGATTCACAGAATAATATTTGACAGATATTTTGATGTGATAAACTTGACCCTATAGTTGGAAAACAAATGTATCCTTTACATAGAAATAAAAAAGAAGGGGTCAATTCTATGACACAACGACACAACAAAGGATTGCTTATATGAGATTTGTTGTGTCTCTGAATTCCTGAAGGAACATAGGAGCCAATTGGTAACAAATAACCGTGAATTCAAAAAAGAGGCCATGGCTTGACATATGTGCATGCTAAATCACTTCAGTCATTTCTGACTTTTTGCAACCCTACGGACTGTAGCCCTCCAGGCTCCTCTGTCCATGGGATTTTCCAGGCAAGAGTACTGGAGTGGGTTGCGGTGCCCATCTCCAGGTTGTCTTCCTGACCCATGAATAGAACCAGTGTCTCCTGCATTGACAGGAAGGTTCTTTATCGCTAGTGCCACCTGGCTTGGCATACCATGGAACAAGCCCCAGTGCCCAGATACTGGAGAGTGAGGAGACCCAGGCTGGAAGACATAATCAAGTGAAAGAGGCAATTTTTCTAGCTGTGATCCAAGCAAATGGCAGAAAGTGCAGCAGAAAAGAGAAATGCACAGTAGTAATTTGTCCTGACATGTAGGAGGATTATCTGAGTTTAGCAGAAGTCCGATTCTTAGAGATCTGGTATGAGTGTGTGTGAGAATCAGAGCAAGGATAGTTTGTGGATCCAGATGGGGATGGGATCCAGATTCTAAGCAGATTCTAAAGGTCCAGATCAGAATCGGGACCTTTAAGTACTAGATTAAGATACCCAGCCTGCTTGCACAGTAACTTGAGCAGGACTGTTGGGATATGAATGAAAGGACCAGAATAGAGGAAGGATGGAAATACATGCCCTGTGGTTTGGCAGGCAGTGCAGAGTTTCCTGTTCTGCCCTGGGGTACCCTTCCCCAGTCAGCCTGAGGAGAGGCATTTTATAGCTGCTCAGAAAATGTAGTTTGAATAAAAATGGTTGAGCTATTAAAAAGCCATCATATGGAAATGTCTAGCAGCACCACTTTTTTCCTAGGAATGGATGAGGGATGAGAACATAAATGAAGCAGAACTGACAAATGTTTAATCAGTATAGCATATTTCACTTCTTTTTTATTCAATATTACTAGTGTAATGAGTACAGGATTTTTTTTTTCATTTTTATCAATACAAGTAGAAAATGAAGTGAGAAGACACATACTCAAGTAAACATCAACATGTATGTGCTCATGTATGAATAATTAAATATTAATTGATGGGCTTATTTTATTTATTCCATAATTATGTGGAAGGATATTCTGGCAACCTATAATCATATTACATTTCTACTAGAAATATTCATTTGTTCTCAAATTGTGAAGAAAATAGTTGCTTTCAGGTTTTTGAGCCAGCGATAAAGTAAATTAAAAACCTTGACGGCTTTAAAATTGAGATAGACTTTGTGATTAAAAATACATATAGTTCTGTATATCTGTAGGTGAATATTATCACCAAAAATTCTCTTAAGTACATGATTTTATTATTTCTAATTTAATGAAACTACTTTCTAAAACCAAAAAAGAATAAGTTATTTTATTTTATAATTATCAATGGGTTTGTCCTTAACTAAGGTAAAATATAATCATATAAAAACAACCTGAAATATAGAACATTTGTGAATTCCACATAAAAACTAATACCATCTTATAGTTATATTTATATACCCAATAGAGACCATTCTATGAAGATATTATTTAATTTTATGTTTAGGTTGCAGTCTCAAAAAATTCTAGAAACAAAACCTAAACATGATATTAGGAAAATAAAGAAGTCTATATACATGAATAATAAATGTGTGCTTTTAATGTCAGTTCTTATGTTTAAAATGTTTCATTGAATGGATAAAAGGACATGTTTATAAATTAAACCAAAAGTTTTATATACCCCCCACTGTATTAGTATTCTTTTTGAATAAAACATATGTAAAGGCAGCATGGTTTGAGTAAGTTTTGAGCATGGTTTGGGTAAGTTTATAAAATTTCAGTGTTTGACTATGGCAGATCAGGTTGTATCAGACCAAGTCTTCTACTGAGAAAAACTAGAAAAGTGAATAAAATATTTTTAAAAAATTAATGTAATAACATCAGAAAACTCTCAAGTCAGCCAAAATTTTAGAGGTCAGTATCTTAGACTGATAACAAATAATAAGAAGTGAGTTTAATATTGGAAGTCTCTCTGACTTTGGAGTTATTTGCTTATTTTCAAGTTGCAGCCAGACCTTAAACTTTAAACAGCTCTGCCCTGATTATATCACGATGATCTGTCCTAAATCTAAGTAGCAGAAGAAATGCTGAGGAGTTGAGAAAAGCATTAAGCAGTCTCTTGGGGACTTGGGGCTGGTGGTGAGTTCTGGAATACATTTAGGATTTTAGTTGAGGTTTCTGAAAAAGTTTGCCCAAGGAGAATGGCCAGACAGAATGTAAAGTGGTTCTCACGAAAACAGAAACCTAGCCTCAAAAGAATTCAATTCATGTTAATATTAAAGCAGTCTTCCCATAATGTAGCTTCTTATTAGGACCAAAAGTAAAGAAAACTAATGTTTTATATACTCACAAGTAACCTCTACATGTTTTTATATATGATACTTGGTATTAAAAAAAAAAAAAAAAAGGAATTTCAGGAGCCCAAAAGTGTTGAAAACTAATTGAATAATCACACAATAGTAACAGACCTATGGGGGAAAAAAATAGTGAAATTATCAGCCATAGGTTTTCAAATAACTAAAGTTTACATCTCTATCTAGAGAAGGAAAATTTTAGTAGAAAATTATACGTAGAGAAAGTAGTTCAAAAATAAACTGTAACATTAGAAAAATACCTAGAGTTAAAAACTTAATAAAGAGATTTAATAGTACATTACACATAGCCCGATTGAGAACTTACAATCTGAAAGATAAATCAGTAAAAATAAGCAAATTGAAACACACAGAGATTAAAAAGTTTTGAAAATGCAGATAAAGGATTAAGACATGTTTGTGGCAAGGTAAAAAAGATTTAATATTTATAATTAGAGTAACAAAGGGGAAAGTGAAAGCCACTGATGCTTGAACACTTGTTGAGTAAAAACGGTTAGAAATTTCCCAAAGATAACACCCGTTACTAAGCAATAGATAGCATTACAAACTTCAGGCTGGTGTTATAATGATTTTTTGAATTTTTTTGGCAGTATCTACTAAACACAAGCATATGAGTACCCCAATCAATTTCAATTCTAAATATAATAACAAGAAACATCTCTATGTGTACCAGAAGTCATGTTCAAAAAAGTATTTAGCAGCATTATTTGAAATGATCCCAAACTGGAAACAAAATTGTTTATAAGAATATGGTGGCTGAATAAATGGTGTCGCATGTTTACAGTGGATATAAAAATGAAAGGGAACAAATGGCAGCCACATGCAACAGCATAGTTTGATGTCACAATCATTTTGGAGTCATACCTAAAAGGATATACACTGTAAAAGTCCATTTGAATAATCTAATCTTTAGGAAAATGATCACCTCTGAACAGGAGGGCTACTGTTGAGAGAGGGCTAGGGGAGCTTCTGAAATGTGGATAGTGTCCTGTTTCTTGTTTTGGATTTTGTTTTTGGCTGTATCTGCTTCTTAAAAATCAGTAGATGTGAACTTGTTGTTACTTCATACTTCTTAATGTAAGTTATACTTTAAGGTTATTTTCAAGTAGGAATAAGTATGTGTGCAGAAAGATTATGAAATATGATGGACTTGCCAAAAGCAAAAGTTTGAAGGACGATTTTAGCACATTTTCAAATTTATGGAGCTAGTTATAGATGTTTTTGCTCAGAAGAGTAGGAAATATTTTTATTTCAAGGAAGTCACTTAATGTTAACCAGAGGAACTTCTAAAGTTCCTTTTAGTTGGAATTTTTCACATGTATCATAGTCTTCAATGAACAATCTAGCAGTTTCAAAGCACTTGCAGAAGTTTGGCTATAGGCTGATTAGCCATAAAAATCTCCATTTTCCTAGTTAATCAGGTAAGTAATTTATATTGCAAAGTCCTTGCTACATTTTGCCAACTTGCATGATTTGCTTTCCTGCCCTGTTGAACTGTTTGACCAGGAGCCATTCACTTTATATTTTATGTGAAAGGTAGCTTTCACAGATACACAAACATGGTGGTGATGTTAAATCAAAATTATTGGTCTGACTATATAAAACTTTAAATTGCCACATGGAAAGCAGAGTCTAATGCAGGTTTTATGGAAGTTTATTGACTCTATCCAATAAGACTAAAGCAATGAAATCTAATTGTCAGTGTAAACCAGTCACAGCATCTTCCACTATAATGAACATATATTATCTAAGTAAAAATAACTTCAACCTTTCCCTAAATTATTCATTGAAAAATGTATAATATATGAAGTTAATTGTGATGACAGAAAATTATTTGAAAATACATGGCATGTATCTTAATTTTTATACTCATGTGCATATATTTACATCATTATTTCTATCTGCTTATAGTATCAATAGAATACTTATAGTATCCATATGTGGGCAAAGTCCTAAATCCAGGTTGCCAATATGTAATCTAAGTTATGCGGTAGAGGGGACAGTCTCTTCAAATAGCTGTCATTTTTTAGTGTGTGTTGGTACTTGTTTAGTATATGAGCATCTTTGGTCATCTTCTAGGTGAATAGCAAAGTGATGTATGACGGTTAGTGATTATCAGAGCCATACCATGCTAGAATGGTCAGCTAACATAAATGATTTGTATAACCTGTACCTCTTGTTCATCTTTCAACCCCCTTGCTATTTAGGATCAGCAGAGAAGGCTTGGTCTTACATTCTGTACGTTTATGTTTTCCTGGCGCTATGCGCTCTTTTTCCACCATGACTAGTTTTGCCGTTTCCCATTGTACAGCTGGCATGCTGTTCCCTGAACTGAACTTTCCTGAGAGTTTGTAAAAAGAGAATCTAAGGAATTAGAGTTTTTCATCAAAAGGTTTCCACATGAGGAAACATTCAATTTCTTAACTGTTCTGATAAGGTATGACCTTTCTTTGCTCAAGTCCAAACTGCATAATGCTCTAATTGCCACCACATTTATAGAAATGCAAATATTAGCGTAGTCCTTTAGCAGTACATTTTTCCAAATTTGAGACATTCAGGATTAAGTCAATCCTTGGGTTTTTAGGAGGATGATTAATGATACTCTCCGTTCCCAAGTCCCATGTCTAGGGAAGAGACAGTACGCTGCAGTGCTCTGTCTCTTGGTCCGTACTGGGCTTCTAATTAAGGTTTCTGCTTAACGTCCCAGAGTTAGCCATTTGCAGCTCGGAAACTGGTGTAGGCAGTGAATCATTTAACAGCTCTATACCCTACCTTGTCTCACTGGTCGTGCTCCCTGCCATTGTGTATAACTGAAAGACTCAGAAAAAAAAGATTCTTTGAAAAAATGAGCTTTGACTAAAATGAGGTTTTTAAAACACTCATTGGAAAGTCAAGGGTCATAACCAAATGGTAACAAGCCCTAATTCTTAGGTCAGCATATTCAACATAAGGAAGCGATAAAGTGCAATGAAATAAACTTTATTTTGACTATGTCTTTCTGAATATAAGCAAGTTAGAGAAACATTTCCTTTCTCAAAATGGGTTTCAATAACTCTGCCAATGTCCTATTAGCAATGTCCAGTGCCCAAGAGTGGTAAAGGGTGTGTGCATGTATAAGTGGGTGTTTTTGTGTGTGTTTCAAAAGATTCAATAATTAAATAGGTAGATCCGTAGCTCATCTTATAAGAGTCTTCACCTACGACAGGGAGAGATGGAATACGTCTGGTTTGATTTTAGCAGTATGCCTGGAAGTGTTGGGCCAGACCAGAGTGGTTAGAAATCAGCAGCAACTATTTTCTTGTCATCTTGGTAAGATTTCTTGAAGGAAAAGATAAAGTTTTACAGAGCTACCCATCCTCCAGTGTGTGTCAGAGACCATCCTATATATAATAAATGTTGAATAATGTTAAAGGAATGAATAATAAATGAGAACATACTTTTGTCCATATGCAGTGTTTTCTGTTTTCAAAAGAAGCAGTATCCAACATTTTAAAAAGAAATTGCCTCACCAAAGCATTTCTTCAGATTATATCAAAATAACAAAAATTTAAACACACACCTGTATAAGTTGTAACAGGACACAAGATGATACTTTACAGTACAGTGAAATTATGAAATTACCATTCGAATCATAAAGTTGTATAGGATAAGTTACAAATTGAGTTGGAGAGAAGAAAATGACAGCCGAAAAGAAGATATGTCCATTCTAAATTAGCATTCACAAAGATGTGATGCTCTATCTGTTCTGTGAGATAAAATTTACTGACCCTTGCTTCATTCAACACATTTTTTTTCAATTATACAACTGGCACTTTTTTTTTGTTTTCTATGTTTGTATGAATTGATTTGTTTGGAAGTAACTTCTAACTTAGTCCATCATCATCACAAAGATTCCTTAATCATTCAGAAAATTTTCAGGCATTTTGTGAAACATTTTACATTTTAAAGAGAGAAAATCATATGGCTTAAGAACACATTCTATTTATCTCTATTTTTATGACATATATTTATATCATAGATATAAAGTCATTGCAAGTTAAGTAATCAAATGCTCTCATTCCCTATTTCTCTGCTGTAAAAAACACTCTACAAAGACTTCTTTGGACACGAAGTTAACACTTTCGTTAGAGCACTATCAATAGTTAACTTCAAACTTCTAAGAAAAAAAGGAGTATTTTGTAGTCTACAAGTTCCTAATTATATGCATGAACAGAATGGATAACCAAGAGCATGTTCTGAGACCCTTATTTTTTAAAAAGAGAATATCTTTTATGTCACTCAACAGTCAGTATTTCAGAAAAGATTATTAATATAAGAACATGAAACTTTAAATATTTAATTATCTTTCAATATTTTATATCCTTGCCTCCTTTGTCAAAGATAAGGTGTCCATATGTTCGTGGATTTATCTCTGGGCTTTCTATTCTGTTCCATTGATCTATATTTCTGTCTTTGTGCCAGTACCATACTGTCTTGATGACTGTGGCTTTGTAGTAGAGCCTGAAGTCAGGCAGGTTGATTCCTCCAGTTCCATTCTTCTTTCTCAAGATTACTTTGGCTACTTGAGGTTTTTTGTATTTTCATACAAATTGTGAAGTTATTTGTTCTAGTTCTGTGAAAAATAACGTTGGTAGCTTGATAGGGATTGCATTGAATCTATAGATTGCTTTGGGTAGAATAGCCATTTTGACAATATTGATTCTTCCAATCCATGAACACGGTATGTTTCTCCATCTGTTTGTGTCCTCTTTGATTTCTTTCATCAATGTTTTATAGTTTTCTGTGTATAGGTCTTTTGTTTCTTTAGGTAGATATACTCCTAAGTATTTTATTCTTTTTGTTGCAATGGTGAATGGTATTGTTTCCTTAATTTCTCTTTCTGTTTTTTCATTGTTAGTATATAGGAATGCAAGGGATTTCTGTGTGTTAATTTTATATCCTGCAACTTTACTATATTCATTGATTAGCTCTAGTAATTTTCTGGAAGAGTCTTTAGGGTTTTCTATGTAGAGGATCATGTCATCTGCAAACAGCGAGAGTTTCACTTCTTCTTTTCCTATCTGGATTCCTTTTACGTCTTTTTCTGCTCTGATTGCTGTGGCCAAAACTTCCAACACTATGTTGAATAGTAGTGGTGAGAGTGGGCATCCTTGTCTTGTTCCTGATTTCAGAGGAAATGCTTTCAATTTTTCACCATTGAGAATAATGCTTGCTGTGGGTTTGTCACATATAGCTTTTATTATGTTGAGGTATGTTCCTTCTATTCCTGCTTTCTGGAGAGTTTTAATCATAAATGAGTGTTGAATTTTGTTGAAGGCTTTTTCTGCATCTATTGAGATAATCATATGGTTTTTATCTTTCAATTTGTTAATGTGGTGTATTACGTTGATTGATTTGCAGATATTAAAGAATCCTTGCATTCCTGGGATAAAGCCCACTTGGTCATGGTGTATGATTTTTTTAATATGTTGTTGGATTCTGTTTGCTAGAATTTTGTTGAGGATTTTTGCATCTATGTTAATCAGTGATATTGGCCTGTAGTTTTCTTTTTTTGTGGCATCTTTGTCTGGTTTTGGAATTAGGGTGATGGTGGCCTCATAGAATGTGTTTGGAAGTTTACCTTCATCTGCAATTTTCTGGAAGAGTTTGAGTAAGATAGGTGTTAGCTCTTCTCTAAATTTTTGGTAGAATTCAGCTGTGAAGCCATCTGGTCCTGGGCTTTTGTTTGCTGGAAGATTTTTGATTACAGTTTCGATTCCCTTGCTTGTGATGGGTCTGTTAAGATCTTCTATTTCTTCCTGGTTCAGTTTTGGAAAGTTATACTTTTCTAAGAATTTGTCCATTTCATCCAAGTTGTCGATTTTATTGGCATAGAGCTGCTGGTAGTAGTCTCTTATGATCCTTTGTATTTCAGTGTTGTCTGTTGTGATCTCACCCTTTTCATTTCTAATTTTGTTAATTTGGTTCTTCTCTCTTTGTTTCTTAATGATTCTTGCTATTGGTTTGTCAATTTTGTTTATTTTTTCAAAAAACCAGCTTTTAGCTTTGTTGATTTTTGCTATGGTCTCTTTAGTTTCTTTTGCATTTATTTCTGCCCTAATTTTTAAGGTTTCTTTCCTTCTGCTAACCCTGGGGTTCTTCATTTCTTCCTTCTCTAATTGCTTTAGGTGTAGAGTTAGGTTATTTATTTGGCTTTTTTCTTGTTTCTTGATGTAAGCCTGTAATGCTATGAACCTTCCCCTTAGCACTGCTTTTACAGTGTCCCATATGTTTTGGGCAAGTGGTGCTGGGAAAACTGGTCAACCACTTGTAAAAGAATGAAACTAGAACACTTTCTAAAACCATACACAAAAATAAACTCAAAATGGATTAAAGATCTAAATGTAAGACCAGAAACTATAAAACTCTTGGAGGAGAACATAGGCAAAACACTCTCCGACATAAATCTCAGCAAGATCCTCTATGGCCCACCTCCCAGAATATTGGAAATAAAAGCAAAACTAAACAAATGGAACCTAATGAAACTTAAAAGCTTTTGCACTACAAAGGAAACTATAAGTAAGGTGAAAAGACAGCCCTCAGATTGGGAGAAAATATAGCAAATGAAGAAACAGATAAAGGATTAATCTCAAAAATATACAAGCAACACCTGAAGCTCAATTCCAGAAAAATAAATGACCCAATCCAAAAATGGGCCAAAGAACTAAACAGACATTTCTCCAAAGAAGACATACAGATGGCTAAAAAACACATGAAAAGATGCTCAACATCACTCATTATTAGAGAAATGCAAATCAAAACCACAATGAGTTACCATTACACGCCAGTCAGGATGGCTGCTATCCAAAAGTCTACAAACAAATAATGCTGGAGAGGGTGTGGAGAAAAGGGAACCCTCTTACACTGTTGGTGGGAATGCAAACTAGTACAGCCACTATGGAAAATAGTGTGGAGATTTCTTATAAAACTGGAAATAGAACTGCCATGTGACCCAGCAATCCCACTTCTGGGCATACACACCGAGAAAACCTGATCTGAAAGAGACACGTGCACCCCAATGTTCATCGCAGCACTGTTTATAATAGCCAGGACATGGAAGCAGCCTAGATGCCCATCTGCAGAAGAATGGATAAGGAAGCTGTGGTACATATACACCATGGAATATTACTCAGCTGTTAAAAAGGATTCCTTTGAATCAGTTCTAGTGAGATGGATGAAACTGGAGCCCATTATACAGAGTGAAGTAAGCCAGAAAGATAAAGAACATTACAGTATACTAACACATATATATGAATTTAGAAAGATGGTAACAATAACCCTATATGCAAAACAGAAAAAGAGACACAGTAGTACAGAACAGACTTTTGAACTCTGTGGGAGAAGGTGAGGGTGGGATGTTTCGAAAGAACAGCATGTATATTATCTATGGTGAAACAGATCACCAGCCCAGGTGGGATGCATGAGACAAGTGCTCGGGCCTGGTGCACTGGGAGGACCCAGAGGAATCGGGTGGAGAGGGAGGTGGGAGGGGGGATCGGGATCGGGAATAAGTGTAACTCTATGGCTGATTCATGTCAATGTATGACAAGACCCACTGAAATGTTGTGAAATAATTAGCCACCAGCTAATAAAAAAAAATGCTGAAGAGGCAAAAAAAAAAAAAAATATTTAATTATCTTTGAATAAAATTGAAATAGAGGAAACAATACAGGCAACATATCCTTCAAATTAACCATTTCAGAGTTTTCCTAAATTTATTTCAATAGTATGAATTTACCTAAAGAGTATGCTCATTTGCCTCTGATCAACATACTTTCAACTCTTCAGTAAAGTTTATAAATCATTGGACAGTTCTACCTAGACCTGTGACTGTTTCACTTTAGTTTTTTTTTAAATGACAGTAAATCATAAAAGAGTAATTTTCATAGCATATATACAATACTAAAGCCAATTACTGAATAAGAGTTGTAAAGAAGTATGCAATTTATTCAAAATAAAATGGTGTGTAGTTTATATGAAAGCAAAAGTGGTAATGATGCCTTATACTCCTACAATTCTGTTACATACACACTCATACATAGACCCAGTGCCAAGAATTCTATCCAGAAGACATGGAGGCTACATAAAAGAAAACAATAACATGTTACAATGTTAGTATAGTAAGAAATGGGAGTAAAAAATTTGCATTTTGATAACACTAGATATAAAATATAATCTTAAACTAATTAAAATCTTTGCTCTGAACACATGATTGGTGAGGAGAGATTAGATCTATGTTAGAGTTGCTTAAAAAAGAAAAATTATCTTTATCCACAGATTTCAGCCATTCCCTTTTTATCCTTTATCAAAATACAGTTGCTAGTGAGAAGCACTCACTTCAGGATTCAGCTGATTTATGTATTGCCCCCATACTTTGATCTAGAATGAAATGGATCATTTTGATTGCTTCATAGAAAAGCAGGCTCATGGAAAATAAACTGTCCCTGAGGAATCATTAGAACAGAAATTTAGAACAGGTAGATTTAAGTGCCTCACCAAGAAGCTGTAATAAAGAGTTCTAAATTCTTCAATGGTCTAAAGGGTAATTTTAAGTTTCAGGGCACTTCAAAGCTAATCAGTGTCTTTTATTTATTTATTTACATTTCTTGGTCCCTCAATGGAATTTGGTTCAGATCTGCATCTAGGACTATTCAATGCAATGAGTTCAACTTTTGACTCCAGCTGACTCTTTGTCCAGACTTGAGAAGCAGAGACTCTGGGGAGACTGAAAAGAGATAGATAAAATGCAGCGTAACAGGTTCTTATCTTCCTTCTTGTCAGTGATTTTGATACATTGGGATAACTAGAGCCATAGAAAACACTTGTGTCTAGGGACATGTAACTCTGGGAGATATCTGTTTACTTTAGATTACCTGTATCTATTGTCCTGTACCGTAGAAGTACTGTATTCTCCATGCAGAGCTCTACAAAAGATGTGGCTCTGGGTTAATATTAGTAATAACTAATAGCCATCAACCACTTCCTTTGATCTGGGCACTGTTCTATCATCGATTATTTAATTCTTACAAAAAGAGGCTGTAGTGAGTTATTCCTACTTTTCAAATTTGAATGTTAAATGAAGAGAACTTAGGTAATCAGAGAGATTGAATAACTAGCTCAACATGGATCGGTGCTACATTCATCTACTAGTAAATAGAAGACTTGATTTGAGCCCAAATGATCAAGCACCACAGTCCATGCCATCTACTAAACTACTGCCTCTCAAATTTGACTACTGTTGTAGGTGATAACTGGAGAAGGAAATGGCAACCCACTCCAGTGTTCTTGCCTGGAGAATCCCATGGACGGAGGAGCATGGTGGGCTGCCGTCTATGGGGCTGCACAGAGTTGGACACGACTGAAGTGACTTAGTAGCAGTAGCAGCAGGTGATAACTCTGGGGACAGAGTTGGTTCTGAAACAGTCTAAGAATTTGATTTGAGCCACTTTGGCACTGGACTCTTCTGAGAGACCTCACTTTAAGAAATACTATCTTTAGACTTTCATATGATTTATGCCTTTACACATAACATGTATTTTTCTAGTCTAGTCAAATACTTTGACTGTTTATCTGGATTGTTACTATGCTTTCCTTTACTAGTTGTTTTCTGCAGAGATGAGATAAATTTGTCAACATGTTTTAAGGGGTGTAGGAGTGCTGATATAAACTTTATTTAGGATCATTTTGGTTTTATATACTCTGTTTTTATATACCAGAAGTAGCATATTTTATTGTGGACTGATATATGTATCATCCATACAGCTTTTATTAATGGTCTTGTGCTGTCTCAGTTAAATCTTCAGTGACTCTGTAAAATAAATTTGAGCAATATTGTACATGTTAGAAAAATGTATACCAGGAAATTGGGACTTCCCTATAGCTCATACAGTAAAGAATCTGCCTGCAATGCTGGAGACCAAGGTTTGATCCCTGGGTCAGGAAGGTCCTTTGGAGAAGGGAATGTCAACCTACTCTAGTATTCTTGCCTGGAAAATCCCTTCAGACGGAGGAGCCTGGTGGGATACAGTCCATGGGGTTGCAAAGAGTCGGATATGACTGAGTGACCAACGCTAATATTATACCAGAAAATTAAGATAGTTTACCCAAGGTCACATGCAGCCACTATCAAGGGAATAATCAATAACATCATGTAGGAAATGATGGAGTAACCTAAGTAGAAATTTGAAGGATGAGCTTTCAAAACAGAAGAACCAGGAAAGCAAAGATGACAGCATATTGGGCGTTATCTAGGAACTGAAGTTTCAAGTGACAGTTGTAGTGAGCAAAGACAAAGTGAATTCAGAAAAGTAGTAGCAAACTTTATCTTGTAGCCCATTGAAAGAGAACGTGATTTTTACATTTGAGCAATATGAGATGCCATCGATAATTTGGAATACAAGAATGCCATGATATTCCTTGAATTGTAAAATGGTCATTCTGGCAGTTGTATTAACACATCGCTAATATATCATGTGTGGAGAGCTAAAGAACCTGAGGAGTCAGATGAATCCAAGGCTTTGTGCTTCAATAATGATAAAATGGATATTCCATTTATTAGGTTTAGGAAACCTGAGGAGGAACAGGAGTTTTGTTTTGAGTGTAAGTTTGGGATGTTTATCATTCATTAAAATTAAGGTAAAAAATTAGATATAAAAGTTGGGAGTACAATCTAGATATACAGGATGGAAGGCTTCAATATCTAAGTCATAGGCATGTATAAAGTATTTAAGACTCTGAGACTGGTAATCCGTGTAGATAGATGGAGAATATATAAGGACTGAGGAGCAGGATATGTAAATGATTAGAAATCAGGGAAATGCAGACAATCAAAAAAACTCACAATAAAGTAGAAGAACGAGTCAGTGATCTAAAATGAAAATCAGGGAGCAAATATTCAAGTATAAAGGGCCAGAGAAACCATGACAATGTCACTACCAGGTCAACTCAGATGAGAATTGACCCCTGGATTTTAGCAACAGGGAACAACTTGGTAAAATGGGGACATTTTGAAGAAGTGGAGACAATTCCTGATTAGTGTGGATTCTCAAGAGAGAATTAGAAGAAGAGATAAATTAAAGATCAGTATAGGCCTTTGAATCTTAGTTATCTGAGATTTATTCTTGGTTTTTAGACCCCAGTCTATTATTATGACTAGATCTATTTCATTGTTAAATTTTTAAACTCTGATGTATAGATAAAGTAAATATTGATAGAGGTTTTCTAAATATTCTAAATATAGAGGCTTTCCCAATATTTTCTTTATTTGGGTGATAGCAAGTAGAACTATAGTGCTTATTACATTTATGTCTAGAAATAACGAGCATTGTAAATGAGAAGCTATCTCAAACTCTTAAAATATTAAATATTAAGAATCAGACCATTCAGAGATAAATTAATTGAACAGAGATTTTTATGTATTAAGATTAAAAGGAATGATTTATTTTGCCTCAGCCTTATAGCAGATTTTCTTTCGTTAAAATACTTGTGCATGAAACTATTGCATTTCTCATATTGGTTAGATTATATCTTTTAGTTTTTGAGTTAAATTATACACACTCTCTTATATACACTAAACAAAATTGCAAAGCTTGTCTTCTGATATTTCAGAGACAGTTTCAAGGAAACTGAATTAACTTATATAGGAAATTATATTAATACATGTTAGTCTCCAAAGCGATGAAAGTCATCTTTATTTAAGAAATGTAAATAATAAATATTTACAATAGGAGCATACTTTTATATGGAAGAATCACTGTGCTTTATTTTCTCTATAGATGAGTCTTGTGTGGATAAATTGTAGCTTACATTTATCTTTTAAAACTTACTACTTAAAGATTTAAGAAAAGACAATGTGACATTTGAATACACTTTGGAGTTTTTTCAAAATTCAATACTTTACAACTTTTATCTCCCTTTTGCATCAGCTGCTTTCATTATATTTCTCTAGCAACACCATTTTTGTTTAAAACCAATTTTCCTTTCCTCTTGTTTTATTTCCTCCCCTATTGCATTTTTCTCTTTTACTTTTACTCTTCACAAGGACCAAATATTCTCTGTCAAAGGTAATAAAACATTATTCTAAATAATCCCTGCCCTTTGAAAAGAGTGATAATGGCTTTGATCATTGTATTTGTATAATTAAAGTGCAGGCTTTTGCTTTAAAAATAGTTCGTCTCATGTGTTGAATCTGGGAGGGCATGAAGCATTTACTGAGATGACTACTCAGTTGGAAAGTCCCTGGTCTCCTTTGGTGTCACATCTATCTATGTCCCCAGACTGCTCATCCAATGTTCCAATGACAATGATTAGCGGGACCCCCCACGAGTTACAGATGGAATGAGGCAGAGTGATAAGGCAAGCTGCCTTTCAGATCAGCAGAAAGAAAGGCCTTCTTCACGGGAAACCCAAGAGGAAGCCATTTAAACAAGCGTGCAGAAAATATTGGGGTAATTACCAAGCACCAGGAGGGGGTCTC
Source organism: Muntiacus reevesi (assembly GCF_963930625.1). NCBI lineage: Eukaryota > Metazoa > Chordata > Mammalia > Artiodactyla > Cervidae > Muntiacus > Muntiacus reevesi. The sequence goes on from NC_089264.1 coordinate 26,738,657, forward strand.
AGCATTGAGAATGGATTCAAGAATTCATTCAGCAGATTAATTGGTGTTTTCCCTGCAGCTTGTCTTTGGAAATAATTCCCATGGAAATTCATAACTGAGACTGGGGAAATGTATTATAAAAAGATATTTTCATTATCACATACATATTTACTAATGTTTAACGCATTTATTTCTACCAGAGAAGCTCTGGTGCTTTTGATCACTCATCTTTGCAGTTTTGCTTTCTGAAACAGGACTCTTGCACCTAAGCAGCCAGAAAATCCTGATGCATGAGGATGTTGTATAAGAAGCTTCTTAAGGTACTCTGATTATTGAAAATATCTAGGCAAGTTTTTTGACTATTTCTTTCTAACATAGCAAGACTTCACTGCCATTCTGATGTTTGATACATCTAGAAAAAAAAAATGTTGTGTTTGAGCAGGAGATGTCCTAAAAGAGGACTGGCCTCACTAGCCCCACAAGGCTACTGCAGTGGAACATCAGTGATATGACAGATTTGTTTCTAGGGAGAAGAAAATCGACCTTTGCTTCTTTCTTTCCTAACCAGCTGGCAAATAAAGGACCTTGACAGCAAAAATACAGAGATAGCCACTTATCAAATGTACCAGTTTGGAAAAGATGTCAGAAAGCAAAAGAATATGTGAGTGGACTGTCTACACACACACACACACATACACACACACACACATACATATATGTATATAAAATATGTGAAGTGTTTAGGCTTAAAAAGACACCTTTCTTTTGGAAATATTGATCGATCATTTTGAAAAGTGGAAAGAAAAAGCTGCTAAAATTATGTTGCTGTATTATTATTGACACCTCTGGGGAAACCTGTGTGTTATGACCAGTTTAATTGGTAATTGACTTGAAATAAATTAATCTGAGTATCCTTACTGCAGATGTCTGCTAATGCACATTAATGATTCTAGAACCACTTGAGAATTTGAGCCTATGGATATCCACTCAGAAAAGGAATGATTCACCTTTCCCATGAACAATGCATTTGTTGTTCCCTTCACATTGAATGTGATTCCTCTCTTAGTGCACCTGGCATGCTACACTCATGCAACTAGGATTGTATACTGATTTCCATGTCAAACCATGTACCACAGATTAAGACTTGAACACATGTGCTGGAACTCAAACCAAGCCAAAACCTAGTTTGGGACTTGAACACACGTGGCTGGGACGTGAACCCAGCCAAAACTCTGCTTGAGACTTGAACTCACATGGCTGGGACTCAGATCTAGCCGAAACCTTGCTTAGGACTCAAACCCAGCCAAAACTCTGCTTGGAACTTGAACCCCCAGCCAAATCCTTGCTTGGGACTTGAACCCACATGCCTGGGACTCAAACCCAGCCAAAACCCATGGTACCTGGTTTCAGGACTTAATGAAGCTCAGGCTCTTGATGTCTCATCACAGAAAGAATTCAGTGAGAGACAAAGTGATAGGTAAGAAGTGGATTTATTCAGATTCAGAGAGAAGCACACTGTCCAGACAAATTGTGGCCCATCCCAGAGGGTGAATGCAGCCCTGAAATTTGGTGTGGTTAGTTTTTATAGGCTGGGTAATTTAATATGCTAATGAGTGGGAGGATTATTCCAGCTATTTTTGGGAATGGGCAGAGATTTCCAGGATCTGACAGTGCCTTGGAACTGTCATGGCACCTCTGGGTGTATCATTTCACTTACTGGTTGAGAATCAAGGTCTAGTCTTATCTGCCTTCTTGGTCCCATTTTGATTCTAATTGGTTTATGTTGTGTCCTTGGGCTATGTCATTCTTTCAAAAGTTATGCTCTGCCCCTTTCCCTCCTGTTACCCATGGACATCTATCACTATATAAATTTAAATTTGTGGTTCACAGTCACATTGTTATAAAGATGAATATATTGATTTTACCGACCAAAATGTTTTCTTCTATATAAATGTTTTCTGACTTGAAATTAAACTATTTTCTTGACCCTAAATTCATGATGCATACTAGGCTATATACCTTTTGTGCCTTATGGATCAGTAGGTCCTGCATGTATCAAGTCCAAGGTAAAATACTAACAGTTCTGTGTAAGCTTCCTGTAGCAGACCTGTTGAAGTCCTTACAACTATTTCCTTCCTTTCCTGGCTTATGGATCCTGGATTTTGTTTAGGGTTCAGGTAGTAAAGGGCACAAGGAACAGACTATTCCCTGGTACTAAAGAATAGATCATGACTGGCCCATCGCCATCATGGAGCTTTGACCATCTTTTGATCATAAGGGGAGACATGGTTGAACAGGCCAATGGGAGGAACCTGAGTACTTGATAACATTGTTGAACATTGTTGATTCTTTTTAAGTTATGTGATAGATATCCTTGATGTTTTTGCCTTGCTTGGTTCAATATTCTGTTATTAGCAGCTTAACTGATGCATTTTTTGGTGCTTAATAGTGTTGTAGGCGTGTTTCTTATTGTTTCTTGTCATGTCTCACTTAGTAACCCCATGGACTGTAGCCCTCCAGGCTCCTTTGTCTATGGGATTCTTCAGACAGGAATACTGGAGGGGATTGCCATTTTCTTCTCCAGGGGATCCTCCTGACCCAGAGTTGTAACCTACATCTCCTGCAGTAACTAGCAAGATAAAGGCCTCACATTTCTCCTCAGTCTAGTTTTGTTCATTTCCCTAAGGAAAACTTCACATATATCATGGAAACTTAGGGACATACTGGGCTATACCAATCAATAGTACATATGCCAGAACACTCCGGATTTATAAAACTTTCTAATCCCGACGTGCTGTTGGATTTGTAACAGACTGGCTCACCCGAGTGTGTTCTCCAGAACCGTTTCTTCTGCTTTTTTCATGTCTGGACTTCCCCTTTAGCCTCTAGAAGTGCCACATTTCCCAGCCCTTGTTGACTGGGTACTGGAACCTCAGTTTTCCCCCGTCAACTCCTGCTCTCATCTTCTCTGTTTTTCGCTCTGTTGCCTGCTATGACTCTTCCTGGTGACAGACACTGAGAAGTCTTCTTGTATAACTGACCCATCTGAATTCAAATTTAGGTGGCCTGGTCCAGAAAATACTCTTTGATCTCAATTACTAGCAATATGTCCCTCTGCAAATAGAAAAGCTTGGTTCCCATCTTTGGGGAGATTGGCTATTTAAAAAACTATGGCTTCTATTGGAACAAGTCTGGTAGCAAAGTGAAGAGCTGTCACACTAAGTATTAAGGTCAATAAATAGACTCCCTGGAGAGTCTGGGGACAAAATTAGGGGATAGTGTAAATGGTTATATACATGTAATGTATCTGGATTGGAGTTTTAACTTAAGTGTCTTGCTCAAAATCTATTTATACAGTTAATCCCTGAAAAAGAAAACAATTAGAGCCAGCATTTTTGCACTGCTGAATAAAGGATACCTGTTAATTTACAGTTCTTAAGCAGTGTGCTATTTATAACTTGCTCAATAATCAACTAACTGTTGACTATCTAAAGTGGACAATCATGATTTGCTTTGAAACAAAAGTGAAACTTTATCATAATGGTGATACCAGTGTTCAATTTATCCTTTTGTTTCATGTTTACATTTAAAAATTATCTTGAAAAGCAAAATTTAATGGAGTTCAATAACATTCTGACTCATCAATTCCCTCTGTTGTTCTCTCCTGTCAGAATATCAATATCTAAGAAAACACTAGTAGAAATTAATATTGGCAGGTATTAATTTGTTTAATGCATGCAGTAAACACAGGCACACACAATGGAATCAAAGAACAACAGCATAAGTGCAGTGAATGAAATTTCTGAAGACTACTATGAATGCTTCTTAAGCATAAATTACTAGAAATAAAATGTTTTTGGAGAAATAGTCTTTAAGGTGTAAAAATGTCTCAAAATATTTGAAATTGACTAGTTACCCAGACAAATAAGAGTTGGACTTTCTAAATGTTTTAATAATAAAAGCCTGTAGGATACTGGTATTTCATAACCTATGAAAGTGAAAGTCACTCAGTCGTGTCCGACTCTTTGTGACCCTGTGGACTGTACAGTCCATGGGATCCTCCAGGCTGGAATACTGGAGTGGGTAGCCTTTCCCTTCTCCAGGGGATCTTCTGAACCTAGGGACTGAAACCAGATCTTCCGCATTGGAGGTGGAGTCTTTACCAGCTGAGCCAACAGGGAATCCCAAGAAGACAGGAGTGGGGAGCCTATCCCTTCTCCAGGGTATCTTCCTGCATTACAGGCAGATTCTTCACCAGCTGAGCTACCAGGGAAGCCCTCATAACCTTTGCTTCCACATATGTAACAATTTAGGGCATCTGACTGAGGAAAATGAACTGGGCAGAACAAATGACAGTGGGCTGGCCAGATTTTCCTATGTTACCTTCAGGGCTTATCTGTCCTTTGCCCATGATTCAGTTTTACAGCAATTTGGTTTAAACCTTAAATTCCCCAGTTATGGTACATATAGTCTCTTCTTTCCTTTTATTCATTTAAATACCCCAAAGATATGAATTCATTAAGGAGCCAGTTTGGTTTTCATACACTCCCTTCTTTTGTTCCTCTTTTGTGGTATTTTAAATTACAAGAATTTCATGGTGTAGTGCTTCTGTTGTCCATCTCTGTCCATTTTATCTTTGAAAAGCTCTGGCTTTGGAGGCTGTTTCTTTGAAGTCTTTCACATGATTTGATATAAAGTAGGGTGCCAGGAATTTTTCTAAAAGGGAACATTAAAAGTTTCAATTATGCCTCAGTTTTTTATATTCAGATTTGGAATTAGAAGAACTGTTATCTTCATCATTAACTTAAGAGAATCAATAATTAATCAGTCTAGTCAAGAATTTACCAGCATTTTCAGTAAGTTGTATAAATCCTCACATAGTCATCTCAGATTAAAAAAAAAAAGAAGAAGCAGAAATAAAACATTTTTAGTGTTAAATTCTAAAATTAGCAGGTGATTGGTGACAGCTTGTGTTTAAAATTTAGAGTGATATTACAGAGACAGGATGGGTAATGCCCTGGATCAAGTTCTGAACTTCTTAGAATTTTATTGTGCTTCCTTATTTTCATCCAGAGGGGAGGAATATGTTAAGCAATTCAGTTGGATGTTGTTAAATATTGAATTATCTAATTCTTCCTCTCTTACTAAGCAACAACCTATTTATTATAATATGATTTCTCATAATCATGAGAAAATTCAACTAGAAGATACAGTCATCTAGTTGTATTCTACATATTTATCATTTAAGGTAGTCAGTTGAATTTTTTTCCTTTGTAAATACTGTACATCTTACCTTTTGCTCACTTAAGTAGCCCTTGAGAGAGAAATGAAGATAATCTTGGTGAGCTGGAAATGGCAACTTTTAAGCTTGCAAAACTGAAGCATGAAGTTTGGACCAAAATAAAGCAGTCCTATGCTATTAAACATCTTGGGATAGATCCATGTAGTTTTGTGAGAAAATCCTTCTCCATTATTGTGTATAAGCTATTTCTGTTTGCTACCTATGTGAGTGGTGGTCGTTTATTTAATATTAAGATGTCTGGGTCAAAATTACTTCTTGCCACTGCATAAATTTGCAATTTTAGGAAAGCGTACCTGTTACTGTATTAATGATCCTTAGTATATTCCTTCTGTTTCCCCCCTTAGTTTTCTTTTTATTATTTTAATATTTCTGACTTTTTGTGACGCTATGGACTTCCCACTTATATCAAGCTATCTACTACCCCTTACAGTGATCACAGTCAACTAAACCTTCTTTATATCTGTGTGTATTGCAACTCGTTAGCAAAATCAGTTTGCTCATTGCCGGTTTTAGTTTTTGTTCTTCAGTGTTCAGTGTCCCTCAGTCTGTTTATTTTCAGTGTATGATCTCATTTCTTACTTACAATAAGATCTTTACTTAGATCTACTTTATTAGATCTTTACTATTTTGATTTCCCACCAAATTTTTTTGGGAAACATTATTATTCCTTTGTATATTTCTATGCATAGATATCCTTTCCATCCTCCAAGTAGAGACAGGAATAAGGTAATATTTCCAGGCATTTGATGATTTTTTTCTCATATCCATTTCAAGTGAGTAAAAATGACCTCCATTTACTATCCTGTTGTTGAGTCAGTACGTTAAAGAACACTACTCATTCATAGGCTAACTGCTTGGTGCCTTCTCCTTCTTTCTGTTTCACTTATTTTCTCAACAGCTGCTCTATGTACAAGTTAAAAGTTAGGTACAAGTCATGGAATGGTCTGGTAGATCACACATATAAAACCTATACCAGGCTGTTCTTCAAGTCAACTTTAACACAAATAAAAATCATTCATCATTTATATACTCATTTCATTCTCAGATTGCTTTCTTTCTCAGTCAGTTCAAAACATGAAAGAAAGAAGTAGTCATCATCAACATTGCTAGCATTTCCTAAAAAAATCATCCTAACTGCATTATATCACTATCTCAATCTTTATATTAAAATGTACACGTATAAAAAGTTTAGTAAGAAATGTGTTTGCAATAAAGAATTAACTTTATTAACAGCAAACAACTTATTTAACTCACTGGTCAATTTTCAAGTTCATTGATTAGACTGTTTTTATTTGTAAAAGGATAAGTAGATGATATTTAGCCCATAAAATTCCCTGCCTCATTTCTGTTGCCAAGTTTTCCAAAGGTGAAAGCATACACACACACACACACACACACACACACACACACACACACACACACTCTTTTTTTCTGGCAATACTCCATTCCAGTACTAAATAGCTAACAGATGTAGATTTTCTTAAGTCTGTAGCTATAGGGTTATTCACTCATTTTCTTGGTTTTGTCTTAATGTACTGTCACCTGGGAATTGCCTCCTTACCCTCAAAGAGATGACTGAGTCTTAGTTTGAAATGTTGGGTACAGTAGAAAGAACCTAAGTTTTGGTTCTTTTGCACTTATATAGACTCAGAATTTAATGCTCCCTGTAATTCATACTAGATATGCTATATTTAAACATATGATTCTCCCCTTCCTCAATATTAAAATTATTGTGAGGATAATTATCTATCATCACCTAACACAATGAATGGGTACATTGTAGACACTCAATAAAAAATGGACTTTAATTTTTTTCATTATTGCTATTATTTTGAATTAATGGCTCAGTTAACAAGTCAAAATCCTTGCTTCTGTTCAGAAAACAAAAACAAACAAACAAAAAAGCTCAACAAATGTCATAAATTAATGGAAATAGAGCTGGAAATAGGCCTTTGACATTAAATAATAAATTTATGATACTTATTCCATTTAGAATGAGGCAGAAGTTCCTCTGTGTCTTAAGAGAAAATCACTAGATTGCTATTATTTATTTTACAGAAATCCTTGAAAAGCTGTGTTTACCATTTTGCAAAGTGAAAGATACCTATCTTTTAAAAATTACGCTGCTGGACGTATACCTATTGCTAACAACCTCTGGAAATTCCTTAATTAGAAGTTAAAGTATGTCCAGTTTCAGCATGTTGTTATAAGCAAAGCATGTTCAAAGGTCACACAGACCAAGAAGGATAGGACCAAAAATCTGGAAGACACAACAGGACATCCAAGACTAGAAGTTAAAAAGGGTGGGACAAAAATCTAAACTGGTTTTTTTAGTGAAGAGTTTGTGTGAATGAAATAAATTAAGTAATTCCAAATATATACATCATCCCAAGAATAATAGAGCAGTATTGAATATAGCAGCATCTAATTATACCTAACATATTATTAGTTATTTCTCTGTATACTCATTATAATTATAAATACTAGTTATCCTGGTATTTGTAAAAACTACCTCATGATATCATACTCTCAGTGTCTCAAAAGTGCTAAAGTTCAGACAGATATATTGTCAGAAATAAGGCCACCAGCAGTATCATGGGGATTGAGAAAATAAAAGTCATTCACCAGAGAAATAAAATTTGTAAGAAGTCAATGCGAGGACTGAAGGTACATGAAAATTACTCCCGGTTACCTACCATCAAGACATTTCTCTGGCAGCAGGTCCCAGCCTATATATGGTCATCAATTCGGTTAACTCTCAGTTTGAGATTACCAAGGCACAGGGTTTAAAAAGCTATTATAAGAATTTATCATTGCTGTGGGTACCAGGCTATGCCATTAGTTTGTCTTCAGCATTTAAACAGCCACGTGGATAGTCAGAGTCTTTCCTCCAGACACATGCACCTCCAGATAATGAATTGAGAATGAGTTTCCTTCCATTCTCAGCCTTAACCATAAACTGATTCTTTATGCCATTTCTAATAGAACGTCTTTTGCTATAGGTAGCACGCCCATGAATACTTCCCTTGATGCACTTGAGAAGGGAAAAAATGTGTGCATAAAGACTACTGTCTTTTACTGTGTTAGTGTTTGCGTAACCCAATAAAGCCCATCTTCTATATAACTTATGTGTGTAAGTCAAGAAACAGGTATGGAAAAATGACAGAATACTACAATTCATGGATATAAAGATAACTTTTATTAAAAAATACAGCATTTAGTTTTTTTTTTATATATATATTACCAGAAAAATCTTTCCACATCATTCTCCATTTGACGACCCTACATTTACTTCAAATAAAAGCCTGTGATCATTGGAATGAATAAATACAAACAGGTTATTGAAATAGAAAGTGCTCCAAGGTTCATGTGTGTCAGCATCCTGGAAGTTATGACCAAGCAAAACATACTCTCAGAAACCCTTTTAAAGCATCTTAGTTTTTTAAACTGAGTACTTTTATTTAGTAACAGCAGGAAAGAATAACTCTTTATATAATAGCATGTGATGTGTTCAGTTAATCTGTATCTGAAACATCTTGTAAGGTTTTAGAAGTGACTTCCATGGAGCTGAAATGTCCCTTACTAAAGGCTTCTTTTATTAAGCCACATTTCTGTCTCTGGATGCAAAACACAAATGTATTTGTTTATTTAAGCTTTAAAATATTTGTTGGCAGGGTCAGCAAAAGTATGCTTCAGTTTGTTATTCTTCATGTACTTTAAAATATGTTAAGCTATAAAATGTCTAGTGCACTTTTAATAACAATGATATGAATATTTATTTCCATTTTCAAAGATCCACTAACAGTCAAGTCCAGGAAAAGTTACTCATATAACAGGCATATAAGATATAGTTTGGCTAAAATTGCATTATAGTTTTTTGGGTTTTTTAATGCTTGCTTTTAGATGCAATTTGGGTTAAAATATCTAGTACTAATCTTTGATCTGACCTAATAAATTTATAAAATATAATATGTTGGGTACTCTCAAAAAGGGTTGAATTAGTCACCATTAGTCCTGAATGGTCACAGAGAGATCTGATTAAGAGGTTTAAGCTCACTATTAAGGAGACCTTTAAAAAATTATAAACCTCAGTGACATTAGCTATATCTTTTGTATATTTTACAGCAAATAATGCATCATGCTGGTTGTTGTCTGGAACATAAAAGTATGTCTCCATCATCAACTAATGATTTTGTTGAATTCTCTTAAATTCAGTCACAATAGAGCAATGTTTAAATTGTGTCTGGGAATTAAACTAATCTCTAATCCTTTAACAATTCCCCAAACTGAGAAGTATGAAACAGACCGTACAATATTTCAGTGAATGTTTGTCTGTTTATAGCTTGTAAATGTGTGAGCCAAGCTAAAAATATGTGTGCAGAAAAGTAAAAAGTGTTTGTCATCTCAAATCTTGATCTGAAGCAGGTGCCACTTCTCTATTTCTTGTTAGTTCATTTTCCAGGATTTCTTTTGAGGATCCATCATAGAATTCTAAGTGTTGTGTCCACTGGGATTTACACCACTTGTTCAATCTATTTATACCAAGTTAATTAAGTGATAATCCCAAAGTATCAGAGGACATATGAAGTAATAAATGTCTGATTCTCTCACAGACATGCTGAGACCACATGGTGAGGAGTCACAGGATGGAAGACTGTTTTATTGCCTCATATCATATTCTCTTGTATAGGGAATATTGCTATTAAACAATCTGTTCTCTTATTTCCTGAGGTTTTATGCCTTTCATTGCATAATATTCTTTTGACGACTGTGATGCTTCTGAAGGAGAGTTAAGCCAAAGGCTGCATACGTGACATTTTGCAATTTAAGTAAGGGATTACTCCTATTTAGCAAACTTGGTCAAATCCATTGCTGGAATGAATCAAAATATAACTTAATTTTCTATTTGTTAAATGATTTCCATGAACAGACAAAGAAAAATCTGAGATGCCTTTATTTTCAACTCTACGTTGATCCTGTGTGTGCATACAAGCATGCATACATACACAGAGAAACAAATTATCCATTTACTAACTTAATATATCTGATTGTCTGTTTAACTGTTTATTAATCTCATTCATTTTGTTGAATAAGCAAGAAGGAAGTAAAATTCATTGTTCTTGTATTAGCACTAAAAACATTTGTGGGAGATAAGAAATGCCTGAATATGTCCTAGAAATTCCATGAGTGATTTTCAGCTCTCTAAATAAAACTGTTTCCAACAATCACAAAAATAAATAAATAAATAAAAGATTGGCCAACCTAGAAAACTGACTATTACATTGAAAGTCATGTAGTCTCCTGGTAAAATTTAAAAAAATTATAGGATAACATCTATCAAAAGTAACATACGGCAATCCTTTAAAGATGAAGGACTCCCTTCACACCAATTTAAAATGTTAATGATAGGAAACAAAGAAGCTTAAATGCTACTTACAAGTTTATAAATGGGTGAAATTGGGAAATTTGGGAATGATTCAAGTCCTGGTTCTCCTGCGATTAATTAGTTTCAAAAATATGAAACATTTTACAATATTGGCCATAATTTTTCCCCTCATTAAGTGTAGCAGTGTTGAATTGGATTAGCTCTTAGATATCTTTATCCTAAAAGTAGATTATTTGAAGTTTGCAATTCTGAAGAAAAGTTTCAATATCTTAGTTATGATTATTTGAGTAATGTATGCTGTAAAAAATAGAGATGGCTTTTAAAACTGTGCTCTGTGCAAAGAAAAAAAAAACACACACACACCCTAAAAATCACTTAGTCAGACTATGGGTACTGGATTATTTGGCTCTAGATGACTTACTGCTTGTCACTGCTTTGATCCATGTAAACTGTCCAGAACCTCTGGAGCCACATCACGTAATAAAAATGTTAGGAATTGTTTACAAAGATATGTTAACATTGTGTCCCTGATGTTATTGTTAGTCTTAAAGTATAACTTCAGTAAAGCAAAGGTGTTTATTTTAACCATAGACACTATAATACTGCACTAAAATATTAACAAACAAATACTTCTATGTTGATTGTAAAATAATAATTAAATAGGTTCCACTTGCATTAACAATATCAAGAATATTCTGTATTACAGATTGGAATGTCACATCAATAAATATATTTGTTGCATGAATTAGTTAGATGCACAAAATAATGTTCGCAAGGCAAACAGTTTTTACAGAAATGTATTGATTATAGAAACGTACTAACTATGTTTCTCTTGTGTCTTTAGGAGTCTTCCCATCAGAATATAAGCTCCATCACAGCAGAGATTCTGTCTTTATTTTTTCTGTTCTCTTCTTGCTGTATTCCAGGCATACCAAGTATATAATATTCAGTGATTTTCCTTCCCCCATTAAAGGGAATTGTATTTTATTTTGCCAGGTATATCAGTTGTTGGTTTATATTGATAACTTTAGTCCTGTTAAATTTGATCTATGTTGATCTAAGTGTGGGTTAAAGAGATTCTAGTTCTGCATTGTTCTTAGTATCGGGACATGGCACTCACCACATGGTATGGTCCTTACTGTGAGGCCAGGGCATTTTCTGGAATCTTGGCTGAATGTTCAGTACACTCATGGGGGTCTTTCCATTCCAATCAGGAGACTCAAATGTCCATCTGAAGTGAACCACTCAGCCCTCATCCAAGCACCCATGATGATTCCCTCCAGAGACATATGGAGCCCCCCTTATCCCAGTTCACTCTTCTTACCCGCAACTGTACATTTTGCCTCTTCTAGACGCCACATCTGATGTCTTTTGATGTCTTCACCCTCAGCTTCGCAATGTCACTGCTCGTTTGCCCCCTTGTTCTGCAGCACACAAATGCCTCCCGACTGAGAGCCGGGGCCTTGGGGCACAGCCATCTGGCCACCTCCCTGTGTCTCCGTTCTCTCCACAGTCACAGATCTCCTCTGCCTGTTGTCCTGTACTTGAAGTGTTTTGTCATATAGCTATTTACCCTGTTTTATGATAGTTTTTGTGAATAAATCAAACCCAGTATCATTTATTCTGTTGTGATTGAAAGCAGGGGTCCCACCATAGTAACTTGTAATGAATACTAATTAGGTCATTCCTCTTTCTTGACTAAATATCTCATTGAATATACATTGTATTCAGGGGGTTCTGGGTTCTGCCTTATCTCCTGACTCCTAATACCTAATAAAAATCTTCTTGCTCATTACTCCAGACACGGTGATTTCTTGCTGTCACTATTTCAACACATTTACAAAGGATGTTCCATTTGCATGAGATAACTTTTTTCTACTCTGTCTACTAACTCTTCAAGTTTCAGTTAAAATTCTGTTCCTCTTAAGGAACTTTTCTGACTACTTATATAACTATATTTCTTTCTTGCATTACATTGTATTTTTTTCTCTTATACACTTTCTGCTATGCTGTCAGAATATTTTTGTGAGGTTTATTAGTAGATAACATACACTCAGTGTTTTAAGTAAGCATTGTATAGAGAAAGCAGATCAATAAGATGTACAGATATGTGTGTATATGTGTGTTAATAAGGAGGTGGCTTGGTATGATTATGGAGAATGAAAAGTTCTGAGATCTGCAGTCAGCAAGCTAGAAATCCAGGAGAATTGATGGTATGGTTCTAGCCAGAATGGCTTAAGGCCAAGAGAACCTATGGTAATAAGTTCCATTTTGATACTAAATCCAAATGCAGGACAAGACTGATGCACCAGCTCAAAGACAGGCAGAGAGAACAAATTTTTCCCCTACTTCACCTTCTTTATTCTGGTCAGGACTTCTTTGATGGATCGGATGAAACCCACCCTCATTAGAGCAATCTGCTTGACTCAGTCTACAGATTCACATGTTAATCTCATCCAGAAATATTCTCAAATACACACCCAGAATACTATTTACCAAATATCTTGGTATCCTGTGGCTCAGTCGAGTTGTACATAAAAATAACCATCACACTTAATAAATGTTTGTCAGATGAATCAGAGAAATTGAGATTAAAAGAATGCAGGGAATTAGTAGCATAAAATGTTGTAAAGAGGATTCTGGACAGATTAAACTCTCCATGAAATAGCACAGGCATATAAAAGGGTGATGTTCTAAGAAAATGAAGGAAGTCAAGGTGCTTTGAGCCATGTAGGTCAGATGCAGAGTTTTGGGTGATGAATTTTGAGAGGCTGCAAAGAGGTCAATTATGTAGGAATTTGTAGGTTCATGTTGTTCAAAGGGTGGTTCTCACACCATCAACACAGGTATCACTTGGCATCTTTTTAAAATCCATGGCCTTTAGTCCCACCCTAAACCCACACAATCAAAATCTAAATTTTAATAAGATCTCAATATGAGGCATGTCCCAGATGTGTAATTTTGATAGGACATGATGATGAATTATATATTGGTGATGATGATTCAAGGATAACATTCAGATTATGTACCTTGATCAGAAGTGTTAATAAAGGGCCATGTACTCAGGTAGAGAGCTCTATAGGAAGGGTAAAGTGCATATGTACACCATGTCGAATTCAGGATTACGGTTTTGCCTTTATTATGTCTGAACTGACTATGAAATATCCAAATAGTGATGTCCAGTGTTGCAAGGTATTAAGGTCTAGAACTCAAGAAAGATAACTGAGTTAGTTGCATTAAAGAGGACATAAGCTAGAAAAAGGACATAAGTTAGAAGAACATTAGACAGTTCAGGAAAATGTTAATGAGAATCTGAACAGTGATTTAGAAGTAAGAATTTTAAAAAATAAATATTTAAGAGATTAGCCTATTGAAAACATAAAACTAATTCAATGTAGGGAAAAGGGCAGAGAGAGTGAACAAAGACGACGACAAAATTCCCACCCTGCATAGAATGTGTGTGTGTATGCTCAGTCATGTCCAACTCTTTGTTACCCCACGGACTGCAACTTTCCAGGCTCCTCAGTCCATGAAATATTCCAGGCAAGAATACTGGAACAGGTTTCCATTTCCTACTCCAGGGGGTCTTCCCCACTCATTGATTGAACCCGAGTATCCTGCATCTTCCGCATTGGCAGGAGGATTCTTTACCACTGAGCCACCAGCAAAGTCCTCTATTTCTGTTAACAACTCCTTAAGGGCCTCCTGCATGGCTCAGTGGTAAAGAATCTGCCTGCCAATGCAGGAAATGCCATTTCAATCCTTGGGTCAGGAAGATCCTCTGGAGAAGGAAATGGCAACCCACTCCAGTATTCTTGCCTGGGAAATTTCATGGACACTGGAGCCTGGCAGGTTAAAGTCCCTGGGGTTGCAAAAGAGTTGGACATGACTTAGCAAATGAACAGCAACAATAGACATAGAAGATGCAGGAAAATGTCTAAGTGCATACATGATATATTTCAGAAATAATCAGTTGGAAGCAACAATAAGATGTTAATTTGAAAAGATGATGCATATATATGTGTGTGTGTGTGTATACACACACAAATGTATCTATCATATATACTTATAAACAGATACATATATGTCTATCATTTATATATATATATAGGGCTTCTCAGGTGTATATATATATATATATATATCTGCATACCATATATATGTATATAGGGGGCTTCCCTGCACTAGCAGGCAGGTTCTTTACCACTAGCGCAAAGAACCTGCCTTCCAGTGCAGGAGACATAAGAGATGTGGGTTCGAACTCTGGGTCAGGAAGATCCCCTAGAGCAGGACACGGCAGGGCACAATAACCCACTCCAGGATTCTTGCCTGGAGAATCCCATGGACAGAGGAGCCTGGCAGGCTACAGTCTGTAGGGTTGCAGAGCCGAACACAACTGAAGTGATTTAGCACAGCATGGTTGATCTCAGGATGCTAAGTCCACAGCTAAGTCTGCAGTAAAGTTTTTGGAAGATATATAGATTGAGAAAATAGTTGAGACTTGGATCTAGAGTTCCATTCTACTTTTCACTGACTCTGTTGAATTCCACTTGTACTCAAATAATGATTTCATTAAAATCAACACACCACCCCAAAGTTCTGGCTGGTCAGTGCTTAACTGGCATTCTGCCCAGGGACCATACTGAGAAAAGAAACCAAAAGTAAAATCTAGCATCCCTGAAAAGGAATGAGCTAAGATATCAGTTTGAGTGGTTGTGGATTCCCTTTTTGTTTCATTTTCCTAATAGAAAAATCTCTGCAGTTTTGAAGAAGAAAGGAGTATCTGATGCAGTGAATTATACTTAAATTGTATGGAAAGAGGAATAGACTTCATTGTGACATGACCCTACATCTGCTGATGGTTTCATCACTAATATTTGAGTAGTTAGCATTAAGGAAAAGAAAGAATGATATTCAGACAGCCCAAGTACAGTCAGTAAAATTATTGAAATATATTCTCTGGAGTTGGAAATGTGCTTCTGTTTTGAGTCCGTAAATGATGGTCCCTATTAATCTAGATCTAGATCCCAACTGGATCTGTTCCATCTAACTTTCTGACTCTCTAGAATCCACCAACTTAATTGCAGGTTAAAACTTGAATCAGTCACATTTTATCCATCTGTATCCCAACTCTGAGTTACATATATACATTCTCATTAGTAGGTGCTCATAGAATAGGTGATTGGCTTCAGTTCTGTAGGCAGGCAGTGTTAGGAGCCATGGGAGGGGACACCTAATATGAATAATGCCACTTAATTTAACTGGGAGACAGTGATTAAACTGTAGAACACCTAATTGTTCTTTGGCTATCAACACTATGAAATGTATTAGTAAAATGAGATCCAATATCAGGCCAAGCCTTAAACATATATTAGCTCATTTGAGTGCTGCAATTACTCAATTATATTGAAAGTGAAAGTTGCTCACTCATGTCTGGCTCTTTGGGACCCCATGGACTCTATGGAATTCTCTAGGCCAGAATACTGGAGTGGGTAGCCCTTCCCTTCTCTAGGGGATCTTCCCAAACCAGGAATCGAACCCGGGTCTCCTGCATTGCAGGCAGATTCTTTACCAACTGAGCTGTCAGGGAAGCCCAAAGAGTGAAAGTGAAGACTCTCAGTCATGTTGGACTTTTTGCAACTTTATGGACTGTAGCTCGCCAGGCTCCTCTGTCCATGGGATTTTCCAGGCAAGAATATTGGAGCCCGTTGCCATTTTCTTCTCCAGGTGGTCTTCCTACCCCAGGGATCGAACTTGGGTCTCCAACATTTTGGGCAGACTCTTTACTGTTTGAGTCCCAGGCCACCAGGGGTTGAGAGCTATAATTTTACAAATTAGAAATTCAGATATATTGAGATTAATAATAATGTCATTAACTAAAATGACAGTTTCAATTTGAACTCCACCAGCTAGAAACAATCTCCACTTGTATAGTTATTTCAGTGCCTCTAATCTCATCTGGAGGAAGTTACAACCTATTTATATATACTTTCAAATGAGTTTGTACACAGTAAATAATAGAATGAATATATTAAATATTAGACATGATATAAGGAGTATTAGAAAAGTGAATTTAATTATTGCTAATTCACCGGAAATTGAGACATGAATCAGTACCATGAAAAATTTCCATTGGTGACAGGCATAAAGGAGAAGAATTCAAACAAAGCTACAGTTAATCTTTCATTTATGAAATATAAACAATGAATATATTTATTTTAAATGGTCACAGTTTTAAATTTAAAGATATGAGGTCATCTGAAAAGAGAAGAAATCATTCCAAGAGGAATGGAAAAGTTTTTGAAGTACTAGTGCTGAAGTGAATTGTTGGGAAACATTCCAGTCCTTCATCATGCACCAGCCACCTTCAATTATGAAAGGATTCTGATAAAGAAAACATCAGTGCTTCCTCTTCTTACAGTCTCTAAACAGGGGTTTTGTTACAGAGAGTATTATATGTACAATTCTTAGTTTCAGGAATATGTTTCCAAACATATAAGATGGAACAAAAGCTTAGAAATGAACCAGAATGACATCTAGTGAAGGCAGACAATTTAATCCAGTATTTACTCCTCTAAAAGCTTTGTTAAACCCAACAGGCTAATGTTGTTTATGACTTTTACACTCGAATATTCAGTTATTTTTTTCAACAAAAAGCATCTTACACAGTAAACCATTTTCACAGCCCAAATCCACCTCTAAAAATACATCACAAGTTTTCATATGTTCATTTTAAGGAAGAAAATGTAGGCTGGATTAAGTAGGATATGAATGAGCAAGCAGAATAAACCAGTAAAATTTAATTAAGCAATTTAGCACACCATAAAAGCAGCAACACATAAAAGTGGGATGTAAATGACAGTGGGGTAGTGCACTGCAATTCCAACCTCTCAGGAACCTGAGAAAGTGTGCTGAGTGCAGCAAACAGACTTCCTTTTTCTCCACACAGTAAATTTAAACAAAAGTACTGATCAAAGCAGCCTTTACATACAGAGATTGTGTCTCCTGGTCTCCTGTAGTTTTTACTTTTACTTTGTGCAAGTGAGGCAAATTATAAGAAATGATTGTAAGACCTATACTCTTAAATTTACTATAAACAGGAAAACAGAGGAAAGAATTCATGTATTAGCATCCTATTTTTCAAAATGATATGCCTGCTACATACAAACATTTTAACTGATCCTACCAAGATACTGAAAACAATCAAGAGCTCAGAGATAAAAAGTATGAGCTACCTTTGCCTTAAAAAAGCTGAATGAATGAACAGCCTCCTTTGCTTCATTCCAAGGGATGATTTGTATTTTCTTAATTTAGGATTATTATGATACTACATTCTTTTAAATCAAACCTGATTGTCAAGGTGCCTGTAACCTTACTATTTTTCAATCTATTTCCTACTAGCTTTCAAAATTTTTCTGAATTTAGTTCAACTGAAATCATTTTAAACATCAGAACATTTACATTCAAAAATCACAATTATTTTATATTTAACTGGGGACTTTATCTCAGACTCTTCTACAATGACATATTTGTTAAAAACTACAAAATTATATCTTACTGATATATATTATTAGGCTGCTTTTATAAAATTCCTTATTTCTTATTTTTAGCTCATAATTTGTTTAACATATATGTGCATGTTTTACTTAATAGATTATGTAATATATAATTATATATTATATCATTATTATTTTACTTATAATTCAATTTGTTTATCACATGTATTTTATAAGTGAACTTGAAATATTTGTGGAATAAGACCCTGATAGCTCAGTTGGTAAAGAATTGGCGTACAATGCAGGAGACCTGGGTTCGATTCCTGGGTCAAGAACATTCCCTGGAGAAGGGAGTGGCTACCCATGAAATTCTTGCCTGGAGAATCCCATGGACAGAGGAGTCTGGTGGACTACAGAGCATGGGGTTGCAAAGAGTTGGACAGGACTGAGTGACTAACACTTCTACTTACTTTTCAGACAAAGAGTAAGACGGTAAGCAAGTGAAGATTTCAGTATATAAAAATGTAGCAATTAACATTAAAATTAATTTCATTTCTTCACATAGAAAGAAGACCATAAACAATTCTTCCCCTGGTTATCTTACAGGTCTTCATGTAATCATAAGCACATTGTAAATATTATTCAGCTTATTATGTCGATCACTCATCCATCTTTAGTAAACATAGCACACTTTATTCTAACTTTAATTGTTTTATTTTAGACATTATTTCTTTTAAAATAATTTCACAAATAGAGAAAAGTTGCCAGAATAGTATATACAAAGAACTCACAGACTCCCAAATTTTCATTCACTCAGACCCTCCAGTGGTTGACATTTTTCATGTTTGCTTCATCACCTTCTCTCCCCTACTTGAAAGCATGATGTAAACACAATCCCCTGTCATCTCTCAATATTTTTGTTAGCTTTTTGGTAAAGCAAGGAAGTATTATCACCCTGTCCTTTTTGTTCTTTGGTTCTGATATATCAATAACTGATTATCTAAAACTTTGATAATTGTCTTTTTAAGTTTATTTTATTTTTTTTTTTTTTAGTTTTTTGACTGGTAGGGAATTGCTTTACCATTTTGTGTTGGTTTCTTTTGTACAACAATTCAATTCAATTCAATTCAATTCTTCCTCAGTCTCCCTGTCAACCTTCTAGGTCGTCACAGAATGCCAGGCTGGGTTCTCTATGTTATTTAGCAACTTTCTACTACCTATTTTACACATGATCATGTATATATGACAATGCTACATTCTCAGTCATGCCACCCTTACTTTCCTTGGAATGTTGGAATGTTGAAAAAGCTCAATAACTTGGTTTCTTATGAACTGACCACAAATCAAAATAATTGAAGTATCTTCTTCTCTTATTCTACCCAACAACAAGGAAGCATTTCTTGATTGGATTTTAATATGTGATGAAAAGTGGATTTTATGCAACAACCAGTAATGAGCAACTCAGTCATTGGACCGAGAGGAAGTTCCAGAGCACTTTCCAAAGACAAACTTGCACCAAAAAGGTCATGGTCAGTGTTTGGTGATCTGCTGGTGATCTGATCTACTACAGCTTTCTGAATCTCAGTGAGACAATTACATCTGGGAAGTGCGCTCAGCAAATTGATGAGATCCATAGAAAATTGTAGCACCTGCAGTCAGCATTGGTCAACACAAAGGGCCCAAATCTTCTCCGTGACTACACCCAACCAAACGTTGCACAACCGATGCTTCAAAAGTTGAACATATTGGCTACAAAGTTTTGGCTCATCTGCCATATATATTCACCTGACCTGTTCCCAACTGACTACCACTTCTTCCAGCATCTTGACAGCTTTTGGAGAGCAAATGCTTCCACAACCAGCAGGAGGCAGAAACTGCTTTCCAAGTGTTTTCTTTTGTCCAATGCTTTTGTCAAGAATCCCAAAGCATGGATTTTTATGCTACAGGAATAAACAAGCTTATTTCTTATTGGCAAATATGTTGATTGTAGTGGTTCCTATTTTGGTCAATAAAAATGTGTTTGAGCCTAGTTATAATGATTTAAAAGAGTTTCCCAGGTGGCACTAGTAGTAAAGAATCCGCCTGCCAATGCAGGAGATGTAAAAAACATAGATTTGATCCCTAGGTCAGGAAGTTCCCTGGAAGCAGGCATGGCTCTTTTCCAATATTATTGCCACAAGAATCCCATGGATAGAGGAAATTGGAGGGCTACAGTTCATAGGGTTGCAAAGAATCGAACATGAGTGAAGCGACTGAGCGTACACACACACTAACTTAAAATTCATTATCTGAAACCACAATTATATTTGCACCAACCTAGTATACACAATTTATATATGTTAACTTATTAAATATTCTTAATAACCTTATAAAGAAAATATTATTTTTATTTGGGGAGAATTCACATTTTTACATTTACACTTTACATTTATAGAAAAGTTACAAAGATGGTACATAGAGTTCCAATACACCTCTCATCCAGTTTAACATCTTATATTACTAAGGTTCATTTGTTGAAACTAAGAAACTGTCATAGGTATGTTATTTTTATTAACTGAACTCTAGCATACATTAAGGGCTTCCCTTGTGGCTCAACTGGTAAAGAATCTGCCCACACAACAGGAGACCTGAGTTCGATCCCTGGGTCGGGAAGATTCCCCTGGAGAAGGGAAAGGCTACCCACTCCAGTTTTCTGGCCTGGAGAATTCTATGGACTGTATGGTCCGTGGGGTTGCAAAGAGTAGAACATGACTAAGTGACCTTCACTTTCACTTTCAGCATACATTAAAGTTCACTCTCTGTGATGTATGGCTTATATTGTGTGGTTTGTGAGGTATATGATCTATAGATTTTGAGACATGAATAGTCATGTATGTGGTATTCTAGTACTTCACAGAACAGTTCCTTCACCTTAAAAATTATCCTGCACATTCTCTTGTAGCCAACTGATCTTCACTCCTCCAATTTCTGGAAACTGCTAATATGTTTTCTATCTTTATAATTTTTGCCTTTTCCACAATATTATGTGAATGGAGTTGTGTATCATGTATATTTGGGGGTCTGTCTTCTTTCAGTTGCTGAAATGTATCTAATATTTGTCCATGTCACTGAATGCATCAGTAGCTCATTCTTTTTATCCCATATGCTATTACATTATATGGCTCTTCCATAATTTATCAATTCTCCAATCAAAAGGCATAGTGATTTTGTCAAATTTTTGGTTATTAGGGATAAAGCTGCTCTCAATATTCTCATACAGATTTTCTGTGAATATAAGCTTTCAGATTTCTTGGATAAAGACCTAGTAGAGTGATCCCTGTGTTGCATGGTATGTCTTTAGCTTTCAAAAATCCACCCAACTTTCTTCTGAAGTGGCTTTACCCCATAATCCCATCATTAATGAATGGATAAATAAGATATGGTTATATATACAATGCAATATTAATATTACTCAGCCATATGAAGGAACAAATTTGAGTCAGCTCTAGTCAAGTGGATGAACCTAGCGCCTGGTGTGAAGTAAGAAGTAAGTCAAAGAGAAAAACATGTATCGTATATTCATGCCTATATATGGGATCTAGAAAAATAGTACTGACGGTACTTATTTTCAGGGGAGGAATGTAGACACAGACTTAGAAAATCCACTTGTGGACACAGAAGGGGAAGGAGATGGTGGGACAAATTGAGAAAGTAGTGCTGACATTGTGTAATATAACTAGCTAGTGGGAAGCAGGTGTACAAACCATGGAGCCCAGCCTGGGCCTCTGTGAAGACCTAGGGGGTGGGATGGGAGGGCGAGGGAGGCTCAAGAGGGAAGAGGTATGTATACAGTTATGACTGGTTTGCTTATTGTATGGCAGAAACCAATACAGCATTGTAAAACAATTATCCTCCAATTAAAAACAATTAAATGAAAGAAATTCTGTTGTTCCTCATCCTCACCAGCATCTGCTGTTGTTAGCTTTCCCTTCCTCCCATTTTGGCCTTTCAAATAGATGAATAGGATCTCATCTCATTGTGTTTTTATTTTACATTTCTCAGTGACAAATGATGTTGAACATTTTTCATGTTTCCATTTACCATTATGTGTATCCTCTTTGCTATTTGTATGAATATCCTATCAGGTAACTATTCATTTTATCATTATTAATCCCATTTTATAGATGATAAAATTGAGAATCAGAGCAATTAATTACTTGCTCTAAGGTCATGTAGCTGATAGTAATAGATTTTGACTACTCTACTTTTTAAGTAGCATATCCATAAAAGATAAACCAGTTATAGAAATAGCATCAAACTCTACAGTAGATATTACTGTATTATATTCCCTTTCTATATGACCTCCAATTCTTAAGAAACACCATGCAAAATTATACATGAAAAAAACCACTCCAGAAAATCAGAAGTGAAAAAGATATAAAAAAAAAATTCTGAGATTGAATAGTGAAGAACTCAGCAACAAGCTGTCAATGATGGAGTTAGTGGTAAAGAATCTGCCTGCAATGTAGCAGACACAAGTTTGATCCTTGGCTTGGGTAGATTCATGAGAGAAGGGAATGACACTCCAGTATTCTTGCCTGGAGAATTCTATAAACAAAGGAGCCTGGCAGACTACTTTCCATGGGATTGCAAAGAGTAGGACACAACTGAGAGACTGACACACACTTCTCTTAATGACATCATCAGAATTGAGTTAACACACGAAGCTACTGCACTCATTATTTTCAATTAAGTTCTCTACCCTCAGTAACTTTTGAAAAAAATTATTAAAATGATGATCTATAGCATGCTAAATGGTGTGCTTAAGTAGCACTCTATTTATTCCTGCGCATTCCCTGACTTGATGTTTGCAGTGTCAATACTTTGCTTTCTATTCTGTTTCTTTTGTCCGGTCACTTACTGGAGATTCGGCTGAAGTGCAATGTCACGTTATGTCACTAGTTGCTCCAGAATGAGATGTGATGATGCCATCATTTTAAAGTTGATTTGTGTGAAATGAGGGTCATCCACACAATCACAGAGTCACACAAGCTATTTTCAACTTTACATAACTTAAACAAGCGTTCAGATTGAATTGATTGTCTTCCATTTATTTATTCTTTTCATGTATTAAAGTTGTGATCATCTATGCCTTTTATGTTGTCTAGCATTAAAAAATCCAGTCCTCATTGAGCTTTTTTCTATCTCTTGCACTGTAATTTTAATTACACAATTCCCTGGCATGCTGTATAAACTAGAATCACTATATTTTCGAAGCTATAATTGTACAAAACTCTATTGCTCTGCTTTGCAATACTGTGTTGTAAGAAAAAATATATATGAATACTTTGAGTAGCCATGCTTTTTTAAAAGAAGCTTTAATGCTTAATCATAAATGATTCAACTACTTATTAAACTTTGTTTAAACCTGAAATTTACAACTTCAAAATACAGTGAATTAGGTATTTTAATTCATGTTTATAATGCATTCAAAATTTAGTGAGGAAAAACTTATTAATTCTTTAAGTTACAAACTGATTTTTCTTAGATATATATATTCTTGAACTGTTACTGAGGTGTAGAGATATAATTAACAAATATAACTTAATAGAGAAGATTATGAGTACAATGAATTTATCATGGAGTTACCCTCATTATGAAAAAAATGAACTATTATAGGAAATCATGTCATGTGATTTCAAATGTGGACAGAATAATTATTTTAAAATTATTAATTAATTAATTTGGTGTTTTTCTCCCTCACAGTTATGCTACATTAGTAGCTTTGGCTTATTTGCTTTGGTCAATGGGCTGTAAGACTGAATAAATGCAAATGAGGGTTCCTGATGTACAATGCCTTAAAAATTATGCCGTGTGTGTGTATTAGTTGCTGAGTTGTGTCCAGCTCTTTGTGACCCAATGGACTGTAGCCCACAAGGCCCGTCTGTCCATGGAGTTTCCCAGGCAAGAATACTGGAGTGGTTTGCCATTTCTGTCTCCAAATATTATGCTATGTACATCACAATAATTTGCATCGACTTTCTATAAAATTTCTAACTTTTTTAATCAACACATAGCAACCTGTATTTTAGAATAGCAGCTATTCAGTAGTTTGTTTTAAAATATATTTTATTTCCATGTCATATCAGTATCTGTTATTGATATATCAAGTACTGAAGTGATATGAATAAACAAATCTCTAAAAACTTTTATTTGCAAACCAGTATTCCTTTTTAATGGTATATAACATAGTATAAAGTGTGGTCAATGATTTCTTATTTTGATCATTTGTATATATTCTCTCATGATTAGAGAAGAGAATTAACATTGTTGCTATATTAGGTTTTTTTCTTTTTGTCTGTGGTTTCTCCCTAATGCACATACTACTATGTGTATTATTCTCATAAATAGCAAATGAGACATAAAACTCAGAAGATACTGAATTAGTATCTCAATTAGTCTGCCAAGGTCTACCAGGAGATAATAAACTGTATTTTTTGAAATATAGTTTAAAAGTTTGGTGCCATGCTGTGCTCAGCAGTGCCTGACTCTTCGTGACCCCGTGGACTCTAGCCCACCAGGCGCCTCTGTCCATGGGATTCTCCAGGCAAGAATACTAGAGTAGGTTGCCATGCCCTCCTCCAGTAGCTACAGTAGATATTACGTATTATATTCCCTTTCTGTATGGAGAAACTAACACTTAGTTGCTCCAGGGGACCTCCCCAACCCAGAGATTGAAGTCGTGTCCCCTACATTGGCAGCAGATTCTTTACCACTGAGCCGCCAGGGAAGCCCTTAAAAGGTTGGAGTGGATCCTATTTGCTTTCATATAATTCAACTGGGGAATACAACATAACTTTTAATTTGGGAGAAGACTGGCGCCAAATATGTGGTAATGAGATCCAATCAAACTAGAATCAAATGCCAATAAGTGCATTTTTCATCCCTACAAAAGCAAAAATAAATGTTTGTGTCTTGATATATTATTTTACTTTACGAAAGACCAAGATAATTGTTCCCTTCCCTCTGCTGAGCAAGAACAACAACCTAAAGAAATGTGTAACACTAAGGAGCATTTTTATACACAGAATTAGAAACTTAGAGTGAGCAGTGTAAATATAGGGGACAAAGCACAGACTTTCTAAGAAAAGGTGACGCTAGTGCCTGGAGTTCTTCTGGGAAACATAAGATAGTTGTTGTGTTGTAAATTCATAGATCTGCCAATCAAAATGTTATTTGCATAGAGCTCTTGCCTCAGTGCATGTGTGTGTAGAGTGGTCATGGGAGGGAAGGATATACTTTTGGCTTGTTTACCCTGAGTGTCACATTCAAGTGTGACTCTTGAGTGAGAATCATAGAGGTGTATACCCACATCAATATATATATTTTTTTTTACTAGCCAAACTACTAGTCGAGCACAAAATCTCCAGCCTTTTAATTTGAGTAACTTTTACAAATAAAATAGTTATGAAAATTAAATGGAAGTGTAATCATAAAATACCTTGAATACTGGGAAACACATAATAGATATTTAATAATTTTGTATCTCTTTTTTTCCTTATTCTTCCCTGCTTTTGTGTTCCTTTGATTGAGGGTGGTGGCCACCCTCTAATCTAAAATATCAGATTAAGATTTGTAATGGGATAATATGTGATTTAATTTATTTAAATAATAATAACTAGAGAAAACGGCTCAAGATGTTAGAATATTATTTTACAAGATGAAAACTAGACCATAGAGATTAAATACCTTTCATAGATTACAGGTACATATGGCCTAACTAGATTAAAATTCAATTTGCATCATTATTTTTTCTTCACACTTTGCATCAGATTCCTTAGATTGTTATTAATAAACCAGCTCATATCTTCAACCTTAATATTCAAATATTCTCAATATCACTGTGATTAATGAACTGGTTCTTTGAAAGTAAAATCACATCCTTATTTATGTGGGGACCAGGAAGAGGAAGAACTCCTCAATACTTCAAAGTTAGTTTTCGGCTTCATTTGCTATATTTTAATTTTAAAAGTCCACTGAAGTTTGAAAGTGTTAGTTGCTCCATCATGTCTGACTCTTTTGACCCCATGGACTGTAGCCAGCTGAGCTCCTCTGTCCATGGGATTCTCCAGGCAAGAATACTGAGAGTGGGTTGCCATTCCCTTCTTCAGGGGATCTTCCTGAGTCAGGGATCAAACCCGGGTCTCCTGTATTGCAGACAGATTCTTTACCATCTGAACTGCTAGGGAAGCCCCCCAAATCCATTAAGATCCATTAAAATTAAATCAGAAATT
Organism: Muntiacus reevesi; assembly: GCF_963930625.1. Lineage (NCBI taxonomy): Eukaryota > Metazoa > Chordata > Mammalia > Artiodactyla > Cervidae > Muntiacus > Muntiacus reevesi. Next base: position 26,765,093 of record NC_089264.1, read on the forward strand.
ATGTAATCTAATAGGCAGATCAGGCTTTATATCCATACTCCATACTGTAATAGTATAGTAGTGATTAACATGAGTAGAATTAACCCTCTCTTTTATTTTTATTATGAAATTCTTATTTCTGTTCAGTATCTGTAAAAAATAAAAGTTAATGATTATTTTTGTTTCTAACATGTGATTTTTGTCAGCAAAATATTCAAAGGAGAGAGAGAATGGGAAGAGGAAGGAGAAAGAAAAAAACAAGGGAAATAAAGGAAGGTCAACTGAATTCTGAAGAGAAAAGTCACAGACCTAGTATATATATTATAATTGCCTTGGACATTGTGGCCTAATTTCTCCAGGCATCAATCACAGAAACTTCTAGCATTTTCTGTAGCTTATGAGGGCTTCCAGAGTTGGACTTTACTATACCTTCTCTCAGTTCCTCTTAGCCATTGGTGTAATCAAGGTGAAAGTGCTTTTCAGACACTGTATGCTGCATGAAGCTATAATGCATGGATGAACTAAGAGACAAGCAAATGCAAAAAAGTGCATTTAACCTTAAGGTTGTATGTCTCAGACATGACCAAGTAATCATAAGGATTAATCAATTTAATATAGTTCCCATTATATAGGATGACAATAAACAGGGTTTATTTATAAGAATATAGACATTATTTCTTGACATAAATGAACACCCGACAAAATAGTATATGTTAGAAATATAGAAGGTACTTATTAATACAGACTTCCTAGAAGTATTATAAGCACCTAGAGACTTTCTTCAGGTTGCACTTATTTGTCAGTTTACCTGAAGTAGTTTTATCTTTTAAGTTTTTTAATTCTAATATGCCTGAAAGGCAGAAGCTACATTATTATTTGGGACATGTATAGATAGAAGCAGAACCAAATATGCAGTTTTTAACTATCTTAGCAATTTTAATCAATGTTAAGAGACTTGTTTTCTTAAAGTGAACTATGTACTACTATCAATAGAAAGTCTCTTCAGAATCCTGACAGCTGGAGGAACCTATTTCTGAACAAAGACTCTGGTCTTAATGATCTTAAGTATAAGGGAAATATCTTAGGGCAATTTTAAGATTAACAATTAGATCGTGAGTGTAAGTTCTTCTGGAATGTTGATGAAGAACCCACAATAAAACATTAGTGGCACAAGAACATTTGACTTCTTTCCAACTCTTGTATAAGACCCTATTAGTGAAATTTGAACAGAACAGAATAAGACAGGAGGAAAGTATCACATGGATAAGCCACTTTTATAATGCCAACTCTGGTAACATTTTTACTGTTGGTTGAGTTTTTCTCATTTAGCCAAACAAACTGGGAATATTTGGCAGATATATGTGTGTGTGTGAGTGTATTTGTTTTGTATGTTCATGCAACCTAATTATGACGTTGAATCAGAAATTAAGAATATCAGGACTATCAATACATTAAAAGATGCAATTAAAACTTTCAATATTCTTATGAAGTGATTATCTACTCAGATTATCCCTAAGAGGTGAAGTCTTCCACTCCCCTGAAGTATTTTTCATTTCTTAAACAGACTATGTAAAACTGTGATTGCCAGCATACAAATAAAATTGATATGATGAATTTATTTGGCTAGAACCCCCAAATTTCCAGGTAGAAACAATCTGTTGAAAATATTACTAATAAATAATGGAGTTTTGATATATAGTAGCTTTGCTATTCAAGCACATTAGCTTCATTTAAAAATAAATATTCTCAGTAAGACAAAACTTCTGACTTATATCTGGCTAAAGATATCATAGGAAGTCAACTCTGCTATTATTTCTTGCTTAAGATCAGGTGCATCTTGCTAGAATACATTAGTTTGAAACTAAAAATGCAATAGGTATTTTTTAACATTATTGAAATGCATATTTTATATTGAATACTGAGTTGAGTGACTTCAGTGATAATCAAATCCTAATATGTCATTTTACAATTGAAGGAATTTACTAATAGAAAACATAAATGACCAGCTTCAGTGGCACAGATATAAGAAAATTAAATTCTAAAATTCTAGGTTAAACTCATTTTCAAAAAAAAAGATTCCTGTGTCCATAGTTAAGTAAATTTATATCAGAGAGGTCTTTAGTGGAATGAAAGACAGCATTTTGGAATTAATGTGTTTTCTTCTGTTAATATGTTGTCAAATTAATATTTTCAGAGTAATGATTGAAGCAAATAAAAGCTAAACAAATCACTATAAAATTGGCTGATTTGACTCAACAATGGGGATAATGTTATAAGCCTTCAGGTGCTTGACTATCTTTTAAAGGTATTATGTTACATGACAAAAGAAGAAATCAGTGAATGTAATTGGATCAGCCTCCTAATGAAGAGGTTTTAAATTCAGTACCATCAAATCTGCCAGGGCTAAAAGGAAACTGAGAGGCAAATGAGGAAGATATTGAAGTTAGAATTATAGAAAAAGAAAATGGGTGGTTTGAGAATTTTTGAACTAGGCTTCTGGAAACCAAATTTAGCTTAAATTGCAATTCTTTACTTCTTTGGTATTCAGCAGGGAGGAAAGCCATCTGACAATCAGTTGGATCCCTCCTGCTGTTTAAAGTGTCCAAGGGAAAGAAACATGACATTGTATCTTATTGTTTCATTTCAGGGAGCTTACTTTAGGATACTAGAAATAGGAGATACCAGGACAAGAATTACCAATAGCTTTTAAATATTATTTTTCTATTTATAGCCGTCTTTTTTCTCACAAAATTTCTGTCTGGTAATCTTTTAAGCAGACTGCTAATTGTTTAGAGGAATACAATTTTACTAAGAAAAACATTTAAAATATGAAATTTCCTATCATGTAAACAAATATTATGAGGAATAAAGTATAAGAACCATTGCTAGTGTTTTTAAAATATACTTATAAAAATTATGTATAGCCAATATTAGATAGTCTACAGCAAGGTTTCAATGTTCCTTCAGATGTAATTCTCTCATAATAAATCATAATTTTCCATTTATTACCATTAAATATATGAAAAAAAAGCATTGCTTTGAATTGATGACAAAGAGAAAGTCTAGAAGCACATAGACAAAAAGTAATTTGAGTTAAAACTAGAAATCACTCAAATTAGATGATCTTTATGACTTGGCCATGAATAATACCTTGGGCCAGTAACTTAACCAATGAGAACAAGACCAAAAACTAAACCTGAAAGACAAAAACTTGAAATCTACAGACTATGCTTTTAAGTTCATAGTGTAATGAAAAAATATAGTGGTTAATAAAAAAGTAAATGTGTGAGTATGAGAGTGTTTACGTAGCCATCTTTAGAACACACACACAGAAATTAGCAGTCTCAAAGTAAATCCATGCTTTAGCAAATATGAATCAATAGGGTCATCTAATTAGATGTGCAACATGTAAATTACTATTCCAAATGCTTTCATTGCAAAAAGAGAAGGCAGTTGCTTCCTAGTTGTTTGATTCATGAATTCCTCTGAAAAGTAATGGTTGAAGCTGAAAAGTAATATTTTTAAGTCAGTGTATTAGAAACCTCTGAATTGGCAGAAAATAGACTTTACTGTATATTTTAGAAATTGATAAAACAAATTAGTCATGAAATAGTGAGATAAATAATTACTAATCCATTATGTTCTATCTAATATAAAGAGCCCAACTTAATTTCTTTTCTACTGCAGTTACACTAAAATTGTACTATTTACACTAGATAGTATATTCAGTAGATCTGCAATCCTTTCCACATGTTAAATAACCTTATCAGAGTATTGTGGAATTTACAGTAACTCTTTTATAGTAAAATTGTTAGATCTTCTTTTCTAGTAATCTGAATTTCAGAAGATATTATTCATAGGATTTTACTAAGATTCCTTATGTGGTTTATCATATATATATACACACATATATATATGACAATATGATATATATAGTACAGTGACTTTCAATGTGTGTTTGGCAGAAGGTTAAAATTTGCAAAGTATTACTATGTTACCACAAAACATAGTTTACAGTCAAGTAGGTTAATAAAATGTAGGATTAATCACTTCAAATGATTTCTTGCACTGTGGAACCTCTAAGAGCATTTAAAATAACAAACTTTATTTTAAAATATTCAAAATTAGGGTATGTTTTTCAAAAGGTTTTCCAAGCTTCTTGGACAAATATTCAATTTTTAGGTGACATAGGATCAGTATTCAAAAGAAGTCTACTTAGGAAACATATTTCTTTAGAAAAAATTGGGGGCTAACAGTGCGTAATACTGTTTTAGATGTCAGTATCTGGCATTATACATTTGTGGCCTAATTTACTCAATTAACTCTTTTTGTATACTTCAAACTACCTTCATATATATATTGTGTGTCACTCAGTCATGTCCGACTCTTTATGACTCCATGAACTGTAGCCCACCAGGCTCCTCTGTTCGTGGAATTCTCCAGGCAAGATAATTGGAGTGGATTGCCATTTCCTTCTCCAGGTCATATATTATGTTTGGGGATAAAGGGAAAAGATCGTGTATGAATAAGATTTAAGAATGTATCAAAGCAAATATACACTGCCTTTTAAAATAATAAACATCTTATTTGTCCTGTGGCTTTTTTGGCACCTCAACATCCTAGACTTTAGCTTCATGTCAGTATTTGGAAACAAACAATCAATGTCCAGAACCATTCCTAAATCAACTGAATGAAGATCTCTGGGTTGAGGCCAGACATGGGTGGTTTTAAAAGCTCTCAACATGATTCTAATATACTTTGAACGTTGAGAAATATTGCTCATCTGACCTCATCTGAATGGAAAGAAATCAGTCCTCTGAGTTTAATCAGAATTGTCCTAAAATAATATACTGTATGAGATAGCGAAGCAAGTCCCTTCTCCTATAACACTTGTTATTTGACTCGTCTTCACATCCCATACTAGTTACTAAAATTCTTCTGGCAAAGTTTCATCATGATCTGAAACAGAACTGCCAATAGCAAGAGCAGAGGTGACAGGCAGCAGCTGAAGTTTGATGGCATTGGTTCAAGTTGGTTTTAGGGATGGATGGAGGAGGCAGAAACTTAGATGAGTGTTTCTCAGTCATGAAGTGGGGTATAGAAGAACATTTCGCAGTTATCCAAGGAGTGCTTCAATATATTCATGCCTGGCTAATTCTATCTCCTCCTCACCTACACACATCCTGATACAGTTGCCTTAGAAATGTTGTTTTACTCTCATATTTGCAGTGAGAATCACTAGCCTGGAAATTTATTTCAATTTCAGAATCCGTGGTGAGTATCATACATATTGATTAAAATGTAGTTAATTGTGAAAATGCAAATGCTATAAGAAAAGATAACACTGCCTTGTTTTTGTTTGTTACCTTGGTATAAAAAATTAGGACAAGAAAGAAGGATTTGAGAAATTTTGAAAGCCAGACAAGAAATGAAAATAAATGCTAAGTGGATATGAGACATGAAGGGAAAACAAGGATATATTTGAGAAGCTTGGAATCTTAGAGGCAATTTTTTCCTATTTTGATAGCTTACCATGTACCTGAGCATTGTAAAATGTATACAAAATGCCATAGAGAAAACAAAAGGTATACAAAAAATTTAAGGGCCTGTAAAGATGTATCCTCTAATAGTTTCATAAATTATTTGTCATTATTAAGACTCATGGTCTGATCGTATGTAAGATCATATGTTCTTGTTCAGAAGAATACAATCAGAAGGATTATTATGAAAATGAGAGCTTCCCTGATGGCTTAGTGTTAAAGAATCTGCCTTCCATGCAGGAGACACAGCAGATGTGGATTAGATACCTGGGTCAGAAAGATCCCTAGGAAGAGGGAATGGCAACCCACTCTAGTATTTTTGCTGGAAAATTCCGTAGACAGAGGAGCCAGACTGGCTGTAGTTCATGGGGTCACAGAATCAGACACAATTGATTAACTGGGCATGCATGCATATAGCTGAATTTCTTTGGAAACAGTAATAAAGAGATCATTTTAACAGCATGACCTTCCCTCCTTTTCAAAGTTAAACAGACAGTCGCTATTAATCAAGGTTACACTTTTCCAAGTTCTTAGTAGTCTAGTTTGGCATGAGTTAAATGAATTTGTTCTCTTAACTGCTTTTTCTTCAAATGATTTTATTGTTCAAAATACTTACTGTAGAAACTATATATTTCTAGTCTAGTCTATATATGATTTCCCTAGTGGCTCAGATGGTAAAGAATCTGGCTGCAATGCAAGAGACCTGGGTTCTATCCCCAGGTTGGGTATATCCCCAGGAGAAGAAAATGTCACCCTTTCCAATATTCTTGCCTGGAGAATCCCATGGACAGAGGAGCCGGGAGGGCTACAGTCCATGGGGTCACAAAGAGTGGGACATGACTGAGTGGCTTAACACTTTCACTTTCACAATATATGGTAATTAGGTTAAAACTAATATTGAGACAAGTATTCCGGAAGTAAAGCATCTCAAAGGGTGCTCTGTTTAATAAAATTAAACTGTAGTGGACAGGTACACTGAAGTCTATCAGATGACGTTTTTTCCACAAGGAACAAGAAAACCTCAAAATCATAAAATTCTTGAAATATTGGTCATCCAAAATTAATTTGACTGTGCTCAGTATTTTAGAACCCAATCTTTAAAAAAATTACCTTCCCTTCTGAAGAGACTGGAAAATGAGGCCGTCATTCTTTGCACTAAAAATAGTGCACTAAATAACTATTTCCAGTTTACCTCTAACATTGAAGAGGATCATCTAGAATTCATTGACTGTTCAAAGGAAAAATGAATGATATTTTTGATAGTCAAAAATAAATGCATGAGGATAGAAAGAAAATCAGGATAGTGAAAGTAATTTATTTGTGTATGAGAGAGACTCCTAGATAAGATATTAGGGAAGGCATTCACAGATGTGACAATATTAGGGAAACAATGAAATTTCTGGCTCAAAGATCTATGAAATATCTGCAGGAAATGTGTGAATCCCACTGTTTTCTAGCCTTTGTTGTTTCTAATGCAAAATCATTTGTTAATTGTAATTTTGTTTCTCTGTACATGTTTTTCTCTGGCTATATTGAATATTGAAAGTTTTCTTTATGTTTCAGCAATATAACTTTGATATATCTAGGTTTAGATATATTTGTGTTTATTTTACATAGACTTGTTGATCTTGGATCTGTAAATTAATATTTATAACATTAAATGTGGGAAATTTTTGTAACTTATTTGTTTAAATATTTTTACTGCAAACTTATCTTACTTCTGTCTAACTGGCAGTCACATACACCTCTATGTGTTTGATACTTGCTCATAGGTTTTCACACTTATGTATATTTTTCTTAAATCTTTGTGTCTCCTCATCCTTAAGATTGAATAATTTCTTTTGATGAAATTTGTTGATTTGCTTTTCTGTCATGGCAAATATGCTAATAAACTTATCTAGTACATTTTCAATTTCATTTATTATATTTTTCAATCCTGGAATTTTCATTTGGTTCTTTTTTCATATATTACTAAGTACTTATTCACATTTACTATTTGCTGAGTCATGTCATCATTCTTTAATCCTTTAAAAATAATTTCCTTTAGTTCTTTGAACATAATTATAAGAGCCATTAGAGGTCTTATTCTGTTGAATCTAACATCTGGTCCTTCTTATAGACTGACCTGTTTCTGAATACGAGTCACACTTTTCTCTTTGTTTGTTTGTCTTGTGAGGTTTTGTTGACAGTAGCTATTTTCGGTAATATAGTAAATACCTCAGCTTTTTAAGTTTTTTTCTTTTTTTTTTTGTTTCATATATATATATAGTAAATAACTCTGTATTCTGACTTTTCTACTACACATTTTAATTGCCCTTGATTATTTTATTTATTTGTTTAGAAACTTGTCAGTACTAAAGATGACAAAAGGAAGAGGAGTAAACATAAATGGGCTCTTATAAGCCATACTTGGGGTAATTTAAGCATCTCTTAAACAATACAATGGCAAAGGTATGTTATACCATATTAAAATAAAGACATAAATGAGTCTATGTAAGATACTAAAAAAGAGGGGAGATCACTCTTCTTTTAATAGAAGGCCTTAATGAAAAAGAAATAATACTAAATAAATTATAGAATAAAAATATTGCTGTTTCACAACTCCCAATTTAACTTAGAAAATAGATCATCAATGATTGATGAAAAACAGTGCCAACTCAAAACAGCAATCAGATATCATAAGACACTTGTTAGAATAATTTGAAAAAAAGTATCAATTACTGGTGAGAATGTGGAGCAACAGGAAATCTCATTGGTTGCTTTTAGGATTGAAAAATGCTATAGCTACTTTTGGAGACAGTTTGGCAGTTTCTTATAAAACTAAATGTAGTCTGACCATAGTATCCAGCAGTTGTACTTTATTTATTTATTTTTTCATTTATTTTTATTAGTTGGAGGCTAATTACTTTACAATATTGTAGTGGTTTTTGCCATACATTGACATGAATCAGCCATGGATTTACATGTATTCCCCATCCTGATCCCCCCTCCCACCTCCCTCTCTATCCAATCCCTCTGCCCAGTGCACCAGGCCTGAGCACTTGTCTCATGCATCCAGCCTGGGCTGGTGATCTTTTTCACCCTAGATAACATACATGTTTCGATGCTGTTCTCTCAAAACATTCCACCCTTGCCTTCTCCCACAGAGTCCAAAAGTCTGTTCTATACATCTGTGTCTCTTTTTCTGTTTTGCATATAGGGTTATCATTACCATCTTTCTAAATTCCATATATATGTGTTAGTATACTATATTGATCTTTATCTTTCTGGCTTACTTCACTCTGTATAATGGGCTCCAGTTTCATCCATCTCATTAGAACTGATTCAAATGAATTCTTTTTAATGGCTGAGTAATATTCCATGGTGTATATGTACCACAGCTTCCTTATCCATTCATCTGCTGATGGGCATCTAGGTTGCTTCCATGTTCAGGCTATTATAAACAGTGCTGCAATGAACATTGGGGAGTTGCACTTTATTTAGCCAACTGATTTGAAAGCTTATGTTTACCAAAATTCTACTTGTAAATATTTACAACAATCAATCCAAAATGAACCAGCCAAGATGTTCTTCAAAAATAAATGAATAAAAAGCCCTGTCATACTGTCATACAATAGAACATAGTTCATTGATAAAGAGAAATGATTGCAGTGGCATGAATGAAACTTAAAAGTGCATCACTAAATCAAAGAAGCCTATATGAAAAGGTTATATATCATTCCATTTATATGACGTTTTGGAATAGGTAAAAATTAAAGATGGAAAACATCAGGATTTGTCAGGGTTTTGTGAGAAATAAATAGAAGCACAGGGAATTTTGTTTCAGAAATGTGAAACTTTTCAGTATGATACTATAGTGATATATATATATTACACCATTGATTTGTCAAACCTGTAGAATTTTATAGCTGAAGAGCACAGCTTAATGTTTACATTTAAATTAGAAGGTCAGAGCATCCCAAGATGAAATGCAAATTGTGATAAAATAATTTATTGCATTACACATGTATGGCATCATTAAGGGAGGTGAGGGGGAAGTATGCTGACCCAAGTGGAGATTGGAAGACTAAAGACAAAAGGAATGGAACATAAGAACTGTTCTATAGTGAGTGAAGTTATTTCTCACACACCTGTGAGATAGCAAATCTGAATGAAACAACTGTACATGTACACTGAGACTGAAGAAGTACAATACATAAATGAATTATGAATGTTGGTAGATTTCTCATTGTTGGAGTGCAAGGTTACAAGCAAGAGAGCAAAGCTAGATGAAACAATTAAAAACTGACTTAATTTGAAGACATCAGTATGAACTCATGTTTAGCTTAATATTGACTTAATACACAAAGGAAAGTAGATATAGAAATAATTATAAATACAGGTTTTATATCATGTTTATATAATATATTATTTACTAATAGATTATTATTATGCATATGCAAAGATGTATTTCATTAGCTTATTTATTTTTGGCTGTGCTGGGCCCTTATTGCGGTGCAGGGGCTTTCTCTATTTGCGGTGCATGGGGGCTGCTCTCCGGTTGTGGGGTGTGGGCTTCTCACTGTGTGGCTTCTCTTGTTGTGGAGTACAGACTGTAGGGTGTGCAGGCTCAGGAGTTGCAGCTCGTGGGCTCCAGACTGCAGGCTCAGTTGTGACGCACAGGCTCAGTTGCCCTGTTGCGTGTGGGATCTTAACTGGTGAGGGTTTGAACCCATTTCGCCTGCATTGGCAGGAGGATTCTTTAGCATGGGACCACTAGGAAAGTCCTCATAGATTCATTTTGAAGTTCTGTATTCTCAAAAAGCCTGGAAGCAATGACACCTAAATAGCAATAAAGATACCCAGAACCCAAAATTCCCTGTAGTAGAAGAAATGAGGACTCCTTGTAGAAATGTATGATTATAAGTCTGGGATAGGAAATAAACATGATAAGCCTGGACCGTCTTGTACCACAAAGTAATGGAATATGTCAGAGAAGCACAGTTGAATTTGCTGCTAGTGTGACCAAACCTGGAACAATTTGAACAAGAAAATAATGTATGTAGATAACTATAGTGTAAGGCAAAAAAATATCTTTAAGCCTACGGTTATACAAGTAAGTGATTGAATAAATACATGAAATGGAGAGAATAGACAAATCTTCATATATAAGAAATAAAAAATCAGTTACAAAGATACTCCTTTTTTCAGGAGGTGGAACATAGAACTCCATTGCTTAAGTGTGGGCTGCCCATGGTGATTTCCTACCAATAAAATATACCAGTAAAATATAGAAAGAAAGGAAAGGAGTAACTCTACAGTGGTGAAATCTGACAAATACTACCCTAGCCATGTGACCAAGGCTCATATCCATAGTCATAAGTCGTGTCGATAGCATGAATCCCTGATATGATGTGATGCACATTACCTCTGTGGCTTTTCTTTCCCCAAATCAATAATTCCAGTGTAACCATAAGAAAACATCAGCCAAACCAGAGACATTCTGCAAAATACTTGATTAGCCCTCCTCGAAACTGTCAACTGTCTTGTCATAGAAGAAAAGTATGAGAAACTGTCATCTAAAGAAATCTAAGGAAACATGATGACTAAATGTAAGGTGATATCCTGGGTGGGTTTCTGGATTGAGAAAAATAACATTAGATAAAAAATAAAATAATACAACTAAAGTATGGACTTGAGGTAATAATACATCAACATTGGTTCATTAGTTATATCATTCAATGCAAGATGTTAAAAACTGGGCAGGCAGTCTACTTATGGTAAATATAATAACTTTCTGTATCATCTTTATATATATATATATATATGTAAATATAAAACTGTTATATAATTAAAATTTTATTGAAAAGAAAACATTGGGAAAAGTTCAGTGAGTAAAAGGATGTTCAAATAGTTCAAAGATTCACTGCACGAATTGCTTTTTCTTTACAGGAGGAGGGAAGGTATCTTTGTGGTGAGAAACCTAGAGGATAACGCTTTAATCAAATGAGCAAATTTTTCATTGCCAAATATTGAATATACACCATATGCCTCCTGATATGCTGCACAGAGATTAATGCAGCATCACTATTTCTGACAAGAATCTTTAACCTGATTTCATTATGAGGATACCATTAGACAAATGCACATTATGTAATGTTCTGCAAAATAACTAAAATGTATGAGATAGCTAAAGCATTCTTAGCTGAAGGGCTTCAGATTAAAATTATTTAGTTTTTTACCTAGCACACTGTTTCCATGGGGTGATTGGAAAGAGCTTGATAGAATAAATGCCACCAGGGATTCAAATCTAAGGATGAATTGGAAGGGTCAATTGGACCAAGTAACAGAACAGAACACGTTATGGTCAATTGATACATTACTGCATAAGAGGAAAGAAAAAAAAAATACAAACCTTTCCTAAGAATTTAGATCAGAGGAGTCAGAAATGAGCAGGCATAGTATCAGCAATTTCAGGTTTGAAATTTACCTAATGCTGCAGCTTTGTGTTAATTCTAAAAAGGACTGTGATCAGAAGCTTTCTTCTACTTCATGATCTCAGTTATAAGAAATATTCGACTATTTTTCTCTATTTTTATCTATATACCTATAGATAAAGTAATCACATAAACAATTTTGGACCATAAGATTTCTTTTAAAATGGAAGAGGTTATCTCATGGACGGAGGAGCCTGGTAGGCTACAGTCCATGTGGTCACTGGAGAGTCAGACACGACTGAGCGACTTCACTTTCACTTTTCACTTTCATGCATTGGAGAAGGAAATGGCAACCCACTCCAGTGTTTTTGCCTGGAGAATCCCAGGGACAGAGAGGAGCGTGGTGGGCTGCCGTCTATGGGGTCGCACAGAGTCCGACATGATTGAAGCGACTTTAGCAGCAGCAGCGTTCATCATTTTAAAAATATGTCTGACATAATGATTTTTAAATATAGGAAATGGTTTTATGTTCATTTAGCAGGTAGATCAGTTATGAAATCCTTATTGATGAAAACGTTAAATATTGCTTTGGTTATGCCAACGGATTTGAAGCTTTTGACTCTGAACCACTTTCACTATTTGATCATAAATCCTAGCATCTTTGGTTACATTTTATAAAATTAAGTAAAATGACAAAGTGTAATAAAGTTCTGTAAAGGGACAAATATGTAAAGACACTATGTTTATGCTTTTTCTTATTTGTTTTTTTGGTATTTTGGATTTCAGTAAATCTCTTAGAAAACCCATATTTAATAAACACGTACTGTAAATAATCCAAATCCTGGAAAGTAACTAGGTTGCATTCTTATCATCAAGCCCTGCACTTGTATAGCTGCGCTTGAAGCCAGTTTTCTTCTTTTTTCTGGCTCTGTGATCTCTTTTCTAGCACCTCAGTCCTGTAAATTTCTGGCAGAGGCTCCCTAGAATTGTTATTTGACAGCCTCAAGCTTTGCAGGCCCCCTGTGGCTGGTTATAACAGGCAGTTGCATAAGGAGAAAAATACAGTTGCCAGCTAGTACTGAGGAGAACCATAACACAGACACCTTGAGACTCATATTCAGTTAACCTTCTCTGCCTCCAAGCTTTTTCATAACAAAACCACTGCCATCTACAAAAGTTATAGTCAATTCAACAAATATTTACAGAGCTCCTACTGTGTGTGGAGTGGGTACTCTGCTAGAGTAAGGAGGCTAAGAGAAAAGGGAATGGAGGTGACTGATGAAAAGAAGGGGGGAATCTTCAAGTTTGAGCTTTGGGGTTAAATAAAATGTATTCAAGTAATCTTAACTTTTCCCTCATTGGCCTGTGACCTTAAGCAAGTTAACTTCTGCAATTTTTTTTTCCATTTGGACAGAACTAAAGAGAATTTTTTAAAGGTAAATTTAAGTATGCAACCATATTTAAATTTTATAAGTCAGTAACAAAAATTAAAATTAAATACAGTGAATAAATGTAACATTTTAAATTCTGTGCCTGTACCTTGTGACTGAGAATAAAAATTGAATATAACTAGTTCTAGGGAGCAAACCAGAGTTGTGGAAACATAGGTAAAACTTGCTGAGAGGAGACATTCAGTTAGTCTGCACTAGGTGGGGATCAAAAGTTCAGGTTGTCTGCTGGATCTGAATTATGTATTCATAGAGTGCCTTGATGGCATGCCAGAACAGAATATTGCATTCATTCATGGAACTGCAATCTAAGTGGGGTCATCAAAAATTTAATAGCAGATTATAAGAGGATACAGGATGAAATGTGTTAAAAAGAGATGCAAGCCACACATAGCCAGAAAACTAGAATAATTTATCCCAGCTAAGTTGGATGGTGATAACAGGAAAAGTTTCATAGGAGAGCTAGCATTGAATTGGGCCTAGCGATGCTAGTGGTGGCATCAGAGGCAGTGAATGGGAAACTTGAGCAGTATTAACTAGGTGAGAGCAGAGGGAATGTTAAAGAAACACAAAAGTATCATGGAAATTATGAGTACACCAGAGGGTTATGGTTTATGCGTGCTGTTGGTGATGAGTTTATAGTCAACAAGAGGGCAGAGAAAGTTGCATAACTAATCTAGGGAGAAAGTTTGAATAAGGAAGAAAAATGAAGCCTGAGGACTTAACCTTGGAGTATGTCAGTGTTTGGAGTTTGGGAAGAGCAAGTAGATCTAGCAGTAGACAATGAAAAGAAGACATATATGTAAATGTTCTCATCAGTTCAGTTAAGTCACTCAGTTGTGTGACTCTTTGCGACCCCATGAATCGCAGCACACCAGGTCTCCCTGTCCATCACCAACTCCCGGAGTTTACTCAAACTCATGTCCATTGAGTCAGTGATGCCATCCAACCATCTCATCCTCTGTTGTCCCCTTCTTTTCCCACTTTCAATCTTTCCCAGCATCAAGGTCTTTTCAAATGAGTCAGTTTTTGCATCAGGTGGCCAAAGTATTGCAGTTTCAGCTTCAGCATCAGTCCTTCCAATGAATATCCAGAACTTTTTTCCTTTAGGATGGACTGATTGGATCTCCTTGCAGTTCAAGGGACTCTCAAGAGTCTTCTTGAACACCATAGCTCAAAAGCATCAGTTCTTCAGCCCTCAGCTTTCTTTATAGTCCAGCACTCACATCCATACAATACTACTGGAAAAACCATAACCTTGACTAGACAGACTGTGTTCTCATAACAAAAACAAAATTGTAGCCCTATATGGTGGTGGATGTTAACTAGACTAATTGTGATCATTTTACAATACACACAACTATCAAGTCATTATACTATATCCTTGAAACTAGTATAAAGTATGATAACTATACTTCAGTAAAAAAAAAAAAGAGGACATCTATGGGGTAGAAAATGAGCGAGTGAGGTATGGAAATTAAAAAGGAAAGAAGAAAGTAACCAAGAATAGGCATTTATCATCTGTATGAAATGCTGCTGAGATTTGAGTAAAAAGGAGACAGATAAATAGCGGATAGTTGACCTAGCATGATGCATGTCTTTGGTGATTATGAGTGATTGGTGAATGGATTGGATGGGGCTGAAAACCTCTGCTAGTTTCTTGAGAGGACAGAGTTGAGGAATTGAAGACAGGCAGTATTGACAGCTTTTCTAAGGAATTTTGTCGTAAAATTGTTTCATATTTTTTTATCCTAAAGCCTAGCACAGAAATGTGGCTGTGAATGGAGGGAAGGAGACTCAGTCAAAGCTTCAGAACTGGAAGCTTCAAGTATGAGAATCAGGAGGTTTGATAACTTTCTTCCCTGTCCTGTGGACAGTGTGGGATTTTATTACACATAATAAAACCAGCACCTAGAACAAATCAGGGAAGACAACTATGCAGACTTCTGACTGGTTAGTGTAATCACATGCCAGTATGTTTCTAATGAATCTTTCCTCAGCCTAAGTTAATTAAAGTGGAATTTGTGTAATCTAAATAGACCTGGATGATTGAGTAGTAAAATATAATCAGCTAAACTTCCCAAATATTAACTGTGGGATGTCAAAAACATCAGCAAATTTTGGAGATTCAGACCTAGAATTCATCAACAAACTCAAAACTATAGTTTCCTAGTTTGGAATAGAGAGGACATAGTGAAATCATTAGTTAAGAAGGAGAATTGCTCAGTTTGTGTGCCCAGGTATGGTAGAAGTATTTTCAGTATGTATATAAAACAATATTGTAGAATACATACATGTGAAGAACAGCTGAGTAAAGTCCATGGAAGAAAATTTCAAGAAAGGTATTCCAAGACGTGGAGGAGAACCAAAAATGTAATGTCATAAGATCTAAGGAGTGGTTAAGTATTTTAGGGAAGTAATACATTGCCAAGTGTGTCAATTTTTTTCAAAGAGATTAATTATGATAAAACCATTGGGCTTGACAGTGAGGAGCTTTGAGAAAGCAGTTTTACTTTAAATAGTAGAGATGAAAGAGGGATGAGATTATCAGGTTAATATGTACATTGACAGAGAGGAGATAGCAAGGGAGAAGTCATTTAAGTGAAAGGACAGAGAAAGATGGTAACTAGAGGGAAAACTCAGAATGAAAGAGAAGGATCTTAAATAGTATTGATGGGGGAGCATATTTGGTGAGTATAGGGGAGCTGGGGAGGAGGAGAGACTGTAAAGCAAACAAGTAATAGATACAGCAAGGATACGAATGCCAACAGGGGAGAAAGAGTTAGTATTAGATGTCTCCATTGCTTTTCTTCAAATAATTTCATCAGTACCACCTTTCTAGATTCCATATATATGCATTAGTATATGATGTTTGTTTTTCTCTTTCTGACTTACTTCACTAACACAATACTGTAAACCAATTATCCTCCAATTAAAAATAAATTAATTTTTAAAAAAAGAAAAAAAAGTGAAGCAGCATTACATGTACTTACATGGAACAATCCCCAGTATAGAAAACTTTAAGGAAATGAACAATGCACGTAATATTTTTCTTAAAAATAGTATGTATTTCAGAATGAAAAGTTAAAAATTATTTAAAATATTTATGGATATATATGTATGTGTTTGTGTGCATGTGTATGTATGGATATATGTGTTGTGCTTCTGTGTGCATAGAATATCTATGGGAATAGAAACAAGGAACTAAAAACAGATCTAGGTAGAGGGGTTGGGTGGACTGGACATGGAGGTTAGGAGATGGGAGATTTACTTTTCTGTGTTTACTCTTTGGAACATTTTAGTTTTATAATTGTGAGTTACCAGGTCAAACAATAAACTGGGGTGAAAATTAAAAAAAAAAAAAAAGCATTAGAATGAAGGTAGGCCATGTGTTTGTTGAAAGTAAAATGACAGAAAAAAAATGCAGAAATCTTTTAGGTGAAAAGTGGGAAATTTATGTTTTGAAAATGATAACTAAGAGGAAAGGGGCCAGATATAGAAAAATGATAAGGCAACAGGTCAGTCAAAGGAGCAAATAAGGTAGATAATTATCCAGAAATGAATAAACAATGCTACTTCCTTCCTTCTGCCACTTCTTCCATTCACCCCCTCCTTGATTTACAACTAGTTTTAGATATGTTAAACACTCAGAGGCTGTGCCATCAAAGGGTAGACAAATAAAAGAACAAAAATACTGGATTTTGCTTTGGTATCCAAGAGGATGACTTTGGATTACACACCACAGAGAACACTGCTTTCTCAACACAAGAATCAACCTTTCCAGGATGTTTTCTTGGTGTACAAGCAAGAACTGAGGACTATTAATTAGCTGGTGGAAGTCTTTCTGTAAGAGATGACTGGTTTTAGAGGACATAGGCAGTTTCTACAGGGCACCCAACTTTATGTTGCCCCACCCTTGTGATTAGAAAGGGTTTCCCTTAAGAACCATCATCCTCCTTTACAAAAAAGATTTGAGATACCAGAAATACTTGCTTCAGAGTATTATAAATGAATATGCACATATATAAAAATACCATCCATTTACAAGTTATGGATTACCCTCAAGTTTACTGCTCGTTCTTCATTTGAACTCTGCATCAACAGGAAAACACATTTACTCTGTGGCCTATGACTCTGATACACTGAGACTTTGTAATTGCTCTACATTCCTGAGTAATCATTTTCTGATGGGTTTATTGCCACCTCTGCCTTATCAGGGCATGGCTCTGTTATGGACCCTAGTGATAAATTACCCTTTGGAGAGGGATAAGACAGTGCCACTTTAACAAGTGCAATAAAACACTTTTTATATTGGGAGAGTTCAGTGCATTTTCCATTCATCATACACCCTCAGTGATTTTACACAGATTTTACACTGTTGATTAGCTCATTAGTGGGGTTAATTGGATACATTAACTGGCAGAATTACAGCTTGACTATGAACCAGAGGCTGCAGCATTATAAATGACAGACAAACCGCAGACATGCATGACCAGCCTGAAGGAAGTTCTTCTCTTTGATTAACTTTCATTAGATTTTAATTTTCCCCCCTCCCCACTCCTGTAATTGGCTCCACATGAATATTTACTATGGGTTGGATAAGTGAATAGATGGCATGAATACCTATTTTCAATATCTCCTCTCCTTCTACTATAAGCTTTCCTGAAAAATAATAAGAAAAAAGAGCAGTTTAGGAAAATGATGGAAATAGTCTCCAGGAAATCAAGAAATGAATGTCTAGAAATTCAGTAAATTCTCTGCTTTCAAAAACCGTACTTTTATGAATCCTTGGTAATGCATAGTGTGACTAATTGTTCCCTCATGGACTGCACTTCAATATCACAGGGAAACTTTTAACAATACAGATTCCTGGACTATACAGCAAACTTATTAAATAAAAACTTATAAAATAGACCCAGGAATCTTTAAAATTAACAAATTCCCCAGCTGATCTTACAGTGAGTTTTACATTATGGTTAGAATAGCATGTTAGTTTGTATTGAACACCAAACAGTGTGAAATACACCCTTAATTAAATGACTGTAAATGGATGTGATACCATTTGGAGAAAGGCCAAGGTCTTTTTAAGAAACAATAGAACATTTTTTCTGTAGTTTAGTTTCCTATCAGACTCAGGTTTTAAGTTTGTTGAAGTCTTTCTGAGTCTCTTCTCCCATCTTTCTTTAACTTGTTTACGTCTACTAGTTGTGATTGTCTTTATGAAATTTTTAGTTTTATTTTTTTCTGTCGAAATTGTATTTGTTGTGGTGGAAACTATAAGTAGAAAAACTGTGTGTAATTTACCTATGTTTTATATAAGATAGCGGTTGGCAGTGGAAAGCACTCTAGACTAGGAAGGTGGACCTGGGCTCCAGTTTCAGTTCTGTGCTCTGGGTGCTCAGTTGCGTTTGACTCTTTGTGACCCTGTGGACTATAGCCCACCAGGCTCCGCTGTCTATGGGGTTTCTGCAGCCAAGAATACTGGAGTGGGTAGCCTATCCTTTCGCCAAGGATCGAACCAGGGTCTCCTGCTTTGCGGGCAGGTTCTTTATCAGCCGAGCCACCAGGAAAGCCAGTTCTGTTACTCCCTTTTTAGACACCTTAAGAAAGTTTCAAATTCTCTGGTCCTCAGTTTATGATTCTTAAATTGGAAATCCGTCGTATCTGATAGTAGGATCAGGAAAGGATCAGCTCCAAAGGAGGGGGAGGCAGCTCGTTCATTAGGCAGCTAGTTTACAAAGCAGCTGATATACAAAAAAGGAAGGGAATTTCATGTGGACAGCATGTGCAAACTGCGTGGAGAACAGGGATGTTGGGATTACAGGTAACTTGGTGATGGTTACAGGTAACTCACCCCTACCTGATACCCTTCAGGTCGTGGAACAGGCATGAAGCAGACACTGCATGAGGAGAAGGCAGAAGATAAAATAATTATTTGCAGTTCTAGGGGAAAAAAGCATAGGGAAAGAATGGGGAAAAAAGTAAAAACAGAAAGTTTTGTCTGTGAATTCTAAGAGAACAGAAAGCCAGGAGGGCTTGGGAGAGAGAGAAAAGTCTCCTTGTTTGGTGTAACAGGGAGAGAGAGAAAGGACGGTTATTAGGAAATCTACATAAAAATGCATGGAAGTGATTACCAAGTTACTGCTTAGTTGGGACTTAATGAATGATTTAATGAACTGAACCCAAAGGCTGCGTTTACAGTGACTCTAAGTTCTGGAATTCAGTATTGATTTGCATTCCATAATAAAGATTTTATTGTAAAAAATGTTTCCAGAGAATAAAGATTGTAATGACAGTGTTTTCAGTGACTTTCAGTAGGTGTGAAGTAAAACTGCTAAGATGTGTTATGACTTTTGTGACCAAGATACTGTAATGTGTTTAGGTGACCTTGAAACCAGAGACAGTACATCAAAAGGTCCACATGTCAGTGACTTATATGTTTAGGAAACTTTAGGTATCTGGCATGTCATTACTTTTCAGAAAAAAAAAATATTCTTTGTACTATTTTGGAGGGGGACCCTCAGGCACTAATTTCACCTTTTTGGGTAATTAATACTTTGGTTTCAGCTACCTTGATGAACTTTTTGTTAATAACCACCCCCAGATATGGCATTGCTCTCTCCTAAAACTCAAAAACCAAACAGTTTCTAAATATATTCATTTAAAAATATTCTCTGTGCTATGAGAACCAAATAAAATGTAATACATTAAGTAAAGCTCTTCCTGTTCAACTAGGTCTCTCTCTTTTCTGAACTTCTGTAGCATGCTATGTGTGCACCTTATGAGGTACTTATCTTATTTTACCTTCTGTCCTAGTTATTTGCACGTGAATTTTATCTTCCTTCCTAGATGACCTGTTTCTGGAGGACAGAGATGATGTTTAATAAAATGTAGAATAGACACACAGTTAATCATTATAATTCTCATAATATACATAAAGATCTGTTGAGAACAAAGGTATACCAAGCAGAACACAGAATGAGATAGACGTTGATTGCAGTGTCCTTCAGAGTTCATATATCGAACTCAATGGATCTCACAGCTTGGAGCAAAAGTTGTGCATGTACACTTAATATTGGAGTAACTATTTTTATATCTTAGTAGACTATAAAACAACTAGAAATAAAGGTCAATAAAATGCATATTTTGAAAGTTATTGGAACAGAGCAATAAAATATTTTGTAGAATATATTGTAGATTAATCTTGGTCATGCTGAGAAATGAAACTAAGTTTAAGACAAATAGACAGACACAAATTGAACAATGTATTGAAATGAAATCACAAAGTAAAACGAAATATATATTTAAATATACATAGTATAGGAGAGGATATTGCTTTAATATTGTTCTGGAAAGCAATTGAGAACCAATGAAAAAGATTAAAGAGCAAAAAAATGTTGGAAATACATTTAGAATGTGGACAAGGTATCTCACCTTTTTATTTCTCTAGTTGCAACTTGAAAAAGCCTTATTGTTCCCTGTTTTGTACAGTGGAGTTCAGAGCTTATACCTCCTGATATTGGCTAATGTAGTACATAAGACGATCACCTAGATCATAAAGAGCATTGGGAGAAGAACTCTGCAAGTGAGTGGGGGCTAGAAATCATTCTGTTGCTTTGTACCTTCCCTGGAGCCTGGGTGGGCACTTTGGACATAGAGCACAGTTTTATTTCTCTACTACATAATGTGACTTCCTTAGGTTCTTGTTCAGTGCACTCATTACCCACCGACATGAATCCCAAGTTGCTCAGCTGGAGTCCTGTCACTGCTGAAAGTTATCATTAGTCCTCTCTAAATCCAGAATCTAGTCCACACCCATTTCTTGTTGTGGATGTGAAGTTTCTCAAAACAGGATTGTATGACAAAACCCACTGAAAAAAAACAAAAACAAAAACAAACAGGATTACACAGTGAGTATCATGATGAGTTTCTGTCTGACCAAATCTTGTCACATTTTGAGACTATGACTTCATTTGGTCTATGTTGAAATCAGTGCCAATGTATAATCTGTCATTATACCTGTTTAAATACCTATAATTTGGAAGAAAGTAAGTCAATGGAAAATTAGCTAAAAAGTTGAGTATATATTTTCAAAACTCAACATGTTTATTCACAAATCATTCATTCTATTTGTTCCTCTTATTGAGAAAATATTCTACAAATTATTATAATAGTAATATATAGAAACAGAGCAGACTTATTATTGCTTGTTAGTATGTATAAAATATGAAAATGGATACATATTTTAAACAATGATATAGGAAATCAAGCTAGTACACTACAATATGAAATCTGAATCTTGTTTTTCTGGAAATAACTTGCCTTCTTGACAACTTCATTATCAAGCATAAGCCCTTATCCATACTAGGCACTATATAAATACTCATTGCAAGAATAAGTGTGTCTGCTGAAGACAGAAGGTTTTAGCAAGCATAAATAAAGCACAACAGTTCTGTACAGTAAATGAACAGTTGTAGCTGAATCAGAATCCAAAATGCAGTATTATTTTGAAAGCACGATATACTGACAATGGAATATGTGAGGATACCCTTTGTTTGGTACACTAGTGAGGCAAAATCTGGGAGTTAGTGATGGACAGGGAGGCCTGGAATGCTGCGATTCATGGGGTCACAACGAGTCGGACACGACTGAGTGACTGAACTGATCTGAAGGCTTCTTTAGAGAAACAGAACCAATAGGATACAAAAAACAATTTATTATGGGATATTGGCTCGTGTGACTATAGAGGCTGAGAAGTCACATGATTCTCTGTCTGTAAGCTGGAGATCCAGAAAAGCCAGTGGCTTAATTTAGCTCAAGTCCAGAGACTTGATGATATGTCCCAGTTGAAGCAGAGGAAGAAAAAAGGGACACATTTCTTCTTTCATTGACCTTTTTGTGCTGTTCAAATATTCAACAGATTGAATGATGCCCCCTCACAGAGGGGAGAGCTACGTACTTTACTGAGTCCACAGATTCAAATGCATATCTCACCTGGGCACACTCACAAGCACTTCCAAAAATAATGATTAACCAGTTATGTAGGCATTCCTTGATCTAGCCAAGTTGATATATAAAAATTAATCTTACAAATGGTTTAATGAAGTTATAGTAATTGAGTAATTTAGTTATTACTCAATAAATTACACAACTTGAGTTATTATTCAATAAATTACTCACTTGTGTCCATGAACTCACAAGAATCAGACATGACTTAGTGACTAAACCACCACGATATTATAATAAATTCCTACTCTTTAGTTGCTATGAGCTGTGTATATAGCTTGGAAATAAAGGATCTTTGATGTTGAAAGCATGGATGATACTGCATATGTACAAGGCTCAATTTGGGACTACAGAGTTAATAAGAAGCTGTGTCTGCTCTTAAGGATTTATAATTTAGTAGATGTTCTTAGTGCAGAGAACTTCATACAAACACTCTTAATGAAAACTGGCATTTGACAGTATTACCTATTGATAAGTAGGTATAAGTCAGTATGTACACACACACACACACACACACACACACACACACACACACTTGCAATCTTCTGAGACACAGGAATTAGAATATCCAGTATAGCTGGATAATAATTCAGGCAGTCTTGAGACCAAACAGCCATTTTATGTATTTTCCACACCAGTGTTTTCTTCCAGAATTGTGAATGTCTGTCTTTTATTGCTGGTTCTTTGTTGGTTCTTTGTTGCCCCAGATCATGGTGCTTCTTGAAAGCTGCTGGTGAATGAACAATTTTGTTTCTATTCCCAGGATAACATCTGTAGGAAAACAACTCAGGCAGATATATTCACTTATACTAGCAAATGCTACTTTTTTTTTTATTTGCAGAAAGTTGTTTGAGGCGTGATTATGCAGCACCTGCTAAGATGTTGGCTGTTTCTTTCCCTGTTAGGAAGATGTGGTTCTGATGACCCTAGTTGTTTTGGGAAGAATAAGGGTAGTGATTAGGTGGTTATTGTCTCTCATTCGAAGGCAGATTTCTGGCTGAGACATCTTATTTTCAGTATAAAGTGTTTATATAAATGAGAAAAATGCCATACTCACACAAATCCTTGAAATGTCACATTCCTAGTATTTCAATCTGAATCTTATATTCCTCACAATAAATTCATCTCTGCAAAATGTCCAATCAATCCTTTCAACCCTTCCGCTATCATTCTAATTTAATTAAACACCGTTACAGTAAAATTATCATCTTTCCTGTGATAATTAAATTAATCTTGTATTCTGTTGCCTTAAATAATGAAAAAAAAGTTTATAAAAAATGAACTCAGTACTGAATATTTTAAGCTTTTCCATCTTATCACTTTCACTATGTAAATATACTTTAACTGTTTAGCCCCTGAATTACTTAAATTCCCTTTGCCTTAGTTGAGGCTGCTGATCCCACCTTCATGACTTTCTCTATGATCTCATCTTATGTACAATATCTTTCTTCTTTGATTTCTTCTCTAGATAGGTCAACCTTCTCATTTTGATCACATGCGCATAATTTGATCTCTTTCTCATGAAGAGTCTTCTCTTAGTCGTTAACCATAGTTTCATTTTCTACCTTCCTTTACCCTGCTAAGTGTACCAGTGTTTGATTTAGCTAGACTCCCTATCTATCCCTTACAATTATATTTGTCCCATAGAAAATTCCAGTGAACTGTCGGTGAATGTGAAGACAAAACTGCCTTTGCATTTAAATTTCTATCTCCTTGTGTTAGTCTGTAGTTACCAATGGCTGCTTCCTTCATGGTAAGCCACAGCTCCAGACGGGCTACACCTTCTGTAACTCTAAGTCTTGCCATGTTCAGAGAAACATATGTCACCAGCTGTTGTCAATTCTTAGGATTCTTCACCTTCTTTTTTGGTGTCCTATAAATGTGTCCAGACAACTGTAAAGCATCCTTTTATTAAACTCTTTTTCAGTCACCTTATATGAGTATGCCATATATGTTTCTTGTGGGAATTCCTCTAGATACAGTCTGCCCAACCCTAACAACATCAGTAAAGACTAAATAAACAACAAGTGAAAAAGTAGGACGTCTCAGTAAAGAAATAGAAGCCATAAAGTGGACCCAAATGAAAATTTTAGAACTGAAAAAATATGTTAACCACTAGTAAAATTGGGTAAAGAACACACAGAATTTCTCTGTATTGTTTTTACAACAGCATGTAAATGTAGTTATTTCAAAATCAGAAGTTTGATTTAAAATATCTATTTTAGAAGGACAGAAAAAAATTTACCTTGAAAGTATCAATATTTAGATGAAAAAAAAAAAGCCTCCAAATAATCAAATTATAATTTCTTTTTCTTTATGACCTTTTAAAACAGCTTTATAGGTATGCTTACATATAAAAAAAAACTTGCACACATTTAGCATATATGTATATATACAATTTGATGAGTTTGGATGTATGCATACACATGTGAAACTATCAACATGATCAAGGTAATAAACATAACTGTACCTCCATAAGTTTCCTCATGCTCCTTTGATTTTGTTGTGTGTGTTTTATATCACAGCTTTAATCACTAAATCACAGTACTGTAAATCACTATATTTGAAAATCCTTAACAATGTTCTCTATGCCTGTAATCTAACTCCTAATATCTTTACAGCTTGTTCCTTTGGAAAATGAACATGCTCATGAAAAATAAGTAACTACTCTTATCTTTTAATTATTAAGCATTAGTAGCAATGCTTTATGTAATAGGGATACTGATGGGTAGCCATGGATCAGACTAGTTAGGGGCTTATATGTATGATCTGGAATGGATTTGGGATTTTATTATAAATGTGAGTCAGATTAAGATTGAGAATCAGGTTGCAAATTAAGACTAAGTTTGCATGAGTATTAGCATATTATCTTTGTATGTACTCTCACTTGACAAATAAAAATTTTTCATATTATAAAATCTGTTCTCTGAAAATCTTCATTCCTAATTTGATTTACCTAAATTACTTAAATATATTTTTCTCTACCTTCTAATTATAGAAGCATTGTCATATATTCTTCTAATATGTGCTAATCTAAATTTAAATTTAGACCTTTAGTTCATTTAAATCAATTTTGTTGTATGATATAAAATGAAAAACTTATATTTATTTTCTTCTAAATAAAATATCCAGCACCCTAACACAATTTTTGGAATACCATTATTCCCTACTTGGGTCGTATTATTATTACATTTATATTATTGTTTTCACACAACTCCTTGAATCAATTGTTTCACTTTCTATCATTTCATTAACTTCTTAGACTTTTATTATACAAATATCATGCTATTATGATTAAAGAAGCTTGATAGACAAGGTACAGGTTCAGTTCAGTTCAATTGCTCAGTCGTGTTAAACTCCTTGCGGCCCCATGAGCCGCCAGGCCTCCCTGTCCATCACCAATTCCCAGAGTTTACCGAAATTCATGTCCATTGAGTCGGTGAGGCCATCTAACCATCTCATCCTCTGTTGTCCCATTGTTTTCCTGCCTTCAATCTTTCCCAAAGCAGGGTCTTTTAAAATGAATCAGCTGTTTGCATCAGGTGGCCAAAATATGAAGTCTCAGCTTCAACATCAGTCCTTCCAATGAACACCCAGGACTGATATCCTTTAGAACAGACTGGTTGGATCTCCTTACAGTCCAAGGGACCCTCAAGAGTCCTCTCCAACACCACAGGTGAAAAGCATCAATTCTTCGGTACTCAGCTTTCTTTATACTCCAACTCTCACATCCATACACGACTACTGGAAAAACCATAGCCTTGACTAGATGAACCTTTGTTGACAAAGTAATGTCTCGGCTTTTTAATATACTGTCTAGGTTGGTCATAGCTTTCCTTCCAAGAAGTAAGCGTCTTTTAATTTCATGGCTGCACTCACCACCTACAATGATTTTGGAGCACAAGAAAAGAAAGTCTGCCACTGTTTTCACTGTTTCCCCGTCTATTTGCCTTGAAGTGATGGGACCAGATGCCATGACCTTGGTTTTCTGAATGTTGAGCTTTTTTTTTTTGAATGTTGAGCTTTAAACCAACTTTTTCACTCTCCTCTTTCACTTTCATCAAGAGGCTTTTTAGTTCTTCTTCACTTTCTGCCATAAGGGTGGTGTCATCTGCATATATGAGGTTATTGGTATTTCTTCCGGCAATCTTGATTCCAGCTTGTGCTTCATCCAACCCAGCGTTTCTCATGATGTACTCTGCATGTAAATTAAATAAGCAAGGTGACGATATACAGCCTGACGTACTCCATTTCCTATTTGGGACCAGTCTGTTGTTCCATGCCCAGTTCTAACTATTGCTTCCTGACCTGCATAAAGGTTTCTCAAGAGGCAGGTCAGGTGGTCTGGTATTCCTATCTCTTTCAGAATTTTCCACAGTTTATTGTGATCCACACAGTCAAAAGCTTTGGCACAGTCAATAAAGTAGAAATAGATGTCTTTCTGGAACTCTCTTGCTTTTTTGATGATCCAGCGGATGTTGGCAATTTGATCTCTGGTTCCTCTGCCTTTTCTAAATCCAGCTTGAACATCTGGAAGTTCACGGTTCACATATTGCTGAAACTTGGCTTGGAGAATTTTGAGGATTATTTTACTAGCGTGTGAGATGAGTGCAATTGTGCTGTAGTTTGAGCATTCTTTGGTATTTTCTTTCTTTGGGATTGGAATGAAAATGGATCTTTTCCAGTCCTGTGGCCACTGCTGAGTTTTCCAAATTTGCTGACATATTGAGTGCAGCACTTTCACAGCATCATCTTTCAGGGTTTGAAATAGCGCAACTGGAATTCCTTCACCTCCACTAGCTTTGTTCTTAGTGAAACTTCCTAAGGCCCACTTGACTTCACATTCCAGGATGTCTGACTCTAGGTGAGCGATCACACCTTTGTGATTATCTGTGTCGTGAAGATCTTTTTTGTTTATTTTTTTTGTATTTTTTATTACTTATTCATTTAAAAAGTTTGTTTAGCAATTTCATATTTTATTCTCCCATATATACTTTAGAATCACTTGCAATAAAAAAGCCCTTTGTAGTTCCAACATTAATGTGATTCTGTAATTAATGTAATCTGTAATTAATGTTGCTATTGAATACAAATCTTTATGTGGCTTTTTAACTATTTATAATGTTATGCTTTTCCTCATTTATTTAGACATCTACAACAAAAGTGTATTTTTCTGTTGTGTGTGTGTGCTTCTGCAATTTTTAAAATAAGGTTTTGGTGACAGGATCATCCCAGTATTATAAAATAAGCTGAAGGGCTTTTCATGTCATTCTGCTGTGAAGTTTTGTAAAATATGAAGGGTTTGTCTGTCATCTGAGTGTATGTTAACATTCACAAGTAAAACTACCTGGAACTTGTGTCTTTTACAGTCATGTACCTTTGAAAATCTTTTCTTCTAATGCTTTCAAACGTTGAATCTTTGATCTCTTCTTAGACCAGTTATTATGATATATATTTTGCTAGAAAATCATGAAAGTTGTCATGAATTAGCATAGAACTGTCACTTATAATAATTTAAATCCCTTTGAAGCCTGTAGTTCTATCTTCTTTCTCAACTCTGAGGTTGTACATATTAGTATCTTTTTCTTTCTTTCTTGTTTTACTCTTAATGAGATGTGACTTTTTAAGTAAAGAGAAGGTGACTCTATTCAGAGTTTCATACTCATTTTTTTTTCACTTCAACATAATCTAAACTTTTATCATTATACTAATGTAATTTTTAGTTTATGTTGATTCTTTCCTTTTATAAACTTAATATGGCCCATGTAGTTTCTTTTGTTTCTGAAAAGGAAAGAATTTACATGAATACAATCAGTTTCTTAAAGAAGCTTTGATAGGATATAATGTTTCTTATTGCCAAATTCAGACTTAAATTGAAGAAAGTGGGGAAAAGCACTAGACCACTCAGGTATGACCTAAATCAAATCCCTTTTGATTATACAGTGGAAGTAAGAAATAGATTTAAGGGGCTAGATCTGATAGACAGAGTGCCTGATGAACTATGGATGGAGGTTTGTGACATTGTACAGGAGACAGGGAGCAAGATAATTCCCAAGAAAAAGAGATGCAAGAAAGCAAAATGGCTGTCTGAGGAGGCCTTACAAATAGCTGTGAAAGAAGGGAAGTGAAAAGCAAAGGAGAAAAGGCAAGATATACCCATTTGAATGCAGAGTTCCAAAGAATAGCAAGGAGAGATAAGAAAGCCTTCCTCAGTGATCATTGCAAAGAAATAGAGGAAAACAATAGAATGGGAAAGACTAGAGATCTCTTTAAGAAAATTAGAGATACCAAGGGAACATTTCATGCAAAGATGGGCTCAGTAAAAGACAGAAATGGTATGGACCTAACAGAAGCAGAAGATATTATGAAGCAATAGCAAGAATACACAGAAGAACTGTACAAAAAAGATCCTCATGATCCAGATACTCACGATAGTGTGATCACTCACCTAGAGCCAGACATCCTGGAATGTGAAGTCAAGTGGATCTTAGGAAGCATCACTACAAGCAAAGTTAGTGGAGGTGATAGAATTCCAGTTGAGCTATGTAAAATTGTCAAAGATGATGCTGTGAAAGTGCTGCACTCAATATGTCAGCAAAATTGGAAAATTCAGCAGTGGCCACGGAACTGGAAAAGTTCCAATGGCAGAGCAAGGTAATGCCAAAGAATGCTCAAACTATAGCACAATTGCACTCATCTCACACGCTAGTAAAGTAATGCTCAGAATTCTTCAAGGCTTCAGCAATATGTGAACCATGAACTTCCAGATGTTCAAGCTGATTTTAGAAAAGTCAGAGGAACCAGAGATCAATTGCCAACATCCACTGGATCATTGAAAAAGCAAGAGAGTTCCAGAAAAACAATTATTTCTGCTTTATTGACTATGCCAAAGCCCCTGACTGTGTGGATTACAATAAACTGTGGAAAATTCTGAAAGAGATGGGATACCAGACCACCTGACCTGCCCCTTGAGAAACTTGTATGCAGGTCAGGAAGGAACAGTTAGAACTGGACATGGTACAACAGACTGGTCCCAAATAGGAAAAGGAGTATGTCAAGGCTGTATATTGTCACCATACTTATTTAACTTATATGCACAATATATCATGGGAAATGCTGGGTTGGATGAAGCACAAACTGGAATCAAGATTGCTGGGAGAAATATTAATAACCTCATATATGCAGATGACACCACCCTTATGGCAGAAAGTGAAGAAGAACTAAAGAGCCTCTTGAAAGTGAAAGAGGAGAGTGAAGAAGTTGGCTTATACTCAACATTCAGAAAACTAAGATCATGCCATCCAGTCCACTCACTTCATGGCAAACAGATGGGGAAACAGTGGACGACTTTATTTTTCTGGGCTCCAGAATCACTGCAGATGGTGACTGCAGCCAAGAAACTAAAAGATGCTTACTTCTTGGAAGGAAAGTTATGACCAACCTAGACAGCATATTAAAAAGCAGAGACATGACTTTGCCAGCAAAGATCCATCTAGTCAAGGCTATGGTTTTTTCCAGTAGTCATGTATGGATGTGAGACTTGGACTGTAAAGAAAGCTAAGCACCAAAGAATTGATGCTTTTGAACTGTGGTGTTGGAGAAGACTCTTGAGAATCCCTTGGACTGCAAGGAGGTCCAACCAGTCCATCCTAAAGGAGATCAGTCCTGGGTGTTCATTGGAAGGACTGATGTTGAAGCTGAAACTCCAATACTTTGGCCACCTGATGCGAAGAGCTGACTCAAGAAAAGACCCTGTTGCTGGGAAAGATTGAGGGCAGGAGGAGAAGGGGATGACAATGGGTGAGATGGCTGGATGGCATCCCCAACTCAATGGACATGAGTTTGTGTAATCTGTGAGTTGGTGATGGACAGGGAGGTCTGGCATGCTGCAATCCATGAAGTTGTAGAGTTGGACAGGACTGAGTGAATGAACTGAACTGAACTGATCATTTCTTTAAAAGTCTCTTTTAATTTATAGATGGTTTCCATTTTAAAATTTAGTTTAATGTTAAGCTAGTTTTGTTAACTTCTATGTTTTTTGCATTAACATCTGAAAACATGGTCTCTAAAAATCACTGAGGCTATCTTTGCTACTCATATACAAAATTTTTGTAAAAGCTCCATCAACAAAAGAGAGAAGAATGTGTTTTTCTGTTTGTTGGTTCAGACATCATTTTTCCTTTGGGTTTATGTTCAAGTTTTCAGATTATTTTTTTCTACCCCTATAGTGACAGAGATTATAAGTATTAGAAAAAGCTACATTAAAAGCATCTGGATCAGATGCTCTGTAAAGTGATGTGCTATCTTCATCTCTCTTTCTAGTCCTGGAGCTACTCTGTGATTCAGATTATGTAATATGATTTTAGCTGCCTCCCCTTCTGTTTGAATTGGTGTTTCTTTCTGTTGCTGTTAGCAAACATGTTATTCAAATTCAAAACATTTTTATATTTATCTTTTCTATTTCAGATCAAATCTTATTAATAACCCCAATTCCTACTCATTTTGTTTTTAATGCACTTAAGGTATATATACACAGAAGCCTTCATGATTTTAAAGGATCGAGGTGCACAATTAATTTACCAAGAGTTGACACCTTAAAGGTACGTTAAAAATATCTATAAATCAAAACTCATAAAGCACATTAACATTTTTAAACAGAAAATCCCAAAGGCCACTTAGAGGGGGATGCATATGGGCTTTCTCTCTAAATGCCTCATATAGTTTCTTTTTAATATTTTCTACTTTGATATTTTGACAAGAGAAAACCCTACCATTATATGTCTGCTTTATATAAACCATTTAAAGCAATATGAGAAAAATCAATCTGAATTCAAAATGCATTTTAAGTGCTATTATAATAAAACAGCTGTCTATATATAATATAGGTGCCCATGTTTAAGATGCTTAAAGAAATGTACTACATCCATAAAAGATAATGTAGATATAAAAATATTGATTTTTCAAAATATAGAGAGTAGGAAATGCATTATTGAGTGGATATAATTTCTAAAATTTACCTGAGTGAAAATTCAAGAATAAGAGTACATTTCTGGGATACTCTTTTATGTGATTTCATTCACAAAAGTAAGGAATGGTTACCAAGCAGCAGTCCTTCCCAATATTAAGCACACCAAGACATTGCACACACAAGCTCATGTATAATTGAGCATGCACACATATACAGTTGCACACACAGGACGTTACCTGCACATACACACAGACACTAGATATCTCTAATTTTGGGGACCTTGTTAGCAGGTTTTTCCAGGGTGAAGTATGCATAAGAAAAATTTGAAGATACTTTAAAAAATATTTCTAAGTCACCGGACACACAAACACGCTTCTTTGAAATAAATACTGAGTTCTGCCGACCCTTGATATAATAATAACATTAGGAATATCACTTATTTTGTCCCATTATTTCTAAAATTTAGTAAAGTTTTAATCAACTTCTCCCCCCCCCCCCCCCCCAAGGTTACACCCATTTAAAGGAAGAGACTTTCTACAAAGAAGGAATAGTATGAATGGAACTATGTAGACAATAAGTAAGGTGATGACACATTATGAGGGGCAAAAACCTCTCCTCTCTTTTTCTTCATTATCACCCCCATCTCTGTCATGTTAAAAGAGATTGCCTTTGTCTAAGAGATGTTAATGTTTCTAAATCTAATGCCCTCAGATCCCATTCACTTCCCTTTGCATCTAGAATAAATATCTGGCTATGCTTTTTGAGGACATATTGACCATTTGTAGTGAATTAAAGAATGTGATTTTGAAGGACAAGGGACCCTGGCTTGCTACAGTTCATAGGGTGGCAAAGAGTCAGACAACTTAGAGACTGAACAACACCACCAAGGAATGTGAGGGGCCTAGGATAGTTTGTTTGTTTGTTGGTTCCTAAGTGACTGAGTGTGTTACAGGCTTTTGTTAAAGGTACAGAACTAAAGGAGATCAGTCCTGGGTGTTCACTGGAAGGACTGATGCTGAAGCTGAAACTCCAATACTTTGGCCACCTCATGTGAAGAGTTGACTCATCGGAAAAGACCCTGATGCTGGGAGGGATTGGGGGCAGGAGAAGGGGGTGACAGAGGATGAGATGGCTGGATGGCATCACTGACACGATGGACATGTGTTTGAGTAAACTCTGGGAGTTGGTGATGGACAGGGAGGCCTGGCATGCTGCGATTCATGGGGTTGCAAAGAGTCAGACACGACTGAGCTAGTGAACTGAACCGAACTGAACTGAAAAAACTTAGGAGGGTCAGCAGGTCTGAGGGGCAGAAAAGTGGGTTCTGTGTTAGCCTTCTGAGTTTTGGATGACTGTGATAGTACTTAGTGGTTATAATCCCCAGTACAGTTGCCCACTACTTTCTGTATGCCCAGATGTTCTCTAAATTTTTATGATAATATCTATAGTATTTTACCTCACTTCAATTAGTTTACTAAATTTCGAACCTTCAAAGTCAAGATGTGAATGTTTTTACTTCACAGAATCTCATGCATTGTCTGATACGTGATAAGTGTAATAGGAGGTAGAATCAAACTGTTTTCTTTCTCAAAATGTTTATGAAGGCTCAAATGCCAAGAACAATATAGTTGTTTTCATTGCTATATCATTCTAATGGTCCTAAACACTTTTGTAAGATGTGTGAAGAGATAGCAATAAGATATTACCAGCATTAATTCACTTCTCCCTTTTCTTGTTATTTTTATAAATGGGGTTGGGGTATTGTACAGGAAAGGGTGTGATAACTTTGGGGGAATGATTGTTGGAGTGATGTGACATTTGCTCTCCCTACCTTTTGGAGGAAGAAAATAAAGCACATCTCTGTCACCTCAGGTCAGGTGAGTGGGGATTCAAGGAAATAGTTTGGAAAGCTTTATATGAGTCTTCTGAAGACTCAGGGATATTGAAGCCTGGTATCTTTCTCCTCTATGAGAAGTCAAAAGGTAAAAACACTTTGATTAATTATGTTTCAACCATCAAAACAAAACAAGAGAGGACTGTGATCAAGGAAGCCACATTTCTTCCAGAAGTATTGGAAATGAGTGTGTTAACCTGATGAAATTTTGGAAGGTGATTGGCCTAGGGTCACCTAGGAAACAGTCCTAAAATGGGTAAGTGATTTCTATCAGAAGGATGAGTATGTGCAGACCATGCCCTGAGGAGGAATTGGTAAAAAAGGGAATGGGTGAATGTCAAGAGGATTACAGGTACAAGTTCCATTGGGAGGGTCTCTGAGGAACTCACAGAAATCACATAAGAGAAAGCCGAAAGTTATTCCTTTGTCACCCTGACAGCACTGAAACCAAATTACGAGTTTACCAACCTAGTGAGGTCTGTGCTATCTCTTATCTCTCTTGCAACCATCACTTCAGTTTAGTTCAGTCACTCAGTTGTGTCCAACTCTTTGAGACCCCATGGACCACAGAACACCGGGCCTCCCTGTCCAACACCAACTCCTGGAGTTTACCTGGACTAATGTCTATTGAATCAGTGATGCCATCCAACCATCTCATCTTCTGTCAGCCCGTTCTTCTCCTGCCTTCAATCTTTTCCATCATCAGGGTCTTTTCCAATGAGTCAGTTCTTCGCATAAAGTGGCCAAAATATTGGAGTTTCAGCTTCAACATCAGTCCTTCCAATGAACACTCAGGACTGATTTCCTTTAGGATGGACAGGTTGGATCTCCCTGCAGTCCAAGGGGCTTTCAAGAGTCTCCTCCAACACCCAGTCCAAAAGCATCAATTCTTCGACGCTCAGCTTTCTTTGTAGTCCAACTCTCACAGCCATACATGACCACTGGAAAAACCATAGCCTTGACTAGATGGACCTTTATTGGCAAAGTAATGCTCTGCTTTTTAATATGCTGTCTAAGGTTGGTCATAACTTTCCTTCCAAGGAGTAAGTGTCTTTTAATTCCATGGCTGCAATCACCATCTGCAGTGATTTTGGAGCCCAGAAAAATAAAGTCAGCCACTGTTTCCACTGTTTCCCCATCTATTTGCCATGAAGTTATGGGACCTGATGTCATGATCTTAGTTTTCTGAATGTTGAGCTTTAAGCCAAGTTTTTCACTCTCCTCTTTAAATTTCATCAAGAGGCTCTTTAGTTCTTCTTCACTTTCTGCCATGAGAGTGGTGGCATTTGCAGATCTGAGGTTATTGATATTTCTCCTGGCAATCTTGATTCTAGCTTATGCTTCATCCAGCCCAGTGTTTCTCAAGATGTTTTCTGCATATAAGTTAAATAAGTGAGTGTCAATATACAGCCTTGATGTACTCTTTTCCTGATTTGGAACCAGTCTGTTGTTCCATGTCCAGTTCTAACTGTTCCTTCCTGACCTGCATACAGATTTCTCAAGAGGCAGGTCAGGTGGTCTAGTTTCGAATCTATTTAAGAATTTCCACAGTTTGTTGTGATCCACATAGTCAAAGGCTTTGGCATAGTCAATAAAGCAGAAATAGATGTTTTTCTGGAACTCTCTTGCTTTTTCAATCAATAAAACACAATCACAGAAAACTAACCAATCTAATCACATAGCCTTGTCTAACTCAGTGAAACTAAGCCATGCCATTAGGGTCACCCAAGACAGATGGGTCATGGTGGAGAATTCTGACAAAATGTGGTCCACTGGAGAAGGGAATGGCAAACCACTTCAGTATTCTTGCCTTGAGAACCCCATGAAAAGTATGAAAAGGCAAAAAGATAGGACACTGAAAGATTAACTCCCCAGGTTGGTAGGAACCCAAAATGCTACTGGAGATCAGTGGAGAAATAACTCCAGAAAGAATGCAGAGATGGAGCCAAAGCAAAAACAACACCCAGTTGTGGATGTGAGTGGTGATGGAGCAAGGTCCGATGCTGTAAAGAGCAATATTGCATAGGAACCTGGAATGTTAGGTCCATGAATCAAGGCAAATTGGAAGTGGTCAAACAGGAGATGGCAAGAGTGAACATTGACATTTTAGGAATCAGTGAATTAAAATGGACTGGAATGGGTGAATTTAACTCAGATGACCATTATATCTACTACTGTGGGCAAGAATTCCTTAGAAAAAATGGAGTAGCCATCATAGTCAACAAAAGAGTCCGAAATGCAGTACTTGGATGCAATCTCAAAAGCAGCAGAATGATCTCTGTTTGTTTTCAAGGCAAATCATTCAATATCACAGTAATCCAAGTCTATACCCCTACCTGCAATGCTGAAGAAGCTGAAGTTGAATGGTTCTATGAAGACCTTGCAGCCATAGCAACCCAGTAAAAGTCAGCACACGAGGGGGAGGAGATGTGGTTTTCTAAGTATGGTCCCTGACAAGCGGCAGCAACAGTGCCATCAGGGAACTAGTTAGAAATCTTTCTTAAACCTCATCAGACTGACTGAATGAGAAGTTTTCAGACTTAGATACAGCAGCCACTCTAATACACTGTATAGTTGATTCATGCTGATTCATAGGGGAGTGTGATAGCCACTGTGTTAAGAGAATGAAGAGGTGGGTGTCACACTGTGCTACACTTGTCTGTGGCAGGCCTGAGATGTAGAAGGAAAAGAACTCTCAAGCAGATCAGTTGGACTTTTGGATAGGAAATGATTTTTAAATAACTGAAACTGAGGCTTACCCTTGCACCATAAAGGACTAAAGAATCGATGGGCCATGCTTGATAGAAGAGGAAGGAATGAGATTAGAGAGTGTGTTTGATAAGGAAAGGGGAAAAACAGAGTTGCTTTCCAATTTTTTCCCCTACAGAGCTCAGTTCATTCAATACACTTGACAGGAATGTGTCAAATAAATGTGTTCATAAATTTGAGTAAATGCACAAGTCTGAAACATAAATGAAAAGCAGAGGAAGAGATAATGAGTTTGTTGTCTACTGCACATGGATGCTAGTTAAAGCCATGAGAAATGTGGAGATTTATAAAAAGGTCAGGAAACCAAAGACGGGAGTCTGGAAACATCAGTATTTAAATAAGAGCTGGAGAAAGAAGTTATCATGAGATAGATGGGAAAAAATAAAAAGAATTGTTAGAGATGTTAAAGAAAAACTAAGAGAAGTAGTAAAATATGTGGCAACGAAGATTTAATTATAAGGAAAATAACAAAAAAGAAAATGGACTGAGTTTAATTTTCTGTAGAGATTCAATAGTACTAGATGTGAAAATGTGGATTAATTTTTTTCCAAGAGTCTTAGAAAGCAACAGAAGTAAGGAAAGTCAAAAGCTGGGGATTGGAGGTAAAAAAAACAAAGGAAAGCATTTAATTCGCATGAGTCAGAATGTGTGGATGTTTATATGTTTTAGGTTAACAGCCTTTAGACATAAAGATACTCAGAATTTAGGAACATGTTGTAGTGATACAACATAACCCAGAGGAGTAGAGGAAGGAAGGGATAATAGGCATCAGTTAAATAGCTGGTTGTTTAAACAGAATTTCATAATGGTTCATTAACAACAGCAACTGAATGACTATTAATTATTGAAGTGTAGTATTTAGATAGTGGTATAAGATTTCCATAAGCTGATCACCTAAAGCAATAAAATTTAAATAATTCATGAGAGGAGATCTTATGCTACAAAGTATTAGCTAATTCCTTATTAGCCCATTCACATAGAATTTCAAGCAACTTCCACTGTTCCTGATGATATAATCCATTCCCGCCATGAACTTTTGCTTGTCTTTTTTTAGTATGGGACTAGGTGTACTAGAAGAATTATACCATCTTCCCAATCATATCCACATGGCTTCCCTTTTTATGTGTATTTTGGAAATTGTATATCCTACTTAATGATTGTAGTAAGGACTGTAGCTGCTTGTATGGGAACTGAAAACTCTAATGAAATTATATAGAATTTTCAGTCTTATGGTTCAAAGCTTTTGCTTTCTCAGTCATTTACTTTTTAATTCTTTAAACAAGCAATTATTATGGTACAGTTGGGTATGGTAACACAACAGGGCACAGGGCATGCATACTCCTGCCTTCATGGAAATTCAAGCGTCCTGAGGAGGATGTGGGGGTCCCCTGGTGGTTCCGCTGGTAAAAAATCTGCCTGCAGTGCAGGAGATCCTGGTTCAGCTCCTGGGTCCTGAAGACCCACTGAAGAACGGATAGGCTGCCCACCCCAGTGGTCTTGGGCTTCAGTTGAAGAGGAGATGGTCAGATGGTTAGCTGCCTGCTGGGATGAGGTAACTGCCTTTTGTGTGGGTGCGCAGATAAGGGGCTGATGGAGGTAATGGGGGGGAAGCTATAGAGGAGAGGGTAGGTAAGGCATGAGTCCAGGGGAATAGGCATCCTCAGCTGACAGTAATGATGTAAATATTTATTTATTGTGATATAAGTATTTAGTCAAGAGGAGTGAGTGCTCCAAGAAGGTAGGTGGAACATTAACATAACACAAAGGCCTAGAAATCACACAGAACAGCCTAGAAGGAGTTAAATAGGTAAGAATTTACTGTGGTAATCTTAATGAGAGCAATGATGGTCTATATTTTACTCATAGCAAAGTGGATGAGGATAAGTAAACAAATGTAAATAACTGCATATTGAGCCAAGGCTACTGGGTGATCTTATCCAATAAGGAGAAAACCTTACTCTCCTAATCTCTTCCCGCAATTGGATCGATTAGCCCAGGGTGTTGTGGTCATACCACTGCCTTGCCTGCCCTGGATAAGGTAAATCAAGGATGAAACAGGCCTCAGATATATGGCTGGGTCTGAGAAATGGTCCCTCCATTATCAAAATCTCTTTAGTGCAAAATACAGAGGGAATATTGAGAGAGGGTACAGATCATATGGAAAAGAGTTCTGTAACTGCCACCCTTGGAGGTGAGAAAGTGAATTAATGGTCTGATAGAGTGACGTCAGGAGATCACCGGCAAACCAGTGTGTTGTCCCATGCAGAGTCTGTCTGCACAAGACACTGACTGTTCAGTGTGGAAGCCATCTCACAGATTTCAGACCCTGATGGGACAGCTTGTTCATAACAGGGGATTTGTGGCGAATTCTCTGGTGGTCCAATGGCTAGGGCTCCATGATTTCATTTCCGAGGACCCAGGGTTGGATTCCTGGTAAGGGATCTGTGATCTTAAAAGCTGCATGATGTATCCCTCTCCACAACCACAATTTTTTTTTTAAAGGGATTCCCTTTCTTATCAAGATGACACATGATGGTATTACCCATATAAAGTAGGAGAAAGTTAGGAGAAACACAGTTTGGAATTGTTTTAGAAATCAAGCATATTCATATAGTGTATTATTACCATAGAGTTAAAATATCTTGAGGAATGACCAAGTTTAGAATATGGCTATGGAGATGGGTGTTTCAGGTGGAACGAATAGGATGGTCATTCAGAATGTTGGGTCAAGGAACTGGAAGTGCAGTTCTGGAAGTGCACTTAGGAACTGGAAGTGCTGTAGGTAATTTTTTATATAGCCATGTATTGACTCAGTATGACAGTAAGGTTTGAATGTAGTAAGATGAGAAAAGCTGGTAGCAAAGTTATTAGTGGAAAAGAGGAGAGTGATAAGAATGAGGAATGAAAGCATGAGGAACGGTAACTTGTTGTATAGCCAACTGGCATAGGCCTCCAAAAGCAGTGGAGTGATTTTTTTATATGAGAAATCATCAACAATGGCTTGGAAAAGCCACGAGGAACCAAGATTACACCAATCTCATCTATTAGCTATGCAGGAGTGTAAGAACGTGGTAAATTCCTCTTGAATGTTCTGCAGAGAAATCTGTTTCCACAAGGCCACAAATTTAAAGTGAGAGG
Source organism: Muntiacus reevesi (assembly GCF_963930625.1). Lineage (NCBI taxonomy): Eukaryota > Metazoa > Chordata > Mammalia > Artiodactyla > Cervidae > Muntiacus > Muntiacus reevesi. The sequence continues at coordinate 26,804,251 of NC_089264.1, forward strand.
ATGAGACTAGTGGAATAGTTTTCAAAATTCACAGTGGAAATATTTGGGAGCAAGATTAAGAAGAAATAAAGCATTGCATGTGTTTATTGTTAGAACATGACACAATAACTTATGGAAAAATCTTGCACCTTGAGTGCTGGCCAAGAGTTTCAAGGATGTTGAAGAATGGTAGATAGTAAACCTTGTATAATAGGCTGCATTTAATAATAAGACATATGCAAAGAGAAAACTATGCAAAGTTGGCTGTAAGGATAACCATAAGTGTTGTTATATTGAAGTCGCAAAACCCACTCTGATAGGTCATCAGTTAAAGAACAGGTTTCCAAAGTGTTTGGAGTTTTATATGCCTTTAATACATTTATGAAACCACTCAACTAGATACACGATTATAATACTATGAGGCAGATTTTCTTATGTGGAAAACCTAATCATATTTTATAATCATTAACCACTACTATCCTTACATGTAAACCTTTTTTTTTTTTTTTTTTCCCACGATTTCAGAGGTCATACTTTTGGCTAAGAGAATAGATATTCTAATTCTGTTACCACTAAAATTTTACCAATGTAATTCTTTTCCTCTAGGTTAACAGTAAAAATGTGAATATTTAATTAATATTAGTATTTTGCTATATGATCAAATTCCCAATGTCCATTGGATCACTGAAAAAGCAAGAGAGTTCCAGAAAAACATCTAATTCTGCTTTATTGACTACACTAAAGCCTTTGACTGTGGTTCACAACAAACTGTGGAAAATTCTGAAAGAGATGGGAATACCAGACCACCTGACCTGCCTCCTGAGAAATCTGTATGCAGATCAGGAAGCAACAGTTAGAACTGAACATGGAACAACAGGCTGTTTCCAAATTGGAAAAGGAGGACGTCAAGTCTATATATTGTTACCCTGATTATTTAACTTATATGCAGAGTATATCATGTGAAATGCCAGGCTGGATGAAGCCCAAGCTGGAATCAAGATTGCTGGGAGAAATATCAATAACCTCAGATATGCAGATGACACCACCCTTATGGCAGAAAGCAAAGACAAACTAAAGATCCTCTTGATGAAAGTGAAAGAGGAGAGTGAAAACGTTGATTTAAGACTCAACATTCAGAAAACCAATATCATGGCATCTGGTCCCATCACTTCATGGCAAATAGATGGGGAAACAATGGAAATAGTGGGAGACTTTATTTTTTGGGCTCCATAATCACTGCAGATGGTGAGTACAGCCATGAAATTAAAAGATGCTTCCTCCTTGGAAGAAAAGCTATGACCAACCTAGACAGCATATTAAAAAGCAGAGACATTACTTTGCCAGCAAAGGTCTGTCTAATCAAAGCTGTGGTTTTCCCAGTAGTCATGTATACATGTGAGATTTGGACTATAAAGAAAGCTGAGTGGGGAAGAATTGATGCTTTTGAACTGTGGTGCTGGAGGAGACTCTTAAGAGTCCCTTGAACTGCAAGGAGATCCAACCAGTCCATCCTAAAGGAAATCTGTCCTGAATACTCATTGGAAGGACTGATGCTAAAGCTGAAACTCCAAAACTTTGGCCACCGGATGCAAAAAACTGACTCATTTGAAAACACCCTGATGTTTCATTCTTTTACAAGTGGTTGACCAGTTTTCCCAGCACCACTTGTTAAAAAGTTGTCTTTTTTCCATTGTATATCCTTGCCTCCTTTGTCAAAGATAAGGTGTCCATAGGTTCGTGGATTTATCTCTGGGCTTTCTATTCTGTTCCATTGATCTATATTTCTGTCTTTGTGCCAGTACCATACTGTCTTGATGACTGTAGTAGAGTCTGAAGTCAGGCAGGTTGATTCCTCCAGTTCCATTCTTCTTTCTCAAGATTACTTTGGCTATTCGTGGTTTTCTGTATTTCCATACAAATTGTGAAATTATTTGTTCTAGTTCTGTGAAAAATACCGTTGGTAGCTTGATAGGGATTGCATTGAATCTATAGATTGCTTTGGGTAGAATAGCCATTTTGACAATATTGATTCTTCCAATCCATGAACACGGTATGTTTCTCCATCTGTTTGCGTCCTCTTTGATTTCTTTCATCAGTGTTTTATAGATTTCTATGTATAGGTCTTTAGTATCTTTAGGTAGATATACTCCTAAGTATTTTATTCTTTTTGTTGCAATGGTGAATGGTATTGTTTCCTTAATTTCTCTTTCTGTTTTCTCATTGTTAGTGTATAGAAATGCAAGGGATTTCTGTGTGTTAATTTTATATCCTGCAACTTTACTATATTCGTTGATTAGCTCTAGTAATTTTCTGGAAGAGTCTTTAGGGTTTTCTATGTAGAGGATCATGTCATCTGCAAACAGCGAGAGTTTCACTTCTTCTTTTCCTATCTGGATTCCTTTTACTTCTTTTTCTGCTCTGATTGCTGTGGCCAAAACTTCCAACACTATATTGAATAGCAGTGGTGAGAGTGGGCACCCTTGTCTTGTTCCTGATTTCAGGGGAAATGCTTTCAATTTTTCACCATTGAGGGTGATGCTTGCTGTGGGTTTGTCACATATAGTTTTTTTTATGTTGAGGTATGTTCCCTCTCTTCCTGCTTTCTGGAGAGTTTTAATTATAAATGAGTGTTGAATTTTGTTGAAGGCTTTTTCTGCATCTATTGAGATAATCATATGGTTTTTATCTTTCAATTTGTTACTGTGGTGTACTACATTGATTGACTTGCAGATATTAAAGAATCCTTGCATTCCTGGGATAAAGCCCACTTGGTCATGATGTATGATCTTTTTAATATGTTGTTGGATTCTGTTTGCTAGAATTTTGTTAAGGATTTTTGCATCTATGTTCATCAGTGATATTGGCCTGTAGTTTTCTTTTTTTGTGGCATCTTTGTCTGGTTTTGGAATTAGGGTGATGGTGGCCCCATAGAATGAGTTTGGAAGTTTACCTTCTTCTGCAATTTTCTGGAAGAGTTTGAGTAAGATAGGTGTTAGCTCTTCTCTAAATTTTTGGTAGAATTCAGCTGTGAAGCCATCTGGTCCTGGGCTTTTGTTTGCTGGAAGATTTTTGATTACAGTTTCGATTTCCTTGCTTGTGATGGTTCTGTTAAGATCTTCTATTTCTTCCTGGTTCAGTTTTGGAAAGTTATACTTTTCTAAGAATTTGTCCATTTCATCCAAGTTGTCCATTTTATTGGCATAGAGCTGCTGGTAGTAGTCTCTTATGATCCTTTGGATTTCAGTGTTGTCTGTTGTGATCTCACCCTTTTCATTTCTTATTTTGTTAATTTGGCTCTTCTCTCTTTGTTTCTTAATGAGTCTTGCTAATGGTTTGTCAATTTTGTTTATTTTTTCAAAAAACCAACTTTTAGCTTTGTTGATTTTTGCTATGGTCTCTTTAGTTTCTTTTTCATTTATTTCTGCCCTGATTTTTAAGATTTCTTTTCTTCTGCTAACCCTGGGGTTCTTCATTTCTTCCTTCTCTAATTGCTTTAGGTGTAGAGTTAGGTTATTTATTTGGCTTTTTTCTTGTTTCTTGATATAAGCCTGTAATGCTATGAACCTTCCCCTTAGCACTGCTTTTACAGTGTCCCATAGGTTTTGGGTTGTTGTGTTTTCATTTTCCTTCATTTCTATACATATTTTGATTTCTTTTTTGATTTCTTCTATGATTTGTTGGTTATTCAGAAGCATGCTATTTAGCCTCCATATGTTTGAATTTTTAACAATTTTTTTCCTGGAATTGAGATCTAATCTTACTGCACTGTGGCCAGAAAAGATGACTGGAATGATTTCAATTTTTCTGAATTTTCCAAGACCAGATTTATGGCCCAGGATGTGATCTATTCTGGAGAAGGTTCCGTGTGCACTTGAGAAAAAGGTGAAATTGATTGTTTTGGGGTGAAATGTCCTATAGATATCAATTAGGTCTAGCTGGTCCATTGTATCATTTAAGGTTTGTGTTTCCTTATTGATTTTCTGTTTAGTTGATCTATCCATAGTTGTGAGTAGGGTATTAAAGTCTCCCACTATTAGAATGAAACTAGAACACTTTCTAACACCATACACAAAAATAAACTCAAAATGGATTAAAGATCTAAATGTAAGACCAGAAACTATAAAACTCCTAGAGGAGAACATAGGCAAAACACTCTCCGACATAAATCTCAGCAGGGTCCTCTATGACCCACCTCCCAGAATATTGGAAATAAAAGCAAAACTAAACAAATGGGACCTAATGAAACTTAAAAGCTTTTGCACTACAAAGGAAACTATAAGTAAGGTGAAAAGACAGCCCTCAGATTGGGAGAAAATAATAGCAAATGAAGAAACAGACAAAGGATTAATATCAAAAATATACAAGCAACTCCTGAAGCTCAATTCCAGAAAAATAAATGACCCAATCAAAAAATGGGCCAAAGAACTAAACAGACATTTCTCCAAAGAAGACATACAGATGGCTAACAAACACATGAAAAGATGCTCAACATCACTCATTATTAGAGAAATGCAAATCAAAACCACAATGAGGTACCATTACACGCCAGTCAGGATGGCTGCTATCCAAAAGTCTACAAGCAATAAATGCTGGAGAGGGTGTGGAGAAAAGGGAACCCTCTTACACTGTTGGTGGGAATGCAAACTAGTAAAGCCACTATGGAAAACAGTGTGGAGATTTCTTTAAAAACTGGAAATAGAACTGCCATATGACCCAGCAATCCCACTTCTGGGCATACACACCGAGGAAACCAGATCTGAAATAGACACGTCGACCACAATGTTCGTCGCAGCACTGTTTATAATAGCCAGGACATGGAAGCAACCTAGATGCCCATCAGCAGACGAATGGATAAGGAAGCTGTGGTACATATACACCATGGAATATTACTCAGCTGTTAAAAAGAATTCATTTGAATCAGTTCTAATGAGATGGACGAAACTGGAGCCCATTATACAGAGTGAAGTAAGCCAGAAAGATAAAGAACATTACAGCATACTAACACATATATATGGAATTTAGAAAGATGGTAATGATAACCCTATATGCAAAACAGAAAAAGAGACACAGAAGTACAGAACAGACTTTTGAACTCTGTGGGAGAAGGTGAGGGTGGGATGTTTCAAAAGAACAGCATGTATATTATCTATGGTGAAACAGATCACTAGCCCAGGTGAGATGCATGAGACAAGTGCTCGGGCCTGGTGCACTGGGAGGACCCAGAGGAGTCGGGTGGAGAGGGAGGTGGGAAGAGGGATCGGGATGGGGAATACGTGTAACTCTATGGCTGATTTGTGACAATGTATGCCAAAACCCACTGAAATGTTGTGAAGTAATTGGCCTCCAACTAATAAAATAAAATTAAATAAAAAAAAAAAAGAAAAGACCCTGATGCTGGGAATGATTGAAGGCCAAAGGAGAAGGGGCTGACAGAGGATGAGATGGTTGGATGGCATCACCAACTCAATGGACATGAGTTTGATTAAACTCCAGGTGTTGGTGATGGACAGGGAAGCCTAGTGTGCGGCAGGCCAAGAGGTCACAAAGAGTAGGGTGGTATTGAGTGACTGAACTGAACTGAACTCTTATGATTATTAATTTTGTGTTATTATAAAAGATAATTTCATAATTTATCAATTTCTGACTTTCCAGAAAGAATATAAATAAAAAATAGTTTTACATATTACATTTTCAAGCATATTTGCTTTTTAATATGTGGATTAAATTGATTTTAATGCAATTTCATATACAGTTGACTTTAGTATGTTTTATTTTTTCAATTAAAATATGGAGTTTGCCAGCATAGATAGAAAGGACTGAATGCTCACCATATGTACATAGTTCACAGTTCTCCCAAATAATCCTCCTCTTATCACCATGGTAACAGCCAGGTCGGTTGCTATTGGGATAACATCATTGATGGTGGGTCCTTTTCTATAGAGTTCAGTAAATGATTGTCAGGACCTTGTTTTATGAGTTGACTTCTAGCCCAGGTTAAGCCAGGGGCTGTGATTTTTGCAGATCTAGGTTGCATTTGTAGATACATATTTGGGCATGAGATGATTCATTCTGTCACCTCAACTCATTCTAAATCCAAGGAACTTCAGAATTCTAGATAAATTTGTTTTGTGTATCCAAGGATGGATGGGAAAATTGGATTGTGCTCTATCTTGACAGAACCAATGAAGGAGATTTTGATTAAATTTCTTCTAATTTTATTCCAAAAAAATACTGCTTGCCATCATCCCAATTAAACTATATTGAATGGAAGTTGATGTTTTAACTGATTCTTAAATAAACAAAGGAGACTAACTTAATTATCAACCAGAATTTCTTCTTCTGTAGACATTGGATACATGTCTATGCATCCAATACATGGCTATCCGTTCAGTGCCCTTCCTTGTCATCAGGAAGGGGTGGATGTGCCTTCTCTGACACATCATTAAATGTTGAAATTGTTCAATTTTTTAAGTATAGTTGAATATTCTATTATTTATAACTCAATTAACAATTTCCTTACTCATAGTTATATTATAATAAAATATTTACTTTATGTGTTTAGAAATATGCATAGTTCTATTTGTATTCATGACAAACTCTCCAAGCTGCTTTTCCAAGAATCCTGATGAACTGTGTTTAGCCTTAAGTTAGAGCAAGGAAAAAGATCATTTTTGCAACTGATAAAAAGAGTTTAAAAACATAAAAGCAGACCTTAAAAAGACAGAAATCATGCAAATCTAGAAATTACAGTGATTTTTTAAAAGTCATTCATACTTTTCAGAGGGCTGCATCTTTTTTTTATCATAACTAAAGATCTTTCATTTCCCAGCATCTCTGGTTTAGTTGAAGTCCTGGCCCAGTCTGAGTCACACGTGCATCCTGTCATACAGGAGCCCAGATTATTTGGTGGTTGGTAGCTTTACTAGAATCACTTTGGGCAGAAGAAGGTATCTCAAGAAAATTGAGCTTTAACTGATAATAATCAGCAGCTTATTTTTTTTTTATTGCTTTGCTTTCTTGATACATCTCTCTCTGTCTCTCCCTCTGCCCCACACACATGTGCACACACATGCACACAACTTTTTTTCCTATATGTATTCACTTCCAAAAATGTCACTACTGACCTACTTCTAATAGCAAACCAATTCACTGAATTGTAAGAAACAACCTTTAAAAAATGTTTAGCTAAAGTCTACAAAGTCCAGTGTCACAAGGCTTCTTTTCTCCAAATCCCGTATCTTTAAGAGATGTTATGGATTTATGGAGGAGTCAGTGTTAAAACAAAAATATTTCCCAAGATTATGATAACTGAATAACTTAAGTGATAAAAGAATGGACATTAGAGAGGAGTTGCAGAAAGGATCCTTATGAAACATGAGATATTTGGAATTAGTTATCAAACTCAGATTGGGCACATGAAATTGAAGTCTCCCCTTATATGCTGAATGAGCTAGTCATGTCTCTCAGTGCCAACTTCATTAATCAAACTACTCCAAGTCAAGTTCAGGTTAAGTGCAGCCAAATCTAGCCTAGATCAGACAAGCCAGAGCCAGAGTTTACTTGCAAACTCCTGAGCATGAACATAAATATTTGTTTTGTAAGGCACTGAGATTTTGTAGTTGTTTATTGTAGTGGAAATGAAGAGGAAAGACTGAGCTTCCTGTCCAATTCTCCAGTCTAAAACATTCTAAGATCCTAATTTTCTAGTCCATTAGTCACAATGCATGAATTAGTGTAGATCTTGACCTCAGGCCATCACTCCTTTTAAGCAAAGTAGCAAAGAAAATGTAATGATTGAAATTTTTGCCTAATCAGAGAACTTCCCTTTTGTCCTTAGGGATTTCTTATTAATGAGGCTGTTATATTCCAGTTGCCCTCTTGTTGCTGTCGTCTGCATATTTTCAGAACCATCTGTAGTTTGGGCAATATATTTTGCATTGCTTAATTAATCTGAGGCACTCTTCTGATTTCAGTAGTTGGTGATGAGGAAGTGGTATGTATTCAAGGCACTTAAGAAATACTAACTTGCTAATGCAGTGTTCCTTCCAATGCTCCCTAGGCCTCCCTTAGATGTACCAGGTTTCTCTGATGCCACAGGGTGGTTACACATTCCCAGTTTCACAGCTCAATGAATCAGGGAAGGCTATGTCCATGTTAACATCTTAGATTTCATGTTCACAAGGGTAGGTATGCTCTCATCCTCAAAGCTCAGTGATAAATCAGAATCTGCTCCTCAAACCATACGCAAATCCTTTGAATTGAATTCTTTAACTTTTATGATTTTACTTTACTGATTCCAGATTTGCTTTATTTGAATTTATGTTTTGTTTGAATTTATGTTGTCTTATAAATAATATGAGGAATATGGTATGAGGAGAAGGGTTAATTCATTTCCATAGGGGGAAGCACATTATTTTCAGTTTGATGAGGCATAATTATAAAGGATAATTCTCAGGGATTTGGGTAGTTGGAACTTTTCAATGCTTTTAGTCCTTCTAAACCAGATGATCAGCCTTAAAGTTTTCACCTAGCAGCCGAATGTCAATAAAATCTAGCAACTTTCACGATCAATCTCTTCATACTCTTTTCAACAACAGGTAAAAAAAGCAGCATGCTGTTCTTTCATTATTGTCAAATAATCATTCTAAAAGATAAACATTTCAAATTTTAGTTTGTTTTTTCTTTTTTTTTTAGATTTTAATATTCAGCTTTGAAAGCAACCTGCATTTCTTTAGTATAAATAAAACTTGTCTCATCTCCTTTGCATTGATCTATCTTAGCAGTTGCTTAGTCTATGAAAACTTTATCAAAAACTTACTATGACACCACATGGAGTAGATTGATTAGTGCAGTTGGCACTGAGACATGGACTAATTCTTGCTCTTTCAGAATATAAATGGAGACTTAATTTCATGTGCCAAATCCGAGTTTGATAACTCAGATTACTGTAATTCCAAATACCTCATATTTCATGAGGATCTTTTCTTCGGCTTCTCTCTAGGGTAGGTTTTTTGTTTTTTTTTTTAATCACTTAAGTTATTCAATTATCGTAAACAAACTCCAACTTCAGCTAACTTAAATAATAAGGATTAAAGGAATATTTATTTTAAGAATTGGGTAGCTCAGAATATCAAAATCAATCAGTATAGTAAGATCTTAATGCCAGGCAAGTGTATGCTCCTCGGTTTTTGTCTCGTCACAACAAAGATTTGGAGTGACGGACATTAAAGCCCCCCTCAGCGTGTCATAGCTCTCAGGTCTCGAACAGACCGTGTTATCGTTCTTAAATAAATCAGCATTACAGCTCAGTGTTACAGCTCTATTTTATTTAGATAATAGCAGGAAAATCCATCTTCAAGGCATGACGGCATGTCAACCCAAAGACACGAATAGAAGAGCACCCCAGCACGTGGGAGAGAGAAAGCTAACTTTGGCTCCTCTTTTTATATGTCTTTCTCTCCCTGGGCCTGTCCTATGTAAATTGGGCCAGCCAGGAGTGCTGTTTGTCTTACCTGAGGTCCTCATTCCAGTCCTTGGATCTTCCTTTGTTCTATTTTCGTGGGCTTTTCCCTGCCAGGTCTTTTAGCCACTGCCATTCTGGGCTCCTTTCCCCTATTCTAACTACCTAGCATTAAGAACAACAGAAACCTGGGCAGCTTGAAAAGGTCATCAGAGGGTACTTTGGAGAACATCTCTTCAGGACAATGCAGTAACAATTTAGTTCCAACCACTTCATCCCCATGTGTATCTGGAAGACAGTTCATGAACTGTCATGGCCTTCTGTAGGAGGAGGTCTGATTAGTGTGCTCATCAGAACCATTGGGAGTGGAAGAAAGCAAATCCTAATGTAGTATTTGTGGTTGTCATTGTTGTTCAGTCACTCAGTCACATCTCTTTGCCACCCCATGGACTGCAGCATACCAGGTTTCCCTGTCCTTCACCATCTCCCGGAGCTTGCTGAAACTCATGTCCATTGAGTTCGTGATGCCATCCAACTATTTCATCCTCTGTTGTCCTCTTCTCCTCCTGCCTTCAGTATTTCAAGCATAAAGTGAAAGTCACTTAGTCATGTCCAACTGTGTGTGACTCCATGGACTATGTCCATAGTATGGCAAACATACTGGAGTGGATTGCCATTCCCTTCTCTAGGGGATCTTCCCAACCCAGGGACAGAATTCAGGTCTGCCACATTGCAGGCAGATTCTTTACCATCTGATCCATCAGGGAAACTCTTTCCAGCATCAGGAGCTTTTCTGATGAATCAGCTCTTTGCATCAGGAGGCCAAAGTATTGGAGTTTCAGCTTCAGCAACAGTCCTTCCAATGAATATTCAAGATTGACTTCCTTTAGGATGGACTGGTTTTATCTCCTTGCGGTCCAAGGGAGTCTCAAGAGTCTTCTCCAACACCACAGTTCAAAAGCATCAATTCTTCAGCTCTCAACCTTCTTTATGATCCAACTCTCAGATCCATACATGACTACTGGAAAAACCGTAGCTTTGACTACATGGAACTTTGTCAGCAAAGTAATGTCTCTGCTTTTTAATATGCTGTCTAAGTTTGTCATAACTTTCCTTCCAAGGAGAAGGTGTCTTTTAATTTCATGCTGAGGTACGTCTAGTCAAGGCTGTGGTTTTTCCAGTAATCATGTAGGCATGTGAGAGTTGGGTTATAGAGAAAGCTGAGCATAGAAGAATTGATGCTTTTGAACTGTGATATTGGAGAAGACTCTTGAGAGTCCTTTGGATTGCAAGGAGATCCAACCAGTCCATCCTAAAGGAGATCAGTTCTGGGTGTTCATTGGAAGGACTGATGTTGAAGCTGAAACTCCAATGCTTTGGCCACCTGATGTGAAGAGCTGACTCATTTGTAAAGACCCTGATGCTGGGAAAGATTGAGGGCAGGAGGAGAAGGGGACGGCAAAGGATGAGATGGTTGGATGGCATCACCGACTCAATGGATGCGGATTTGGGTATACTCCGGGAGTGATGGACAGGGAGGCCTGGCGTGCTGTGGTTTGTGGGGTTGCAAAGAGTCGGACATGACTGAGCGACTGAACTGAACTGACCTGAACAGTCACCATCTGCAGTGATTTTGGAGCCTAAGAAAATAAAGTCTGTCACTGTTTTTATTGTTTTCCCATCTATCTGCCATGAAGTGATAGGACCAGATGCCATGATCTTAGTTTTCTGAATGTCGAGTTTTAAGCCAACTTCTTCACTGTCCTCTTTCACCTTCATCAAGAGGCTCTTTAGTTCATCTTCCTTTTCTGCTATAAGGCTGGTATTATCTGCATATCAGAGGTTATTGATATTTCTCCCAGCAGTCTTGAGTCAGGTTTGTGCTGCATCCAGCCCAGCATTTTGCATGAGGCATTCTGCATATATGTTAAATAAGCAGGATGACAATATACAGACTTGACGTACTCCTTTCCCAATTTGAAATCAGTCCATTGTTCCATGTCTGGTTCTAACTGTTGTTTCTGAAAGATTGTCGCTGAACCACAAAAGACACCGGGATTCTTGGCCTCTGGAGGAGAAGAATTCAATCCAGGGCCAGAGAAGAGGCTTGATCGCTCAGAGCTTTTGTGTAATTAAGTTTAATTAAACTATAAAAGAGATAGAGAAAGCTTCTGACATAGACATCAGAAGGGGGCAGAAAGAATACCTGCCTACTAGTCTTTAGCTGGATTCTATATAGTTACTAACAGTCTGTTAATGAAAGAAAGGAAATGTCTCGAAAGTCCGGAGAATGGCACCAGGCCCCTCACCCACACGATGCATTTGGAGATAGTCTCAGCACCAGGTAAATCATCCAGGGCCATAAAACTATTGACTTGAATCCTGAAGAAAGGCATATTACCATACAAATAGTTTGACTTACATAGATTAAGAGAAAAATGTATGAGTATAACATGCTGGTTTGTCAAGTCAGTCCTGAGCCTTTAGGCTGAACAGACTTGAAGACAGAGTCTGGGGTAAATGCATAGTACATTAACATAGCCTAAGACAAACATTTCTATTTAAAAAATGCATTGGTTAGCTCAATATTTGAGAAAAGTTCAGGCGGAACCAGGTGTCATTATGTCAACAGAGTGTTTTACGAGAAACCTGTTTTTAAATTTGTATAGCGAAGGGGAAAAAATATATCACTAGTTTGTTTCCTCCTGCCACTTAAGAGAGAGATAAAAAAAATGCCTGACACTTGCAGCCTATTTCCTGTTTGGAGACCCATGGCCTTCCTGCCTGTTAACCTCTCACTTCTTGACCTGCATACAGGTTTCTCAGGAGGTAGGTAAGGTAGTCTGGTATTCCCATCTCTTTAAGACTTTTCCACAGTTCATTGTGATCCACAGAGTCAAAGACTTTAGCTTAGACAATGAAGCAGAAGTAGATGATTTTTCTGGAATTCTCTTGATTTTTTGATGATCCAGCGGATGGTGGCAATTTGATCTCTACTTCCTCTTGTTAGTTAGTTAGAATAGGGGAAAGGAGTCCAGAATGGCGGTGGCTTAAAGACCTGGAAGGGAAAAGTCCGCGAAAATAGAACAAAGGAAGGTCCGAGGACCAGAGTGAGAACCTCAGGTAAAACAAACAGCACTTCTGGCTGGCCCAGTTTATATAGGACAGGCCCAGGGAGAGGGAAACATATTAAAAGAGGAGCCAAAGCTCTCTTCTCTCTCTCTCTCCCAGGCACTGGGGCGCTCTTCTCTTTGTGTCTTCAGGCCCTCAGGCCTCGAAGATGGATTTTCCTGCTATTATCTAAATAAAATAGAGCTATAACATTGAGCTGTAATGCTGATTTATTTAAGAGCTATAACACGGTCTGTCCAAGAGCCGAGAGCTGTAACACGCTGAGGGGGCTTTAATGTCCGTCACTCCAAATCTTTGTTGTGATGAGACAAAAACCGAGGAGCATACACTTGCCTGACACCCTGACTTTTCTAAATGAAGCTTGAACATATGGATGCTCTTGATTCACATACCGTTGAAGCCTAGCTTGGAGAATTTTGAACATTACTTTGCTAGCTTGTGAGATAAGTGCAATTTTGCAGTAGTTTCGACATTCTTTGACATTGCTTTTGTTTGCGATTAGAATGAAAACTGACCTTTCCCAGTCCTGTGTCTGCTGCTGAGTTTTCCAAATTTGCTGGCATGTTGAGTGCAGCATTTTAACAGCATCATCTTCGGAAATAGATAAACTGGAATTCCATCACTTTTAAAAGCTTTGTGCATAGTGATGCTTACTTAATTAAGCCCAGTTGACTTCACATTCCAGGTTGTCAGGCTCTAGGTGAGTGATCACAGCATTGTAGTTATCTAGGTCATTAAAGATATACCCATTTGAATGCAGAATTTCAAATAATACCAAGAAGAAATAAGAAAGCCTTCCTCAGTGATCAATGCAAAGAAATAGAGGAAAACAAGAATGGGAAAGACTAGAGATCTCTTCAAGAAAATTAGAGATACCAAGGGAACATTTTATGGAGAGATGGGAACAATAAGAGACAGAAATGGACCTAACAGAAGCAGATGATATTAAGAAGAGAGGTGGCAAGAATACACAAAAGAACTGTAGAAAAAAGATCATGACCCAGATAATCATGATGGTGTAATCACTCACCTAGAGCCAGATATCCTGGAATGTGAAGTCAAGTGGGCCTTAGGAAGCATTTCCACCAACAAAGTTAGTGGAGGTGATGGAATTCCAGTTGAGCTATTTCAAATCCTAAAAGATGATGCTTTGAAGGTGCTGCATTCAATAATCTGGCAAATTTGGAAAATTCAGCAGTGGCCACAAGATAGCAAAAGATCAGTCTTCATTCCAATCCTAAAGAAAGGCAATGGAAAAGAATGCTAAAACTATAGCACAATTGCACTTATTTCACATGCTAGCAAAATAATGCTCAAAATTCTCCAAGCCAGGCTTCAGCAATACATGAACCATGAAATTCCAGATGTTCAAGCTGGATTTAGAAAAGGCAGAGGAACCAGAGATCAAATTGTCAACATCTGTTGGATAATCAAAAAAGTGAGAGAGTTCCAGAAAAACATCTACTTCTGCTTTATTGATTATGCCAAAGCCTTTGACTGTGTGGATCACAAGAAACTGTAGAAAATTCTTAGATATGGGGATACCAGGCCACTTGCCCTGCCTCTTGAGAAATCTGAATGCTGGTCAAGAAGCAACAGTTAGACTGAACATGGAACAACAGATTGGTTCCAAATCGGGAAAGGAGTACGTCAAGGCTGTATATTGTTACCCTGCTTATTTAACTTATATTCAGAGTACATCATGTGAAATGCCAGGCTGGATGAAGCCCAAGCTGGAATCAAGATTGCTGGGAGAAATATCAATAACCTCAGATGTGCAGATGACACCACCCTTATGGCAGAAAGCAAAAACAAACTAAAGATCCTCTTGATGAAAGTGAAAGAGGAGAGTGAAAACGTTGGCTTAAAGCTCAACATTCAGAAAACCAAGATCATGGCATCTGGTCCCATCACTTCATGGCAAATAGATGGGGAAACAATGGAAATAGTGGGAGACTTTATTTTTGTGGGCTCCAAAATCACTGCAGATAGTGAGTTGTGCAGCCATGAAATTAAAAGATGCTTGCTCCTTGGAAGAAAAGTTATGACCAACCTAGACAGCATATTAAAAAGCAGAGATGTTACTTTGTCAACAAAGTTCCATCTAGTCAAAGCTATGGTTTTCCCAGTAGTCATGTATGGATATAAGAGTTGTACTATAAAGAAATCTGAGCACCGAAGATTTGATGCTTTTGAACTGTGGTCTTCAAGAAGACTCTCGAGAATCCCTTGAACTGCAAGGAGATCAAACAAGTCCATCCTAAAGGAAATCTGTCCTGAATATTCATTGGAAGGGCTGATGTGGAAGATTAAACTCCAAAACTCTGGTCACCTCATGCAAAGAGCTAACTCATTTGAAAATACCCTGATGCTGGGAATGATTGAAGATTCGAGGAGGAGGGGACAGTAGAGGATGAGATGGTTTGATGGCCTCACCGACTCAATGGACTTGAATTTGAGTAGGCTCCAGGAGTTATGATGGACAGGGAAGCCTGGTGTACTGCAGTCCATGTGGTCCAAAGAGTTGGACACAACTGAATTAACTGAACTGAACTGAGGTCATTAAGATTTCTTTTCTATAGTTCTTTTCTGTATCTCTTCTTAATCTCTTAACCTCTTCTTAATCTCTCTGCTTCTGTTAGGTCTATACTATCTCTGTCCTTTATTTGTGCTCATTTTGAATGAAATATTTGTTGAGAAAAAACTAAGTTATGGGATTTTTTTTTTCAAAAAGCTTTACTTATCTTTCTTATTTGAAGGTTGCTTTTATATGACTGGGAATTATTTTCAAATTAATTATGGCTTCCACTATATCACCCAATAAAAGTCTCAAAATGCCCTGAATTATAATAATGCCCATCATTTATGCAGGGTTAAATCCAAAGCTCCTTTTGGATGTATATATTTTAATAAATTAGTAGCATAATTATTTTAGCTGAAGTCTCCCTACTTTGTTTTAATAATGTGCTGGTTTCAATAGAGATAAATATGGTGACAAGGAATGGACATTGAGAAGTCCTCTCATATATTTTGATCCCAGTATGTCCCCAAAATAGCTAATTATTTTTTCTGCTTAAAGGTATTTACCCAAGTGATTTTTGCAGCTTTTAAGTTAAACTCCACTCATATTTCCAAGCAAAGTTCTTGTAATTATTAACTCTTTTTTCTTGAACCCTTCTCCAGTTAGACGCTGAATTCATTTAAATATATTAAGAATATCTCCCAGATTTGGCCACTTCTTTTGATTTATGCTTATTATCCTTTTTGATCCATGTCCTCAACAGCCTGATAAATGCTCTTGTCACCACTTATTCATCCACTATATATGTGTGTGTATATGTTTTATATATTCTCATTGTCACCAGATTTATCTTCATAAAAATGTCTCAATTGCATTTTTTTCCAATTCAAAGATTTCTATTGGTTCATCAGTGCCTTCATTATAAAATTGAATACTACCATATGATGCAGAAGGCAGTCAAACAGGCACACAATTGGACTCAATTTACCTCTTCCATTTTATACCAGATAGAATCCCCACTGCCTTCTCCACAAGCTTCTTTCTCAGGAAAACTGAAAGTCTCATTTTTTCAAGATGGCAACTAAATTTTAACTTTGGTTCAATGACTATACAGAGAGGCGTTTCTTCTGCTAATGACCGTTTCTCTGGATAATCATTTTTTTTTTTCTCCTGCATCCTCTTGCTAATTATTCAAAACGCAACACAAATGTTGCTTCTTGACTATCTCTACTTACTCTCAGAGTTTACTTGCATATAAGTGATTTAGTCACTAAGTCATATTTGACTCTTTGTGACCCCATGGGCTGTAGCCCATCAAGCTCCTCATTCCATGAAATCCTCCAGGCAAGAATACTAGAGTGGGTTGCCATATCTTTCTCCAGGAGATCTTCCTGTTCCAGGGACCAAACCCGAGTCTCCTGGATTGCAGGCAGATTCTTTACTAACTGAACTACGAGGCAAGACCTAACTGCATGTGAAGAGCATGGCAATCTGTGGAATAAATAATCCACAAAATTAATATTAATAAACTACTAGCATCATTGTAATTTTTATTAGGTTATATTATTATTGTTAATGGGTATCTTCCTGAGCAACTTCTGAGTTTCTCAAGAGCAGAGGAGATACCAGTTTCACCTTGGGTGTGTTCCGTGCCTAGCATTGTGCATGCCTTATTTGATGCTCAGTAAGTTTTATTGAACTAATACATTAATGATTGACTCTTCCAAAATGAAAACATAACACATATAAACTATAATAAATTCTGAGTTGTAAAGTGTGTAACAATGTGTTTTCCTCAGAAGACCTTAGGAGTTACTTTTGCTTGTCTAGATTTATTTTACATGTTTTAAGAAAATCTAAAACTTTTTCATCCAATGTAAAAATGACCTTGGTTCACCCTCAGAAAATTAACACTGAAGAGATCTATTCTAAAACAGCATGCTTGTTTTGAAATCTTGTTTTACTCATTAAGAAAAAGGCACACAAAACTATTTTTGTAAAGAATGTCTTCAGCTGATCAAGTATACTTTGATGTATCCTAAAGCATTCATCTTACCAGAATGAAAAGAAAATTCTAATCAAAAGGACTGAAACTAGGCCTAGTGGGAGGTAGAATGTGTACTGAATGAAGAAATAGGTCTCTCAGGCAAATTGCACTTTGAGACCTATCCAGATATGCCAGAAATGGAAACCTTCAAATGATTTCAAAATATTCTATTTCTTTGTCAAAAAATTTTTTTCACATGGGAAGTTTAACAGATATTAACCTGAAACTGAAAAGTATAGTGGAGACAAATGGGTAGTAAGATCTTGATCTCTGTAATTTTTCTTGAATATAAAGATTGTCCGGACCAAAGAAAGTGAAGAAAAACACATGGGTGGATCCTTGAAAAGTTTTATTTCTGTTCTTCATGTAATGCAGCATTATAAATGTTTAGGGTAAGACATATTTTAGTGCTAAATATTAGAATTTGTTTCAGGGGCCCTAGTACTCTATGAGGCATCTTTGTGGTACAGGGCAGTGATTGCACACATCGACTCATACAACAGATATTAACTTTTCCCAAGATTCTAGTGGTACACTTGTACAAAAAAGCCTTTGCTTTCAAGACGCTTACCTTCTACTGGGGAAAGAAAGATAGGAAAATATAAACAAGTGATTTATAATATAATTACCAGTAAATAGAGAGTATATGTTTTAGGGTGTACTCTAGTGAAGGTATTTGAATTCCAATTGAGTTATTACAAATTCTAAAAGATGATGCTGTTAAAGTGCTGCACTCAACATGCCAGCAAATTTGGAAAACAACAGTGGTCACAGGACTGGAAAAGGTCCGTTTTCATTCTAATCCCAAAGAAAGACAATGCCAAAGAATGCTCAAACTATAGTAACTTACTAGGTGTCCTTCATCCAGACAGGAAGGTACTTATGAGAACACCTTGTAAATATCATGGGAAAGGAAGACAGAAGAGCATTTTCAAAAGACCTGGTGTGGGGAAAATCTTAGTGTATTTCATTAACAGCAAGAAGGAAAGTGAGAACCAAGCCCAAGGTTGTAGAAGTTGAAGTCGAGAAGTTGGCCAGAGGCAAGATCCTTTAAGACATTGTAGCTTGAGGTAAGATGTCTGCATTCATTTCATATTAGATGGGAACCAAGTGAGTGGTTTGAGAAGCAAAATGATTTGCATTCTTAAAATATGATTCTAGACGTTGAGTTTTGGGGTCAAGGCTCTCATTTACCTCAATGGGAGAAGTGGCTCAGGGGATGAGCTCAGAGCTAAATATGGTCAGAGTTGGGATATTGTTGAAGGTGAACTTATATAATAAGTTGATGGGGTGGATATTACTATACTCAGGCTGCCAAAGCAACAGACTAAGTGACTCAAACAACAGAGATTTATTTTCTCAAATTTCTGAAGGCTAGAAATCTTATATCAAGGTTGGGTAGTTCTGAGGGCTGTGAGAGAAGGTTCTATCTGGGCCTTTATCTTTGAGTTGTAGATTGCAGTTTTCTCTCTGTACTTTCTCTTCACCATTTTTCTATACCTGTATTTTTCCAAATGTTCTCTTCTTTCATGAACAACTACTATATTGGATTAAGACCCACTGTAATGATGTCATTTTTCTTAATAGCCTCCGCAAAGATCCTGTCACCAAATATGGTCATATTCTGAGTTACTGGGAGTTAGGACTTTAACATATGAATATTTTTAGAGAGTACAACACAAGTCAGCCGATAGCAGATAAAGAACCATTTTGAAAAAGAGGAGTTGGGATAATTTCTAATCATTGGCCTGAGTAACTAGTAAGTTTATATTACTGAAGGATAAGAGCATGATCGGTCAAGTGTGAAGATGATCATAGAAGGGAAAACAGGATTTATGCATTGTACAACAATATTGGAAGTGTTCATTATATAGTTGGGTATATGAGTCTGATACTTAGGAAAAAGATTAGGACTGGAGGCACATGTTTGAAATGCTTCAGATAGACATTTGGATTGCATTGGGACAAAGACGGTGTCTAAAATCAAGGGATGATATGAGACTATCTAGAAAGTGAGTGAGGAGACTGAAGATTTCTGAGGATTCAATCAAGGGACACTGTAAAAAATCTAAATCAGAAAAAAAAGGAAGAAGCAGAAAAGGCTATCTAAAAGGAACATCATTTCAGAAAGAAAACCAGTAGGATATGGCTCGCTCAGAATCAAGGGAAGAGAAGGATTCAAGGGGAAATTGGTCAGTGGTGTACAGTCCGTTTGCAAGAGAAAGATAAGAACTGAGAATTTAACCACTGGGTGTGGCAAGGTGAAGGTGACTGTGGAATAATTTTTTAGAGGCGCTATGATGAACAAAGATGTTTAGGATAAGTTGAGGACAGAATGGAAGATGAGGACAAAGTAACAAATACAGTACATATTGTGGAATTTGCTGTGCAGATAGGTAGGGTGGGATCAAGAGATTGTTGTGGTCTGTTGCTTTGGTATCATTTTAAGTTGAGAAATATTTTGAGATGTGTCTGTGAACTAAAGGAAAATAGTTCAGTAGCAGGTGAAAATTTGATGATATGGATGAGAGAATAATTTCAACAACAAAATTCTTGTGAGGCAAATGGAGCAAAATGTGTTGCACATATATTGTGGTTGGAAGAAGGCAGGTTTTATGGAAAAAATTTATGAGTGGGTTTTTAGATTTGTTGGTGGGAAGATGAAGTAATTCTAATCTGGTTATTCCTGTTATTTTGATTATCCCTTCATAATGAAGCTGCAAAGTCTTTTCACAGTGTACTTTATAAAATATTTGCTGTCAAGCTTTATAATGTATAGAAAAAAGTATTCCCATTATAGATTTTATATTGTGTTTATATTGATGATTGTGAGTCTCATTCCTTATTTTCAAAGGTATGTGAAGATTTTTTGCAAGGTGGTATATAACTTAAGATTCAAATAAGAAGTTGTAAAATACAATTTGAAAAAAAATTTTTAGCAGAATAAGATTTTAAAAATCCCAAATGAATGTTAAATTTTTTTGGCCATTTAAATCATTTAGTATCCATTAAATAAAAAGTAAAAACTAACAAATTCAAAATAGAAACTAAAATTATTTCTCTTTCGTGTGTCATATATTCTTTTCATTCCTTTCTCCCTACATGTATTCATTATTCTATTTACACACCTTTTTTTGTTCTATCAATCTTCTTTGAATCTACACATTACACATGTAGAGGTAATTCCCAAGATATATTACTAAGGATTTCCCATAATTGCTTAGTCTGATTTGCTGTCAGATGTCTAGATTTTATTTTTCAGAATTTAAATAATTTTTGAAAGGTGAAAATCTATTTTTTTTTTTATCCTGACATAGGAAATAGAAAGGAAAGATAGAAAGCTTCTTTAGCTTCTCCTTATAAGAGATACCTTGTCTCTCTTAAATGGTCTGAATATGGC
The DNA here is from genome assembly GCF_963930625.1 of Muntiacus reevesi. Lineage (NCBI taxonomy): Eukaryota > Metazoa > Chordata > Mammalia > Artiodactyla > Cervidae > Muntiacus > Muntiacus reevesi. The sequence goes on from NC_089264.1 coordinate 26,824,790, forward strand.
ATTATCAACCTAAAGCTAAAGATGGATCATATAGATGCATATGCTAGAAGTCGGAATAGTGGTTACCATTGAGGGATAGAGGTAGATTGTGACTGGAGGGGGCACAGCAGCTTCTGGGCGTACTGGTAATATTCTACTCCTTATCTAAGCCACTGTGTCTGTTTCACACTCCAACGTGGTCCTGTAGATCCCTCAAGGGCAACACAGGCTGCACCCTTCCTTTGCCTCGTTCTGCTTCTCTCCATGACACATACAGAAAGCAGTTCTGATAAGTGCACAGTGCATCATCTCATGTCTGACTTGGTATTTATTGTACCCCCGTCTCTAAATTCAGAGATGATCTTGAGAGGAAGAATAGAAGGTTTTAGACAATCTAAGGTAGAGTCACTGATTGCTTAATTGCTCCCCTCTGAGACTGACACATTTTCTGTGAACCAAATGCATCTTGGAGATGTTTTCTCTTAGAGTGAGATTCTTCCCAGATTTTCTATCAGTCCTTCAGGTAAACAGATCCATGATGGGTACTGAGGATGGAGAGAGTTTGAGCTTACCAATGATTCTTTTTAACTCCATAGCTCTTTTAATTCTGTTGTTCTTATTATTTGTTGGAAGATCACGCTATAACCTTCTACACTTTAAGGCAAGATAATATTCCTCAATGTCTTATGATTTCTATTAATTAAAGATTATACATATAAGTATTGGGAACCTCCATTTAACTTCAAAATTTTTTCTAACTAGTCATTTCTATGATCCTTTCTTCCTTCAGTAGCAGTTTGTAGATGGGTAAACTATAGAAACAAAATTTGTAAATATGGCTATATCTAAGGCAGTATAGGGCTTCACTGATTTAGCTCAGTTGGTAAAGAATCTGCCTACAATGCAGGAGACCCTGGTTTGATCCCTGGGTTAGGAAGATCTCCTGGAGAAAGGAAAGGCTACCCAATCCAGTATTCTGGCCTGGAGAATTCCATGGACTGTATAGTTCATGGGATTGCAAAGAGTCAAACACGACTGAGTGACTTTCACTTTAACTTTCAAGGCAATATAAAGGTTAAAGGCATAAAAGAGGAATCATTTCATTTACTGTGATGGTGGGTGTATAAGATATGGAAAATGTTCTACTTGAGGGCAATCATGTTTTTATCAATTTGGTCAAGTTAGTTTTGAAGCATGGTAGAAAGGAAACAAGCAATTATTTTCTAACTTTTAAAAATATGTTCTATATTTAAGAAACTTGTGGTGACAGTGCAAGGTACAAATGACAAATTTCACACTTAGAATATGATAAAAACTTATCTTATAAGAAAATGCTGCATCTTACTTGAAGGCTTATCTTTTGTCGTGGCAGTGATGACATTGCACCATTTTAAAATGCATCAATATTGAGATGATAAAACATCACAAAATATTGATTCCAGAGAGAATTGTAGTAATTGCCCCGACCCTGAAGGGTGTCACGTTAGGAACAACACCAGGAGAGCCACGGAGCAGTGACAATGCCTCCAAGCAGAAGTTACCCTTTCAGGAAAACGCTCCAATTTCCTATGGTGCCCTTTACTGTAATCATTGATGGTAATGGTTTAATCTCATTTTTATAGTTCTAAATAATGTAAATCATCACAAACCACACTTAACATGGAGAATGTGAAGTACAATTAATCACTGATTTATTGCTTCAGTGAATGTGCAAGTGAGGAGAATAACCTTGCCATATTTAGAAGAGATAAGAATAATGTCATAGAATTACTGGAATTGGAAATTAAAAAGTGAGACAAAGCCTCGACTCTACCTAGAGACTTATTTTATTTGACATGACCTATTTTTCCATGGTCCACGGGAGGATTATCTAGAGACTGAATTCGTGTATACTTCTTGATAGAAAATTACCAAATGTTTCCAAATTTTAGTACCCGAAGGAACACACACAATTAGCAGATTAATTGTTTTATTTATTGGTGTATATTTTTCTCACAAGATTATTTGTTCTGTGTAGCAGATGTGCTTCATACTTTCAAAGAATCTCATATATCACCCTAATTTATCATACTATCATTTTATGCAATTTAACTATGTCATATTATTTTAATCTAGGATATAGACTTAAGACCAAAAAATATTTTTACCTTGACTTTTTCTTCAATTTCAGCTGGATTGATACTCTGTTGTATTCTTCTTCTCAGAGTGGATCCAGTCACACTGGTTGTACAGATTTGTACACACTCTACTCATCACCTACACAGAGTATAGAATGAGCCCAGTTTTAGGCAGAAGGGCTATAACCCTCTGGAACTCCATGTTAAGACACCTTTCCCGCCTGACTAGTTCAGACATACCCACCTCTGTTCTAAAAATTCAGGTTTATAATTTTCTTTTAAGACAGTTTGGATCATTACTTAGGATCCCAGTTATTCCAGGACTCTAATTTTTTGTCTTGCCAGATTTTGCCCCAGGAAAGCTTCTCTCCATCAATATCCCCTTCACCCCCTAAAGAACATTGCTTATCAAAATATATTCCTAGAGCAACTGATCTCTCAGGCTGATTCAGCATGACAGATGTTTCTATGATCAGACAAATTTGGTAAATTCTACATACTCTATGCATGGTTTTCTATGTATGTATACAGGAAGGTATAATGTTAAAGGAGTTTTGGTTAAATTGTATATAACATTGTGACCACCAAACCAAAAAAATCACTAGTTTTTCCTAAATAGTGTCTATCAATAATTTTAACTGGGACTTTAATCACATAGGAACAGTCTTCCTGAATGCCCAGCAGCACAGTGTAGACTTCACATGCTGCCTAGTTACATTTTAATGCCTCATTTTCCCCCTGGCCTTAAGATAAGTGTTTAATGTCACCTATGTAGTTATAAAAAGTAAAAATTAATGACAGAATAGTAGTAAGACCTTTGAACATTTTGATACTCATGCTATTTGAAACAGTTTATATTTATTCATCCCGAATTGCCCAACCTGGTAGTAACTGTGGATTCATGAGCTAATTAAATACAGCATACGTTTCAGTTTTAGTGGGTTAAGGATTTGGAGTCAGACAAAGTTTGAATATCATTACCAGCTATAATTAACCTATCTGGTCCACAGATTTATTTTACATAAAATGAAAACTATTTGAGATTATCGAGGATTAAACAGATCAATGTGCATCACTTGCCTTTATAATGCCTGACACTTTCTATGTGGATCAGTTTCTGTTCCTCCACCTCTGAACATTTACTGATGCTGATTTCCTGATTACGGGTATGATCTTCTAAATAGAACTTATTTCTGGAGTCTTTACTTGCCTGTTTGAGAAACATTGCATCCCATGGAGCTCTCTGAAGTAAAACTCTACATGGAATTATACTATTGTCTATGATGTATCTTTTCCATATTACGTTTCACTGATGTGGCTAGACTTTTTCCTGGCACCTGCTGCAGTGTCTGTGGCTTGTGTGACCCAGTGTTGGGACAGATTCTGTAATCTGACGCTCCTAGCCTGCTCTGTTCTATCATAGTATACCACCCCTTTTTCTGCTCTAGAATCAAACAGAAAATATTTACACTTCTTATGTCTGTAGGAAAATGACTTTATGTATTCAGTGTTTTGGATTTGCTGCATTGGAAACAAACAAACAAACATAAACCTATTGATCATTTCATAAAGTCTCTAAAGAATATGCATGTATAGAAAGCCTAATACTTCCCAGTTCTGCTGAAGAGTTATGAAAATCTTAACATTTTTCTAAGTGGCCGAGATGGTAAAACCATTTGTGGAAATATACCTCCTAATAATCTAGGCTTTGTTTTCCAAGGGAATTTAATTAGCAGATCATGATAATCTAATTTAAAAAGAAGCATAACTAAACAAATAATAAATATTCCCATTTGAAAATAATTCCTACTCTGGTTAGTTGGGCTCCTGGGGGGAAAATAAAAACAATCAATAAAAAATTGAACATACAAAACAACATTCTTTTGCCAATTACTAAAAATAACTCAGTGAATGTAAATTTATTGTTAATATATAAGCTTTACTAGAGACTTTCTTCTCTGGGGTTTGTTATTTAAATATTTTTGGTGCCTATCTTAAATTCTGTAGTACATTTTCCTGCATAGGAACTAGGAGCTTACTTATATGGTGTCTGCAGAAAATACTGGCAATATTTGAATGATGTTAAAATAATTCTCTGTCAGCAATATAAAATATTCCCTGTCAGTCATCCTTCTACCCCTGAGGGGTCCGTAAGGGAGCCCTGGGCATAGCCAAGTGGGAATCAAAGTACACTTTATGATTATTTGTGTCCATCCAAATCAACAGCAATGCAGGGCTCATTGACATAAGCTAAACTGGTTTGTGTGGCTTTAATTTGAATACTAATACAGTTTTATACTTCTTCCTTCACTCTAAATCTTGGTACAGAGAAGTCAAACCTGCCCATGAGGAAAGAGAAAATATGGCCTGTCCTCAATGCAGGCACTAACTAACCTAACACCAGTAAATAGAAGATAGTCCACCTCGTTATGCTCCACACGAGCCAGTGTGGAAATCCAGGATAGAGAAGGAAGCTGAACTTCTGCCTTGAAGGGGGAGCAGTGTTGTTGTTCAGACATGACATGCTAAGTCATGTCTGTCTCTTTGCAATCCCATGGACTATAGCATGCCAGGTTTCCCTGTCCTTTGCTATCTCCTGAAGTTTTCTCACACTCATGTCCACTGAGTCCGTGATGCCATCCAACTATCTCATCCTCTGTCAGCCCCTTCTCCTCCTGCCCTCAGTCTTTCCCAGCATGAGTCTTTTCCAGTGAGTCAGCTTTTTGCTTCAAATGAACAAAGTAACATCAGTCTTTCCAATGAATATTAAAGATTGGTTTTGTTTTGGATTAACTGGTTGCATCTCCTTGCAGTCCAAGGGACTCGCAAGAGTCTTCTCTAGCCCCACAATTCAAAGACATCAGTTCTTCAGCACTTGGGCTTCTTTATGGTACACCCCTCACATCCGTACATGAATACTGGGAAACCATAGCTTTGACTGTATGGACCTTTGTCAGCAAAGTGAAGTCTCTGCTTTTTAATATGCTGTCTAGATTTGTCATAGTTTTTCTTCCAAGGAGAAAGCATCTTTTAATTTCGTGGCTGCAGCCACAGTCTGCAGTGATGGGCAGTGTGCTTCCTGATAACATGTGGCTCCTTCTGGATTCTAATCAGGTAAGGTAACAGGCAGAGCCAGACAGGCTGGAGAGTGGACATGTGTCCTCCTACCTATGGTGTTGGAGAGGAGAGGGTTCTCAAAACACTACACGTAGACTTCCTTTAAGTACCCTTTACCTTTTCCATAGAACAGTGTAGAGAGAGAAGCCAGCCATGTGTTGGCAGTCCGGTCATTGCAAAAATAAACTTTATGCTATGAACTTCACCTAGCATGGTCCATGGGTGTATTCACATTTGGAAGAAAAATAGTTGAACATTGAACTACTTAAACACACCAGCTCCTTTAATCTTATGTGTATATTACAATACAGGATGCTCTTTGCCAGCGCAACATTTTATACCAAATATTGTGTCATTCTGGAAAATCATTGTAATGGAGTAAAATGTTGTCTTTTGTGTGTTTGTATACACAGTAGAGGAGAAGGCAATGACACCCCATTCCAGAACTCTTGCTTGGAAAATCCCATGGATGGAGGAGCCTGGTAGGCTGCAGTCCATGGGCTTGCTAAGAGTCGGACACAACTGAGCAACTTCACTTTCACTTTTCACTTTCATGCATTGGAGAAGGAAATAGCAACCCACTCCAGTGTTCTTGCCTGGAGAATCCCAGGGACGGGGGAGCTTGGTGGGCTGCCGTCTATGGGGTCACATAGAGTTGGACACGACTGAAGCGACTTAGCAGCAGCAACAACATACACAGTAGAAATTGTTTCATATATCACCATTAAAGCAGACAAATAGAACCAACACAAATGTGGTTGAAGAGGCTTAGTTGAAGTTACATGGTGTATAGCTGCTGAATTTAAAAGCAAAAGTACTTAGCTTACATTGATGGGTGAATGTAGTCTAGGAAATTGTAGACTTCAGACTACTGATTAGTAGAGACTATCTGGAGCACTTGGCCAGTTAAGATTTTAAGGTCATATCCTAACACAGCTGGAATGAGCAGTGACTGGATAGATGGCTCTACTGGGGACATAGAAAGAGTCAGTGGAGAATACATAAGTGTATTTGGTGACCCAGATTTAGAATTTATCTGGCAATCACACCTTCCATAAAAGTAGTCATTGTTGTGATAAAATGTTTAACAAAGAAACTACGTATATGCTTTCCTAGAGAAATGTCTCTTTATAAGAATCTGCCTTGACATACAGGGCACACTGGCTTGATTACTGGCCCAAGGGCTTGCCACACGCTGTGGGGCACCTAAACCTCTGCACCACGACTACTGAGCTCATGCTCTGGAGCCCATGCACCCCAGAGCTGGTGCTCGGCAGCAAATAAATACGCCACAATGAAAAGCAACTAGGGAGTATCCCAGATTGCCACAATAGAGAAAGTCCTCACGCAGCAATGACAACCCAGCACCGCCAAAATGAAATACATTAAAAAAAATTAAAATATTAGGTGACAAATATTGAAGAGACTGTTGATAGAAGTAATAGGAAATGATGGAATCAAAAAGAGATATTAAATCACCCAAAGGGTTATAAGAGCAGGAAGTATTAATGAGCATATTAATGCTCCTAGACTTGAAGGGGTCAAGGCAAAGAAGTATTACCAGAACCCAGAACTGGCCTGCATGACTCTAGCTGTGCCAACAGAAAGAATAATAGAATGACTGTTATTTTAGAGTCCCAGTAGAAAGAGAGCTGGGAAAAAGAGCACCTTGCCCTTTTTCTCCCATGATACTACAAACTTCTGCTAGTGACCTTCTTGAGGAGCCAAAAAACATGAGACCCTGAAAATGACATTCATCAGTGTCAATCTCCTGGAGCAAAATCATAAGGTGGAGAATGATCCCGGAAGGCTAATGGTAAAGTTCTCCCTGCAAAGATGATGTCGTCATGCTCAGGGCTGCCATATATGGTTGTGCCGGTTGGGACTGCACATTTCTGGGCAGCACCGCTCCTGTTGGCAGTAGTCGGGAGCATCGCTCCTGTTGGCAGTAGTCGGGAGCACTAATTATATAGCTGTTCATCATGTCTATGCTTTACAGTCTTTGAATTCATAACAAGATTGTGATTTGTCTTTTCCTCATAATAGCAAAATTCAAACTGAAGGGGGTATAGAAGAGAAAAAGTAATACCTTTCCGAGTTTTTAGTTGAAATCTCTTTCACAAAAGATAGCTTAATAAGAGAAAAGCAAGTTTATTAATATACATACCTCATTTATTCTTGAGTCATAACCAGGGGAAAATGTGTTATTCCTGTAGTGGATTAAATTGAGACTCACATGCCATCTTAATAGGGAAAGGGGAGAGAGGATGTAGGCTTCCTAGGGTAGAGTAAATTGATTTTTAGGAAAGATGGAGCGCTCCTTAGAAGAACAGATGAGAGATACGATAGTTTGTGATAGTTTGTCTGGTTGTGGTGTTGATGTGTCACTTCCTCTCCTGTGATAAGAGGAAGTATTCCTTGCTTGATGAAACTCCTAGGAAGGGGATTTACGGCAATTGAATTCTTTTTGGAGGATTTGCCTTTAGACAGATAAGGGAAGTCCACAAAAAGCCTCTTCCTGCATCTGCTGATTTCAGATGCCTACAGCTCAAAATAATCAGTATAACCAAAGCAACATATATTGGGGTGGTACCTCCTGAACTACTACAGTCATATTTTGAGGTGACACATTCTCTTACACTCCAGAGGATTCTAGAACATCATAATATGGAGTAATAACATCGGTCACAGGTTGAGATGTAATGAACAAGTAATGTCTGATAAGTGTGACACAGCTGTTACACAAGATGCACTCATAGAAATGCCTATTTCTTTCTTATTATTTGTTGATATATCAGTAACACATGATTTCATGTAATCTCCAGCTGGAACTCCAATCACACCAGCAAATATTTTATTTTCTAGTTATGACATATGAAACTGACCAAAAAATTCTCAATAAAGTTCTAGCTTTGAGAAATTTAATTCAAGAAGTCTAGACTTAGGAGTATTGGATGGAAAACATGGATGATACACTGATATTGTCATCACTATTATTATATTAGTGTCTTCCAAATGAATTTTAGGTACTTCTAATAGAATCATTATTATAAATGATATGACACGCTTTCTTTAGTAACTCAATCAAAAGAAGTTTGGGAGAAATGGGAAACTAATTAAGAGGTAAAATGGTGTCCTTGGCTACTCAATCAAGTTTAGAAACATAGTTTGAGTATATATATGTATTTAAGAAAAATTTTAAATTAATTTTAATATTCATAAACTTGCATAGTATTTAGTTTTTATAGGTATCCAGATTCAGATAGTATCCTTCAGGTTGTTTAAATTCTGCCATATAAACCTTATATTTACAAAGTAGCATAAAGTAGCCACTGAGAAATCAGAAATACTGTAAAACAGACCAGGGATGAATTTATCTAGTCGTCCATATTTTAATTCAATAATATCACCTTACTTAAAGAAGAGTCAGGACTGCTAAGAGCAAATTAAATTTTATCACATATTCACCTTATTGTCCACAGAAAAAATCTTGTTAGGGCACATGGCAAGTTTTAGTATCAAAATGTATGGCAAAAAGACACAGAGAAGTGTTAGGATCAGAAGGGAAAAGCCAATATGCACAGCATGAAAGACCTTTACCAAAGCTTTTTGTTCACTCAGCTCCACTGCACGTTATGTAAATATGTGGTAAGGCACTTAAATACTGTTTGAACTACATAATGCAATATTTCAAAACATTACCTAATAGGAAAATTGTAGAATATGTCTTTTTAAATTAATTGTCATATTACAGAGTCTGATTTGACATAGTGTCTTCAAGTAAAGAATATCTGTGACACAAATTCATAGAAATAATAAAGATAGAAAAGTGAGGGAAAATTAATATATTCACATTTCCTCCCTATTTCCTTAGCAAGAATTTCTGTTCAAAGACTCACCCTTTTTGCTCAGATTTCTGAAATAAAGCATTCTTGTTATACTGTCACTCCAGATTCCACCATATGTCAGTTATGTCTCAAAGTTCAATTAAAGTGACAAGTATGACACACATCAATAGTTTTGGAGTAAAAATGAAAAGTGAGCAAACTTCTAAATGAAATTTAATTATGAGATTATGGTAGAAATTATTCTAGAAAGAAGAGAAATACAGTAGCAAGCAATGGTTTATATTTTGGAATTTTCATCCCCAGAGACAGTTAACCAACCAAATCCACAGCAACATTTGATTAAGTCTGCATGTTGTTCTTGACCTCATTAATGGAGCCAGTTATGAATTTCCACATCAATTTGTATGCAAATGCAACGGAAGTAGGGATGCACTTTCATGAATAATCTGCCCGCTTTCTCTATTTTTTTTTTCTTCCATCTTCATTTATACACTGATACTTATCTGTGCCCTTATTTAAGTGTTTTGACAACTGATGGTATGTGTTAAACAAAAAAATGAAGAGATGATCCTAGAGTTTATTTCATGTAAGACTGTGTGGCGTTTAAATGCAGTCTAATGTTTTCTGAAGACTTTTACAACTGTGATTTACTTTACTCCTAAATTATTCTAATATATTTGAACATATGGGAAGGGACTAGTGGATAAGAACAGACAATAGTAAGGTTAAATCCCATTCATTCTGAGGAGAAAGAGACATCTCACCACAAAATGGGATAAATTTAGACATTTAGTGCTATACTGAAAAAATTATAACTACATACTGTAAGACCTTGTCTGTTTTCAAGATAATGGGTGTGGGAGCAATCTGATTTCTTGATTAACACTATTATTTATAGCATTCACACTTGTTTGCTTTCAGTTAAATTTATTCTGTTAAATTAAGTCAATGAATAATAACTTGTGAAGTATCTATGATGTCATATTTTTGCGAGGCATTACTAGAAATGTTTTGGGAACATTAGTTTTATTTGTCATTACACTAAGATTGCACAGATGTCAGCTAGATAGATAAGATAAATAAACCTAAAAGGGTGAAACTTAGAGACTCAAAGGAGGAAAATCTGTAAGATTTCTGATTGGGTTTGTGGAGACCTGTGAAAGGGAAAGCTAGGGTCAACCATAACTGAAGAACTCCTCTAGGATACCAAACCAGTGAGGAGTCACAGAGCAGGGTCGGCACATGAAATAGATAGCTTGAGGACATGATCAGCCCTTATGGAAATGACACTTGTATTTCAGGTTTCATCAGTCAGATGGACTGAGAGTATGTGATTTTCCTTTCTCCCAAAATCTTTTCAAAAATAATGGTCAAAAAACAGTGAAAACAATAAGGGTGAATGTGAATAAAGATGTTGTTATCCTAGTCTAGAAATGCTAAATCCTCACTTGTCATGGCCAAAGTCAATAAATAATATCCAAATAAATAAATAAATAAATAACATCCTCAGTTAATGAATTAATATGCAATGTCATAAACATTTCATATGGAGATTTGAAAGTAAGCAACTGAATAACGGGTACAGATAACTGTTAAAAAAAAAGTTGTGGGTGTGGAAACAGGAGCAGTGGAATAATGGAACTGTTTGCTTTCAATCCTTGAGTAGTACTGGGTTTCTAAGCCATGTGTGTGTGTGTTACTTTAATAAAAATAACACTGCTAAGGGAAAAATAAACTTGCACACTGCACTGAGAATTCCACACATTTCTAAATATTACATTTACCTTACGATGATGATAATTAATTCAGACTTCACTTTGTTGCTTTATAATTAGTCAGTACAGCCAAAGATGGAGAAGCTCTGTACAGTCAGCAAACGCAAGACTGGGTGGTAACTGTGACTCAGATCATGAACTATTTATTGCCAACTTCAGATATAAATTGAACAAGTAGGGAAAACCACTAGACCATTCAGGTATGACCTAAACCAAATCCCTAATGATTATACATTGGAACTGAGAAATAGATTTAAGGGACTAGCTCAGAGTGCCTGATGAACTATGGATGGAGGTTCGTGACATTGTACAGAAGGAAGGGATCAAGACCATCCCCAAGAAAAAGAAATGCAAAAAAGCAAAATGGCTGTCTGAGGAGGCCTTACAAATAGCTGTGAAAAGAAGAAAAGCAAAAAGCAAAGGAGAAAAGGGAAGATATATCCATTTGAATGCAGAGTTCAAAAAAATAGCAAGGAGAGATAAGAAAGAAGACTAGAGACTTCTTCAAGAAAATTAGAGACACCAAGGGAATATTTCATGCAAAGATGGGCTCAATAAAGGACAGAAATAGTATGGACCTAACAGAAGCAGAAGATATTAAGAAGAGGTGGCAAGAATACACAGAAGAACTATACAAAAAAGATCTTTATGATCCAGATAATCACGAAGGTGTGATCACTCACCTAGAGCCAGACATCCTGGAATGTGAAGTCAAGTGGGCCTTAGGAAGCATCACTATAAACAAAGCTAGTGGAGGTGATGGAATTCCAGTTGAGCTATTTCAAATCCTAAAAGATGATGCTTTGAAAGTGCTGCACTCGATATGCCAGAAAATTTGGAAAACTCGGCAGTGGCCACAGAACTAAAAAAGGTCAGTTTTCATTCCAATCCCAAAGAAAGGCAATGCCAAAGAATGCTCAAACTGCCACACAATTGCATTCATCTCACACATTAGTAAAGTTATGCTCAAAATTCTCTAAACCAGGCTTCAACAATATGTGAACCATGAACTTCCAGATACACAAGCTGGTTTTAGAAATGGCAGAGGAACCAGAGATCAAATTGCCAACATCTACTGGATGATTGAAGATGCAAGAGAGTTCCAGAAAAACATCTATTTCTGCTTTATTGACTATGCTAAAGCCTTTGACTGGATCACAGTAAAGTGTGGAAAATTTTGAAAGAGATGGGAATACCAGACCACCTGACCTGCCTCTTGAGAAATCTGTATGCAGGTCAGGAAGCAACAGTTAGAACTGGGCATGGAACAGCAGACTGGTTCCAAATAGGGAAAGGGCTACATAAAGGCTGTATGTTGTCACCCTGCTTATTTAACTTACATGCAGAGTACATCATGAGAAATGCTGGGCTGGATGAAGCACAAGCTGGAATCAAGATTGCTGGGAGAAATATCAATCACCTCAGATATGCAGATGACACCACCCTTATGGCAGAAAGTGAAGAAGAACTAAAGAGCCTCTTGATGAAAGTGAAAGAGGAGAGTGAAAAAGTTTGTTTAAGACTCAATATTCAGAAAACTAAGATCATGGCATCCGGTCCCATCACTTCATGGCAAATAGATGGGGAAACAGTGGAAACAATGGCAGATTTTATTTTCTTGGGCTCCATAATCACTGCAGATGGTGACTGCAGCCATGAAATTAAAAGACGCTTACTCCTTGGAAGAAAAGTTATAATTAACCTAGACAGCATATTAAAAAGCAGATACATTAATTTGCCAACAAATGTCCATCTAGTCAAGGCTAAATTTTTTCCAATAGTCATGTATGGATGTAAGAGTTGGACTATAAAGACAGCTGAGCATGGAAGAATTGATGCTTTTGAACTGTGGTGTTGGAGAAGACTCTTGAGACTCCCTTGGACTGCAAGGAGATCCAACCAGTCCATCCTAAAGGAGATCAGTCCTGGGTGTTCATTGGAGGGACTGATGTTGAAGCTGAAATTCCAATACTTTGGTCACCTGATGCGAAGAGCTGACTCATTGAAAAGACCCTGATGCTGGGAAACATTGAAGTTGGGAGAAGGGGACGACAGAGGATGAGATGTTGGATGGCATCACTGACTCAATGGGTGTGAATTAGAGTAACCTCCAGGATCTGTTGATAGACAGGGAGGCCTGTCTTGCTGCAGTCCATGGGGTAGCAAAGAGTTGGACATTGCTGAGCGACTGAACTGAACTGAACTGGTCCCTCTTGTAATAGCAGTTGTTTAGACATTTTTGTTTAACTTTAAAAGTTAAATAATCATTTGTAATTTTTATTTAAGTTGCTTGCTAAGAGTTGATTCTTACTGTTGATAAAACTTGTGGCTCAGAATTTCTCAGTTGCTTTCCAATGTGGAATACTTTTATATACAGCAGAATATAATGCACTTTCATATAGCACAAAATGTGACATAGAATTTGCCATAGAATATTACATGTAGCATGAATGTACATAACATATATATGTATATGTAACATACCAAAAATATGGTATATAGTATACATCTATATACCACATACTGTGCAAAATTGATCCTTTTCAGCATTGGCTAGAGTTTGAAGTTAGCATGAAGATTGACAAAGCCTCTATTATTTGGCATGGTAATTCAGTTTGAGATCATCAAAAACCTTTTCAATAACTTTGAAAAATGAGGGAATGTGTAGTTCACTCTTTTTACAGTATACTGAAGAATAAGGGTTCTCATTTAAATCCACTTTATATTAACCTGTCAATCCCTGTAGATTCACAGCAAACCTCTACCAGGCATGAGATTGAAAACTGATGCATGCTATTAGAAAAACTCAATGGCCACATATCCCTTTAAAAGACAAAAGACTCAGTTTTTTTTTTTTTTTAATTAATGGCAGGTTTTTTTACCACTAGTACCACCTGAGAATTCCCAAAAACTTCATTGAGATATAATTTATTAATTTCAACTGTAAAGTTCAGTGATTTTTATTGCATTAACAGGATTGTTCACACATCACAGAAATCATTTTTAAAGCATTTCCCGCTTTCCAGAAAAGAAGCCTTTATTCATTTACAGCGACTCTTTATCCCTGCCTCTAGCCTTACATCATGACAGACCTACCTTCTATGTGTTTTATATCATTTCTTCATGAATAATTTGTGACTAGAATTATGTTTTCAGTTAAATACAAGTTTGGATCTTTGTTCAGAGTGTTTTGATTCAATCATTTAATGTCTTAATTTTGCTTGATCCCATTTTAAAAGTCAGAGTATCAAACTCATGAATACTTTGAAAAGTCATAACGAAATTATTTGACTTTGGGCTACTTCTTTTACTCACCCCCATTTAATGCCCCTCTGATCAGAACTGACTACATAACTGGCTAATCATCATTATAATTATATGGATTAATCAGATAAAATCCATAAATTTATAGCACAGTCTAGAAAATACTAGTTCCTTATCAGACTTCCTCACACTGGAAACTCATATTCAGGATTAGATTTTTAAATGTTTGCAATTTAGTAAATGTAGGCTTATTCTGAGCACACATCCAGTGATTTGCATGTGTTCATTGAGCTACAAGTACATTGATAATATTTCCCTGAACTAGAAGGTTAGCCTGATTGTGACTACATTTTTATGAACAGTAATGTAAATTTCCAGTGAAGGATAAATAAGTTCTGAAAATTATTAGCAAAAAATGTTATTTTAGAATTTATTCAAATCCCATGAGAATAGTTTGGTTTAAGATCAAGCCCTGTGATTTTGGCGAATATGAAACAATTTAGAAATTTTCCTTTTGAAAATTATGCCTTGGTTGGATGATAGTTTTGGCTGAATGAGTCCATTAACCTAGCATCTTTCACTCCACAGCAGGAATAGAAGGAAAGGTTTGTCATCCTTAAAGCTGAAACCTTGTCAGCACCACTGTAGATTTATGTGGCCATGTTCTAATCCCTCATGATTATCTGTCCTGTTATTCTCCATTACTGCTTCCTCAAGGAGGTTGTTTTTGTGTGTATTCCTCCTGTCATGCTCAGCTGAAGTATAATTGACTGGAAGACCATCTACACTTATGGTGCATTCATACACAAATGAATGGATGCTGGAAAAGTTGTGCATCCATTAAGCAGAGCATTAGTTTTGATGTTATTCATTTATCTATCAAATATACCTAGACATATGAGTTTTCTGAAAGCTTGTGTACTGAGAAATGGTGCTTTGCTTTTAGGTAGGGAAAATGAAAGATATTGCTACTGTCAATGAATTTAAAGGCTTTTATGCAAAAGTCTGAAAAATGAGAACTCATGTCATTTTTCCATTGTCTGTTTTGTGGTGATTCAAAGTGAAATCTTTCAGCAAGCTGTTTTCATGTTATGATCAGGAGAGAAAACACACACATGAACACTCATACATATTTATTTTGAGTTGCCTTTATCTCTAAAGAGAAGTACGCAGAAATTTAAGTTGTGGGCGACTTACATATTTCTAATTTAAGGTAGTTCCTTTGGAAAAAAAATACAACACAATAAGTAGGTGATTAAAACTACCATTTTTTTGTTAGTAAAAATGGACTACATTTCATATCCTGTGGCATAAGAAGATAGGAAGGGCAAGTCAGTTGACACAGTGGTCAGTAGTATGATCATTTTTCTGCAGAAATACAGGATATTATATAAAATTATAGCAGGGACATTAACACTGGTTGATAAGACTTGGAGAATCTTTGGGGATGTGGCAGATAAGTCTAACTTGGAAAGTTGAGAGAAAGAACCAAAAAGTAAAAAAGAATTTTCAAACATTAGAAATTACAAGTGTGAACACTTCAAGGTAAAGAAAAAACAAAGCACTTTAGAAGAAAACGTCCTGTGTTACTGGAACATAAAGAACAAGAAAATGTTACCTGATCTAGATCATGTAAAGCCCTGCAGACTTCATTAATAGCTTTAGACTTTAAGGAAAAAGGGTTCACCATCAATGAATTTTAAGCATCAGAGTGAAAAACTTGGATGTGAATTATTTAAAAGGACAAATTTGGCCGTCATTTGGAAAAGACATTGGAATAAGAGAGAAGAATTTATGACTATTGTAATGGTCCAAACTAAGGAAAGCTGATTAGCATTGGTTGGAAGGGGGATATAGAGAAGTGGAAAGTTGAACACATGTGAGATAGTCAGGGGAGGAGTATAGAAACCAAGGAGTTTTCTTAGGTGTTTTCATATGCATTCTCATTGAAATCCCAAGTTATTGTAAGATAGATGTCATATCATTTTAGATCTGTAAAAATGGATGCTTAAAGTGAAAAACAGAAGCCCAGAGTATTAGCAATGTAACAGACCTTGTGTTAAACCTCTTCTATATGAATTGAAAATCAACCAAATGCCAAATAATGGTCCCTTTCTTTGCATATAACCTTTAAATTAAATGCATAACATTTTAATAAACTATTTTTTAGTATCCTTGTCACTAGAAGCTTGCTAATTCTTAGTAGTGACACTTTTGAAAACCTCATTGTTTCCTTCTTTGTTTTCAAAGTGTCAGTGACATTTTGAAATTTTATATAATATAGATATTCTCCTGACTTACTTATTCCTAGTCTATGATCATACTTAGTTCATAATATTTTTGCTTTACTTTTATCTTTTTCTTTTTAACTTTTCAAACTTGAATATTTATAGCATATATATGTCAAACAGTCTAGATATTTTGGCATACTTTATTTATTTATATTTATGTGTAATATAGTCAGTCGTGTCTGATTCCTTGTGACCCCACGGACTATATAGTCCTTGGAATTCTCCAGGCCAGAAAATTGGAGTGGGTAGCCTATCCCTTCTCCAGGGGATCTTTCTGACCCAGGAATTGAACCGGGTTCTCTGGCATTGCAGGAGGATTCTTTACCAGCTGAGATACCAGGGAAGCCCTATATATAATATTTATTTATCTATTTATCTATCTATCCATCCATTCTTCCTCCCTCCCTCCCTCCCTGTGGCTCAGATGGTAAAGAATCTGCCTGCAATGCAGGAGACCAGGGTTCAAACCCTAAGTTGAGAAGATCCCCTGGAGAAGGGAATGGCCACCTACTCCATTATTCATGCCTGGAGAATTCTATGGACAGAGGAGCCTATCACAATAAGTGGGACACAGCTGAGCAACTAACACTTTTACTTTTCTTTATTTTAAAAGATGATCTAATCTTGCCTCTCACAAAAATGAAACTATAGTTTTTATCTCAGGTTTTTTCTGTGCTACTGAAACAAATTCACATGAATTTTAAACTTAAAAACATGACATATTAAAGATAGTCCTTAAAACACAGATAAACTATATTCCCACAGATAATTATAATTAGAGTCACAACCCTCCCTTCTTGTGTGTCTGTTATTCAGTAAGTTATACATCTACCCCAAGGCAACTATTGGGTTGCAATACAGTAATTTCTCAATTTCTCATCTGGTTGCAAAACTTCAAAGAAATCACTCTGAGTTTCCAACAGGTTGTTCAAAGCTGGAAAGTATTTAGTGTGACAGATTGCATATACAAAAGCACAATAGTTAGAGCATCCATGACAGCAGAACCCTTACTTCAACTTCTGTGGCAGTCAGTTCAGGACTTATTCAGTGAATGCCAAGTTTCCTATTTTTTGGCACCTATTTCCAACTCATAACCAGCCAGAGGAAAGGAAATATGTTTCCCAAACCAATCACATACGATGATCTACTGCCCACATGCCATCAATGTCCAATCAGAACGTACTTGAAGTCTTCATTTTTTTACTGTGAGACTTTCCCACTTCACGTTTTTGTCTTTTAAGTTTCTGCCAAACAGAAGTGGCAGTGATTGACTCCCTTAATATAGTAAGTTCTGAATAAGCAGCCTCTATTCTTGTTTGAATTAGCTTCATTTATTTACACAAGTTTTATTTGGGGAGTCATCACCTATGAAAGAGTAGGAGGCAGTGTTGGGGGACAGGATTAATGAGGCGGGTCCACCTTCTTAAGATCCTTTACTCGTAAAGGAGACTGGGATAGGTGGGCAGTGGCATTTTGCAGTATCCAGCAAGACTAGCCTACAGAGTTGGAAGATGCCTTGTTCCTTGCCAGGCCCAAGGGGACCTTTCCTAGAGAGGAGAGGGAAAGAAAGAGAGAGTCTTTTACTGAGATATGAAGAAAGGAAATATGATTTAGTCCAGAATATAGCTCTTATTAAACATGTAATGTTAGGCAACCACCTAATTCACTTTCTATGATTTCTATACCTGCTGACTCCGACTTAAGTCTCTGTCCTTTTATATATTTTGAATACAAGTTATTTATTATATATAAAGTTTAAAAATATTTTCTCTCAGTCTGTGACTTGTCTTTCATTCTAGTAAGAGTATCTTTTACAGAGCCAATTGTTAAAATTTTCATGAAGTCTAATTTAGCATTTTCTTTTATATTTCATGATCTTTGTGTCCCATTTAATTTCTTTCAACTGCAAATGTCATTCCGCTCTATATTGCCCCAAAGTTCATTGATACTCTTCACTTTGTTCAGTCACCTTTCACTGTGTGATTTACTTATTAATGCTTCAACATTCATTATTATTTTTTTCAATTCTTTAGCTAAAACTTGAGGGGATCTCTCCATAGAACTCCAGAAATCTCTCAGGTATTTTGTCCGAGAAATCCTAACCTCTTTGCATCCCCTAGACATTCCACTTTGTCTCTGGGATATATGTAGATCAGTGGCCTCCGGATTGTCCTTCTGCACTGTGGCTTCCTTCTGAAGAAATCCTGGCATTAACCTTGTTTACTTCTTTTTCTCACATATTACTTTCTTGGGTTAGCTAGTCACATGACTGACAACTCATTTCATGTATTTTGTTGAATTGTCTAATATCTTAACGCAAAAGGGTAAGTCAGATTCCTATTATTAAACCATGGAAGAAGTGGAATTCCTAGTAACTTTCTTAATGTGTCCAGATATCGTGCCAGTTTTTTCCCTTTCTCACTAGCCAATTACTGTTTTTCTTTGACTTTTAAATTATTTGACTGTTTTCATATAGGCATGGGCAAAGTACCACTAATTCAACTTTGTATATTAATTTTGCATCAGTGAATGATGTTCCAGTTATTTATTTTTATCTTTTATTTCAGTAAGTTAAAACAATTATTTTATTAACAGTTTTAAATAGTTTTATTTTATTGATAGTTTTATTATAAATACATTTGGTTTATTAATAGCTTTATTTTGACTATGTATAGTCCTTTTTTATCAGTTAATTTAAAAAATTCTATTTGAGAACTGTTTTAAAGCATTTTATTTATTTCATCATATTGTCATAAATTTAAACACTTGTTATAATTGCTTTGTTATGTAACAGCTAACAGATTTGACAGACTTTACAAATAGAGAAAATGTAAGCATGGTATTTTGGGGAATTATTTTAAATATATATCCTTTTTTCTGATTGTAATTGTATGTGTGACAGTGTAAATATTGCATAAATTACTATTTATACTTAAAGTATTGTGGTGACAATGGTGACAGAAAGAGTGATCAGAGTCAATATAACAATTATTCCTTTGTACTTACAAGAACAAGATTTCTTCCTGTTGACATGTTATCCAACATATATATTACCTTAATTTATTCAAAGGAGTAGAAACTAAAGTAGCTGTCCTAGAAATCACTGCTTGGGTTGATGCCAACTGTCCCTTTAACTTATTATTTATTCCTAATACAGGGAGAAGAACATAAAGATTATCTCAAAACAAATATGAGAAGAAATTTTTATTTTTTCATAGTTTATTTACCTCCTTTAAGAAGTTAAATTTTATCTATTCAAATCTTACTCTTTATGCAGTGAATATTAACATTCTTTACACTATTTTAGTCTATACCCAAGGCAATAAGGCAGTTTTAAAATCATGGTTTCTTTGGATTCCATACTCACAGAGCAGAAAAAAAATAAGCATAATAATGTATTCATACTTCTATGAGGTGAAGACTCAATTAAATGTTCCGTATATTTTGTAAATGAATTCACTCTGTTAGTATGTATTATGTATGAACCTACTGTGCACCAGATATAGTAGTGAACAGAAGAGAAGGAATAAGTATCTTTTCTATAAAGCCTAAATTCTGGTTGAACAGGCGATCAATAAATAGTACATATAAATAATATAATATACTAGAATATAAATTCTATTTGCCACCTTTAATGTAAGAGATGTTCTTCAGTTAGCTAATGGTAAGTGTCAAATTAAACAAATATGGCTGCTGCCCTAAGAGAGCTGAAGTCGCTTACACTCCTACTAGACAATTTTGGCTGGACATAATGTCAAACGTGGCTGTTGATGCTTTGCCTGAGCGAGAATCTGTGCTTTCCTTTTAAGATTCATTGAATTAGACTCACTACATTGAAAATTTGACCTATTCTCACCAGCAGTTGGGAATATTCTCATCCACCAGTTCACCAGGATAGAGTAAAATATTTCATCATTAAAATAAACTGCTGGTTGTAGTTGGATTTATAATATTTCTCCAGAGTTTAGACTCCCTTCCTGTGGTTACTTAATCCTATGGCAGAAATTCTATCATGACCTTTACACTTACATTTCTCTTTCCTGATTTTTTCCACAGTACAATATTTCATCTCTATTTATGCCTCATTTTTAATGCTCATCTTGCTTTTTACTTTCTATTTATACTTACTATAATTAGAATAGTACTATGTGATTTCTATGTAATTTTGACAAGGTAGAAAAAGGAATATAGCTACATACTTATAATTATGCTGTAGATTTTGCATGGCTTCGTTTTATTTTTGGTGGCATATCTTACATTTAACTGTACCTTATTTTTCATTAACAACAATCTCTTATGTACACACGTATGCTCAGTCTTTAAGAATAGAGATAAAATCATGAAAATAAATGTATTCAATGAGCTACCTAAATCAAGTAGACATTTTAGTGTCTAATAAATTCCAGCTAGTTTATTGCCTTAAACCACTTTAGAATTCTTAGTATAAAAGTTTTCTCTATGAATAGTAGCAACTGTATGTCCTAGATTTCTGAGGACAATTTTGATTTCAAAGAGTTCTATTTTCAGAAGTATCAGGCTCTTCTGTCCTAGTTTTTCATTTAGAAAATAAGATAATCATTCCTACAAAATTAGGTTAGTAAATGTGCACTAGGTTTTATGTAAGATACAGACTCAGTGTAAGATGTGATTATTACCACATGTAAACTAGAGCATAGAACAGTAAAGTAAACATAATATTTTAAGCATATTTTTCTAAAAGTGTTTTTTGAATCCCCACAATATAGAAAACTGAATGTTTGAGGAAATATATATATATCTCAAATATCAGCACTGTTTCTGAATGAGACATATTTCTCTGTATTCTCATATTATATAACAACTACCTACTATTTATAATTTTTAATTGGAAGATAATTGCTTTACAATGTTATCTTAATTTCTGCATCCCTGTCTGTATTGTTTCTAAATAGCATAGGTAATGATCAAATAATTCTGGCAAATATATATAATAAATTGTGTTTTTAATAACTTAATCATTATTTATATTTTACCAGTTCATGTGTGAATATTAATGAATACTTATACTATCATAGGAAAATATGTACATTTTGCTTCAATAAATTTTAAGCAAGCATGGAACATAATATTATCTAGTATATTGTTATTGAGAATTTAACAGGTGAAATAGGTACTTGAAATTGCATAATTTCATTATAGTCAGTGGTTATGATGTTTTGTTTTATGTGTCAGACTGGCTAGACTATAATATCAGTTATTTAACTAAACAGCAATCTCCGTGTTAATGTAAACCTCATCTATTTTGTAGATGTGATTAGCATCTACAATAAGTTGACTTTAAGTAAAGAAGATTTCTCTTGGTAATGTATTGGGCATCATTAAGTCATTTGGAAGTCTTAAGAGCAAAAACGAAAGTTTCCTGAGGGAAAGAAAATTGTATCTCAAGACTGGTTAAGATGAGAATAAATTCTTGATTGAGTTTCTAACCTGCCAGCCAGGTTACAGCTTCCTGATTTGTCATCTCCCACAATCCTGTGAGCCAATTCGTTAGAATAAGAACATCTCCATTTCTGTCTCCCTATCTCACCATTCCTCTCCCTGCTCCCATTTCTCCTTTTATTCCTGTCCCTCTTGTTATCCTCCAGCTGTTGGTTCCCTCTTTCTATAGAACCTTAAGCTATAATGTGACTATTAGTATAGGTATCAGAAAGAACTGATGAAATAAAATTATCCAGTTTGTTTACAAAAAGAATATAGATTATTTAGCAGACTTCCACAATAATTAAAAAGGCTTAGAATTTTTTTTTTTAGTTTACAAAGAGTTTATGAAAGTCATATATTCATATGGCTAATCATGCATTCATGCTTGCTACGTCACTTCACTCATGTCGGACTCTTTGCAACATTATGGACCGTAGCCCACTAGGTTTTTTTGTCCATGGGATTCTCCAGACAAGAATACTAGAGTGGGTTGTTATGCCTTCCTTCAGGGGATCTTTTCAACCCAGGGATCGAACCTGCATCTCTTAAGTCTACTGCATTAGCAGGCAGATTCTTTACCAATAGCACCAACTTGAAAGCTCCAATTATTCATACAGATAAGTTTGTATTTTATAAACTATGTAGGGATTCTTTTTTCTCAGCAACATAAAAGGTGAAGATAATTAGTATGAATACTGTAAAAGTAAATACAGTTTACCTATACCATTCTCATGCAGAATTAAGAAGAGGTGTTGGAAAAAAAGAGATGTTGGAAAACAGATGAATAAACTTATGTGTTTTGACTTGCAACACTGGGATAAATCTTAGTGTTAAGACAAGATGGGTCATTATAATGAAGGAAAAGTTCAAGGCCCTACACTATCTTCAGTCTGTAACTATTGGAGAAGATTTTCAGACATGGTGACCCTATATGAAAACAAGGACAAGCAACAGTGGTTTCTAAACTGAGTATGAAAGCTGCAAATTAATCAGCAGTAGCTGCTTCATGGCTAAGCTGGATTCCTTATGCTGCCTGTTTTGGGCAGTGAGAAAACCAGTTCTCATACTCATGAGCCTCTTTGAGCTCCATAAGGATCCAGAAGTCCTTGATCTTCCCTGGAGAATGCAGAAGATAGTTAAAAAAGGTCTGCATAAGAGAGTTAAATAAAATATGTTTTGCTATTAGAACCAAGAGAGCAAAGTAATTGCACAATAAAATTATGAAATGGATAGTCTGAGCCAGAGGAAAGATGTATAAGTATCAACTATTTGGGGACACTGTAATACCAGTAAGAAAAAATGCAAGGTAACTCTCCAGAAGGACCAGTGAAAAAGGAGATTGACATGAACACTTTTACATATAGCTGAGGCGTCAACTACCCACAGCTACTGCAAGATACTCTTTTCGCTGTATATATGATGAAGCCTCCAGAAAGAGCAATTTTATTTACCTGAAAGACATTGAGTTCCCTGGAAGACATTTTAAACCAAAAGAGAAGAAAATTTATTAATAAAAAGAATAAATTACAATCTATTCTTCACATGTGTTCTCAGTGGAGTTCATAAGACGAGAGTTTTTTCATAAAACAAAGGAGCTCTGTTTTCTTGCATATCTGAAAACTAGTGTATTAAATATAAACTTCATTAAAATGTTTGTAGTGAAATGATTCATTAGACTCTCATTAATTCCTTACTATCTGACATATTTTAATTGTTTCACAAGGGGGAAAAAAGCATTTATTAAGTTGCACATTGATAGCTCTTCAGAAATTAAACTCTGTCAACACATACTTACCATTCTTATTTGACTTTCTAGAATGTAAAGTGTAAGAGATCTTGATAAATTCACTCTTGTGAACTTCTATATTTTTTTTTTGTATTTTGTAAAATATCCCACAACTTTATATAATAAGAATTTTCATGAACTCACAAAAAGTTCAAATTTCATAAATCAGCTTATTAACTATTCTAAGATATTTTCCTTTAATCCTTCAGTTCCAAGGAAAAATAGTCTGCCCTTTATTCAAGTGATTTTAACTGTTTATAAAGGTAGTGTTTGAATTTCCTCATATGTGCTATAGAAAATTTGGTGACAGACATTATAATTC
This sequence comes from Muntiacus reevesi, assembly GCF_963930625.1. Taxonomy (NCBI): domain Eukaryota; kingdom Metazoa; phylum Chordata; class Mammalia; order Artiodactyla; family Cervidae; genus Muntiacus; species Muntiacus reevesi. The sequence continues at coordinate 26,848,749 of NC_089264.1, forward strand.
GAGACCTCAAGGTTCTATGAATGATTTTTTCTATCATGATTGTAGTAGTGAAAGATGTCATAAATTTGACTTCTCTATGAAGAACTGATGTTTTAAAATACAGTTTGCCATCCATAGCTACAGGTTTCAGCTGCATCTGTAGATACAGAAGACTAGATCTGTTCACTGTACCAAATCTTTTTATGTAAGGAAATTGAGCATCCTTGGATTTTGATATCTGTGGAGACTCCTGGAACCAATCCCCTGCAGATACTGAGGGGTGACTGTAACTAACTTCTTGAGTAGCTAACATACTATTTCAAAACAGTAGATTGATTTACTGTTTAAAAAAGTGAGACTGGGCATACACACCGAGGAAACCAGATCTGAAAGAGACACATGCACCCCAATGTTCATCGCAGTACTGTTTATAATAGCCAGGACATGGAAGCAACCTAGATGCCCATCAGCAGATTAATGGATAAGAAAGCTGTGGTACATATACACCATGGAATATTACTCACCCATTAAAAAGAATTCATTTGCATCAGTTCTAATGAGATGGATGAAACTGGAGCCCATTATACAGAGTGAAGTAAGCCAGAAAGATAAAGACCAATACAGTATACTAACTCATATATATGGAATTTAGAAAGATGGTAACGATAACCCTATATGCAAAACAGAAAAAGAGACACAGATGTACAAAACAGACTTTTGGACTCTGTGGGAGAAGGCGAGGGTGGGATGTTCTGAGAGAACAGCATTGAAACATGTATATTATTTAGGGTGGAACAGATCACCAGCCCAGGTGGGATGCATGAGACAAGTGCTCGGGCCTGGTGCACTGGGAAAACCCAGAGGAATCGGGTGGAGAGGGAGGTGGGAGGGGGGATCGGGATGGGGAACACATGTAAATCCATGGCTGATTCATGTCAATGTAGGGCAAAAACCACTACAATATTGTAAAGTAATTAGCCTCCAACTAATAAAAATAAATGGGAAAAAAAAGTGAGAATGAGAGGAGCTAAATATTATCACCAACTTTCAGGTTTGAAAAGAAAACTGTCAATAGAGTGACAGTACAGAAAACATACAAAGTTGCATTCTTTTGTGAGAATACGTATACACACATATAATCACACATTTATAGTCTTTACTCATAGTTAAGAATCACAACTGAACTAAACAATCACAAGAATTTGCTGAAGAATAAAGCAATTTGAACTTTATGGTGTGGGATGAGAGTTGCCAGTTTAAATCAGCTTTCATTTTAGTATGTTTTTGGTTTTGATTTAGTTTTTATAGATATTAGCAAATAAGTCTTTACTGAGAGAGAAAAGTACCTGGAAGCTCATATGTTTTGTGATAACCTCTCTCTCTATATATATATTTTTTTGTATTTTGTAAAATATCCCACAACTTTATATGATAAGAATTTTCATGAACTCACAAAAAGGTCAAATTTCGTAAATCACCTTATTAGGTATTCTAAGATATTTTTCTTTAATCCTTCAGTTCCAAGGAAAAATAGTCTGCCTTTTATTCAAGTGATTTTAACTGATTGTTTAAAAAGGTACTGTTTGAATTTTCCCCAGCTCACCATGCAGTCTTATATTTTTAACTAAAAAAATCCCAGAAGCTTTAAATAATGATGGAAATTCATTAATAATAGCAAATAACATCTTACTCCTTAATAATTGAAGCTTACTCAGCAAATAATAAATTTTGTGGACCTAGGAAAAGGCAGAGGTTCTCAACCATTTATAGTTTGAGTATCTGGAAAAATGTATTTTTCCAATTCTTCTGTAGTGGACATTTCAATTATTAATATATTCTACATAATTTCCTCTGTATTTTTATAGATACTCACTTAAAATTGCATAGGAAATTTCAATTTTTTAGTGAAATATATTTATCTAAAATATAAAGTACAGATCTTTGCAACCTCAGCATGCTAAGTTGACTCATTCAATTTATTTAAAGTCAGTTCTGAGAGTTAGAACTGGGCATGGAAAAACAGACTGGCTCCAAATAGGAAAAGGAGTACGTCAAGGCTGTATATTTTCACCCTGCTCATTTAACTTATATGCAGAGTACATCATGAGAAATGCTGGGCTGGTAGAAGCACAAGCTGGAATCAAGAGTGCCAGAAGAAATATCAATAACCTCAGATATGCAGATGACACCACCCTTATGGCAGAAAGTGAAGAGGAACTAAAAAGCCTCTTGATGAAAGTGAAAGAGGAGAGTGAAAAAGTTGGCTTGAAGCTCAACATTCAGAAAACTAAGATCATGGCATCTGGTCCAATACCTCATGGGAAATAGATGGGGAGACAGTGGAAACAGTGTCAGACTTCATTTTTTTGGGCTCCAAAATCACTGCAGATGGTGATTTCAGCCATGAAATTAAACGACGCTTACTGTTTGGAAGGAACGTTATGACCAACCTAGATAGCATATTAAAAGCAGAGATTTTGCTTTGCCAACAAAGGTCCATCTAGTCAAGGCTATGGTTTTCCCAGTGGTCATGTATGGATGTGAGGGTTGGACTGTGAAGACACCTGAGTGCCGAAAAATTGATGCTTTTGAACTGTGGTGTTGGAGAAGACTCTTGAGAGTCCCTTGGACTGCACGGAGATCCAACCAGTCCATCCTAAAGGAGGTCAGTCCTGGGTGTTCATTGGAAGGACTGAAGCTGAAACTCCAATACTTTGGCCACCTGATGTGAAGAATTGACTCATTGGAAAAGACCCTGATGCTGGGAGGGATTGGGGGCAGGAGGAGAAGGGGACGACAGAGGATGAGATGGCTGGATGGCATCACCAACTCCACGGGCATGAGTTTGAGTAAACTCCGGGAGTTGGTGATGGACAGGGAGGCCTGGCGTGCTGTGATTCTTGGGGTTGCAAAGAGTCGGACACGACTGAGTGACTGAATGGACTGAACTGAACTGCTCTGAAAGTAAACAAACTAGCCATTTGAATTCTGATTAAAAATGTTAGACTCAATACATGTGAAAAAAGAGGGAAAAAAAGCATAATAAAAGTGAACATGGGGCAATTCTCCATAAAAGTAAACTTATTATTAAGGGATAAAAATATCGAGAAATTCTGGACGATATAAGTCAAAGAGGACAAGATTTCTTGAGATGTAAAATCAATCAGAGAAAATCAGAACCCAAAAACCAGACCAATGTAACCTACTCTTAAAGATAACTGAGACTGATTTTAAATTAAAACTAATGAAAACTGGCTTTAAAATAGTCATTTGGGTATTTAAAGAACCACCATTTAAAGATTTGGGTTAATCATGTATTTTTACCTCTCCCCTGTCTATAAAATAGCTAGCAGTAGGTCTGTCTAAGATACATGTGGATTGAAAGGTTTAAAGCACTGAATTAAAGAAATATTTAAGCTTGAAATGCTTCTATATTAAAATCTGAGCAACAAACCCAAAAAGCAAACAAAAAATACCTCAGCCTAGATGTAAGTTCCACTGCATTAATCCAATTCGAGAGTAATGCTCTTCTAAAGAGATGGAGGACTTAAAAACATTATGCTGCTGCTGCTAAGTCGCTTCGGTCGTGTCCGACTCTGTGCGACCCCATAGACGGCAGCCCAGCAGGCTCCTCTGTCCCTGGGATTCTCCAGGCAAGAACACTGGAGTGCGTTGCCATTTCCTTCTCCAGAAAGACATTTTCAGGGACTGGAATGCAAAAGTAGGAAGTCAAGAAACACCTGGATTAACAGGGAAATTTGGACTTAGAGTACAGAATGAAGCAGGACAAAGGCTAACAGAGTTCTGCCAAGACAACTCAATGGTCATGGCAAACACCCTCTTCCAACAACACAAGAGACGACTGCACACATGGACATCACCAGATGGCCAGCACCGAAATCAGGTTGATTATATTCTTTGCAGCCAAAGATGGAGAAGCTCTATACAGTCAGCAAAAACAAGACCTGGAGCTGACTGTAGCTCAAATCATGAACTCCTTATTGCCAAGTTCAGATTTAAATTGAAGAAATGGGGGAAACCACTAAACCATTCAGTATGACCTAAATCAAATCCTTTATGACTATACAGTGAAAGTGAGAAATAGATTTAAGGGACTAGATCTGATAGACAGAGTGCCTGATGAACTATGGATGGAGGTTCGTGACATTGTACAAGAGACAGGGAGCAAGACCGTCCCCAAGAAAAAGAAATGCTAAAAGGCAAAATGGCTGCCTGAGGGGCCTTACAAATAGCTGTCAAAATAAGGGAAGCAAAAAGCAAAGAAGAAAAGGAAAGATATACCCATTTGAATGCAGAGTTCCAAAGAATAGCAAGGAGAGATAAGAAAGCCTTCCTCAGTGATCAATGCAAAGAAATAGAGGAAAACAATAGAATGGGAAAGACTAGAGATCTCTTCAAGAAAATCAGAGTCACCAAGGGAACATTTCATACAAAGATGGGCTCCATAAAATAAAAATGGTATGGACCTAACAGAAGCACAGGATATTAAGAAGAGGTGGAAAGAATACACAGAAGAACTGTACAAAAAATATCTTCACGACCCAGATAATCATGAAGGTGTGATCACTCACACTCACCTAGAGCTGGACATCCTGGAATGTGAAGTCAGGTGGGCCTTAGGAAGCATCACTATGAACAAAACTAGTGGAGGCGATGGAATTCCAGTTGAGCTATTTCAAATCGTGAAAGATGATGCTGTGAAAGTTCCTCAATCAATATGTCAGCAAATTTGGAAAACTCAGCAGTGGCCACAGGACTGGAAAAGGTCAGTTTACATTCCAATCCCAAAGAAAGGTAATGCCAAAGGATGCTCAAACTACTGCACAATTGCACTCATGTCACATGCTGGTAAAGCTCAAAATTCTCCAAGCCAGGCTTCAACAATATGTGAACCGTGAACTTCCAGATGTTCAAGCTTGTTTTAAAAAAGGCAGAGGAACTAGAGATCAAATTGCCAACATCTGATGGATCATTGTAAAAGCAAGAGAGTTCCATAAAAACATCTATTTCTGCTTTATTGATTATGGCAAAGCCTTTGACAGTGTGAATCACAATAAACTATGGAAAATTCTGAAAGAGTTGGGAATACCAGACCACCTGACCTGCCTGTTGAGAAATCTGTATGCAGGTCAGGAAGCAACAGTTAGAACTGGGCATGGAACAACAGACTGGTTCCAAATAGGGAAAGGCATACATCAAGGCTGTATATTGTCACCCTGCTTGTTTAACTTATATAAAGAGTACATCATGAGAAACACTGGGCTGAAGGAAACAAGCTGGAATCAAGATTGCTGGGAGAAATATAAATAACCTCAGATATGCAGATGACATCACCCTCATGGCAGAAAGTGAAGAAGAACTAAAGAGCCTCTTAAAGAAAGTGAAAGAGGAGAGTGAAAAAGTTGGCTTAAAGCTCAACATTCAGAAAACTAAGATCATCACTTCATGGCAAATAGACGGGGAAACAGTGGCTGACTTTATTTTTCTGGGCTCCAAAATCACTGTGGATGGTGATTGCAGCCATAAAATGAAAAGGCACTTACTCCTTGGAAGGAAAGTTATGGCCAAGCTAGATAGCATATTAAAAAGCAGAGACCTTACTTTGCCAACAAAGGTCCATCTAGTCAAGGCTATGGTTTTTCCAGTGGTCATGTATGGATGTGAAAGTTGGACTGTAAAGAAAGCTGAGTGCTGAAGCATTGGTGCTTTTGAACTGTGGTGTTGGAGAAGACTCTTGAGAGTCCCTTGGACTGTAAGGAGATCCAACCAGTCCATCCTAAAGGAGATTAGTCCTGGGTGTTCATTGGAGGGACTGATGTTGAAGCTGAAACTCCAATACTTTGGCCACCTGATGAGGAGAGCTGATTGATTTGAAAAGACCGTGATGCTGGGAAAGATTGAGGGCAGGAGGAGCAGGGGACAACAGTGGATGAGACGGCTGGATGGCATCACCAACTCGATGGACATGGGTTTGAGTAAACTCCAGGAGTTGGTGATGGACAGGGAGGCCTGGCGTGCTGCGGTTCATGGGGTTGCAAAGAGTCAGACACGATTGAGAGACTGAAATGAACTGAAAGAGATGGAAAGGTACTCTCGAATGCCTACCTGTCCCCTTTAGGGATATTAGCCTGCTGACTGACTTCTCGTACTTACTTAGTGTGAGTTACCAGATGTTTCTTTCAAGAGAGATACTATTTTGTGAAATACACTTTTACAACTCTAGAAGGAATTCACATACTTAATTAATCTAGTCTTTCACTAATGAATATGAACTAAGAATCAGCAAAACTTTCAGAGTAACTATGAGCAGGAAATATATAGACTAAAATGAGTACATGGAACAAATGACCCTGAAAGAAGCAGATATAATCCAGACACTAAAAGAGGACATTAAAAATTCAAATTAATATCCCTTGAGAAATGCAGGAAGGCATTATATCCTATGAAAATACACTGGTTAAAAAAAAGAAGAAAATACAAACTGATATGAGAGAACAATCGTAGACCAAAGAGCTTAGAGGAACTTTAAAATTATTATTATTTAAAAAAAAATTTTATTAGCGTATATTTGACTTATAATTGCTGTTAGTTTCATGAAACTCAGTTATACATATACATATGTCTACATTTTTTGAGATTCTTTACCCATGTGAGTCATTACAGAATACTGAGTAGAATTCCCTGTGCTATTCAGTAGGTGCATGCATGCATGTTCGGTTTTTCTGTCGTATCTGACTCTTTGTGACCCTATATTCTATAACTTCCCATGCTCATAGGTCCATGGCATTGTCCACGCAAGAATATTAGAGTGGGTTGCCATTTCCTCCAGCAGGGGATTTTCCTGACCCAGGGGTCAAAACCACATCTCCCGTATCTCCTGAACTGGCAGGCATATTCTTTATCACTGAGCCACCTGGGAAGTACTTATTAGTTATTGATTTTTTATATGGTAGTTAATTCCCAATTTATTTCACCTCTGCTTTCCCCCCTGGTAAACATAAGTTTGTTTTCTACATATGTGACTGTTCCTGTTTTGTAAATCAGTTCATTTGTACCATTTTTTTATGATTCTGCATCTAAGTGATATCATATGATATTTGTCTTTCTCTTTCTAACTTTACTCAGTATAACAAGTTCATTCATATTGCTGAAAATGGCATTATTGTGTTATTTTTAATGGCTAATATTCCATTGTATATATGTATCACATCTTTATCCATTCCTGTCACTAATAATTTATGTTGCTTCCATGTCCTGGCTATTGTAAATAGTGATTCAGTGAATATTGGAGTGTATATGTCTTTTTGAATTTTGGTTTTCTCTGGATATATACCTCTGTTCTCAATAGTGGATATACCAGTTTATGTTCTCACCAACAATGTAGGAGGGTTCCTTTTTCTCCACACCCCTTCTAGCATTTATTGTTTGTAAATGTTTTGATTATGACCTTTCTACTGGGGTGTTTTATTTGCAAATTATTTATTTGCATCTACTGTAGTTTTATTTGCATTTCTCTAATAATTAGTCATGTTGAACACTTTTTCATGTGGTTTTTAGCCATCTAAATGTCTTCTTGGAGAAATGTTTGTTTAGATCTTCTGCCCATTCTTTGATTGGATTGTTTCCTTGATCTTGATCTGAATGATCTGTTTCTGTATTTTGGATATTAATACTTTGTCACATGCCTCATTTGCTAATATTTTCTCTCATTCTGAAGGTTGTCTTTTCTGTTTGTTTACAAGTCTCTTTGATGTGCACAATCTTTTGAGTTTATTTAGGTCCCATTTATTTATTTTTGTTTTATTTTCATTTCTCTAGGAGGTGGATTGAGAAAGCTCTTGTTGCAATCTATGTCAAAGAATGTTCTGCCTGTGTTTTCCTCTATGAGTTTTATAGTATTTAACCTTACATTTAGATTTTTAATTCATTTTGTGTTTATTTTTGTGTGTGGTGTTAAAGAGTGTTCTAGTTTTATTCTTTCATGGATAGTTGTCCAACTTTTCCAGTTCCACTTATTGAAAAAGTTGTTGTTTTTTCCCTTTCTCCCACTGTATATTCTTGCCTCTTTTGTAATAGATTAGGTGACCATAGATGAGATGACCATGGATGCATGTGTTTATCTGAAAATTCTCTCCTTTTCCATAGATCTATGTGTTTTTGTGCCAGCACCATACTCTTTTGAAATGACTGTAGCTTTGCAATATAGTTTGAATCAAGGGAGCCTGATTTCTCCAGTTTTATTTTTCTTTGTCAAGATCGCTTTGACTGTTTGGGCTGCATTGTGTTTCTGCACAAAATTTAAGCGCCTCTGTCTTACCTAACATTTATTTAGTTCAGTATTGCAGATGCATGATATACTGACTGTTTATATTATACAATTATATTTCCTACACAATTTTATGTGATCTGGTGTGCACAGGTTAGAGACTCAAAAATTACCAGTGAATGATTGCAATCTTTCTAATCGATGACATTTATTATATGTGACCAGTTTACTTCCACAAATACACATTTATGGCAGCTGAAAAGTAATATCTGATGATAGTGTTTATTTACTATCATCATTCAAATACTTCATAATGGAAATATTTTAAATTACATTATAGTCCAATATTTGCTGATCATCTGAACCTTTTTGCTAAGTTATAGTTAACCAAAAATAACATCCTTACAAAACTCTGTAATAGGGAAATGTAAAGATAGGAAAATCAGCTCTGCATTGTTAAAAGTCAACATTTGGTATTTTTATATAGCTTCTCTCATTATATTCCATTTTGTTCGCTCATTTCTTTATATACCTTCATATACACAGGTATATGTTGCCCCTTCCTTTATCTCATGGAACCCTCTAAAACTGAAATTATTTCAGCAGTATTTGTGGTTAGAAGCTGCACCCTTCACGCATTTCTCCCATTAGGCATAAATAGATCCTAGTCCATTATGCCCTGTCCCCATACCATTTCTTCTCTCCCATCCTCCACGAGAGTCCTAACAAGCCTCAGTGTATATAATGTTTAATGTGCTCTGAATTCACAGACTTGGATATTTGCTCCTTACACCCTATATTGGAAATTGTTCAAGAACTGGGCCAAAACCTCTATGGTGCAGCAGACATCAAAAGCCAGTATTTTATTCCCCCCTCCCAAATGAACATCAGTGGGCTGATTTCCTATTCCCCGAGGGACATCTGAATGGTGATTGCAAACTGAGCAGCCTCTCCACAGACCAGAACCTAAAACATTTACAGATTAGAAAGTAAAAAAAGCATATAGTATATGCTAATTCTTTCCTTATGAATAGTTATTTGTGTCTTCGCTATTTAATGAAGTTACGGACTGTGGACTCTCTGTGAAAGTACAGCAATTAGGAATCAATTATACACTATATTGAAACATTGGTTACTCTGCTGCTTTAGGATAATTGGGAAATAACTATATTGTCATTTTTATGTACACTGGCTACATTGAATCACAGTGTTTCAGTGATGACATGCTGGCAAATTACACATACATTTTTTCATATTAGGTCATGAAATGTGAACACTGCTCTCATAGAATGAACTCCAAAGATAATGTGTAAGTTCAAGCAGCTATGTAAAAATAGTCAAGGCTTCTCAGTTAATTTTCATTCCCAATGCAATTAGTACTACTTAATAGAATGTGGTGTGATATTAGAAAATGGATCTAAATGCATTGTTGGTTTACTTGTGTGTGTATATATGTGTGCAAATGTGTATTTTAGCTTGACTACTGAAGGGGATGGAAAAATTAAAGTTTTTTTTTAGAGTAAAGATATTTATTTCAAGATAAATATTTTGAGAATAACATTAAAATAAGTAAATAGAAACACTGATAGGTTGGAATCCAGTGCCCTGAAGTTTTCAACTGGGACTTTTTAGAGAGGTATGATTCTTTGCTAATTATATGACTGGGAAGCAAAATAAATATTTTGAGAATAACATTAAAATAAGTAAATAGAAACACTGATAGGTTGGAATCCAGTGCCCTGAAGAAGTTTTCAACTGGGACTTTTTAGAGAGGTATGATTCTTTGCTAATTATATGACTGGGAAGCAAAACCTTGTGATATTGGGGAAATGTTTTGCTTCCTTATTTATTTGTATTGCTAGCATTGATGTTGCTAATGTGTTCTCATAGGGACAAGTAGGGGTGACAAATCCAAATCTTGAGCCAAGAACTTAGTTGAAAATTCTAATATGAATATCATCAGAATTTCCACATTGAAGATAAATATATTGTTTACCTTCTAAAAACAAAGCAAAGGAACTCTCAAGAGATTTAACTTAGGCAACATCTGTGTTAACAGAACTGGCAGTGATGGCCCATAGTTTAAATGGCCTGTCTCAACCTTTGGTTAGTGAGCTGATTTGGCATGCTAATGTATAGTTTTTGCTATCAGCTCCCTTCTTTTCACTTATTTTCCTTACATTTTAAAATGTATTTATTTTTTATTTTATTTTATTTTTTTGGCTGTGCTGGATCTTTGTTGCTATGCATGAACTTTCTCTAGTTGCAGTGAGCTGGCACCACGCTCTAGTTGCAGAGCACGGGCTTCTCATGGCAGTGGCTTCTCTTGCTGTGGATCACAGGCTCTAGGCACATGGGCTTTAGTAGTTACAGCGAGTGGGCTTAGTAGTTGTGGCGCGTAGACTTAGCTGCTCTGCGGCACGTAAGGTTTTCCTAGACCAGGGATCGAACCAGTGTCCCTTGCATTGCAAGGCAGATTCTTAAACAGTGGACCCATCAGGGAAGCTCGTTACATCATTTTAATTTGAAAAATATTATTGGCCATTTTAAAAATTAGAGATTTCACACTCACACCAAAAATAAATCATTGGAAAATGTGGGAGCAAAAATTAACTTGCAGTATAGATACAGGAAGTTGAAATGATTTTTTGTTTTCATTTGCCAAGAGTTAACACTGTATCTGTTGATGATAACTATTCTAGTGTGCACCATCCTCAGTCTGAAAAACAAGGATAGACTTTCCTGACTTCCATTTATACTTTTTACATGGCCACAGTCGAAAAATAGAAACTTCTCAAAGTACCTGGATCTCAAATGTTTTATAAAAGTATTGTTCAGATATAAATGGATCCCATTCTATACTTTGAAATTTGTGTACTTTCTTCCAGTGGGTAATTAAGGGGTAGAATATATGTAATAGCAAGAGTTGCAGTCCTTAAAATAAAATTGGAAGCATTCTTCCAGAGCTGCATTTAACTAATACTATCCATATTATTTTCAGTCAGATCATCCCACCAAATGAGGCAGTCCAGATACATTATAAAAATCAAACTATTCTAAAAGCCTGATACACTTGGTCACTGATTACCCAATTACTTAAGAGCACAAACAAAAGTATTTAACTACAGATTTGTTTTTAATTATAAGCAAACTAAATTAGTTGAAATACAGAGGTATTACTGTGAAAGTGAAAAGTGAAAGTGAAGTTGCTCAGTTGTGAAGGGAAAATTACTGTGAAGGGAAAAATATATCAGAAATTGTCTTAAATGTGATTCTTAGAAGTCAAGTGTCTTGTGTCATTTAACAGCAGAAAACTAAGACAATGGGCATGAGTGTGTTTTTCACTTCCTCGGGTGCTATTTGGTTTTCTTTTTGTAATTGTGAAATTAAATTTGACAAGTGATGAAAAGTGAAATTATTTTAGATATTTTTGATACTAACTTTTTGACAAGAGTACACACTGTTTCATCTACTTGCACTTATTTCTGATGAGCAGTATCAGTAAAAATAGATCACCTTGAAGGTACAAGATAACAGCAATGTTAGAGTCACAAATCCTCTGAAAAAGAAAATAGAATGCAGTAATAATTTATGATCATGGAAATCTAAAAGGTCCTCAATTTCCATTTTTTTCAGTTGTTTCTCAAGTTAAAGTTAGAATAAAGGGAGATTTCCCCCTTGAATTATTCTTTATTTCTATCTGATTAAAGAAAGAGTTTCTATTAAACACATGCTCAGGAGCACTGCAATATTAAAAGGAAACAAGCAGCTGTTGCTGTTTGAATATTTTCAGCCTGAAAAATGGCAGTTCCATTAGGCTATTAATCCAAAGAATTAGCCAGTATGTGTTTTCTGATGAAGTTTCAGCATAGCAGAACCACATGTAAGGGTGGAAGGTCATAGATACAATTGAGATGTTGCTCAGCCAGAAGTGAAGAATTATCAATGTATTACTTCCGTCTTATTGTACAAATATTCATAATAATCTTTGTTCTCAAATCAATGCATCTCCATTTCTGGTACTGATTTGAGGTGATTTTGCAATGGTAGATTGTGTCCTGGGGTTTGAACAGATATTTAGTATCTAAATAATGCCTTAGAGTAGAGGAAAGTGATAGGAAATGATTGTCACTAAGACACATATCAGAGGAATGATCAGAATGCTTTTCCTGATGATGCAGAGAATAATTCTAGCTCTTAGCAGAGAATGGTGAATCAGGATACCAGCTATCAGATTGATTCACTTCTGTAATTGAGTAATGATACTGTCTATGTATAATTAAGGGGAGCATGAGAACAACCATCCTTTGACCTGTGGCAGTCATTAATTTGTGGTATGTTCGACCTTTCCTCTAGAACCTCATACAGATTCTTTGCGATATCTCTTAGGTTATGATTGCAATGAACTCTCTTTTTTACTTCTTTTAGCTATATTTTATTTAGTAAAAATCTACTTTATTTTCACTGTGATTGAGAGTATATTCTCATTAAATATTCATGATCAACCTTGAAAAATCATAGACCAGACAAAAATATTTTTCAATATAGTATAATATATTTTTATAACAAAGACAAATTATGAACACAGTAGGAAATTCCAGCACAAAGACAAGTATGGAACATTTCACAAAGAATATTTTTAAAGACTTAAGTATGGAAGGAAATTTTTAAAATATAAAGTGTTTAGCTTACTTTATTATATTTTAAACATGAAATTATGAAAATTATGACATGGAACTGATGTAGAAACAAATCAGTGAAAATAAATAGAAATATACATTCATATAATAATGTCAGTTAAAGCAGTAATGGGGCAAGAGGTTTTTAAGATTAAGTTGCTTAAAAATTGCTTTTACATTTGATTTCTCTGGTAGCTCAACTAGTAAAGAATCCACCTGCAATGCAGGAGACCTGGGTTTGATTCCTGGAATCAAATCTTCCTGGATCTCCAGGAAGATCCCCTGGAGAAGAAAAATGGCAACCCACTCCAGTATTCTCATCTGGAAAATCCTATGCACAAAGGAGCCCAGTGGATTCACAAAGAGTTGGACATAACTGAATGACAAAGTGTGGAAATAATTTTGGTCTCAGTTTTACATATTACACTGAAGTAAATTCTGCATATACTAAAGATTTATAAAACAATACTATTCCTAGAATAAAATATGCATCAGTACCTATATAATATTGTACTGTTAGGACTTTATGTGTTTGAGTCCATGGACATTAAAAGAAACTAAAACATTAATAGATTTTAAAAAATAAAAATAAAACTCTTTATGGAAAAATATTTATGTATGTGGATATTCCTTTATAGGTGAAGAGTTTTTGTGGTTTTCAATGTATCAAGGGGCAAATGATTTTGTGTATTGAGTTTGTGAAATGTATTTCCTAATACCTTTTCCAATGTATAGTTAAGTATGGTAAAAATACAATTTCAAAAAGAAAGGGGATGATACATTGACTATTAAAGAAAAGCTTTTTCATCGTTTTAAATGAATGATAAGAGACGTATAGTTTGCCTCTTATTCATCCAGTTGCTGAGGGAAGGATCTCTGCCCCCACTTGTGTGAAATGACCAAACGAGTCTGTCGGAGAACTAACTGAAACCCATTGAGGTTGAAGGTTGGTGGAGTGCAGTTGGTCCAGCTGACAGGGAAACTAGCCAAACGGGGAGCCTTTCCCCCTGGTGGGTACATGTCTAGTGAGAGCAAAACTCAGTTAGGGGGCCCTGTGAGGCTCAAAGATGTCAAGGCAAGATATGAAGTTTTAGGCCTTATATTGCAATTAAACATTTGATGCTTTCTCATTAAGTACATATTTTAGTGATATTGGTATTTTTAGGAAGTGGAAGAGCTAACTCTCTCAGTAGGCAAGTAGACATTTGGTCAGCAGGGCTACCTGGTGAGGTGCTTGTCAAAAATTTGAACTTTAGAAGTGTCCAATAAAGGCAGTGTGTGGCATTGAAGTAGGGAATGCATGTCCCCAGGGAGCCTTAATATAGACTAATTAATCGTTGTGACAGTAGTGACAGTCAGTAGAGGTCCAGTTGCTATTTTGTAACTTAAATAGTAGAATTGAGGCAGCTATTAGGTCTCTATATTAAACCAGGGCCGTGGTGGGTTATTTTTGCACAATGGGTGCCATAACTATGGGAAATTTAGATAATGCAATAGTGAAGTGAGGTATACCTATCTATTTACTATTTTATATTCAGAAATTCCCCTAAGATTACAGGGTGATTGTGCTTAAATTTAGTGGTATCCCTGGATATAACTGTAATTTAAGCCCTACTATTATTTAAGTCCCTGAAATCTTGCAAAATAGTGTATTTTAGCTGATGTTAAAGTTCATTCAGAACCTATAGTATAGAGATGCAAAACCCAATTAATACCCATTTTTATATTGGCTGTAAATTTTTAAAGCAAGTTTTAGATTTCCAGTTTGGTCAAATTTTGAATCTCTGTTTTAAATATATTTTTGTGTGTGTTCAGATTTTTTTTATTTCTGTCTTCCTGTTTTTTTCACTGGATATATTCAGTGTGAGGGATTCTTTCTTATCCTGTTTATTTTTATAAATTATTTTTTTCAAAAAGTCTCAAATCAGTATCATTAGGGATCAGGGCCTCCCAGTGCTAGTGGTTGTATATGGTTTAAGGATTCTGGTTTAGGTAAGATTTGAATTAATCCCTTCACTACACTAGATGTTTTCCCTTATAACTCTGAAGATTGGGTTCTTTGTTAACAGTGGGATATGTACGGGGATCGTGCAATGGAAGACCCCTGGGCCGCAATTCAGAGCCTGGTGGATCAGAGCCTGTGCTACAGCCTGTGAAAGTTCGACTTTCTAGGTGTGTAGTTGTAGTTTTGGGGTGATAGGGAAACTAGTCAGATGAGGAGGCTTTCCCGCTGAGTGGGGCCATATATGGTGAGAGCCCAGAAATTCAGGGGCCAGTGAAGCTCAAAGATGTCAAAGCAGTACATGAAATTTTAATGCCTACAGTACCCCTAAGTCCTGTGATGTTTGTGTGTGTGTGTGTGTGTGTGTGTGTGTATATACAGATATATATATATATATATATATATATATTCACTGATGTTTGTGTATATATGTATATTCAATTTTTATTTTTATTGAAGTAGATCTTCTAATATTATCACCATATTACCATATTAATTCAAGCAATATTTTCTAAATACCTACTATATTTAGTGCATTGTGTTCAGTTTGCTAGATGATTTAAAATCAGTAAGAGTAAGTACCTGATAACAAATGTTTGACAAGCTATTAAAGATCTATTAAGATATACATTTTTATTACTCTAGTACATAATGCAAGATGCAGTTAAAGAGTAAGTAATCTAATATGTCAGAAGCATAGTTGTTTCCTAAGATATGGAGTTATAATTTGACAAAGATGCTTGGCCAATTATAATAAAATTAAAGTGCATTTTACCTTCTTGATACAGTTGTTTCTCATAGGTTTTGTATGAACAGCATTTTTTATCCTATTTCTCTATATTCAAAGTTAGTTGAGATTTTATATATTTATGAGTATATACTCCAATCCCAAAGAAGGGCAATTCCACAGAATGTTCAAACTACCACATAATTGCACTCATTTCATATTCTAGCAAAATAGTACTCAAAATCCTTCAAACTAGGATTCAGCAGTATGTGAACTGGGAACTTCCAGATGTACAAGCTGGATTTAGAAAAGGCAGAGGAACCAGAGATCAAGTTGCCAAGATCTGTTGGATCATAGAAAAAGCTAGAAAATTTGAGAAAAGCATCTACTTCTGCTTCATTGACTACACTAAAGACTTTTGACTGTGTGGATCTCAACAAATTGTGGGAAATTGTTAAAGAGATAGGAATACCAGACCACCTTACTTGCCTTCCGCAAAAACCTGTATGCAGGTCAGGAAGCAACAGTTAGAACCAGACATAGAACAATAGACTGTTTCCAAGTTGGGAAAGGAGTACGTCAAGGCTGTATATTGTCATACTATTTATTTAACTTATATGCAGAGTACATCATGTGACATGATGTGCAAGCTGGATGCACTTCAGCTGGATGAAGTACAAGCTGAAATCAAGATTGCAGAGGAAAAAATAAAAAGATTGCAAAGAGAAACAGGAATAACTTCAGATATGCAGATAACACCACCTTTATGGTGTAAAGTGAAGAGGAAATTATAGCCGTTTGATGAAAGTGAAAGAGGAGAGTGAAAAGAGCTGGCTTAAAACTCGACATTCAAAAAATTAAGGTCATGTCATCGGGCCCCATCACTTCATGGCAAATAAGTGGTGAAACAGTGGAAACAATGACAGATTTTATTTTCTTGGGCTCCAAAATCACTGCAGATGTAACTGCAGCCATGAAATAAAAAGATACTTGCTCGTTGGAAGAAAGGCATGACAAACATAGACAGTGTATTAAAAAGCAGAGACATTACTTTGCTTGCAAAGTTCTGTATAGTCAAAGCTATGTAGTAGCTTTTTCCATCGGAGAAGGCAATGGCACCCCACTCCAGTACTCTTGCCTGGAAAATCCCATGGACAGAGGAACCTGGTAGGCTGCAGTCCATGGGGTCGCGAAGAGTCAGACACAACTGAGCGACTTCACTTTCACTTTTCACTTTCATGCATTAGAGGAGGAAATGGCAACCCACCCCAGTGTTCTTGCCTGGAGAATTCCAGGTCCGGAGGAACCTGAAGGGCTGCCATCTATGGGGTCGCACAGAGTCGGACACGACTGAAGTGAGTTAGCAGCAGCAGCAGCAGCAGCTTTTCCCAGTAGTCATGTAACAGATGTGAGAACTGGACAACAAAAGAGGCTGAGAAACCAAGAATTGATGCCTTTGAACTGTGGTGCTGGAGAAGACTCTTGAGAGTCCCTTGGACTGCAAGGAGATCCAACCAGTCAATCCTAAAGGAAATCAACCCTGAATATTCACTGGAAGGACTAATGCTGAAGCTGAAGCTCCAGTACTTTGGCAACTTGATGCGAAGAACTGACTCATTGGAAAAGACCCTGGGAAAGATTGAAGGCAGGAGGAGAAGGGGATGACTAAGGATGACATGGTTGGAATGCTTCACTGATGCAGTGCACATGAGTTTGAGCAGCCTCCAGAAGATGAAGAACAGGGAAGCCTGGCGTGCTGTAGTCCATGGGGTCGCAGAGTTGGACATGTCTGAGCGACTGAACAGCAACAACAAGATACTTATGATATCAAAATTAATGCATTTTTCTTTTCCTTTTAGATTTTTGTGTTAATTCTTACATCAAATAGGTTTATTATTAACTTTTACAAATATATAGAGAAAACCAAATCTTAATCTTCCTCACTGAATAATAAGGAAATTAGGTTTGGGCTTGTTTTAAAGAGATGAAAGATTATGCTTTTGGCATTTTATTCATAAATGAAAAGGGACAGAATTTACATTTGATAAGCACCTACCACATCCTGTATATTTGCAAGCATTATTTTACTTAACCTCATAACAATCCAGAGAGTAATGTCTATTATTTACAGATGCCTTTGAGAACCAGAGATATTAATTTACTTGATCTGAAGCACAGAGTAACTAAATGTCTGTGTAAGGATCTGAGGTCAGGCTGATATCCAAATTATGTCCTCTTTCCATTCAACACAAAACTGTCCCTGTATGAAAACATAGAAAAACTCATGAGTCCTCTCCTGCAACATGACATATCATTTAGAGTTAAATTTTTTTACTGACACTATTAATTGGTCCCACTTTGAAGAGATTCAGAGAATTTATTTATCCATTTAACAAACATTTATAGAGTGTTTACTATGTACCAAGCACTGTTTTATACTCAGAGGATAGAATAGGAAGACAACTACATCTCTGCTCTATAGTTTATATTTCAGTGAGCAAGGAGAGTTTTCTGTAAACAAGCAAATATATGAAAATACACTTTTAAAAAGGTAGAAAGAAAAATACACAAGGAAGGAAAGAGTGAGCATCAGGGCAACCAGAGTCTGGGGAGTATTGTTGTAACTCGAGTGACCAGGGAAGCTTACACTGCTGGTCTGCAGTGTTAACGATTGTAAATTTTTTTTCATTGAAAGCACACAACCTACAAATAGACTGAAAACATGCATAGTAACCAGAGAAGCCAGTATCACTAGGAGAATATTTTGGTACTGTTTGGCAGAACTTCGGTAAAGGGTGAGCTTCTTAAGTTAGTGCATTCTTTCTTGCAGCTGCATATAATGTGGTTGCAAAGTTGGTTTGTGCAAGGAAGTTGATTTCAAGTCATGGTTAAAGTATCACTCATGAATTTAGAGTCACTCAGACATACAAATCTTCCATTTTATCCCTATATGTTGTTATGAGCCTTAATTAACGTTACTCCTGTAGCAACAAATCAAAGAAAGCACAGACAGCCTAGACTAGTATGCTAGACTCATTCCATTTAAGAAGTACATTTATGTTTCCACTGAAGACACAGCAGATCCATCATCATAAATTTATATACACTTTATATAGCATTGAGTTTTTTATGGATACTTTATTGGCTTTAACATTTATGAAATAGTAGCCATTTTAACTCCATATACTCAAACATTGATTTTTCTCAACCCAGTACGATTGCTACAACAGCATTGCTTTTTAAAATAATAGGGTAAAGCAGCTGTCTACTGACGGTTTCTATTGATCATGCATAGGAATTTGAATTCATGGTATAGCAGAATACTATAAATTTCAGGGTATTTTTGTATTGGTTTCTGCTTTTAACTACAAACAGTGTTTTGCCTATCATGGAGAATTATTTTTGTAGTAGCCTGCATTCATAAATAACAATTGAAAATATTTACTTGAATAAGAATGCAAACCTTTTGTTCAATGAAAATCAAACACTTAAAAACTAAATGAATAAGTTAATGGGTATATCAGTTAAGACAAATATGTGCATCTTATCTAAATTATCCATTATCTACTACTAATCAATTTATTGGTCTATCTACCTACCTTCCTACCTAGTATATATGTGTGTAGGTGCTCAGTTGCTCAGTCCTATCTGATTTTTTGCGGCCCCATGGACTGTAGCCCCTCAGGCTCCTCTGCCCATGAACTTTTCTAGGCAAGAATACTGGAATGGGATGCCATTTTTCTACTCCAGGGAATCTTCCTAACGCAGGAATTGAATCCACATCTCTTGCATCTCCTGCATTGCAGGCAGATTCTTTACCTCTAGCGCCACCTGGAAAGCCCATCTAGTACTGCATATAAGCCAAAAGTAAAAAAAGAACATGAATAAAAAGCTCACACATAAATAAAAGCAAAAATATTTAATATCACTAATACTCAAAAGAATGGAAATGAAAAAAAGCAATATGAAAATACCAATTAAGTAAAAAACTAAATGATGGTGTTATTAAGGCTCAAACACTTATAATTTTATTAAAAATAATTTATTCTCAATCTTATATGAAATATTTAATATTATTTACTAAAATATACTGGAGAAGGGCATGGAAACCCACTCCAGTATTCTTGCCTGGAAAATCCCATGGACAGAAGAGCCTGGTGGGCCACAGTCCATGGGGTTGCAAAGAGTGAGCAGGACCGAAGTGACTTAGCAAGTATCCATGCACTAAAATATACAACAAATGGTAAAAAAAAAAAAATCTGTCTGCAATGCTGGTGACCTGGGTTCGATCCTGTAGAGGGCAGATCCCCTGGAGAAGGGCATGGCAATCTACTCCAGTATTCTTGCCTGGAGAATTCCATGGACAGAGGAGCCTAGCAGAGTTGCACAGAGTTGGACACGGCTGAAGCAACTTAGTATGCATGTACACATAAGAAATATTGCCTTAAGGGTAAGGCAAAGGGATATATAATTGATCAAGATATTTTTTCTTGATGCTAGACTGAAGGAAAAATATATTTTCTTGGTTTATCCTAAAATACAAGAGTAGATTTTAAACTACATCTTTACAGTAATGAGAATTTTGGTTCTTGTAAAGTTGTTTGTTAAGCATGAATCAGTGCAAACTGATAGCATAAGGCCTACCATAAATCACTGAATTCTAAACATAGCCAAAAGCTCTTAAAACTGTTCAGTATGCAAGTTTTATATTGATTCAAAGAATAATATTTAGCATATCTAAATAAATATATTTATATTGCAGGCATATGCCCTAAAAATTGAGGAGCAAGTCACTTAAAATTGGCAAAGGATAACTTTCCTCTTATTTCTGCCAAATACTCCCAGTAATATGCAACCCATCCGATTATTTCCTTTGGGAATCCAGCTAGTGTATTCCAGAAGATGAACCTAAACTTTTAACTGGTATCAAAGAAAACATCCACTTGCCAGCATGAGGAGCTTGGCATGAAGGAGAACTAAAAAAAATAAATAAATAAAGGATTACCGCAGTCAACGTAAATTGTTGTTGATACAACATTCTACCCATTCAAGGAGACAGGACTGCCTCAAGATATTTGTACCAATATCAATGTATGACAAAACCCACTGGAAAAAAAAAACAAAAAAAATATATTAATCCAGTTTGAGCACAGCCAAATAATGTTTTAAATCTAAAATGAGTTTTAGATTGTTACCCGCCATTTAACCTATATAACCCAAATTAAAAAAAAAAAAAAGATATTTGTACCAAAATGTCAGTATGGGAAGAAGCTCAGACGAATTGGCTAGATGATGTCGTTAATAAACATTGAATAAAATTGGATAAGAAAATTAAAAGAGAAAACTTCAGGGTCTATATTTTCAGAGAAAATGTTAGAATATATTCTAAGGATTTGTAGCAGACATATTAAGAAAAATTATGTGGAGAGAGGCAAATCCTACTAATGGGAGAAAGCTCCCAGGCATTTAGACATGACAAACAAGTAACTTTGCAAGTATCAATGGCCAAAAAATTACGTGAAAAACTTGTAGTAATGCAGATTTTCAGATGCTGACCCTAGAAATTCAATTTCAGAAGAACTGGAATGGAGTTTGAGACTCTCCACTCTATTTAATATGCATTGGAATTGACCTTGGGTCAAATACTCCAGTATAACCACTTTGAGAAATGTTATTTCTATAGGAGGAAACAGTGTGGTTTAATGGAGAACCAGCACAATGATTTTGAAAAAAATTCAATTGCAACAAGTTCTAAGGTTTATCAAGTCTTCTTTCTTTGTAGATTTTCTTAGGAGGTATTATTTCCCTTCACAACAAGACAGTTGAATGAATGATGTCTAAAAATGTTCTGGGAACTTAGCAGTTCTTTCAAAATAATAAAATAGTTATATTCACAAAGATAATTACATATGATACATGTATACTGTGGTTAAAATTAATAAATTAGACACCTATGAGAGTATTTATGTAAATTGTTTCATTAAGTTGAATTGTATAAATTAAGTTGATTAAATGACTATCAATAAGATAATTATATTCACATATGTTTTATATATAGTATATAAATATAGTGTTAATTGAAACAGAAATCAAAATTAATGTACATGATGATAATAACTATGTAAATTATTCATGTGCATGATAATATTCACAGGGAAACTTTGGAAGAATTAAAATATTTATGTTTGGAATGGGAAAATTATACTTTTTATATAGTTTCATAGTTGGTTTATTATATTTCAAAACTGAAAGTTAGTACTAAAATTATTTCAATTAGTTACATTAAAATTATAATTTGCTTTCTGGAGAGATATGATAGGTTAGTACTTTGGCCAAGCTTATATTGATATACATATAATACTTGGTTGTCATTGTTGAGTCACTGAGTCATGTCTGACTCTGTGGCACTATAGGCTGTGCCCCTCTGTCCATGAGGTTCTCCAGGCAAGAATACTGAAGTGGGTTGCATTTCCTTCTCCCATAATACTTGGAGAAAATATTATTGCTACTTCTTCAAAGAGATTTTATTTTAATGTTTGAAATGAGAAGTCCATGGGGAAAAAAATTATTATACTGAATTCTGGCTGCCTATAAATCTAATTGGAAAAAGAACTTCAGTGAAACCTTAATGATTAACTTTCATAGTTTCAGGAGAATTGATTTTAATTATTTGTTGAAAAAAATAGGGCCCAAATACAAAAGCATTGGTACTTGCTGTAGAAAGGCGAGGGCCTTTGACTGTTTGAAAAGGGATATCATGCTCTATGGAAATCATTCTGAGGCGACAATTCTGTGTCACATTCACAGTGCTTACATTTTAGGTAGGGAAGGAGGCCCAAGATGTTAAAGCTCATTTAGGTCTATCACTAAACATGATCTTGAACTAACATATCACATTCCAAACATGAGATGCTCTACAGAGGGCTAAATGGCAGCCTTGCAACAGGAAGACAATTCTCAATATGAAATAAAATATTTTTACTGTTATTTTCTTTTCCAATGATCTCTCCCATTATCTTTCACCTAAATCTTAAAGTTTTCCTTTTCAAACTTATTCTTTGTACTGTTGTTAAAATGTTACCTCTCTATAGTGTAAGAGTTACAGAGAATGGGAAGATTTCATTTCTGTTGTATTATCATGTGTATTTAATATAAAAGGTATTTTATATTTTAAACTTGCATTACAAAAGTGATTTATCTAATGCTAACCATCAAATATGGTTCCTCGAGAATGACGTTGTATCTATTCTCTTAAATATATTCTGATAGAAGCCAATAGAATATATTCCTAAAGTATAATTTTGGGTGTTGTGTTGTGACATCAAGTAAACAGTAGGATTCTAATGTACATCAAATTTGACTTTTATGATGAAAAACATTCATCTCTTTTCTGAACTCATATAACTTGCTCAGCAATATTTAGCGATATGATACTTAGATGATTTTAAGAATTCATTTGCTAGTTGTGTTATGTTGTAATATTGGTATCTTTCCAGATTACATAAGGAAATCAAAATTTATACATTTGTAACATAATGAAAATAATTTATTATTTGAACTTAAAACTAAACTTGTTTAATTGTCAGTAACAAATTTATTCAGGCATGCAACATATGTCCTTTATCAAACATTTGACATTTGACACTTGTTTGCCTTATGTTTTCCAAATTGTCTTTTTCAAGAAAACCACTACAATATTGTAAAGTAATTAGCCTCCAACTAATAAAAATAAATGGAAAAAATAAATAAATAAAGTCATCAGTACAATGAAAAAACAAATAAATAAATAAACAAAACCCTGTGTTTTTTCCCTTGTTTAATTTCCAATAACTCGAGTCTATACGTTTTAGATTTCAGAATAATTTCTAATATTCTGAAATCAAGAATATTTATATTTTTTCTTTTCAGAATTTATTTTGAGACTGTTAACGATAAATTGCTTTCCTAGATAAGCAGTTTTAGGCATGAGCAAGGCTTCCTTCTGATAACTCCAGGGGAAAAAAAAATAGAATTTGTTTTTTGTTTGCTTTAAATGCTTTCATAAATATTGACTCTATTTCTAAAATATATGTGGAGTTTCAATATTGTTGTTTTTGTTTAGTCACTAAGTCATTGCAACCCCATGAGCCGCCAGGCTCCTTTGTCCATGGGATTTCGCAGGCAAGAATCCTGGAGTGGATTACCATTTCCTTCTCCAGGGAATTTTCCTGACCCAGACATCAAACTCACATCTCCTGCATTGGCAGGCAGATTCTTTACCACTGAGCCACTAAGGAAGCAATAGAGTTACATTAATGACAATAAACACTATTTTGAGTGCTAAGATCCCCTGGAGAAGGAAATGGCAACCCACTCCAGTACTCTTGCCTGGAGAATCCCATGGATGGGGGAGCCTGGTGGGCTACAGTCCATGGGGTCACAAAGAGTTGGACACGACTGAGTGACTTCACTTTCACTTTTACTGTCTTTCCACCAACATGTTCTGAAAATCTAAGTAAGCCTAGTAAAATATCTCTATTCAGTTTTTGGCAATCCCAAGAGGGTATCTCATATTTGTTACCAGCAACTTCTCCACTAAATTATGCTATGTGCAAAAACTGATCTCTTGCTCTGGCTGTTGTTAGGATATACTTTCTGTACATTCATCTAGTGAGTGGGAGACAATGAAGCCAACTACTAATCTACTGTTTTTAGCCAAGGGTGAAGAACCACCCTACCAGTCATTTCCTAATGACAATGAGCTCATTCTTTTGTTTAAATATGTTCATTAAGTTCTTAATATACGTGAGAAGCTACACCAGACACTGGGCATGCAAAGATGACTATGCCCTGGCTCCTGTCCTGAATAAGCCCATAGTCTATTTAGGGCCAAAAGAGAAGACTGGAAGATAATACAGTATGAAAAAAGCTATGCTAAGTAAGCACAGAAGGCTACAGACACATTGGAGAATCAAACCATTTCTAAAGGTTCAGAAAACTACAAGTAAAAAGTGATGTCTAGGCTGAAATGTGGTGTATAGAGGGAGGGCATAATAGTAACAGTTATTAATCTTTGTTGTTTTTTTTTTTTTTTTTCATTGTACATAAAATGTAATTATAGATTTCACAATAAACCATTACCTACTCAATTTAGCATGTTGGTGATTTTCTAACTCTATTTTTCCTTTCATTCCATTGTATGTAAGAAAGAGCATTCCCCGTCTTCCCATTTGTTCATTTCTCTGTTGACTCAGATTCTTATTTTATTCAAAAGGTTATAATCCATTATTACATTATTATAAGATGACCATATTAGCCCAAATTTGGCAGTCGGGAGCCCCTTCAAACTGGCTTCTTTATCCTTTTGACATGTCCACATCCCAGAATTGGAATTAATCATTTCTTTTTTTTTTTTTTTTAATATTATTTTATTAGTTGGAGGCCAATCACTTTACAACATTTCAGTGGGTTTTGTCATACATTGTTATATTTTTCAGTTCAGTTCAATTCAGTTCAGTCACTCAGTTGTGTCCAACTCTTTGCGACCCCATGAATCACAGCATGCCAGGCCTCCCTGTCCATCACCAACTCCTGGAGTTTACTCAGACTCATGCCCATCAAGTCGGTGATGCCATCCAGCCATCTCATCCTCTGCCGTCCCCTGCTCCTCCTGCCCCCAATCCCTCCCAGCATCAGGGTCTTTTCCAATGGATCAACTCTTCGCATGAGGTGGCCAAAGTACTGGAGTTTCAGCTTCAGCATCAGTCCTTCCAATGAACACCCTGGACTGATCTCCTTTAGGATGGACTGGTTGGATCTCCTTGCAGTCCATGGGACTCTCAAGAGTCTCCTCCAACACCACAGTTCAAAAGCATCAATTTTTCGGCACTCAACAATAGTCCAACTCTCACATCCATACATGACCACTGGAAAAACCATAGCCTTGACCAGACAGACCTTTGTTGGCAAAGTAATGTCTCTGCTTTTTAATATGCTATCTAGGTTGATCATAACTTTGCGTCCAAGGAGTAAGCGTCATTTAATTTCATGGCTGCAGTCACCATCTGCAGTGATTTTCGAGCCCCAAAAAATGAAGTCTGACACTGTTTCCACTGTCTCCCCATCTATTTCCCATGAGGTGATGGGACCAGATGCCATGATCTTAGTTTTCTGAATGTTGAGCTTCAAGCCAACTTTTTCACTCTCCTCTTTCACTTTCATCAAGAGGCTCTTTAGTTCCTCTTCACTTTCTGCCATAAGGGTGGTGTCATCTGCATATCTGAGGTGATTGATATTTCTCCCGGCAATCTTGATTCCAGCTTGCGCTTCTTCCAGCTCAGCGTTTCTCATGATGTACTCTGCTTATAATTTAAATAAGCAGGGTGACAATGTATAGCCTTGACATACTCGTTTTCCTATTTGGAACCTGTCTGTTGTTCCATGTCCAGATCTAACTGTTGCTTTCTGACCTGCATACAGGTTTCCCAAGAGGCAGGTCAGGTGGTCTGGTAGTCCCAACTCTTTCAGAATTTTCCACAGTTTATTGTGATGCATACAATCGAAAGCTTTGGTGTAGTCAATAAAGCAGAAATAGATGTTTTTCTTTAACTCTCTTGCTTTTTCGATGATCCAGCAGATATTGGCAATTTGATCTCTGATTCCTCTGCCTTTTCTAAAACCAGCTTGAACATCTGGAATATTTTTACTAACTCGTAACTCACTATTTTTAGATTTAAATAAAGCAATACATGTAGAATCTTAGAAGAAGTATGACTGTCACATAGTAAGTTCCAAAAATGTAAGATACCGTTGTCATACATCAGTCACTATAGAAATTGTTAATGTCTCATTTATCATTTATTATTAATATGATCTTATTAATATACTATGATTATATTATTTAATAAAATATTATGACTACTACTATCTCCATTTTACCAATAGGAATAGCAAGTTCGATAGCACTAACTTCTTGTGAAAGTTAACATAAACAGTAAGAGATGTAGCCTATTTCTAAACCTGGCTCTACCTGATTCCATAGCCTATCATTAATAAACTTCCTTAATGGTGGTTTCCTGCTCTAAAGCGCTGTGTATGCAAAATAGCCTGAAATGAACTGAGATGAGTGAGTAGTAAAGCCAGGGTGTCACAAGTTGTTTTCTCCAAACTTAAACTAGAGCTGTAGGTGGAAATCCTGAGAGGTATACAGGGGTGATAATTTTA
Source organism: Muntiacus reevesi (assembly GCF_963930625.1). NCBI lineage: Eukaryota > Metazoa > Chordata > Mammalia > Artiodactyla > Cervidae > Muntiacus > Muntiacus reevesi. Next base: position 26,875,625 of record NC_089264.1, read on the forward strand.
ACTTTAAGAATAATGGGAACCTTTCAGCTTTAATTTATATTTCAATATTTTCACTTTCTGGTTCTTTTGAGACTAATAAATTGGAGAGGCACAGGAATGGATGCCAACCAGTCAATCAAAGAGACCCACATTTCATTTGATGGCAAGTTGATGACATTGAACTCTTTTGAAGTATAGTGGAAAGGACTGACCAATAAGGGAGTTATGACAAACCAGTAATACAGCCCAGGCTACTGCAACGCTATGTCCACAGTGCAAAATTGCCACAACTACCTGAAGCCAATATCCTTGTCACCAGTGATGGTGTCTGTGGATCCTCAGCATCCTGATGCTGCTTCTGCTGGCTATGGATGCTTTGCAGTGCTATCTCCATGGTGATAGCCAGGCTGGGTGATGCTGATATGCTAGAACCTTCACTATCCTAGAGCTGCATTATGGGTTTCTTGATCCCCAGAATTCCAAAGCTTCATTGTCTTCTCTTCCAAAATGGAGAGAATGCTGTTGCTTAATTTTGGTGGAACTTAGTGATGTGACCTTTCACCTCAATGTCTTATACAAATTTTACCAATGTATACTTTCGACTTTTACACTACAGTCCCTCACTTACTTTTCCAACACAGTGTTGCTTAAAATAGATGTTTTGAAGTAATTTATTTCAGTTTATTATCTCTTCCTCCATAAAAATGTTAAGTGTCTCCAAAGTCTGTTACCGCTTCAGTTTTATAAGTTCAATAAAAATATATATGACTATGCATTTTGTTCCTGAAAATTATATATATATATATAATTTTATATTATATATATACACAAAATTTTATATATATATAGACACACACACATGTATATATAAAATCCAAAAATAGCTATGCTAAAAACTTTTCTAGTGTTTTGACATAAAATTCTATCAGGTCTCAGCATTTCATTCTGTTCCTAGTGACCCCAAGCCTTCTCTGATACCTTCTCTCTGATACCATTTTTCAAATACTTCATTTTGCATCTGTGCCCTAGTAAAGGCAGGGTATATCACATCAAGTGGTCATGTGGGATTGCCAGTCATGTCCTAGGTTCAGTCAGACTACCATGTGATAAAGTCACATGAGCCCAGCAGAAACCCAGTGTAAAAATGAAAATGGACGTTTTTAATGGAGAGCATTAGAATCAGGCATGTCCAACCATCACAGTAAGCTATATGAGGAGATAGACCAGATCTCCATGGTACCAATCTATGTTGCCCTGACTCCTATCAGCTTATACCCAAGCTCATAAGAACCAGCTGCTAGAGGATCAGAATACTTGAGCCAGATTCAAGGATAGGTCAGATCGACATGTGGTTGCAAGATGGAAACATTTTGTTACTACTTTACCTTCTTACATAAAGTTGATTTGAAAAGAGACATTGAAAGTGAATCATCCCAGTGGGCATAGCTTTGGGCTGTGTAAATGATCATCCACTTTGTGTAGTGAAAGTTGTAACGTGAAGTAAGATTATGCCAGAATTTATAAACTGGAGAATGGCTTAGCTAATTGGGTAGACTTTCAACAACTAAGAGTGAGAGATGTTTGAGAAGCAAGTTTAGGGAAGAAGCTTGTGGTTTAAATATGCAAGTAGACCCAGAATGTGAGTATCATGTAATTCCTTCCAGAAACTGTCTGCTGCTGAAGAGTCTCTAAGTGGGCAGGATGACTTAGTCTGTATATTTCAGCCAGTTTCAGTTCTTGGCCATCAAAGCTTAGAAAGACAGCAGATGATAGCAAAAATGAGGGAAGACTTTGAAGCAAGAACATGGTACCCTGTTGGGACTTGTCTTGATACTTCCACTGCAGAATGTCCAAATCACATGCAATGAAGTTTGATGCCATGCTTGAAATATAGTACTAGCTTGAAAAAGAGACTAGCCAGTCATTTGGCAGTAAGCTGACTGCATCAGACCCCTTTCATTCTGGAAAGGACTGACCTGAATTCTGCCTGACCAGGACTGACCATATTTGGGATTGACCATATTCATCTTTTTTGTTTGCTATGCCCCAGGAGCACCACTCAGGGCTCATAATGTGAAATATGCTGATACAGGAGATTATATAGCATTTTGTTGGACTGAGGGATTGTTATATGACAAAGAATTACAGCCAATAGTAGATACATTATTGTGGGATTTGTAGACCTTATCACATACCAAACTATCCTGATAAAGTAGGAGAGACTAAACCTTTGAAGTCAGAGCTAAGGTACTAGTTTGAGGATGACAGTCAATGAAAATGGAGTTGTATTTTCAGGATGCAGTACAAATCGTAAACCCATGGCCACTGTATGGTGATATGTATCCAATAGGTAGACTGAATGGGCTTAGGAACCAATATGTTATAATGGTATTGACCTTGCTTACCCCATCACTTTTAGTGTTCTGTTTGTATTTCTTGTCCCCATCAGACTCATCATCTAAAACCCCAAGTCCAGGGCAGACATTTCCAGCAGGTTCCTGTAGGCTATCACTGCCCCCTCATCTGATTAAATTCCTTGCTACAATAGATCAGCAAACAGGGGTCACTTACCTTATTATCAAGGAGAAGTAGGCTGCCCTATAATGAGGGTGAAGAGAAGTGGTTAGAACTCTGGTGATCTTTTTGCATCTATTGATATTCCCAAACTTAACTGAAACCAGAAGTGAAGAAGAACAACCAAGCCCTGATAAGAGTATCAAAAAAAAATGGATTTAGTCTCCTTGAACTTGGTGTGGATCATGCATCACGAAAGCCAACAGGACCCTCAGAAATGCTAATCAAAGGGGAGGACAGTTTAAAATGAATTTTGGGGGAGAGAGATGATGTGTCACTACTATCCCCATACCAAATGTAACATTGAGAATTGTAGTTTGCACTACAATTTGTCCCACTACTGTATGCTTTCTCAGAAGTTGTGACCAATCAAAATCCAAAAAGAAGTTGTGCCTAGCTGCAGTATATTTAGTGTTCATGTAAGCAGGTGTGTGTCTTATGAAGTATGAACTAGAAATAGATTCTGTTGGCAACCTAGTTTCCATTTCCCAGCCAGTCATACCACACGCTTGCTCAGAGGTAGACTTTCGAGGGCTCGGAGCTGTCTGATCCTCCAGAGAATAGCCTCAGTTACTCATTCCACGAGGATGCAGTTTTTGTTCAATGACTGACTGTCATTAAAGATGTGGAGTTCCTTCTGGGTACAGACTGAAGCTGAATCTAACTGAGACTACATCCTTCCTCGGCTGTTTTCCTTGCTCTACTGCTTTTTCATTCTCTTTCTCATGAGAGCTCTTCATCAACATATTACAGGAATCTGTTTTAGACTCTGCACTTGGGGGGCCCAACCTAAAAACATGGAGAAACATTATTTCCATATTAATATCCTTGAGGCATTTACATACTACTGGTGTGTGAGAAAATGATACAACTATTTGTAGGGTAAAATTGTTCAAATCTGTTGTTTTAACCCAGACATTTTGTTTCTGAGTAAGTGCCCTGCATAAATAGTCATGCAAAACTTAAATATATATATATACACACATAAATCATTATATAACATTGTTATTTTAAAATAAAAAATGCTGAATGTGTATCAATATGGGAATGGGTTTAATAATTCATAATGTATCCATACATTCAGTGATATAGTATTAAGTAAATTCCTTTGCTCTTATATAAAAATATGCCCAATGTATGATGGGAGTAAATTAAAGAGCTTAAGTGCATGTAGTTTTGTGTTGGCAAAACAATTCTTTTATGGGTTCTGCCTCTTAGTTACTGCATGATAGTGAAAAAAGTACTTAACCTTTGTAAACCTACATTTCATTTCCTTCATTTTTAAAATTATCATTTAACAGGATATCACACACAAAGCATTTAGCACATAATTATTGTTAATATAAGTTAGCTTTTATTTTATTATTATTATGTGTTAAGTGAAAATGTTAAGTAGGAGAGCCCTGATTCATTGAATGTGTTTAGAGATTGGTATAGCACTCTTTCATGTAGTTTAAATAGAAGTTAAGGCATGGGCATGTAGCCAGGGCATAAATCCGTAGGCTTCATGCCTTGTTGCATCACTAACTTTTGTAAAACCTTGGAGAATTTCTTAACTCTCTAAACTCAAATTTCCTTGTCAGCAAAATGGATATATTAACAGTTCCTTCTTTGGGGAATTACTACCCTAAAAGGCTTAAAGGAAAGAAAAGCCATAATAGCTAATGCTTACAGAATGGCATCATTTTAAATGCCTTACTTATATTTTTATCATAGTTTCACTGTAGCCCTAGAAACTAAACATTGTTATTATCCCTGTTTTTACATGAGGAAATTAAAGCATAAGTAGTTAAATAATATGCAAAGATTCATAGAGCTAGCACAGGGGCAATTCAGGATTTGAATTTAATCTGTCCAGTTTCACAGTCTGGGGCCAAAACCACTTTGATAAAATGTGAATCCTAAAAAAAATATTAAAGTCTCAACAAATGGTATTTATCATGTTTGTATGAAATGTATGTATATGCATTTATAGAAAAGACAGAGGAAGCAGAGATCAAATTGCAAACATCTGTTGAATCACAGAAAACTAGAGAATTCCAGAAAAAATATTTGCTTAATTTAATACATTAAAGCCTTGACTGTATGGATCACAGCAAACTGTGGAAAATTCTTAAAGATATGGGAATACCAGACCACCTTACTTGACTTCTGCAAATCTTGTATGCAGGTCAAGAAGCAGCAGTTACAACTGGACATGGAATGACAGACTGGTTCCAAACTGGGAAAGGAGTTACGTCAAGGCTGTGTATTGTCATCCTGCTCATTTAACTTATATGCAGAGTGCATCATGCGAAATGCCAGGCTGGATGAAGCACAAGCTGGAATCAAGATTGCCAGGAGAAAAATCAATAACCTCAGATACGCAGATGACATATGCATATCTGCCACCCTTATGGCAGAAAGTAAAGAGGAACTAAAGAGCCACTTGATAAAAGTGAAAGAGGAGAGTGAAAAAGCTGGCTTAAAACTCAACATTCAAAAAATCAACAGCATCTGGCCCCATCACTTCATGGCAAATAGTTGAGGAAACAATGGAAACAGTAACAGACTTTATTTTCTTGGGTTCCATAATTACTACAGGTGGTGACCATACCCATGAAATTAAAAGACACTTGCTCCTTGGAAGAAAAACTATGACCAACCCAGACAGCATATTAAAAAGCAGAGACATTATTTTGATGACAAATGTCCATATAGTCAAAGCTATGGTTTTCCAGTAATCATGTGTGGCTGTGAGAGTTGGACCATACATAAAGAAAACTGAGTGCCAAAAAGTTGATGCTTTTGAACTGTGGTGTTGAAAAAGACCCTTGAGAGTCCCTTGGACTGCAAGGAGAGCAAACCAGTCAATCCTAAATTCCTGAGTATTCATTGGAAGGACTGATGCTGAAGCTCCAATATTTTAGCCATCTGATGCAAAGAGCCAACTCATTAGAAAAGACCCTGATGCTGGGAAAGATTGAAGGCAGGAGGAGAAGGGGATAAAAGAGGATGAAATGGTTGGATGGCATCACTGACTCGATGGACATGAGTCTGAGCAAGCTCCAGCAGTTGGTAATGGACAGGGAAGCCTGGTGTGCTGCAGTCCATGGGGTGGGAAAGAGTCAGACACCACTGAGCAACTGAACTGATAGACATATATACATGTGTGTATGTTTGATTATTTACAGTAAAATATATGGAAGGAGTTAAAACACTTGTTTTTATGGATACATCTGGGAATGTGTTTCACAGTGATTGGAGGAGGATGTTCGTTTTCTGGTCAAAACACTTTGCTTTTTTAATACAATAATCTAGATGCCCCCTCCAAAAACATTACAGTAAAATTTTGAACTTCAAGGAAAAGCATAATTTCAAAAATCAAGAAAATTACCTTAGTTAAATCCTAAAAATAGATTCAATTAAGACAAATTAAAATTATTACACTTGGTAATAAGGAACCAATTAAAGTGAAAAGTTCAGTAATGATGGGTAGATAGGAAAGTTGGAAACATACAACATCTAATCATAGTTCACTAGAGATGGAATGCATTTATTATGTTGGAAAAAAATTTAGGGGACAGAGAATCACTGGCATTCTCAACTAGCATGTTCATTACCCAGCTGAAGGGGTGGGATCATTCATTGTCTCCAGCTGGGTACACTCCTTCAAGGACTCCAACTGAGTCATAAGATTAAGAGTGATGGACAGCTTCTCCTGGGCCCTCATTCTAATCCCCTTCAAAGACGCACTGCACTTTTGAGTTCCACATAAAGTGAAAAGGTATAATTGATCTGAAATATTCATTTAGTTACCATAAAAAAGAATTGGAAGTTCTCTTTTTGAATTCCAAGCCAGATTATTTTTAAATTACTAGTCCTAAAACATTTTATAAGAATTCAAGAGAATGTACATTGTGTTTAAGAGAGGAATTATAAAAACTACTAATGGAGAACACACAGAAAACTGGGAAGAATTTATATAGTATAATGCATACAAGAAAATAAAATAAGCATAGCTGGTGTGGGGTATTGGTTTGGGGTAGCTGTTGTAACTATGACAAGATACACAGAACCACGTTACCTTTTGGAGTAGGCATATTTCTAATAGCTTAAGCTGCAGTTGGATATGCCAATAAAAATATATTATGCAAGTGATTCAAAATGTTTTATTAATACAAAAAATGGAACTATAGAAGTAGAAAAACACATTCTCATAAGGTTCCACATTAGATCAATCTCAAATATTTCTTACTTGTTTTATTGAGAATCAAAAATGGAATGGTCCAAGAAAGGCACAGCTCTTCTGCAGAACACATCTGCAATCTAGGCTCTTTTTGCCTAGACTTGCTTTTATGATTTCTAATAGAACTGATTTATTCTGGTTGAAGTCCTGATGTTCTAAAGAATAAAACATAAGGACAAAAGGATGAACCAGAGATCAAACTGACCAGGGCATACATCTGTCCTTTACACCAGCCTAGCTATATGATTTGGGACATTTTCTGAATTATATGAGTCTGATTTTTATCTGGCAAAAAATTGCCTTAAAGACTTGTAGTAAAATTACTAAGACAATATACATGACAATGTGGCGTAGGTAGATTATAAATGAACTATTTTTATTATTTTTCTGTATCCCTCCACAGATTTATATTTCAGTCCATTTGTGAAAAATCACAGTTTATCAGGCCTCAGTATGTCGAAATAGCCAGGTCCCAAGTGAACAACCACATTTTGGTGGAAATGGAATCATGAAGTAACTAAAACAGAGAACAAGAGACACTTCATTATTTCTGACTCACAGATGACATTTTCTCTTTCGAACACAAAAAGTTTTGAGAATAGAGAAGGAAATGGAGCTACCACCTTTGTGCTTGAGATTTTTATTTTCAGTGAGAATCAAGTGCAGCTGAGAGGCAGGCCTGATGGAATCAACCTCTGTAGTGGGCGGTTCAGCCTATTTAGATGAGCCAAGTGCCTGTTCATTCGGTTGAAAAGAAAACTAGTTACATTGATGTAGTCAGCTTCAGAGCAAGCCCAAAACTAAGTACAGGGAACTGCTAGCAGTTCAGTGAAGAAGTACAAAGGCTTCTGACAGAGAAGTACTTTCAAGGTAGAATGCATCTTAACTGATGGACTAGCAGTAGTTTTTTTTTTCACAATTTGGAAATGAAATTGCTTCAGTTCCCATTGACATCTGGGGCTTGGTGACAGTTAAATAGGTATTTAAATAACAGTGATGCAAGTTGACTTTCTTTCAAAATGTAATCTTTGTCAGTTTCATATTGCTGTTTTATTTAGAGAGAAATAGTAATATTTTTGCCATGTACTAGTATTATATGGTTAGGAAATCACTTTATCTAATATTCATTCTGTCCTTTAAAATGCCAGACTCCTCATTAGACCCTCAGAATATGAAAGTGATTCTGATGAGATTGCTCCTTTCAGAGAAGTTCATAGTCTAATGGTGGAAATAGATGTCTGAACCCATTTTTAGTAATGTGAAAAAGTGGCAATACTCATGTGCATAAAATGGCAAAGCTCTCTAACAGAGGTAGCAAAGGCCTCATGACAACAGTAGCAACTGAGCTCAGACTTAAGGCTAAGTGAACAGTTTCTAGATTGAAAAGGCAGAATGGACATTGCAGAGAGTGCCATAAGGATGTTGACTGTTTTAGCTCTTTTAACTTGTCAGGAACTGAGGAAAATACATGCATTAATCCATTTGAGGCTTCAACATTTGCTTGAGATAAGTTTTGCTTTTACTCCTTGGTACATACATGGTTACAGGGATTACATATAATGGCACAGACTTTTAATTCAAGGCAGTCTGACTTCACTTTGTAACCACTACTTCCCTGTAACTTCTTTGGGCACATGTATTATCATACCAGTCTAGAAACACACCAAGGGCAAAAAAACACAGAATTAACTAATTCATGAGTACCTACTCTCTGGGCTTCCCTGGTAGCTCAGCGGTAAAGAAGACACCTGCAATGCAGGAGACAAGGGTTCAATCCCTGGTTTGAGAAGATCCCCTGCAGGAGGGCACGACAACGCACGCCAGCATTCTTGCCAGAAAAATCCCATGGAGAGAGGAACCTGGCAGGCTACAGTCTATAGGGTTGCAAAAGACAGACACGACTGAAGTGACTTAGCTTGCATGCACACACTCACTCTCTACCAAGCACGGGGCTGGCATGAACTGTCCGGGAAAAATTTAGGAGGATACTCTACTAATAAAACAATGAGTCAGAAGAAGCAACTATTGAGAGAACGGTAATTATTGGCAATTCACTGTTGTCTGTTAGATTAGGGATGAGACATAGAGTAGACAAAGATGACTGATAGTTTTTGCTTGACATATGGAGTAAATGTGATGACATAATATGAAGCAGGAAAAAACTTAATCAGGGAAAATTGGTCATTCATTTTGAAGCCGTGGGTTCCCCTATGAAAATCATACAACCAGATTACCTGCTTAACTATATCTCAGTTTGGTTAATAATATCAAATTATGTCACGATACATTTAACTCTAAAATACTATGCAAAAAAAGAAAACAATACTATGCAGATATTAAAATAAACTATCTTAGTACAAGTGAATGAAAAGCCACAATGAAATAAACTCATTCAGTCCAGAAACAGACAACTCAAAGAGAATCCTTCAGAGAGGTAAATGGCTACTTCAGAAGTCTAACCAGAACAGATAATAATTATTTGTAGAGTGAAATAATAAATTAATAATAATTGAATAAATGAGTGTGTGAATTCATGGTGAGGTTATGTACTGAATTTACTTTTAGAGCACACATGAGAGAAAATGGACTTGAATTAGTGCAAAAGAGAGTTGACATTCATAAATCATAAACTTCTTAAGCTCGTAGAGTATTTCCTTTGGAGATGTTTCATTAAAGGAGGAACTGTCATTGCTCAAGAGGCTGCTGCTTGGATAGTTTACAGTAGGCACAGCGGAAAGTTCCAAAGAAACAGGAATGGAGGAGCATTATGTTATCCTGAAGAACCATCCCTGAATATCCTGATAAACTCATACACTCTTTCACCTTTAGTTGATGTAAGCATCTCCTGTATCCTTAGATATTAACTCTTTAACTTTGCTTCAATATGCTATTTTTAAAACCTCAGCCAAGATTCTCTACTCATCTTTATAGCGACATTAATGATAACCTTATATTTTGGTCAAAAGTTTACTTGTATTCAAAGTCATTGAACTGTTTCCTTTCAGTTTGTTTTTATTTTTTACTGTCTTAATCCCTCTACCTCAAGGGTCATTTACTCCTCGGTTCCCTTTTAACTATGTTTACAGTCACAGAATCTATTGCTGTCATTTGCACTGAGGACCAACAATTTTCTTTGTATATAAAGCTGTTTCTTCCATATTCAATGTTTATATTTTCATCTATTATTTTTATTATATAATATTTATTTTAATGTGCCAAATAATTTATTATCTATGTAATCTTGTTCACATACTTCTACTGCCTCAATAATAGATTCATCTACTCATAAAATTAAAGTGTTTAATTTAATTATAAACTTATGGGTAAACTTATATAATTAAATATTTAATTTAGAATTAAAATATTTGAACAAGACAGAGGTAAATTATAGTCATATAATAAATAATAAAATATATGTTATCACATGGAATTTTACCCCAAAGCACTGAGTACCTGGTTGATGTTATTTGCCAAACTAAGAGATGGTGGTACAATAACCAACAAGACAAGAATGATCCTATTCTGAAAATTCTTTTAGATTAGTGAAAAATATACACAAACTAATTTAACTTTAGAATATCATATAATAGCAAAGAATCAGATTCTATAGGATATAAATATGCATATATATGTATATACATATGTACATGCATACATATACATATATATTTAAATAAATAAGGTATTTTCATTTTATCATTCTATTGTTATACTTTAGGGTTGACTTCAATGTAATACATTACATATTCCTAAAATACACATATTCACTCCATTAATAATAAACCATTTAAAAATTAACTGTATATTTTTAAAATATCTGAAAGGATTATAAGTATTCACCATTCATTTTATAATATTTCATATTTGCAATAAATGCATAAGAAAGTGGCAGGTCTTTGGCAAGTAATACAGAAGAGCTCTTTTGAAGTGGTTGTTTTTATTTGAAAACATATTATTAAGGTAATTTGAAAGGCTATAAAAACTATATTCATTTCAATGAAATATGCTTTTAAATTATAACCTTATATTTAAGAATTTTTTGTTATAGGCTTTGAATTCTGATCAATTATAAATATTATAATAGCTTCACATTAAAATGGGTTTCAAATTATTTTTATTACAGCCTAAGCATTGTAACAGGATAATAACATAAAAGATTTGATTATGAATTAAATATTTTTCAAGAAGTAGTATCGGGAGGACAAAAACTATGTCTACTGTTTCCTTTGCATTTTCCCACCGGGTCTAATAAAGAACCGCAGGAGCTCACTAAATGTTGGTGGTGATCTCACTTCCAACTCAGTTTGGATGAGCTTCTGAATTAGATGTCCCCTAATGTCCTTTCCTTCTCTGAAACTGTTATTCTCTAATAGAGTTCTGTATGTTCATTTTCCCCCATAGAGAAATATAAAGCACATCCTGCTCTCTAAGTAAGAGTGATCTGTTCAGTGATGCAGATTACACATTATTCACGCTAGTGCTGAAGACAAAAATCATAGATAAGGTTCTCATCAGGAAGAGTTACTCCCAGATTAAAAAAGAGTGAGGTGAGGCGGTCTCAGCTCTTTCATTTTTTTTTTCAAATTCTAGTTGAAATAGGACTACAACAAGTGAAATTATTTTGTTAGTGTATTAATTTTCATTTATTCTTTAAAAAAAAGTAAAAACAACTAGGGCACATATTTTTACATGTTTCTCAATGATCATTCTTAAAACTCTTGTTGGAAAACTTGAATTTCCTTGAAAATTCTGATTTATTAAACCAGAACTATCTGGAGATGCATAGTGTTGCATAGTGGTGATGCCAGGGATGTCCAGAAAAATCTCCTTGAATGCTTTTTATTATCATTAGATTTTTTGAAGTGTGGTTTGGTCACTTATTTCTTGTAAGATATCCTCAAAAGGTGGATGCATAAAGCACCCACTTATAACTAATTTGAAAAGTTTTGTTTGGCAATAAAAGGACTATATAAATTTAGAAGTGTTAACAAGCCAAAGACATTGTATATAATTCAGGGTCAAATAAATAGCAAATAGGAGTTCCCTTAAGGTTACAGATTGAGGAATCATGTTACTTTTTCTGTAGTATGGATACTGTTTGAATGGGCAAAGAAAATGAATGTGATATACAGAGAGGATGACAAGCCTTAGTAAAAGCTCAGAAGCAGACAAACAAAAGCTAGATTCAGCGAAAATGATAATGTCACTTTGTCTGACACAGGGGGATGAGTAGGGAAGAAGAGTAGGCTGTGGACAGATGCAGAGGCTGAATAGAATAGCAATGGAAAATGGGCTTTAACGAGGCAGAGGCTGAATAAAGGTATCTCTTACTGTGAAAACCTGAGGCAGAAGGTGCTTTGTTTAATTTCTTCTAAATCAGGGGGAAAAAAAGAAATAAAATATATATCTAGGTTATCACATAATTAAATTATGTCCATAATCTGCCATACATAGCATTGAAATTCCACTCAATATTGTAAGTATGCAAACTTCCTCAAGTACACTATATCCTCATAGACTTTGTAAACATTATCATGTAGAAAGGAAATTTTTGCTTTTGCTATGTATATGTCTAGATTTTATCTAATTAGGATATTTTTAAATGGAGGTGAATATAATAAGAACATTGGATGATGGAAACTAAAAGAAAACCCCTGACTCTGCCAGGTCTATTTTAATAGTTTTGTTTTAGAGTTTAACAGTTGCTATTCTACAGATTTAAATGTGGAAATGACACATAGCAGGGATGGAAGAAAGGAGAAAAAATGTGATGCAAGGGGAAGACCATGGACTTAAGAGACAAATAGACCTATATTGTAATAAGTCTACCTTTCTTACTGTTTGACTTTTGAACTCTATTAAAGCTCTTTGACTTTGAGATTTCTTATCCATAAAACAAGGACTATTTTTTTTTTCTATCTCATAGTATTTATGTGTCTAGCTTCATACTTGGCAAAGAGGCAGCACTCAAAAAATAATAGCTCTCATCCCATGAATGTCATTATTTTATGCTTGGTGAGTTTTCTGTTACTCATAAAAAAGACAGTGTCAGCAATTATCAAAGTTCAATATAAGGCTATATTGTGGTTCTTTGAAAACATATTTTAGTTAACAACATCGTTAATTCTTTACACCTTTTTTCAGGAAGTCCCTACTACAGCTTCACATTATCTCAGCCATAATTCTCATGGGCAAAATGGTTGGCTCAAACCCTACCTTTTTTCCCACATAATTTAATTCTAGTGCAAGTTTTGATTAAATCCATCTGATTTTCAATACCTAGAACACTTTTGAAATTCTAAGCTCAAAGAAAAATAAAAAATTAATTTTTAAAACTGTTGAATCCCTTCTGCAGAGAAATTATGTATCTAATATAGTCCAAAAATTGCTACTCAGTAACCTATTTCCACCCCTAATTTTCTAAGCAAGAGTAACTGTACAATAGATACCTTCCTAATAAATATGACCATTCTTTATACAAATGAAATAGTGCTGTATCCAAATTTACTGAAAAGGCACATTCTACATGATGCTCATTCCTTCTCTAGTTCAATTAAAATGATGAAGCCATTATCTTTATCTAGTGGATAAAGATAAAACTGATATATTCTTCTAAGATAGTTGGACAAGGGGAGAGAGAAAATTTTGGTCACTATAAAAGCATATAGGAGGCATGTTTGGGTAGCTTCTATAGTCTCTTTATTTGTATAAGGATAGTAAGATTTTCAGTTTGTTTCTGCCACTACTCATTATTTATTTCCTTTGTTCACAGTTACTATCTCTACTCATCCAGATTCTTTACATGTTGTGGTGGTTCAAAGCTTTATTTCTAACAGATCTAACCCTTGATGTCTCTGCATATGTGTGGTTACTCCAGTCTTCCACTAACTGGTAACGCTGGAATGGCAATACTTGAAAAACTCCTCCTTGCTGTGCCATAAAAAGTTGCTTCAGTTCAGTCTGATTCCGTGCAACCCTATGGACTGTAGCCCACCAGACACCTCTGTCCTTGGGATTCTCCAATCAAGAATACTGGAATGGATTGCCATTCCCTTCTCCAGGGGATCTTCCTGGCCCAGGGATCGAACTGGTGTCTCTTACGTCTAACTTGCATTGGCAGGCGGGTTTTTTTTACCACTAGGGCCACCTGGGAAGTCCAATACTCCTTCTTACCCCTGTTATAATAAAACAAACACATTTGCCCATGATAATCAGAACAGTCATCTCAGATAACATAGTATTATTCCCTTTTGGGGGGGATTATTGATCTAGCAACCTGAGGAGCCCACAATGACCAGGTGGTAATCTCAATGGCATTACTGTTGTTTTGTCTTGTAGAAGCATTTAGCTGAGAACTCTAAACCAATAGAACTTTCTGATGCAAGGAAAAGAAGAAAGTATATTTTGAGTTGGTAACTAGGTATATTAGCAGTATTATTTTTAATTTACTCAAATATTCCAGTTCCATGTGTTCTAAAAATGGAAGAACTAGTACAGCCTCAACTATTTGTCACTGATTTGTATAATATTCTGTCTCACTATGTGATGTCATACTTTTAAATGGTCATTTCTAAGTAGGACAATCACAAAATCTTTAAGAGTCCATTTCAGCAGTTACTTCTGGGTGATAGGGTAAGATATGTCAGTTCAGTGACTGTAAACTGATTGCCTCACTATTTTGGCTAGAAAATAAGTGAATTTTTCAAAAGTAGAATATCCTGATGATGAATAAGACATTCAATAAGATTACTGTTAAATAACATCACCAACTCAATGGACATGAATTTGAGCACACTCCAGGAGATAGTGCAGGGCAGGGAAGCCTGGAGTGCTGCAGTCCATGGGGTCGCAAAGGGTTGGACAAGACTTTGTGACTAAACAACAAACAATAAAGATTATGGTGCCATTACTGGCAGGCAGAGAAGAAGGAACCAAAACAGATGTCTCTTCAAATAAGAAAATTTTCCATATTTGACATTTCCCAGGTTAACATAACTGATCACCTAGAGGTTTACTGTTATTTGCTGCTGGCATTGGGCATTTAGAGTGGCATATGCAGATAAACTTTGAGAAGAAAAAGGCGGTCTGTGTGCACACTTTCATAATTTTTATCCCTACCAAAATGATCACTCTTTGCTCTAAACCTTTTAGACAATCTTGAGATGCCAAGGAAAAGAGGCCATGTAACAACCCAGTGATGCTGTCTTATTCACCTGAGAACTTCTCACATGGCACAGAAATATCCTGTCATTCTCAGTCTATTTGGAGAAGTTCATAAATGTAATATGCCACTTCCCTAAAACTCTGTAACTTACCTTTTTTCTAATTCCCTGACCATCTGGCTAATTTTTACCCACTGTTCTTAAATAAATGTTAACTCATACTTGCAGCCAGTTCTTCCTCCATGCAGGGTGACAACCGTGTGTATTATTAGAATTTTTGCCAAATGGCAGTAACTTCCCTGCTCTCCTTTCCAGTCAGTAGACTGCTGTGACTTTACATTTTAACTGTTTCTAACAAACAGTTAAGGACTATGTGTAAACCACGAGCTTTTTTTTCCCCTTTCTCAATCAAGTAGCTGTAGGGAATTCTCTGTAAGTGAGCATGCCCATATGTGGCTTGAAGGGGGTGCCCATGCTGTAGAGATAAATGTACTAAATCTAGAGACTTCTGCAGCCTCAATTTTACATTTAGTATCCTGAATAGCTCTGATTATAAACAATGCACTCTTTATAATAACTATAACATAAATCTTATAGCTATAAAGATTGTTTTTATAAGCCTAAACATCAAAGTAAGGCCTTACTGGGCTGTCTATGTTAATCTTTGGTATTCTATGGGCACTTAGTCAAAAATTCTGGTTACTATTAACTATTACAAAAACCACAGTACCCCTGCTTCTATGCATTACATATATCCTTTTTGGCCTCTAGATTCCGAGATTTCATCATACGCATTAGAATATGAAGAAGTAGTGTTAGTCACTCAGCCGTGCTCAAGTCTTTGCAACCCCGTGGAGTGCAGCCCATCAGACTCCTCTGTCCATGGGATTCTCCAGGCAAGGATACTGGAGTGGGTTGCCATTTCCTTCTCCAGGGGACCTTCTCAACCCAGCAATCAAACCCAGGTCTGCTGCACTGCAGGCAGATTCTTTACTGACTGACCTACAAAGGAAGCCCACATTAGAATCTGAAGCTATATCAATACAACTCTCATAATTATATTACAAAGAACAGCAGATAGTATGCTATGGCTTTCCTCACCAACAGATTTTTCAATGACACAGTGAAAGGAATCTCCTTTGAACTCTATCACACTTAATGAATGTATAAATTAATCATACATGATTAAGCCACACCAACATTGGTAAATCTTTGAGGCATTAGAATCACTTCTTGTGTGTTATAACATGGAAACTGGCATTTTTGTCATAAGGATATACTGTAACAGCTAATCAGCTTATCAAACACTTTCCTTCAGTAAGCACTTTCTCCCAGGAGACTGCAGATAATCATTTAATGTGTTGCTTTGACATCGCATGTGATGGAATAACAGTGTTCTTATTCTAATGTTAGCAGGGTCCTCTTTGACTTCAAACACAACCAGGACAGATACCCAATACCAGATGCTCATTTCCTTGAGGCTTATTACCAAGCACATGTGTTGTATCAGTTAAGGTTTAACAGCAAAGACAGACCTCACTCAAGCTTGCGTACCTATATGATAATGTATTGTAATAAATTTAATTTTTTACTGAACTATTAAGAGGCAATAGGAACAGACTCTAGGTTGAGATGCCAAGAATAACCTCCAAACTAACAATACAACTGGGCTTCCAAGGACTGCTATTCCTGCTGTGATCAGGAAAATTCCCGTTGAATCAACAATTCAGTGCTGCAGCTGCTTGCTTCATAATCACAACGCCTGTGCTATACTACACATATGCAACACATACACACCCCAGTGGGTGCCTTATGCCTCGCTTCTTTTTACACTTAATTCCATTTTGAATTCAATTTTTATGCAAGTGGGTCTCATTTGGGGACTCTAAATCGCAACAAGATATTGTATTCTTGTTTGGTTCTGTTTTAGTAATTGAGCATCTACATTACAAGAAAACATATTAGAAAGAGGTTGGAATGGATGTTGAACTGGCTGAGCCAATGCATCTGCCATAGTTTACTACATGGTAGTGATTTATGGAATGAAAGCCTAATTGTGGAAAAGCTTTAGAATTAGCACTTCAACTTTGAAGTGTTCGCTCAAGCATTTACTCTGTAGAACTGTTGCCTAACTATTAGCTCAATTCACAACTGTTAAGTACATAATATGTGCCAAGTTCTGGGGATACAAAGATGAATTATATCAGTTCACTTTGTAACATAGGGTAGAATAATCAGTAGCTGTAGTAATTCAGATATTAACACCAGACCAAGAAATGAACAATATGCTCTCAGATTAATTCAACTTTGGGTGGATATAGAATGGATACCATGCCTTAAGTATTTTTGTGGTATTATGAGAAGGGAAATATATTACTCAAGGAGATAAAAGCATGTGTTAAGTATGAAAAGAGAAGGGTTCATATGAAAGTATATGATCCCTGATTGTACATGTACAATAAATATTTGTTGAGATTAAATTAACAAAAAAACAAACAAAAAAACTAGGATGCAGTGCTCACAATAATAGTGAACAGAAGATATGCCAAGGGAATTAGAATTTTTAGGTTTTCAAGGACATTTGCAGGTCTCTTTGACCAAGTTGTGGATAGAAAAAAGAGGTATCACTTCCAGGCCAAAACAGCAATTAAGCTGGTATAAGACCACCTACTGTTTTCTTTTTTCTCTTGCAAAACCATCAACATTCAGAAAGAGATTTCTCACAGGAAATGCAAGAAAACAGAAGTCTTTTACACTAAGAAATCACATAGTAATATGTTTATAATGGTAACTCTGGAAGTACTGAGGAAGATAGATTATAGTGCAGACAGCTGGAGTCAGACAGATCAAATAGAATATCATGTAAGAATTTATGTTCCCTGGAGCGGAAGCAGTAGTAGAGATGAGGAAGCTCATCTCAGAGACATTAGAGGGAGGGGAATGAGAGGACTTAGTTGAAGCAAATATATAAAGAGGAAAGCGGGGAAGTCAATAATAAGTTCAAGATTTCTATCTTTGCTCACTGGGGGAATGGTAAAATCTTGATTGGAACACAGACATTTACTTCATGCTCACCAAATATCTATATATGTTCCTGTATTGACCATTCCTCTTGCTATAAAGTGAGATCATCTAGCTACTTCGTCAGTGAGCTGTAAGCAGAAATTATGCATGTCACTCTTGAAAAAAGAATAACTAAAGTAGTATGCACGCTCTGGATCTTTCTTCTTTGCCCTTGTTAACAGAGGAGATCTAGAGCTGAGATGGCCGAATCACTTACACTAGAACCCTAGGTCACTTGATGGATAGAAGCAACTCTAGAATGTCATCCAGTCCTCATCACAAGTGAGATATGAACTGTTTCATGTGTAAATTGACTTTAATTATGGGTTGATTTTATGAAAATTTGGTCAGTTTACCATAATTAAAAAGAGGTAAAAGAAAAAACAGAACTCTTGTAGAGGTAAATAACATATAATTTACTGACTATTATATGCTAGTCACTGTTTTAAGCACATCCATTATACATAAAACAGGCTTCCCAGGTGAGTCAGTGGTAAAGAATCCGCCTGCCAATGCAGGAGACGTGGGTTCGATCCCCGGGTCTGAAAGATCCCCTGGAAAAGGAAATGGCAATCCACTCCAGTATTCTTGCTTGGGAAATCCCATGAGCAGTGGAGACTGGTGGGCTACAGTCAGTGGGGTTGCAAGGAGTCAGACACAATTGAGCGACTAAACAACAACAATAATATTGTTTGTAACAATTCATTTGCTTCCTAAGGCAACTCTGTAGGGAAGGGTTATTTTATTTAAATTTTGGAAATGAGGGAATTGAGTCACAGGGAAGTTAGGCCATTTGATTTCATACAACCAGGATGCTGTGAGTTTGAAATTCTGGACCACATTTTACACATGCTGAATTTGAGACAGGAATATCCAGTGTGCATGTAGAGATAAGTTCTTCACGCTTAAGAGATTTAATTTTGTGATTCATTGCCATAGAGTTGATATCTGAACCCATAGACAAGATAAATGTCTTTGGAAGCATACTGATGCAAAAACAAGATTGAAGTAGTAGAAATATAAGGAGTTTTTTTTTTTTTTTTTTTTTTTTGAGACCTGGATGACAAGAGTACACAACATAAACATAGGGGTTTAAAGACTGGAGGGCTTCCCTGGTGGTTCAGTGGTAAAGAATCCACCTGCAGTGGAGGAGACCCAGGTTCTATCCTTGGGTTTAGGATGATCCATTGGAGAAGAAAATGGCAACTCACTCCAGTATTCTCACCTGGGAAGTCCCATGAAGAGAGGAGCCTGGAGGGCTCTAGTCCATGGGGTTGCAAAACAGTTGACACCACTTAGTGAGTAAACACACACACACATGAAGACTGGAACATCTTTCTCTTGCTTTAAGATTCTAGATCTTGGTAGTTTTATCTGGCTGCCCATCCACATTTGTAAAAAGCCTGTGTAAGCTGGATGATGGAGTTGCAGACCATAGGTTTGAGTCTATGAAAGGCTTGCCATCAGCCTGCAAGGTTTTTCACCATGAAGGATAGTGAGATAATCTGTCTCTGACTTCAGTCTCAGTGGAGAGAATAAAAGGGAAAACGTCTACCTGAATACTTCCTCCCTCCTAAGCCACATTATCAGGGCTTGAGGGCAACAGTTGCAACCTGCTACCCTTACAGTTTCAAACAAATAATAAAAATATAAGGTTGTTCCATAGATATTACTTCGCTCTGTGGAAGAACTTCTTGTAATATCTAACTTTGATAATGTTTCCTTCTCCATTCCATTATTATTATTTGTGAGTGCTGAAACTCTTTTTTTTTTTTATTTAATTTTTGTATATTGATCTTTTTTTTTTAATTTTATTTTATTAGTTGGAGGCTAATTACTTCACAACATTGCAGTGGGTTTTGTCATACACTGACATGAATCAGCCATAGAGTTACACGTATTCCCCATCCCGATCCCCCCCCCACCTCCCGCTCCACCCGACTCCTCTGGGTCCTCCCAGTGCACCAGGCCCGAGCACTTGGCTCATGCTGGGAAAACTGGTCAACCACTTGTAAAAGAATGAAACTAGAACACTTTCTAACACCATACACAAAAATAAACTCAAAATGGATTAAAGATCTAAATGTAAGACCAGAAACTATAAAACTCCTAGAGGAGAACATAGGCAAAACACTCTCCGACATAAATCTCAGCAAGATCCTCTATGACCCACCTCCCAGAATATTGGAAATAAAAGCAAAACTAAACAAATGGGACCTAATGAAACTCTTGATATTGCTCATTCTAAATAATCTTCTCCTGCCATAGTCATTATTTTCTCTCAGACCCAGCCATCTGCCTTTCCTATTGGGGGCTTTATATTTAAAAGCATATTTTCAACTAATATATGCATATATATATATATATATATATATATATATACCCAGTATCTCTTTTTATCTTTATGTCTAGCTTGTGTTTCTAGTTCTTTTTGAAAGCTCTCAAGCCCAAATGTCTGCAACACATTTCTAATTAGTTTCCAGCCAATATACAGAGAAAATTAAGTCACTGGATGGCTAACATTTCTTATTGTTTTCACTGCTATTGAGATCTCTGCAAGGCAGAATATGTTATCAGGAGACAAACTGTTGCTGAAAAGAAAACCTCTGGAGTCACAGAGTTCTTCAGTTTCAATCTTGCCTCCATTATTTATATGTGAGAGTTTGGATCTTTTAAACTTTATATGCTGAGCCTCAGTTTTCTCTTTTGCAAATCGAGGATAACTGATCCTACGTTACCTGTCATGAGTACTAAATCAAATAGTTCACAGAAAATCACCAGATACCCAGTATATGGGATTCCCAGGTGGCTCAATGGTAAAGAATTGCCTGCCGATGCAGGAGACATGGGTTTGATCCTTAAGCTGGGAAGATCCCCTAGAGTAGGAAATGCCACCTCACTCCAATACTCTTGCCTGGAAAATTTCACAGACAGCAGAGTCTGGGAGCTACTACTATCCATGGAGCTCCAAAGAGTCAGACATAACTGAACACACAGGCGTCTAGTATATAGCAGGCTCGCTACAAAAGTTAAGATCTCTTTCTACTAGTTTGTTTTCTTAGCTGGGTTATTATGACCATACAGCCAACTGATTCTGTTAGGACTTCCAAATCATCCTCTTTGAAAACTTTTGTGATTCCAGGTTTCTGACAGTTAGGATTTTAAGACAATTCAGAATATGTATTAAGATGAATACTTTTTTACTGTATGGTGAAAGTGAAAGTCGCTCAGCCATGTCTGATTCTTTGCAACCCCATGGACTCTTCAGTCCATGGAATTCTCTAGGCCAGAATACTGGAGTGGGAAACCTTTCCCGTCTCCAGGGGACCTTCCCAACCTAAGGATTGAACCCAGGTCTCCCACACTGTAGACGGATTCTTTACCAGCTGAGCCACAAGGGAAGCCCTTTTTACTGTATAATAATGTATATATATATATCCTCCTTTACTTGGTTAGAAATATGAATTATTATTTTTAAAAATTGTACATATTTTAGCCTCTTTACTTTTTATGTTTAACTTCCACAGACATATATTGGGACAAAGTTTTCAATGACTCCTATTTTATCACTCACTTCCTTTAAAAGTGCAGTTCAAAACTGGCTCTTTCATGAAATTCTCTTTGTTAGTAAAAACAAAATTCCACCCTCTGATGCAAAATAATTATCAAATTATTGTATATTGGAAAACTCACAACCCTAATTTGCATTGCTCTTCATTCAAATCCTGAGATAATCCCCACATTATGTAAGCCATGTGTGGGAGTGTGTGTGGGGTGTGTGGAGGGGGTGGGTGGGTAGGTGGGTGGATTTATGTTTTGAGGTCAAAACTTTGAAAGAAATTTTTGGCAAGACTTTTAAGAATGTGATTTGAGTTATAATGGAGATTCCTTAATGCTTTTTATGTGCAATGATTTTGATCAAGTAATGTGATTTATGAAGGTAACTTGCTGTTATTTTTCTTGTGACTTTTAAGTCAGGTCCCAATTTCTAATTCTGACTTATTCTGATAAGTGAATATGTATTGAAGAACATCCACAATTTTGTACATGGAAATTGAATAGAGAAAAATTATGTTTGCCCCAGTGGGAAGTATACTGACATTCAATTGTTTTTTTATATTTTATCATAAGCCAGAGAAGGGTATGATTAATTTGCCTGATAAGTGAACCAAAGTTTCTGCTTTTAACCTCCTTCTGCTTAAGTTAAATGAGAAATATTACAGCTTTTTTTTCTTTTTCTTAAAGATTTCTCATTTTTACTTCAAAGGGCTGATAACTAAAGTTTATGCTCCAACTTATTATAGTGACTGTTGGTATTGCCAGTATAGTGCATAGTGCAGGGAAGTACATTTCAGTGTCATAGACAGTGGTTAGGTGGCTCCCCAGGTGGCCCTAGTGGTAAGTGTCCACCTGCCAATGTCGGAGAGGCAGGAGATGTGAATTTGATCCTAGGATTGGGAAGATCCCCTGAAGTAGGAATGGTTCTAATATGCTTTCCTGGAAAATTCCATGGAAAGAGGAGCCTGGAGGGCTTCAGTCCAAGGAGTTGCTAAGAGTCAGATACAACTGAGTGACTGAGTACACAGTCACTGGTTAATAAACATCTGTTCAAAAACAATTTTTTTAAGAAAAAATAACCCATTTTCAATTTTAACTTCCTAAATTATTTCCTATCTTGAATTACAGTGAATATAATTTGAAAGAGAGCCCAATGTTTCATATTTGGAGAGTGTTTCATGCCTGAATGAAAGTATACAAAGTACTGCTAGATAGACTCAGAGGATGCTTATTTCATAATCGTATTGTTTGGAAACAGGAAATCAACCAGGAACATTTATTCGTTCATTTACTCACTCGTACAGGGTTTACTGTTTGATAAGTGGTGGATACAAGGATGAGAAGCACAGATCTCACCCTACCTTCACAGAGATATAGGCAATCACATGACACAAAGTTTAAATATTTCTGTTCACACCACATACAACCTTTTTCACAAGGTTGTCAGCCACTGTCACACATCTCAAGTTAGTTTAATAGGCTAAGTGATCAACACTCTGGCTCACAGCTGATTAAAATAAGTAAGTCAAACCCGAACGAACGTGCTAAGTGACAACAACATTAACAGGAAATAAAAGCATTTTGACTGTGAGATTGGTTAGGGAAAAAAAAAATTCCCCACCTTACACTCCACTATTCAGCTACAAAATAGCACAGAATCTTATTCAGCTCACATTTAGTTGCTTAACATTTATCACCTTTATGTGACATATAAGGCTTCCCTGGTGGTTCAGACGGTAAAGAATCCACCTGTGATGCAGGAGACCTGGGTTCAACCCTACGGGTCAGGAATATCCCCTGGAGAAGAAAATGGCTACCCACTCCAGTACTGAACATGGATTTGGGTTTGTAAAATATAGAAGTAAAAAATGGCCCCTAAGTAAACAGAACTCATAGTATTATACATGCATATGTTTATCTGTGTTTTTTGTGTGTATCTCTGGCAAGGAGGTGGGGATACTTGGTATAGGTTTCAAGAGCTGAAATCAAGCAGAGGGGATACAGTGTCAAAAGAGAACTTTTAACTAACAATTAGGGTTAAGCCTGAAATTGCTGGCAGTGAAGGTATGAAATTGTTATAAAGATGGCATGATTTCACAGTGGTATTCTTAAAGGGCAGAATTGAGGATAGAATCAGAGTAAACATAGGGGGCACTTATCCCACTGTGAAAGCTGAAAAAAAATAAATGGACAAGATCTGGGGACATGAGAATAAGTGAAACATTGTGAATGTTTGCATTATTGTTCAGCAAATAGTCACTACATTTTCTTCATAGGCAGAGTCCATTTACATACCTCATCGATTTGAGGTTTCTTTGTACATAAATGCTTTGGTCATTGGAGGCAGAACTTAAGTTCCAAATGTAGGTCTTAAGGTGTATCCAGTGTTTCTCCTCAATTGTCTGAGAACTTTTGACCTTCACAATGAAGATCACACTTCACATAGTTTCTGCCCCTCTAGCCTGAACCCTCAAGTAAGACAGATGGTGTAGTGTTCCCCAACTAACCTGAACACCCATGGAAGTAAATAGTTTTTGAGAATAAGTAAGAATTCATTGAGAATAAATAGCTATCATTGTATGCCACTGAATTTTATGTAGCAGTAGCTGAGTACTTGGGACTTCTCTGGTGGCTCAGACAATAAAGTATCTACCTGTAATGCAGGAGACTTGGGTTCGATCCCTGGATGGGGAAATCCCCTGGAGAAGGAAATGGCAATCCACTCCAGTATTTTTGCCTGGGAAACCCCATGGACAGAGGAGCCTGGCAGGCTACAGTCCATGGGGTTGCAAAGAGTCAGACACAACTGAGCAACTAACACAAGCTAAGTACTAAGTTAATTGGTAGCTAAACCTAGGAATGACTTCGATTGAGTCACACTAGCTTTGAGACTGGCTAATAGATAACAAGAAAATTTATTGGAGGTTGGATAACTGTGAGCTGTGGTTGTAATGGGAAAATATTTGGTAAAACATTTGCCTCTGGTAAGTTAGAAGATAGAAGACACATCTATGGAAACTGTAGTATTGGTCAAGAAAGTTTTGATAGCATAAGATGGATGCTACTAGTTGCACTAGATAAGATACTATAAGGGGGAAAGTGAGTCCAGAAAAGAAGTGGGCAGTTCTAAATTATACTTGAAAGGAATATGGAGAAACCAGAAATCACAGAGTTAAAATCATAGACATAAATATTGCAACATAGCTTAAGGAAAAAAGAAAAATCTGGAGTAGGAGATAAGACTAACACCTTTTGTTAAGATCTCTGAGTGAATTAAAGTCCACTCATTGGGCTGGGCAAAGTAACTCTAGAAAGCACAAGGATGTGGTTCTGTTGAAGTCCAGTAAGTATAGAATCAAATATAATTAAGTTTAAAGAGAAAGAGCAGCATGCTCAAAGGAACAGAAAAACAAACAAGAGCAAACAAAACCCTAAATCCTTGTGTTTCTGCCTTTTGGCTGTTGGAATTCACAAACATCAAATACATGAGAAATCCACAGCTTACTGAAACTATATTAAAAATATTACTACCAGCCTGGAACAAAAGAGATAGTCTGTCAGTTTCTGTCAGTTTAAAAATACCTGAGAGTCACCAACTTTTTACAGACAAGAAGTGATATGAAAGAGCTGTTTATCCACCAGGCAGCACTGCTTTAAAACTAGCTATGGAAGATTAAAAATAAATAAGGGTCTCCTAGATGGTAGTACCATGTTTGATAGAGATCAATGGAGAATGGGTAGCCACTTACAGGGAGCAAATCTGGAATTAAATCAATGATAGGGGCATCTAGAAAAAAAAAATTGCCCAGCAGGAATTTAGAATTCTTGTGACCTATTAACTATTCATTCTTCTTCTTATCCTTCTTAATGTAGAATGAAAATATTTGTTGTGGATATCCTTGTTTGTTTCACCAAATTGTAACTTAGGTTCATAGAGAGTAAGTGAATTGTCTCTTTGGTTCATAAATCTTCAGGTCAATAGACTCTGTACTTGGATAGAATGCAGATGATGAGATTCTTTTCTTAAAGTCTGATATCACTGTAACAGGCAAATCTATCAGTAGTCTTAGGAGTACCTGTGTTTTGCAATGTAAGAGATGATGTGGGATATTTATAAAGAAGAGGATGGATTCTGATTGTTAGATGATTGTTCAAAAAATATTTACTCCTTCCTACTTCTCATTATGGGCACAATATTATTCTAAGAGCAGTGATTTGAGATATGTCCATGAGCCATGCTTTGGTCAATTAAAATGGCAATGGAAATAAGAGTGCAAAATCCAAGAATAGACCTTTAGTTCAGTTCAATTCAGTCCCTCAGTTGTGTCAGACTCTTTGCAACTCCTTGAACCGCAGCACGCCAGGCATCCCTGTCTGTCACCAACTCCTGGACTGCACCCAAACCCATGTCCATTGAGTTGGTGATGACATCCAACCATCTCATCCTCTGTTGTCTCCTTCTCCTCCTGCCCCCAATCCCTCCCAGCATCAGGGTCTTTTCAAATGTGTCAGCTCTTCGCATCAGGTGGTCAAAGTACTAGAACTTCAACTTCAACATCTTCCTTCCAATGAACAGCCAGGACTGATCTCCTTTAGGATAGACTGGTTGGATCTCCTTGCAGTCCAAGGGATTCTCAAGAGTCTTCTCCAACACCACAGTTCAAAAGCATCAATTCTTTGGTGCTCAGCTTTCTTTTAGTCCAACTCTCACATCCATACATGACCATGGGAAAACCATAGTCTTGATTAGATGGACATTTGTTGGCAAAATAATGTCTCTGCTTTTTAATATGCTATCTAGGTTGGTCATAACTTTCCTTCCAAGGAGTAAGCATCTTTTAATTTCATGGCTGCAATCACCATCTGCAGTGATTTTGGAGACCAGAAAAATAAACTCAGCCACTGTTTTCACTGTTTCTCCATCTATTTGCCATGAAGTGATGTGACCGGATGCCATGATCTTAGTTTTCTGAATGTTGTGCTTTAAGCCAACTTTTTCACTCTCCTCTTTCACTTTCATCAAGAGGCTCTTTAGTTCCTCTTCACTTTCTGCCATAAGGGTGGTGTCATCTGCATATCTGAGGTTATTGATATTTCTCCAGGCATTCATGATTCCAGTGTGTGCTTCCTCCAGCCCAGCATTTTTCATGATGTACTCTGCATATAAGTTAAATAAGCAGGGTGACAATGTACAGCCTTGACGTACTTCTTGTCCTATTTGGAATCAGTCTGTTGTTCCATGTCCAGTTCTAACTGTTGGTTCCTGGCCTGCAGACAGGTTTCTCAAGAGGCAGGTCAGGTGGTCTGATATTCCCATCTCTTTCAGTATTTCCCACAGTTTATTGTGATCCACACAGTCAAAGGCTTCGCATAGTCAATAAAGCAGAAATAGATGTTTTTCTAGAACTCTCTTGCTTTTTGATGATCCAGCAGATGTTGGCAATTTGATCTCTGGTTCCTCTGACTTTTCTAAAACCAGCTTGAACATCTGGAAGTTCACGTATTGCTGAGGCCTGGCTTGGAGAATTTTGAGCATTACTTTACTAGCATATGAGATGAGTGCATTGTGTGGTAGTTTGAGCATTCTTTGGCATTACCTTTCTTAGGGGTTGGAATGTGAACTGACCTTTTCCAGTCCTGTGGCCACTGCTGAGTTTTCCAAATTTGCTGGTATATTGAGTGTGCAGCACTTTCACAGCATCATCTTTTAGGATTTGAAATAGCTCAACTGGAATTCCATCACCTCCACTTGCTTTGTTCATAGTGATGCTTCCTAAGGCCCACCTAACTTCACATTCCAGGATGTCTGGCACTAGGTGAGTGTGAGTGATCACACCTTCGTGATTATCTGGGTCATGAAGATCTTTTTTGTACAGTTCTTCTGTGTATTCTTGCCACCTCTTCTTAATATCTTCTGCTTCTGTTCGGTCTATACTATTTCTGTCCTTTATTGAGCCCATCTTTGCATGAAATCTTCCCTTGTTACCTCTAATTTCCTTGAAGAGGTCTCTAGTCTTACCCATTTTTTTGTTTTCCTCTATTTCTTTGCACTGATCCCTGAGGAAGGCTTTCTTATCTCTCCTTGATATTCTTTGGAACTCTGCATTCAAATGGGTATATCTTTCCTTCTCTCCTTTGCATTTTGCTTCTCTTCTTTTCACAGCTATTTGTAAGGCCTCCTCAGACAGCCATTTTGCCTTTTTGCATTTTTTTTTTTCCTGGGGATGGTCTTGCTCCCTGTCTCTTGTACAATGCAATGATCCTCCATCCATAGTTCATCAGGCACTCTATCAGATCCAGTTCCTTTAATCTATTTCTCACTTCCACTGTATAGTCATTAGGGATTTGATTTAGGTCATACCTGAATGGTCTAGTGGTTTTCCCCACTTTCTTCAATTTAAGTCTGAATTTGGCAGTAAGGATTTCATGATCCGAGCCACAGTCAGCTCCCAGTCTTGTTTTTGCTGACTGTATAGAGCTGCTCCATCTTTGGCTACAAAGGACTAAAGTTAAGCCATTCCAATTAATTGTAAGACTGAGTCTAGTGGACCTATAGACCTGTGAGCCAAAGAATAAATATTTACTACTCCCAACTACTGTGTTTCAGGGATGTCTTTTTATGTAATGATAGCTGACTATTACAGGAAATTTAGTTTTGTGAGAAATAAAAGACAAGTATATCTGCTGAGAGTAGTAGGAAAACCAGTATGATAATGACCATTATTGAAGTATGGGCTTGTTTTAAAAGGTGGTTATGTGGAATGGCAGATAAATAAGAGGCTGTGTAGAAGGGAAAAAAAAAAAATCTAGGGAAATAGTAAAAACGAGTTTTCTTTTTTCTTTTTGCCCAAAGTAAAAGGAATCTGCCACATACTTGTCAGCTCACAAAATGAACTCTTCCTTTATCCTGTGTTCCCTTTCCCTTTTAGAGATCTCATGTTATTATTTGCTTTTTTATTTGTTCACAGTCACAGATCTTCAAACTCTCCATCTCATAATGAAAAGTCTACAAAAGTCTCCTTTAAAAATTAAAAAAAAACCTGTAAATATATACACATACAAAAAAGTATTATTATGGTTTTAAGGCAATTATAGATTACAAAAGATTTTCCAAAGAACTGTATCACCCTTGACATTTTGGATTAAAAAAAACCTATAATTTTTGCAAAGCCTAACTTTTAAAATGCCATTGTCAGGATAGAAAACGTGTCAGTCAGTAGCAGTGATTCATTGAGATTTATCAGCCATGGCACATGTTTTTCTTGTTATCTCAATTTTCCGCATAATTCTCACAATAAACTTACTAGTATGGTACTATACCAGACCATCTGACCTGCCTCTTCAGAAACCTATATGCAGGTCAGGAAGCAACAGTTAGAAATGGACATGGAGCAACAACTGGTTCCAAATAGGAAAAGGAGTACATCAAGGCTGTATATTGTCACCCCGCTTGTTTAACTTATATGCAGAGTACATCATGAGAAATGCTGGGCTGGAAGAAGCACAAGCTGGAATCAAGATTGCAGGGAGAAATATCAATAACCTCAGATATGCAGATGACACCACCCTTATGGCAGAAAGTGAAGAGGAACTAAAAAGCCTCTTGATGAAAGTGAAAGAGGAGAGTGAAAAAGTTGGCTTAAAGCTTAATATTCAGAAAACTAAGATCATGGCATCCGGTCCCATCACTTCATGGGAAATAGATGGGGAAACAGTGGAAGCAGTGTCAGACTTTATTTTTGGGGGCTCCAAAATCACTGCAGATGGTGATTGCAGCCATGAAATTAAAAGACGCTTACTCCTTGGAAGGAAAGTTATGACCAACCTAATTAGCATACTAGAAAGCAGAGACATTACTTTGCCAACAAAGGTCTGTCTAGTCAAGGCTATGGTTTTTCCAGTGGTCATGTATGGATGTGAGAGTTGGACTATGAAGAATGCTGAGCTCTGAAGAATTGATGCTTTTGAACTGTGGTGTTGGAGAAGACTCGAGAATTCCTTGTACTACAAGGAGATCCAGCCAGTCCATCTGAAAGGAGATGAGTCCTGGGTGTTCATTGGAAGGACTGATGCTGAAGCTGAAACTCCAGTACTTTGGCCACCTCATGTGAAGAGTTGGCCCATTGGAAATGACCCTGATGCTGGGAGGGATTAGGGGCAGGAGGAGAATGGGACGACCGAGGATGAGATGGCTGGATGGCATCACCAACTCCATGGACATGTGTTTGAGTAAACACTGGGAGTTGGTGATGGACAGGAAGACCTGGTGTGTTGTGATTCATGGGGTTGCAAAGAGTCAGACATGACTGAGTGACTGAACTGAATTGATGGTACCATTACTGTCTTTATTTTAAATTACAGCTTGTTAGGATGATGATGGACAATACTAAATTCAGAAGTAAAATTCATCAATCTCCATATTTTTACTTTCCTATTTCGAAGTAATATTTGGTATGTTGCAAACACCTTAATTAGAGTGGAAGATTCCTAAACTTTATCTAATCATGAAAGTGCCCACTCCCAGACTCCATTTATCTAGAATTCTCTATAGCATTAAAGATTATAGACTTATGCTTCCTCTTTGAAATATCTTTACTGACTTCCATGACCTTTTATTATTTGAGTCCTCTATATATCAACTCTGTATAATTTATTCTATTTAAAAATAATCCTCATGTCCTCATTTCTTGACTTAAATTCATCATATGTTTTTTATTTTTCTTCTGATATGCTTACCCTCTAATTTTTTACCATGACAATCCATTCATTAGCATAATTTTGATGCCTGAATTTTCTTTCCTTATTCTCAACTATAGTTATTGCTCATTTATTATTTCATGGAATAGCATTTTGTGCATTGTTTTCTGATTATGTTGAAATCTCATGTCCTTTAAAACACTATATAAATTTATCAAGGGCAAATATGTATTTTTCATGTTCGAATCCCCTCTGAACCTATTGTATGTTTGGATATAAATGATTGGTAAACATGTTTGCATTTACACTGCATAATGCATTTCTTTAAAAGCCTCAGTGGGGCCATTTACGGCCTGAATTTCCTCTCAAGATCCCTTGAGATCATTATTAGCTTAACTAAAGACAAACAATCTTTCCTGTAATTGTGTCTCTGATGAACCAAGAGAAATTTAAATATTAAGTGTACTCAATCAAAAAAGTAGAATATATAGAAAATAAGTCAGTCTAAATTTTTTATTTGTTTTGATCTTCACAAGATGAATGTATGATCTTCAATATTTATTTATTGTAGATATGTTTAAAGATGCACTCATATAATGTTGTTATACTAAAAGTAAATTTTATCAAGTAGCTTCCAGTCTGTTCTACATGCAGAATTGTCAATATGTCATTATAATAAATCTCTCTTAACTATTGAACAATTTCACAGCTTCTTCTCTAGATAGATTGTAGAGGGCTATTCTCGACAATATATGTCCTTTAGTCTGAAGAAAAGTACAGCACCAAGGATGCATTTTTTTCTAAACAAAAGCATCTTCCATAGCATTTATTTGTCTTGGATTCATTCCCCAGAGTAAAATTCATATACTGAGGCAATACATCTTTTGGAGTTCTAATTTCATTTTTGCATGCTAAGGCACTTCAGTTGTATCTGACTCTTAGCAACCCTCTGGACTTTAGCCTTCCAGCCTCCTCTGTCTATGGGATTCTCCAGGAAAGAATATTGGAGTGGGTTGCCATGCCCTCATCCAATAGATCTTCCTGACCTAGGGATCAAACCCATGTCTCTTACGTGTCCTACAGTGGCAAGTGGAATCTTTATCATTAGCCCTACCTAGGAAGCCCAATTTCATTTTTAAGATATATTATTTTTTAAAGAAATAAAAAAATGCTAGATAGTTGAAAATATTTTAAAAAGCATAGTTAATGAATTTAAAAGGAAGTCTACATGATAGGGAAACCATATCCTAGAACATATGAAGCAACTTCACAAAATCTTGAAGTGGATAGAGATAATTTTCAGCCTTTTTTTTTTTTTTTTTAACCACAAGGTAAAAGCAAGGTAAAATGTAGTACAGGGAATTAGATTTTTACCTTGATATATTCCCTTCAGTTACAGAAAAAATTGTCATTTATTCAAAATGTTAACTTTAAGTTTTCTGTTAATTTAATTATTATGAAGAATAAATTATTTTTGTAAATTTGTATTAATACTACTTAAGTACATTAATGTTCATGGCTCAGCTGTGTCCAAGTCTTCACAACCCTATGGACCATAGCCCGCCAGGCTCCTCTGTCCATGGGATTCTCCAGGCAAGAATACCAGAGTGGGTTGCCATGTCTTCCTCCAGGGGTACTTCCCAACCCAGGGATCAAACCGTGGTGTCTTTACGTATCTACCTGCATTGGCAGGCAGCTTCTTTGCCACTATCACTACCTGGTAGAT
Organism: Muntiacus reevesi; assembly: GCF_963930625.1. Taxonomy (NCBI): domain Eukaryota; kingdom Metazoa; phylum Chordata; class Mammalia; order Artiodactyla; family Cervidae; genus Muntiacus; species Muntiacus reevesi. Next base: position 26,907,612 of record NC_089264.1, read on the forward strand.
TCTATATCACTGATTCTTTATCAGCCCAGCAGATGTCTTAGCACTGTCAGCCCAAATAATGACACTTTGTTCACTTACAACATGCAGGAGCTATCTCTCTAGGTCACGGTAGGAGTAGGCATCATTCTTATTCAACCCGATCCCTCTCTGGTCCAGTCAGGTGCGCGCGCGCGTGAGAGAGAGAGAGAGAGAGAGAGAGAGAGAGAGAGAGAGAGAGAGAGAGAAGGGGAGCCCTCCTGCACCATAGAAAATTTCCAGAGACTTGGTGAAGATAGGAAAGCTCTCAAAAAGACCATAGGACTGTTGTACTTGATAAAGTCTTGGCTGTGCAGCGCTGGAGCTGTGAGTCGCTGAGAGGGTATACCTCATGTCCAAGGTCAAGAGTGGCGCACGTGAGGAGTTACCCCACGTGCAAGGTCAGGAGCGGCAGCAGAGAGGAGATACCCCATGTACAAAGTTAGGAGCAGCAGCGATAAGAAGATACCCCGCGTTCAAGGTAAATGAAACCCCACTAAGATGGCAGGCGCTGAGAGAGGGCATCAGAAGGTAGACAGACTGAAACCACAATCACAGATAACTAGCCAATCTAATCACATGGACCACACCCTTGTCTAACTCAATGAAACTAAGTCATGCCTTATAGGGCCACCCAAGATGGTCACCTCATGGTGGAGAGTTCTGACAAAATGTGGTCCACTGGAGAAGGGAATGGCAAACCACTCCAGTATTCTTGCCTTGAGAAACCCATGAACAGTATGAAAAGGCAAAAAGATAGGACACAGAAAGATGAACTCTTCAGGTCCGTAGGTACACAATCTGCTACTGAAGACCAGTGGAGAAATAACTCCAGAAAGAATGAAGAGATAGAGTCAAAGCAAAAACAACACCCAGCTGTGGATGTGAGTGGTGATGGAGCAAGGTCTGATGCTGTGAAGAGCAATATTGCATAGGAACCTAGAATGTTAGGTCCATGAATTAAGGTAAATTGGAAGTGGTCAAACAGGAGATGATGGCAAGAGTGAAAGTTGACATCCTAGGAATCAGCGAACTAAAATGGACTGGAATGGGTGAATTTAACTCAGATGACCATTATATCTACTACTGTGGGAAGGAGTCCCTTAGAAGAAATGGAGTGGCCATTATAGTCAACAAAACAGTCTGAAATGCAGTACTTGGATACAATCTCAAAAATGACGGAATGATCTCTGTTCATTTCCAAGGCAAACCATTCAATATCACGGTAATCCAAGTCTATGCCCTGACCAGTAATGCTGAAGAAGCTGAAGTTGAATGGTTCTATGAAGACTTACAAGACCTTTTAGAACTAACACCCCAAAAAGATGTCCTTTTCATTATAGTGGACTGGAATGCAAAAGGAGGAAGTTAAGAAATACCTTGAGTAACAGGAGAATTTACCCTTGAAGTATGGACTGAAGCAGGCCAAAGGCTAACGGAGTTTTCCCAAAGGAATGCACTTGTCATAGCAAAGACCCTCTTCCAAAAACACAAGAGTAGACTGTACACATGGACATCACCAGATGGTCAACACTGAAATCAGACTGATTATATTCTTTGCATCCAAAGATGAGGATGCTCTATACAGTCAGTAAAAACAAGACCAGGAGCGGACTGTAGCTCAGATCATGAACTCCTTATTGCCAGATTCAGACTTAAATTGAAGAAAGTAGGGAAAACCACTAGACCATTCAGGTATGACCTAAATCAAGTCCCCTGTGATTATACAGTGGAAGTGAGAAATAGATTTAAGGGGCCAGATCTGATAGAGTTCACCTAATGAACTATGGAGGAGATTCATGCCATTGTACAGGAGACAGGGATCAAGACCATCCCCAGGAAAAAGAAATGCAAAAAAGTAAAATGGCTGTCTGAGGAGGCCTGACAAATTGGTGAGAAAAGAAGAGAAGCAAAAAGTAAAGGAGAGAAGGAAAGATATTCCCATTTGAATACAGAGTTCCAAAGAATAGCAAGGAGAGATATGAAAGCCTTCCTCAGGGATCAGTGCAAAGAAATAGAGGAAAACAATAGAATTGGAAAGACTAGAGATTTCTTCAAGAAAATTAAAGCTACCAAGGGAACATTTCATGCAAAGATGGGCTCAATAAAGGACAGAAATGGTATGGACCGAACAGTAGCAGAAGATATTAAGAAGAGGTGGCAAGAATACACAGAAGAACTGTACAAAAAAGATCTTCATGACCCAGATAATCATGAAGGTGTGATCACTCACACTCACCCAGAGCCAGACATCCTGGATGTGAAGTTAGGTGGTCCTTCGGAAGCATCACTACGGACAAAGCAAGTGGAGGTAATGGAATTCCAGTTGAGCTATTTCAAATCCTAAAAGATGAAGCTGTGAAAGTGCTGCACACTCAATATACCAGCAAATTTGGAAAACTCAGCAGTGGCCACAGGACTGAAAAAGGTCAGTTCACATTCCAATCCCAAAGAAAGGTAATGCCAAAGAATGCTCAAACTACCACACAATGCACTCATCTCACACGCTAGTAAAGTAATGCTCAAAATTCTCCAAGACAGGCTTCAGCAGTATGTGAACCGTGAATTTCCGGATATTCAAGATAGTTTTAGAAAAGTCAGAGGAACCAGAGATCAAATTGCCAACATCTGCTGGATCATCAAAAAGCAAGAGAGTTCCAGAGAAACATCTATTTCTGCTTTATTGACTGTGCCAAAGCCTTTGGCTGTGTTCAGTTCAGCTCAGTTCAGTCACTCAGTTGTGTCTGACTCTTTGCAAACCCATGAACTGCAGCACGCCAGGCCTCCCTTTCCATCACCAACTCCCGGAGTTTACCCAAACTCATGGCCATTGAATTGGTGATGCCATCCAACCATCTCATCCTCTGTCATCCCCTTCTCCTCCCCTCTTCAATCTTTCCCAGCATCAAGGTCTTTTCCAATGAGCAGTTCTTTGCATCAGGTGGCCAAAGTATCGGAGCTTCAGCTTTAGCATCAGTCCTTCTAATGAATATTCAGAATTGATTTCCTTTAGGATTGACTGGTTTGATCTCCTTGCAGTCCAAGGGACTCTCAAGATTCCTCTCCAACATCCCAGTTCAAAAGCATCAATTCTTCGGTGCTCTGCTTTCTTTATGGTCCAACTCTCACATCCATATGTGACTACTGGAAAAACCTTAGCTTTGATCTTTATAGGCAAAGTAATGTCTCTGCTTTTTAATTTGCTCACTAGATTTGTCCTAGCTTTTCTTCCAAGCAGCAAGAGTTTTTTAATTTCATGGCTGCAGTCACCATCTGCAGTAATTTTGGAGCCCCAAAAAATAAAGCCTGACACTGTTTCCACTGTTTCCCCATCTATTTCCCATGAAGTGATGGGACCAGATGCCATGATCTTAGTTTTCTGAATGTTGAGCTTTAAGCCAACTTTTTCACTCTCCTCTTTCACTTTCATCAAGAGTCTCTCTAGTTCCTCTTCACTCTCTGCCATAAGAGTGGTGTCATCTGCATATCTGAGGTTATTGATATTTCTCCCAGCAATCGTGATTCCAGCTTGTGTTTCATCCAGCCCAGCATATCGTATGATGTACTCTGCATATAAGTTAAATAAGCAATCAGTTCAGTTCAGTAGAGTTCAGTTCAGTCGCTCAGTCGTGTCCAACTCTTTGCGACCCCATGAATCGCAGCACGCCAAGCCTCCCTGTCAAATAGGCAATAGTAACTGTCAAATTTATTTTTAAAAATACACTTTTATTGTGTTTTAATCATGCATTAAAATGTATCACATCAAAGATTGAAAGAGCATGGACTGAGTTCCAAGATGCATTTGCAAAACGCCATTCATTTTGATAAGATAAAACATTTTAAAACATGGTCAATAATTTGATATTTTGATCACTTATATTGTCTATTTCATTTTTATGTAATCATATTAAGTAAACTTTTCCTACATTTGGTTAGATTTCCTTTTTCCTTGTGATGGCCCCTGGTAATATCTAAATACAATATAATGTGCCTATGTGATCAAAAAGGTTTAGACCCCCACTGAGATTTCATTTTGGGCTCTCTGCTTCTAAGAAGTTTTGTGTACATAAGACTTTTTTTCCTTATAGAGTAAGGATAGTTGGAGCTTTAGTTTGACCTTTCCAGTTTGGATTCTTTGCTATTGAAGCAGGGTTTGGCTTTGGTTCATTTCTTTTCTTTAGTGGAGTTCCCTGGTCCTAAAATAAACTGTGGATTTGTCAGCATTGTCATGTTGGATCGTTGTAAACACAAAGAAGTCTGTTTAAATACAACCATTACTGCAAAAGCTTACTGTCTTTTTGGCCTCATAAGTTGGAAAACAGTTTGAAGGACCTCTTGAAACTGAGGAAAGAATCTAATTCTGCATGTAAACTTCATCTATATCCCTGCTGGTCCCTGAACCGCACATGAGTGGGACAGACAGCAAAGAATACACCATAGGAGATAAAGAATTGAACTGAGTTGAGTTTCTGCATGAAGACTAGCAGTTTAAATCCAATCAAGTTAAATACATGTTATAAAACAATAAGAGCTACAAAAATCAGTGTCACAAGAAAACAACAGAATTTTTTATATGGAGTCCTCACAGTGCAATATCCCAATGAACAGGGCACAATACGACATAACACTGTATTTTATTCTACAGCAAAGAATCATAAAAATGTGACCTATTTTTCAAAGAAACAAACTAACACAGCCCTAATTCCAGATGACCCAAATGTTGGAATTAGCAAACAAAGGCTTTGAAGCAACTATTACAGCAATGCTCAATAAAAAAAAAAAAAAAGCACTTGCAATGAATGAGAGAATGAAAAGTATTAGTAAAAGATGATTTCCTTAGAAAATAAAAACCATGTTAAAATCTAATTGAATTATAAGAAGTGAAAAATATAATATTTCAAATAATTTAAACAAGTTTTTCTTTTTTTTTTTTTACCCTTGAGACTAGTTTTTCATCTGTCATAGAGAATCACTATAGAATCTATTAAATACAATCTACTTTACAATCTTGTAAACTTTTAATAGCTTCTATAAAAAAGAACATTTTACTTTACTTTTTACTTATAGATATAACTGAGAACCGATAGTAAATACTGGGTAATAATTAGAATTATATTAATGTTTACCTTAAAGTTTATCCATTTATTAGCCTGAAAATTTGCATCTTATCTAAAATTATAATTTGGTGAAATTTGTATTTATGTATATTATTTATGTATAAACACATAGTATTTTAAGTAAAGAACTAGGGAACTAAATGTACAATGTGAATAAATGTTTGTCTACTTGTGTAATTCAAATAAATTATTAGTAGTAATGATGACTACATAAGTAGAAACAATTACAGCAGTTTTACTGGTGAATCACAGGATCATGCAATGTGATCTATCTTTGTGTTTTAAATAGTTTATAAAATGGCATATTATATAATTGACTTAATAAACACAACCAGTCTGTGTTTTTTCTCATATTACTAAGATGGATCCTGTCCTCTACAGAACACTGACTACAGTTGAGTTCAGTTCAGTCACTCCGTCTTATCTGACTCTTTACAACTCCATAGAGTGCAGCATGCCAGGCCTCCCTGTCTATCACCAAATCCCAGAATATACTCAAACTCATGTCCATTTGAGTCATTGATGCCATCAACCATCTGATCCTTTGTTAGATTTGACTGGATGGACCTGTGTTGGCAAAATAATGTCTCTGCTTTTTAATAAGCTTTATAGGATGATTTTAACTTTTCTTCCAAGGAGTAAGCACCTTTCAATTTTATGGCTGTAGTCACCATCTGCAGTGATTTTGGAGCCCCCATAGATAAAAAATAAAGTCTCTCATTGTTTCCACTGTTTCCCCATCTATTTGCCATGAAGTGATGGGACTGGATACCATGATCTTAGTTTTCTGAATGCTGAGTTTTAAGCCAACTTGTCACTCTCCTCTTTCACTTTCATCAAGAAGGTCTTTAGTTCTTTGCTTTCTGTCATAAGGGTGGTAACATCTGCATTTCTGAGGTTATTGATATTTCTCCCAGCAATCTTGATTCTAGCTTGTGCTTCCTCCAGCCCAGCGTTTCTCATGATATACTCTGTATATAAGTTAAATAAGCAGGGTGACAATATACAGCCTTGACATCCTCCTTTCCCAATTTGTACTCCAGTCTGTTGTTCCACATCCAGTTCTAACTGTTTCTTCTTGACCTGCATACAGATTTCTTAGGAGGCAGGTCAGGATGTCTGGTATTCCCATCTCTTTCAGAATTTTCCAGAGTTTGTTGTGATCCAAGCAGTCATAGCAGAAGTAAATATCTTTCTGGAACTCTATTGCTTTTTCGATGATCCAGCAGATATGGGCAATTTGATTTCTGGTTCCTCCGCCTTTTCTAAATCCAGTTTGAACATCTGGAAGTTCATGATTCATGTATTGCTGAAGCCTGGCATGGAGAATTTTGAGCATTACTTTGGTAGCATGTGAGATGAGTGCAATTGTGTGGTAATGTGAGCATTATTTGGCATTGCCTTTCTCCGGGATTGGAATGATAACTGACCTTTTCTAGTCCTGTGGCCACTGCTGAGTTTTCCAAATTTGCTGATATATTGAGTGAAGCACTTTCACAGCATCATCTTTTAGGATTTGAAATAGCTCAACTGGAATTCCATCACCTCCACTAGGTTTGTTTGTAGCAATGCTTCCTAAGGTCCACTTGACTTTGCATTCCAGGATGTCTGGCTCTATTTGAGTGGTCACACCTTCATGATTATCTGGGTCATGAAGATCTTTTTGTACAGTTCTTCTGTGTATTCTTGCCACCTCTTAATATCTTCGACTTCTGTTAGGTCCATACCATTTCTGTCCTTTATTGAGCCCATTTTTGCATGAAATGTTCCCTTGGTAGCTCTAATTTTCTTGAAGAAATCTCTAGTCTTACCCATTCTATTGTTTTCCTCTATTTCTTTGCATGGATCGCTGAGGAATGCTTGCTTTTCTTGTAACTTTTCTTGGAACCTTGCTATTCTTTGGAACTCTGCATTCAAATTGATATATCTTTCCCTTTCTCCTTTCCCCCTTAGTTCTCTTCTTTCCATAGCTATTTCTAAGGCCTCCTCAGACAACCATTTTGCCTTTTTGCATTTCCTTTTCTTAGGAATGTTCTTGATCCTTGCCCCTGTACAATGTCATGAACCTCTGTCCATATTTCTTAAGATATTGTGTCTATCAGATCTGGTCCCTTAAATCTGTTTATAACTTCCAGTGTATAGTCATAAGGTTTTGATTTAGGTCATACCTGAATGATCTAGACTTTCCCGATGGCTTAGATAGTAAAAGCATCTGCCTGCAATGCGGGAGACCTGGGTTTGATCCCTGGGTCGGGAAGATCTCCCTGGAGAAGGAAATGACAACCCACTCCAGCACTCTTGCCTGGAAAATCCCATGGACGGACAGAGGAGCCTGGCATACTGCAGTCTATGGGGTCGCAAAGAGTTGGACACAACTGAGTGACTTCACTTTCACTTTTCACTTTCTTGAATGATCTAGTGGTTTTCCCTACTTTCTTCAATTTAAGTCTGAATTTGGCAGTAAGGAGTTCATGATCTGAGCCACAGTCAGCTCCTGGTCTTGTTTTTGCTGACTGTATAGAGCATCCTCATCTTTGGCTACACAGAATATAATCAGTCTGATTTCAGTGTTGACCATCTGGTGATATCCACACACATCTTGTGTGTCCAACACAGGAGTCTTCTCTTGTGTTGTTGGAAGAGGGTCTTTGATATGACAAGTGCATTCCTTTGGGAAAATTGTTAGCCTTTGCCCTGCTTCAGTCCGTACTTCAAAGGCAAATTTTCCTGTTACTCCAGGTATTTCTTGACTTCCTACTTTTGCATTCCAGCTCCTATAATGAAGAGGATATCTTTTGGGGTGTTAGTTCTAAAAGGTCTTGTAGGTCTTCCTAGAACCATTCAACTTCAGCTTCTTCAGCATTATTGATTAGGGCATAGACTTGGATTACTCTGATATTGAACAGTTTGCCTTGGAAATGAACAAAGATCATCCTGTCGCTTTTGAGATTACATCCCAGTACTGCACGTCAAACTCTGCTACTCCATTTCTTCTAAGGGATTCTTTCCCACAGTCTTAGATATAATGGTCATCTGATTTAAATTTACCCATTCCAGTCCATTTTAGCTCTCTGATTCCTAAAATGTTGATGTTCTCTCTTGCCATCTTCTATTTGACCACTTCCAATTTGCCTTGATTCATGGAGTTAACATTCCAGGCTCCTATGCAATATTGCTCTTTACAGCATCGGACTTTACCTCTGTCACCAGTCACATTCACAACTGGGTGTTGTTTTTGCTTTGGCTCCATCTCTTCATTCTTTCCGGAGTTATTTCTCCACTGATCTCCAGTAGTATGGGCACCTACTGACTTGGGGAGTTCATCTTTCAGTATCCTATCTTCTTGCCTTTTCATCCCGTTCATGGGGTTATGATGGCAAGAATATTGAAGAGGATTACCATTCTTTTCTCCAATGGGCCACGTTTTATCAGAACTCTCCACCATGACCTGTCCATCTTGGGTGGTCCTCCAGGGCATGGCTCATAGTTTCACTGAGTTAGACAAGGCTGTGGTCCATGTTGGTTAGTTTTCTGTGATTGTGGCTTTCAGTCTGTCTGCCCTCTAATGGAGAAGGATAAGAGGCTTATGGAAGCTTCCTGATGGGAGAGACTGACTGAGGGGACACTGTGTCTTGTTCTGAAGGGCAGGGCCATGCTTAGTAGACCTTTGATCCATTTTTTGTTGAAGGATGGGACTGTATTCCCTCCCTGTTATTTGACCTGAGGCCAAACTATGGTGGAGGCAATGAAGATAATGGTGACCTCCTTCAAAAGTTTCCTTGCATGCACTTCTACGCTAGTGCCCCTAACCCTGCAACAGGCCATTGCTGACCCATGCCTCCACCAGAGGCTCCTGGACACTCTGGACAAGTCTGGGTCAGTCTCTTGTTGGGTCACTGCTCCTTTCTCCTGGGTCCCGGTGCCCACAAGGTTCTGTCTATGCCCTCCCAGAGTCTGTTTTCCCAGTCCTACGTAAGTTCTGATGGCTCTATGGGGGGTTAATGGCAACCTCCTCCAAGAGGGCTTATGCCATACCCAGGTCTACTGCACCCAGAGCCCCTGCCCCAGTCCACTGCCGACCTATACCTCTGGAACCAGGGAACTACAAAGTACAATATGAATAAATGTTTATTCATTTATGTGATTTAAATAAATTATTATTGGCAATGATGACTACATAAGTTAAGAATATGGTAAGTATAAACAAATACAGCAATTTTACTGGTGAATCACAGGGACTTGCAATGTGATCTATCTTTATTTTTTAAATAATTTATAAAATGACATATTTTATAATTGACTTAATGTACACAACCAGTCTGTGTTCTTTCTCATATTACTAAAATGGATCCTGTCCTCTGCAGAACATTGACTTTACTTGTGTTTAAATCAATATTCTCATTTAGAACAAAAGTCCACTTTGATAATTGTGGAGTTTCCCTACTACAGACATCTGTGTATCCTGATGGACCATAAAGAAATAATGAACACGGGGAGTGATCCAAATATCATGTATTGTATAACCTAAAGGTGCATAACAATCATAAAATTTCTATAGTTAAAAAAAAAAAAACACCAAAAAATCAGTTGTGCTGAAGTTCTCATGTTACAGTCTGATTACCATAATGTCATAAACATTACTTTCCTAAAAGTCACACCAAAGTCTCATATTATACTCCCAGGAGTTCTGGCTGTGAATTTGTGGCATCTAACTTTGTTGCAATTACAATCCTTTCTGGTTTAGTCTATTTCTCATGTTATAATCTCATTGTTATGAGGCAAATTTCCCAAGTTTTCTAATTAAAAAATATGAAAATGAAATACAGATGGTGTAATCCTACTTAAATGTTTCAGATATTTTTTTTGCCAAAAATTATTTTTAATTCCATATCTGCATGTATCTCTGTTAATTTAGTGCAATATACTTAAAACCATTGTGAATGGCATGTTTTTTATTTAAACTGAGCAAAGTTCTTTGAACAAGTGAACATGTATGATTGAAGTTCAGGGTTAGAAACTCTTTTAAATGTGTTCTGAAGGGTCAGTTTGTGACAAAATATAACACATATTTAACACAGTGGTAGATCACCTCATGATGAGCTGGGTCATTTGAAGCTATAAACCTAGGGTATTGAGTTTTTTCTTTTCTTCACCAAAGAGCAGCATGGAGGTATAATTGGGGAACTCAGAATGATATAGTTTCCTAAGGCCTATGGTGAAAATGATTGTTTCCATTGAGGATTTTTTGTTTGTTTGTTTTGGTTGCTATTACTAATCCCTTTCTTTTTTCCCACTTACTTGCTTTCAAACGATTTCTTTTTTTCAACCAAACCACCAAGCAGTGCTTTCTGCTTCAGTTAGTCCAGCTCACCACTTGTATTTATATGTGTTTTATGTTTTCAAGTACTCAGATCTCCCAAGGTGCATTCAGTCCTATGCTCATAATTGAGCAGGATTTTGTTTGTTTGTTGTTTTGTTTTGTTTTTGTCTTGCAAAATAATGAATAGTCCATCTCAGACTTTATGTAAAATACATTGTCAAAATTCAGAAAAACAGTTTTTAGACTCTGTGCTTGTAAACGATAGGGCACAAATGCCCAGTTTTCAGAGAACTCAAAACTATTTTTAGTACCTGACTTTTTCCCCACTTTTGCTAAAAGTGTAGGTCAGTTATAATCTCTTGATAGTGTCCATCCTATTCTAAAGAAAAACATTGTTCATAAGTTAGGTATCTTTCCATTATTTTCAATTGTCATGCTGGCCTTCTAAGATGAGATAATATTATATGCAGTAATGTACTATAAGGGGAAAATAAAAAAGGGAAAAAAAAGCTTTCGAATAAAAGAGTTGCTTACTGTCTTGACAGTTTATCCAAAATAATTAAATCAACCAAAAGGAAAGAAAATCTGAGCTTATAATAGTACAGATATCTGATGAATAACATTTTACAAAGCTACCTAAAGTCTTCTTTCAAGTCTCTTCTTTATTTCCTTCAGATATTATCTGACTTATGCTTTACAGCAGCTGTTTTATTATACATGATAGCAAAGTGAGAGTATTTATAGAGCAAAGTGGAAAGTACATATAATGAGGGTATGCTTCATCTAAGAAAGGAGTGTTTTATCATGCATGAGAAAAGAAGCTAAGAAGTCAAATCTCAGAATTGATATAGTCAGGACCAATGGGGCTTTTTAAAAAATTTCTAAGAACCACATCTTGTGGCAACATAATTAATGAGTGCATAAAATAATATAACCATTTTTCATATATTAATGTTATCTGAACATGTGTTAATCTTGTGTGTATGTGTGTGTGTGTGTTGAGGCACTCAGTCATGTCCGACACTTTGCGGCCCAGTGGACTGTAGCATGCAAGGCTCCTCTGTCCATGGAGTTTTGCAAGCAAGAATACTAGAGCAGGTTGCCACTTACTACTTGAGAGTTCTTCCCGACCTAGAGATGGAACCTGTGCCTCTTGCGTCACCTGCATTGGCAGGGGTTCTTTACTACTAGTACCACCTGGGAAGCCTCTGTTAATCTTGTTATGTTTGGCACACACAAATACACAAACACACACACACACACAAACACACACCATATATATATATATACATACACAGATATATTTGCTTGCCATATACATATATGTTTGCCATATATATATGTATATTTTCATATACACATAAATATATATATGTATATATATGATACATATATGCTGTTTTCTAGTATCAGATGGCAAAATATATTTCATGCACAAAAGAAAAGCTTCATTATTCATAACTATTCAGTTTCATCATTATTTGTTTTGCAAAAACATGAGGAATATTTCTATTCTCATCTGGAGAATATATTTTAAAACTAGTTAATGTGTAAACATCATCAAGATGGCAAACCAGGAAGCTCCAGATGTTCTTTCTTCACTCAGACTACAGATTTAGCAGCTACACAAGGCTCAGTTCCCTTTATGTGACAACCAGAAACTGTTTGAGAAACTCCTATACACTAGTCAGTTGAGAAACCACTCAAATCTAGTTGTAGGAAAAGCTGAGACTCAATCTTGTCATAAACCCCATCCCTGACACAATACCATACAATCAGGAGAGAACCCCCAAATCACAGTTCCTCCCTGAGGAGCAAAGGCTTTGGACCATGCAGTAGTACCTCCATTTTTTGCAGCTGCTATTCAAGGATCTGACTTGTATACAGTTGATAGAAATTTAAATTTATGTCGCCATTATAGAAAACATACGGAGGTTCCTCAAAAACCTAAAACAGAAACTGCATTATTATCTAACAATCACACTTCTGGGTATATATCTAAGGGAGATGAAAACACTATCATGAAGAAATAGCTGCATTACCATGTTCATTCCAGCATTGCTCACAGTAGCTAAGATATAAAAATATACTAAATATCTGTCAGTGTGTGAATGAATAAAGAAAATGTGGGGAAATAGAACTGCCATATGACCCAGCAATCCCATTTCTGGGCATCCACACTGAGGAAACCAGATCTGAAAGAGACACGTGCACCCCAATGTTCATCGCAGCACTGTTTATAATAGCCAGGACATGGAAGCAACCTAGATGCCCATTAGCAGATGAATGGATAAGGACGCTGTGCTACATATACACCATGGAATATTACTCAGCCATTAAAAAGAATTCATTTGAATCAGTTCTAATGAGATGGATGAAACTGGAGCCCGTTATACAGAATGAAGTAAGCCAGAAAGATAAAGACCAATACAGTATACTAATGCATATATATGGAATTTAGAAAGATGGTAACGATAACCCTATATGCAAAACAGAAAAAGAGACACAGATGTACAGAACAGACTTTTGGACTCTGTGGGAGAAGGCGAGGGTGGGATGTTTTGAGAGAACAGCATCGAAACATGTATATTATCAAGTGTGAAACAGATCACCAGCCCAGTTTGGATGCATGAGACAAGTGCTCGGGGCTGGTGCACGTGGAAGACCCAGAGGGATGGAGAGGGAGGCAGGAGGGGGGATCGGGATGGGGAACACATGTAAATCCATGGCTGATTCATGTCAGTGTATGGCAAAAACCACTACAATATTGTAAAGTAATTAACCTCCAACTAATAAAAACAAATTAAAAAAAACCTTTAATGCCTTTAATTAGGAAAAAAATAAATAAAGTGGCTTTGTAAGCTGAATTAAAAAAAAAGAAAATGTGATAGAAAGAAAGAAAAGGAAACATTATTCAGCCTTAAAAAAGGAAATCCTGCCATTTGCTGTAACACAGAAGAACCTGGAGAGTATTACGCTAAGTTAAAAAGCCAAACACAGGACAACAAATACTTCGTGATCTCACTGATATGTGGAATCTGAAATTGCCATGCTCATAGAAGCAGAGATTAGTATGGTGTTGGCCAGAAACTGGAGGAAGGGCAAAAATTTGAAGATGCTTATCAAAGGAGGCAAAGTTTCAGTTATGCAAAATAAATAAATTTTGAAGCAATAATGTGTTGTACATTTGAAGTTTGCTAAGAGGATACATATTAGGCATCTTGAAAGAAAGAGAAGGAAAGGGAGGAAGAAATGGAGGGAAAGAAAATAACTATGTAAAGTGATGGATGTATTAATTAACTTGATTGTGAATATTTCACAATGTCATAATTCCAAGTCATAAACCTTAAATATATATAATTTTGTTTGTCAAGTATACTTTAATAAATATGAAAAAAGTCAATGTGTAGAGGAAATCAGTATGCTCAATATTCATGACATCGGAATGAAAGTGTTTCCAGTGGAAGACTGCATTGTTTATAACATACACCTTCAGTTTTTCTGATCCTGTAGAGTTTTTGTGCCTTTCTTTGCCTTTAAGCTATGTTGCGCCTTTGTAAGTTGTAGATAAATGATAGCAATGAAAAATAATTCATGGGTATAGATGTGTAATGAAATTCTGTGGAGGTTCAAATTAGTTCCTTCTCAACTGCATTAAAAGTCAGTGAGGGTGGGATGTTTTGAAAGAACAGCATGTATATTATCTATGGTGAAACGGACCACCAGCCCAGGTGGGATACATGAGTCAGGTGCTCGGGCCTGGTGCACTGGGAGGACCCTGAGGAGTCGGGTGGGGAGGGAGGTGGGAGGGGGGATCGGGATGGGGAATACATGTAACTATATGGCTGATTCGTGTCAATGTATGACAAAACCCACTGAAATGTTGTGGAGTGATTGGCCTCCAACTAATAAAATAATATTAAAAAAAAAAAAAAAAAAAAAAAAAAAAAAGTCAGTTTTGTATTCGTTTGCAAATCTATTTCACTATTCCAGACCTGCAAATATGTTTTTTGTACTCTTCTTTGAATCATCTAACTTCTCACCAATTCCTTTATTTATTAATGAGGTAATTAAATATTTGCTATGTGTTTCTTTTATAAATAGATGTCACAATTCTTATTTGACATTTATTATTTAAATTTCAGTTCTAAGATTTTGTTTCCAAAACTACAAAGGAAATGGAGATTTATGTGTTTGAAGGTATTAAAACATATTTTAAATCTCAGCAGTAAAGTGCTAATTATCAAAATTATATCAGTTAAGACTGGGAGTCAAAACTGGGAAGAGGACAGTGCTTATGGATTTTCTTCTTTGGTTTGCTCAGATCTGTCTAGCTGTTCATTATCAGGGAAAGAGAAATAAATGCTAGCTTTCAACTACAGGTCTGGAAAGGTTTATAGATCAAGAGAACAGTCATTTTGTTGTTAACTATAGCCATACAAAATTGTATGTAGCAGGCTGTAGACAAGACAACAAATCAAGAACTAATGCTGAAGAAAAACTTGAAATTGAAAGAATGTTGAATAAAGAGCAAGAATAGTGAAAACTACAAAATATACTGCAGAGTTCAAATAGCAATGGAGTGTAAAATTTGATAAAGTGCAGTTAGATTCCTCATGACATCTGGACTTGAAGAACTATTACCATTTTTGCACCTTTAAATTGTGTCATTCCAGTCTTCAAGTGTAAACCAAGAACAAGCAATTTTACTGATGTGAAAACATCAAACTATCCAAAGAAACATAAGTTTCATTTTGTTTTTTTTTTTAAATAAGAAGTTTATTTTTTTCTCAGTAACTTCCCTTTCACTTTCAGGGAATAATTGATTATTAGACAGTTAATCTAACCTTTATTTTTTAAATATGTGATCTTCATTACTGGAGAGCATTCTACTTCCCAGAAGATGTTCTAAGGGGTGACCAAAGATACAGTTTAAAAAAAGAAATTTCTCAACTTCTATTCATTAAAACAATGATTTATGTGAGAATTTACCTGAGAATTCACTTGCAGATTCCTATAGGTTTTCTGAGTACAGTCCTCTTTTGTAAAATTATTTCAGTTGTATATCCCATACTCATACTAAATCATATCTTTTGTGGTTTTGTATGTCCAGGACTAAGCTAAGCACCTTATGAAAAGGGACACTTTAAATTAATCAAACCATAAGTTTACCTGATTCCTCTGGCTATATATATGTATATATGGAGCCTGGTGTGCTGCAGTCCAGATCACAAAGAGTCAGAGGCGACTTAGCAACTGAACAATAACTATATATATATATATATATATATAGGATAAGAATGAAGCGTAGCATTGAATTAAATACTCTGATCTGTGTTAGGCTGTTCTCATTTAGGAAAGAGGAACCAGAGATAAAATTGCCAACATTCATTGGATCATAGATAAAACAAGGGAATTCCAGAAAAACACCTATTTCTGCTTCATTGATTTCACTAAGACTCTGAATATGTGGATCACAACAAACTGTGGGAAATTCTTAAGAGATGGAAGTACCAATGGAAGTCCCAGATCACTTTACCTGTCTCCTGAGAAACCTGTATGGAGTCAAGAAGCAACAGTTAGAACCAGACATGGAAAAACTCACTGGTTCCAAGTTAGAAAAGGAGTACAACAAGGCTGAGTATTGTCACCCGGCTTAGTTAACTTCCATGTAGAGAACATCATGTGAAATGTCCAACTGGATGAAGCCCAAGCTGGAATTAAGACTGCCAGGATAAATACCAACAACCTCACATATGTAATGATACCACTCTAATGGCAGAAAGTGAAGAGGAACTAAAGAGCACCTCGATGAGACTGAAAGAGGAGAGTGAAGAAGCTGGCATAAAACTCAACGTTCAAAGAATAATGATCATGGGATCCAGTCCCATCACTTCATGGAAAATAGGTGGAGGAAAAGTGGACACAGTGTCAGATTTTATATTCTTGGACTCCAAAATCACTGCAGATGGTGACTGCAGCCATGAACTTAAAAGATGTTTGCTCCTTGGAAGGAAAGCCATGACAAACCTAGACAGTGTATTAAAAAGCAGAGACATCACTTTGTGAACTAATGTCCATATAGTCAAAGCTATGTTTTTTTCAGTAGTCATGTATAAATGTGAGAGCTAAGCATTGAAGAACCTGAGCATTGAAGAATTGGTGCTTTCAAACTGTGGTGCTGTATAACCCTATATGCAAAACAGAAAAAGAGACACAGATGTACAGAACAGACTTTTGGACTCTGTGGGAGAAGGCGAGGGTGGGATGTTTCTAGAGAACAGCATCAAAAAATGTATATTATCTAGGGTGAAACAGATCACCAGCCCAGGTTGAATGCATGAGACAAGTGCTCAGGGTTGGTGCAATGGGAAGACCCAGAGGGATCAGGTGGAGAGGGAGGTGGGAGAGGTGATCGGGATGCGGAATACATGTAGATCCATGGCTGATTCATGTCAATGTATGACAAAAACCACTACAATATTGTAAAGTAATTAGCCTCCAACTAATAAAAATTAATGGAAAACAAACACACAAACAAACAAAAAACAACAACAAAAAAAAACTGTGATGTTGAAGAAGACTCTTAAGAATCCCTTGGACAGCAAGGAGATCCAACCAGTCAATCTTCAAGGAAATCAGTCCTGAATATTTATTGGAAGGACTGATGCTGCAGCTGAAACTCCAAAACTTTGGCCATCTGATGCCAAGAACTAACTCATTTGAAAAGACCTTGATGCTGGGAAAGATTGAAAGCAAAAGGAAAAGGGGGCCATGGAGGCTGAGATGGATGTAAACTCAATGGACATAAATTTGAGCCAGCTCTGGGAGAGAGTGGAAGACATTGGAGCCTGGTGTGCTGCAGTCCAGATCACAAAGAGTCAGAGGCGACTTAGCAACTGAACAATAACAACAGTAACAAGTTATGCTTAATGTGAAAGATGGAAATTCAAAGAATGGCCTAGGGACTCTTCTTTCAAGAAATTTTATTTTTCTTTTCTCATATTAACACTTTTTAAAACTATGACATAATAGTTTTTAAAACATTATTTTGTTTTAAAAACCCTACTTTTCTTACACATTTTTAAAGTGTTGATTGACCTTTTGAAACAGGAGGCTGATATTAAAGTAAATTGCTTTGTATTGATAAAAAAAAGCAGATATCTTTAGATATCTTGTTTCTGGATTGCAGCTGAATCCCAAAACTGCATATTTCTATTTTTGTCTGTTTAGAAAATGACATTTTAAATGCCTTATTTGGTTCTGTACTCTGGATGAAACTTTTATTTCTAAGAGAGAATGTTTTAACATGAATAGATCCAGGATTTTAGGGTTATAATCACAGTTATAGTTCTTCTCAACCTACCGTTAAAATTAGTGAAATAATACAGCAGGAGATAATACTAAGTTTCTATGTGGTACTAGTATATGGAGGATTATTTTAATATCTATAAGACAAGGTGAAAGCAATTATTTTTTCAGTGTAAATATTGATGCTTAAAGAAGTATGCAAATCAAAGAGGTCTACAATATATTTCACTGCTCATTTGTCATATTCTGCATAATTCAGAATTCAAAATTTATATTCTGTGAAATTCAGACTTCCTAGATGGCACTACCAGTAAAAAACCAGCCTGCCAATGCAGGAGACATAAGAGATACAGTTTCGACCCCTGGGTTGGGAAGATCCCCTGGAGGAGGGCATGGCGATCCACTCCAGTATTCTTGCCTGGATAATCCCAAATTCAGAGGAGCCTGGTGGGCTACAGTCCATGAGGTTGCAAAGAGTCAGACATGACTGAAACAGCTTAGTACACATGCATTCATGCAAAATTCAGAATTGTAAAGAATATAAAGATTAAAAATATTCTACTTCAGAGAATTTTTCACTGGTTTCACTGGTCCAAGTACCTCTGCTTTCTGCACTTCATCCCTTATTCACACCTCTCTACATATTTTGTGGTCGCCAATGAGCTGAGAATATGGTTAATGAATTAGAAAATGAAAATGGTGGCTTGGTGGTAGACTCTTGAAGTTGTACATTTACCTTTAAGACCACGGTTAGAATAAAAGTAGTCCTGGTCATTAATGTTTCATGATGGGGACCTCAGTTACTGATATATTGCATTATACTACTTGAGCAACAACAAAAACTGCAATTAATGGAAGTATGGGCTATTTCTTAAACTTGGAGAACGAAATAAGATGAATATTTGTAGGCAAATTGAACAAGAGTAGTTATTTCAACCTATGGTCCTATATTTTGTTTGAGTGAGAATCTTATATCACCCAAAGGATACTGAGTAGGGACAGACATTTATGAAAACAAAATGTCCAGTATGAAAAAATCTTGCCTTAAATGATAATGGTTAAAGAGTTAGGAAATCTAAAACAGTGAAATTAGAACTATTAAAAGAAATATACATATTATAGAAATGAATTATGGATCATTCATATGGCTAGGAAGACAAGTATATCATTGACCGTCATCTTGAAGAGAAAATCAGCCTTCATATTTACCACAGTTTAAATTTACATATATAAAAATAAAGTCTCAGCCAAAAAATATTCTTTATGTTTTTTCCCTTAAATAACCATAGCAGACTCAATTATATATCCTAGATATTTAACACGTGGACACCTCTCAGATATATATTACTAATACTAAGTTGATGCAGCACTTTTGGGCTTCCCTTGATATAGCATATTTGGGCTTCCCTGGTGGCTCAAATGGTAAAAAATCTGCCTACAATACAGGAGACTCAGGCTCAATCTCCTGGAGAAAGCAATGGCTACTCACTCCAGTATTCTTGCCTGGAGAATTCCATGGACAGAGGAGGCTGGCAGGTTATAGTCCATGGGGTTGCAAAGAGTCAGACATGACTCAGCGACTAACACTTTTACTTTCTTTCATAGCATTTTTCAGTTCAGTTCAGTCGCTCAGTCGTGTCTGACTCTTTGCATCCCCATGGACTGCAGCATGCTAGGCTTCCCTGTCTATCACCAACTCCCGGAGCTTACTCAAATTCATGTCCAATGAGTTGGTGATGCCATCCAACCATCTCATCCTCTGTCACCTCCTTCATCTCCCACCTTCAATCTTTCCAGCATCAAGGTCTTTTCAAATGAGTCAGTTCTTCACATCAGGTGTCCAAAATATTGGAGTTTCAGCTTCAGCATCAGTCCTTCCAATGACTATTCAGGACTGATTTCCTTTGGGGTTGACTGGCTGGATCTCCTTTTTAATATTTGCTAATTTATGAGTACAAGGTTCACTTTTCCCTCTACTACTGTGTATGAGAAGACTTCACCTTCCCTACAGGACCATTCTGAGGTCCCTCTTTGTCCTACTGCATCAAAGCAATTCTTAATATAGATGTTAAGGTCTAGCATATGGGGAATTATATTAGCATCTATAAGATAAGAGATGATGAGAGTAATTATTGTTCAGTGTAAATGTTACTTAAAACAAGTATGCTAATCAAACAGGTCTACAACATATTTCATTTCTCATTTATCATATTCTGCAACATTCAGAATTATAAAGAACATAAAGATAAAAAGTCCTGGTGAGTTATACCTATTTATAAAAGAAATCTTGCAATTTTTATGAGTTAATCTGAAATTCAATAAGATAAATAAGGAAATGGAAAATATGTCTATTCTGTCTACAAAGTAGAAGTAATACTACAGAAACAAAAATCACAGATATGGAGAACATGCTCTCCCTAATATAAACAAAATAACAGTGAAATAAAGAACATTATAAAAAAGATGGTAGAGACAGGGGACAGAAGAAGCCAAAAAGCTCAAAGTCAGTATTTTCCTATTGGAAACAGCAAATATCTTATGCCAAACCAGGTTTCTTGAAGGTAGAAATTATTAAATCTGGACAAAATTTTGTTTCAAATCAACTATATGAAACCACTAGAGAAATAGCAATGGCTGTCCAAAACTGGAGAAGAGCTGACCCTTGAAACAAGAGAACTACGCTGGGTGAAATTAATGTTTCTGTAACTTTTCATGAGCTACTCTCAGTCCATTGGGTATGAACATGCATGCTCATTTATGTCCAACTCTTTGCAACCCTATGGGCTGTAGCCTCGCAGGTTTCTCTGTTCATTGGATTTTCCAGGCAAGAAAACTGGAGTGGTTTACCATTTCCTCCTCCAGGGGTCTTCCCAAGTGGGAATTGAACTCACGTCTCCGGTGTCTCCTGCATTGCAGGCAGAAAATTCTTTACTACTTGAGCCATCTGGGAAACCCATAAGAAGGGAACAGAATTTACAGCCAGTGGCTAACACATAATGTGTTTTACTAGACCCTGCCCTTCTCCAGGGGACCTTCCCTACCCAGGGGTTGAACCTGAGGCTCATATTCCCTGCACTGATAGCCGGGTTCTTTACCATTGTCTCTACTTGGGTATAGAGTGACTGCAACTCAAAGAGAACTCAGCCAAACTGACTTGAAGAATCAGTTCAGTTCAGTTCAGTCGCTCAGTCATATCCGACCCTTTGCGACCCCGTGGGCTGCAGCATGCTAGGCTTTCCTGTCCATCACCAACTCCTGGAGCGTACTCAAACTCATGTCCATGGAGTCAGTGGTGCCATCTAACCATCTCAAGGATGACATTCAGCATTGTAGTGATGGGAATGTCTCTGTTGTGAACAGGGGTATTGTAAAAGGAAGAAGCTACCAAAGAGGGAGACAAATTTCCATTTTACCTTTGCCCAGGAAATGTGTGGTCAAGATACCAAGAACCATTGCAAATCAAGATTGAGGGCCTAAAAGAAATGCAGGAGAGAGAAGTTTGGAGTCAGACCAAAGTAACCATGCATTTGAAGAGAAACCAGAACTCTTCAGAGGAAGATAAATCTAAATTATCTACAATTCCTCAAATACAATGTCAAGCATATAAGAACTGTGTGGTAAGATTGCAGGAAAAAAACACAGAGAATGAAAAACTTGAAAGTAGATAGAAAAAATCAAAAGCATGTTAAATGTGAGAGGAAGCATGCACATGATGATTGACTTCTAATCAGAAGCAATAAAAGAAAGACAAGGAAATTACCTCTTTAAAAAGCTCTGTGTCTTAAAATTTAAAAAAAAAGAAAAGAAAAATCAATCAACCAGGAATTTGGTATCTTAAAAAACTGTTAAGAACCAAAGTGCAAATGACAACAATTACAGATAGATAAAATTTGAGAGAATTAGTTGCATTAGGCCCTGAACTTCAAGAAATGCTAAAATGAACTTTATACTAAAGGAAATACCAACATATGGAACCTATAATATACAGGAAGAAAGAACCCTTGAAGTGGTGAATATGCAGATAAACCTATGACTGTATATATTTTATATCTTTTAATTTTTAAATAATCTCTAAAGCAAAATTCTAATGATACAAGATTTATAAAAAAGTGCTGTATATGACTAATGTAGAACTTAAGGCAGTTGTAAATAAAAATATAAGATTGCAAGTGTCTTGCATTGTACATAAAATAGTACATAAATAATCCTAAGTCACACTGTTAAATGTTGGTTGCATATTGCAATCCCCAGAGAAAGCATTAAAAATGTTTAAAGAGGTATAGTAAAGACCTATTATGAATTATAAATGAATATTAATAAGAAATTGATAAACCTAAAAGGAAATGAATGAGTAAAAATAGATGTGGCAAATTGAAAAGAAATAGCAGGAAAGCTAGAGTTTCTATATTAATGAGAGACAAAACTTATTTGAAGGCAAACAGTATTACTGAAGAGTGGCAAATTCGTTGAGGGTATAACAATCGATAAAGAATGGAAAGTCTTTTTAAGAAATGGTGCTAGAACTACAGTATATTGATATGGAAAAAAGAAACACAATTATTTTCTGCCTTGAAGTGTATATAAAGCTATTTAATCATTGACTTATGTGTAAAAGTTAGAACAATGAAACTTGTAGGTAAAAAAGGAGAATATTATCATAACCTGGGAGTAATCAGAATATATCTTGATAATGAAAACAATAACAAGATCAACCATAATAAATTAGACAAAAATATCTACTTATCAGAAAACATGTTTAAGAAACAAGCCTAGATTGGGAACTCCTTGTGACTCCATGAGCTGTAGCCCACCAGGCTCCTCTGTCCATGGGATTCTCCAGGCAAGAATCCTGAAGTATATTGCCATACCCTCCTCCAGGGTATCTTCTGGACCCAGAGATCGAACCCACATCTCTTATGGGAAGCCCATATATATACACATATATGTATATATTTGACAAAAGATTATGACTAGAGCACAAATCTATATTTTTAAAAAATCAGACACAGTTTTTCTTTTATGACCATGCAGTGCAGCATGCAGGATATTAGTTCCCCAAGCAGGCACTGAAATTGTGCCCCCTGCAGTGGGAACATGAAGCCTTAACCACTAGATTGCCAGGAAGGTCACTGGATGCAATTCTTGAATACACATGCCACAAAGAAGGGTGCTGACATGTAGATGGGAAATGTACTACAGAGCCCTTTCCTACCTAGGTTTCATTCAAAGCCAGAAGCCTTTTGAATCATCAGGTATATGGACCACAGCAGTCTCCTTGTGCTGGAATATACTGCTTCCAGAACGGAAGAGGATTACTAGGCATTGTGCTTCCTACTTCATGGCTAAATGTGCAGGACGTAATAATGTATGTTTCACTTTGGAGGGAATATCCTAACTTAAC
The DNA here is from genome assembly GCF_963930625.1 of Muntiacus reevesi. Lineage (NCBI taxonomy): Eukaryota > Metazoa > Chordata > Mammalia > Artiodactyla > Cervidae > Muntiacus > Muntiacus reevesi. The sequence continues at coordinate 26,930,776 of NC_089264.1, forward strand.
CCTGATACCTGGAACCTAAAAATTGTGTAAATATGATAGGACTTTGTGTAAAGAACACACCTGCCAATGCAGGTAGATGTAAGAGTTACAGGTTTGAATCCTGGGTCAGGAAGATCTCTTGGAGGAAGGCATGGCAACCCACTCCAGTATTCTTGCTTGGAAAACTCCTTGGATAGAGGAGCCTTGTAGACTACAGGACCCTTGTGGGTTGCACACAGTTGGATATGACTGAAGCTACCTAGCATGCACCTACGGAATCATACTGAGTTTGATTACCACCTTCCTATAGGGCATGTGTCTAACCAAGACCTCCTGGTTATCTCATTCATTAAAATAATGAATCCATGTAATGTTCTATGGAACAATAGAGGACAGGAGAGTTAATCATCCTGGGACAAACTAATATATATTGCTATCTATTCTACCTGAATATGAAGGATTATGTTTTTTTTTTAATTGGGATTGATGAAAGTAAACTCTCCAAATTAATACTTGTATTCCATATATCTGGGGGTATATTGATCTGCTTTAGGAAACACATCACACCTGACATGGTACTGCCATTGAAGCTTCTAACTTGATTGAGCTTTTGGTCATCTATAAATAATCCTTCAGGAGCCATTAAGTTTCTGTAAGGGTCTGACACGCCAATAAGATGTAAATATGAAAGTAAGTACCACCTGAAATCCTGTAGATTCTTAAGAGTAATATTGGTTCCCCTTTGACCACCCCCAGAGTATTATTTTTTTGCTTCCTCATAGAGATTGAACTTTTAGAAACTCCACCTGGCCTTCTCTGTTATCATAGTTCTTCCTATACACACCAAGCTCCCAATACACAGGGATTGAGTCAATGAAGCATTTATGACCCAGAGATATGAAAACTAGAAACCTTCTGTGAGCTTGACCTGTTTCAGTACTTGAATTAGTCCTTGCTTGGCCCACTTTAGAAGGGGGGCCATGCTGACTTTTCTCTTCCTTAGACAGCAATATCTGTTCTGATATTGTGTATAAAAATTCTAATGTCATCAGAAAGGTGCATAAGTCTCAAAGTTCAGTTCAGTTCAGTCGCTCAGTCATATCTGACTCTTTGCAACCTCATGGACTGCAGCATGCCTGGCTTCCCTGTCCATCACCAACTCCCAGAGCTTGCTCAAACTCATGTCCATTAAGTCAGTGATGCCATCCAACCATCTCGTCCTCTGTTGTTGCCTTCTCCTCCTGCATTCAATCAAGGTCTTTTCTAATGAGTCAGGTCTTCCAATCAGGTGGCCAAAGTATTGGAGCTTCAGTTTCATCATCAGTCCTTCCAATGAATATTCAGGACTTATTTCCTTTAGGATTGTCTGGGTTGATCTCCTTGCAGTCCAAGGGACTCTCAACAGTTTTCTCCAACACTAATGCATATAAACAGAATCTAGAAAAATGGTACTGAATAATTTATTTACAGGGAAACAATGGAGAAAGAGACATGGAGAACAGACTTATGGACATGGGGAAAGGGGGGAGAGGGTGAGATGTACGGAAAGAGTAACATGGAAACTTACATTACCATATGTAAAATAGATAGCCAATGGGAATTTGTTGTATGGCTCAGGAAACCTAGACAGGGGCTCTGTATCAACCTTAGAGAGGTGGGATGGGGAGGGAGATGGGAGGGACTTTCAAAATGGAGAGGATATATGTATAACTATGGCTGAGTGGAAAAGTTGGCTTAAAGCTTAACATTCAGAAAACTAAGATCATGGCATCTGGTCCCATCACCTCATGGGAAATAGATGGGGAGACAGTGGAAACAGTGTCAGACTTTAATTTTTTGGGCTCCAAAATCACTGAAGATGGTGACTGCAGCCATAAAATTAAAAGACGCTTACTCCTTGGAAGGAAAGTTATGACCAACCTAGATAGCATATTAAAAAGTAGAGACATTACTTTGCCAACAAAAGTCCATCTGGTCAAGGCTATGGTTTTTCCACTGGTCATGTATGGATGTGAGAGTTGGACTGTGAAGAAAGCTGAGCACTGAAGAATTGATGCTTTTGAACTGTGGTGTTGGAGAAGACTCTTGAGAGTTCTTGGACTGCAAGGAGATCCAACCAATCCATCCTGAAGGAGATCAGTCCTGGGTGTTCATTGGAAGGACTGATACTGAAGCTAAAACTCCAGTACTTTGGCCACCTCATGTGAAGAGTTGACTCATTGGAAAAGACCCTGATGCTGGGAGGGATTGGGGGCAGGAGGAGAAGGGGATGACAGAGGATGAGATGGCTGGATGGCATCATCGACTCGATGGGCATGTGTTTGAGTAAACTCCAGTAGTTGGTGACGGACATGGAGGCCTGGCGTGCTGCGATTCATGGGGTCGCAAAGAGTCGGAGATGACTGAGTGACTGAACTGAACTGAACTGAATGGCTGATTCATGCTGAGGTTTGACAGAAAACAACAAAATTCTGTAAAGCAATTATCCTTCAATAAAAAATAATTTTTTTTAAAAGCATCAGTTCTTTGGCATTCAGCTTTCTTTATGGTTTAACTCTCACATCCATGCATGACTACTGGAAAAACCATAGCTTTGACTATGTAGACTTTTATTGGCAAAGTAATGTCTCTACTTTTTAATATGCTGTCCAGGTTTGTCATAGTTTTTCTTCCAAGGAGCAAGCGTCTTTTAATTTCATGGCGGCAGTCACCATCTGCAGTGATTTTGGAGCCCCCAAAATAAAGTCAGCCACTGTTTCCACTGTTTCCCTATCTATTTGCCATGAAGTGATGGGACTGGATGCCATGATCTTCATATTTTGAATGCTGAGTTTTTTTTTAAGTATGAATCTTTAACTGTAAGGGCAAATATGGAATGTTCTGAGTATACCAGTGGACACAAAGAGTATTAATCTTGGTGAAATGAATAATTTTGATATTTGAAGAATTGTGAGGAAATAGAAAAGAATATTAACCACAGTGGAGAGACGTGTTTTGATTTTCTGAAGTCAAAGAATGGGGGTTCTAGAGGATATAGTTGAAAGGATTAGAAAGGAAGAAAAAATTGAACTTTAGGATCAGGATAAGAGTACTAGGAAAGTTAGAAGCCCAGAGAGCTTCTTTCTCTGGGCTGCATCTAGAATTGTGACCAAAGGTAACAGGGCTGTTAGACATGGAAGGTGCAGTTATCATTGAGGATCCATCACTACAGACCCTGTGGGGGGGAGGCTGCTGTCAGGGCATGGAGATTCAATAGCTTGGGCAGTTGTTCCTGCCAGTAGTAGTCTGGACTCTGTGAAATTGGAGCAGAAACTTTGGAAGTATCGTTGATAGAGTTCACAAGAAGCAGGGGGGGGAATTGGTGATGGTGTCAGAGGGTTTTGAAAAACTGCTTTGTGAACTTCAGTGTTAGGTACTATAGAGTTATCTAGTCAACAGATCAGCTCAAACACATGGAGACAAGGCTGTTACTATTGTAATGTGTTTGCAACTATTTATTTTAGATCCAGAGAAATGTATTTTATTTGATATCCCTGGTTTTTATTTTACGTCCTGGGTAGAAACTACTGTCATGGATGGTAAACTTGTGACACAAAAATTAGAAGTTTTACTGTAATTCAAAGACCAAAATACTTTAAGAAATAGGTGGCATTCCTTTTGCCTATTTCTGACTTATCATTAATTCTTTAGTGCATCTCAGGAGTAGGTAATTTTCTATGTATCAAGATATTATGAAACATTTATCTATGAGTCAGTTGGTGGTGGTTATTAAAATTATCATTATTATTGCTTTAGTTTTTCTCCAACAGTTTATCTCTCAGTTCTTCTATGCATGTGTTTCTAAATGTTGCTCTCCTCTCTTATTCCTTTCCCATTCCTTCCTCACTTCTTCATTTTTTTCAGTTTCTTATTTTCCCCTGCCTTTCTCATCACTTAAAAAATATAAAATTGATTCTTTTTATGTCTGTATCTAATACCTGTCTTTTTGGTTGAAGTGTTAAGTAGCCCATGTTTGGGGGATTGTATGTCCTTATGCAATAATTCAGAAGCTGGTAAAATAAGGTGTAAAAGGAGAAATATTCCACTAAATTGGTGAGGGCACTATAGAAAGGTAAATTCAGAGAGCAAAAGCAAGGAAAAGGAGAGAAGGAAGGACATAGAGAACTAAAGGGGAAGCAGAAGGATATAAGGGAATAAAGGGGAAGCAATCAACAAAAAACATTAAGAATGAAAAATTCACAATTTCTTTGAATATGTATTGAGTGCCTCATTAGAAACAGGAATTATTGTATGGAATGAGGAGAAAGTAATGGTGACTAAAAGGAAAAGTTTGCCATAGCATAAATCAGTATAATACAAAATATTAGTGTATGTATTTAGTCATCTCCTCCTGCCCCCCTTAGTATATGGATTTGTAAGTATTATTTCTAACCTAATTACCTGATTATCCATAGTTTGTATCTTAGCCTGTTATTCAGACTTCCTAAAGGTTTACTCTATTTGGCAGAGCCACAAAATTCTATCAGGGGAAAAAAAATGATTCTTTCAGCTGACTGGCAGTATCTACAAAAAGTATTACCCCTGGGACAAAATAAATAAAGTTAAAGGGCAGTGAAGAATGAGTTTTCTCTACACAATATACCAAGAGAAATAACTATTTTGAACCTGACAATAGTGGAAATGATTGGTGGACAGTTTGTTAAAAATAATGAAATATCTATATCTGATAATATAAAAAACTAATTGCTGTTATGATTTTAAAATATTTTGTATATTAAAATTAATTGTGCTGTGAGTAAATTTTAGTTGAAACATATACTTTGTATATCACTATAAATGTTTTCTTTTTTTCTAATTCGTATGTCTTTTTATTCCCCTTTATTGCATTGGCTAGGACTTCCATTGACATGCTGAATAAGAATGGTCAAAGTGAGCATCATTACTTTGTTCCCTGTCTGAAAGAGAAAATATTCTTTGTGATTCTTCATTAAGTAAGATGTTAGCTGTAGGTTTTTTATTGTTGTTCTTTACGAAGTAGAGAGAATTTCCCTCTATCCTCAAATTGCAAAGTGTTTTATTTTTTTTCCTTTAACAGGTTTTGGATATTGCCAAATGCTCTTTCTTCATCAATTGAAATGATCATGTGATATTTTTTCATCTTTAGCCTGTTGATATTGTAAGTTTATTTTCTGATTTTTTGAATGGTGAATCATACTTACTGAACTAGAAAAATAATGTCATTTGATTATGGTGTTGGCTTTCTGTTATTGATTTCTGGATCTCTTCCTTTATCATATGTTGTTTCTAGTTTGATTCCTATCATCAGACCTTGCTCTTTGGCTTCATTTGGTGAATGGTCTATGAGAACCTAAGAATGTGTGCATTTTGTTGTTGTCAGGTGGATTATTTTATATATCTGAATTTGAGCCTATTAATTGATTCTGGTGTTCATAACTTCTGTAATCTTGCTGATATCTGCTTAGTAGCTTTATCAGTTGCTTAAAGAGGTGTGTTAAGGTCCCCACATTCATAGTGGATTTGGTTTTTCTTCTTTTACTTCTTTCAGTTTTTACTTCATGTATTTTGTGATTCTTCTGTATGATATATGCACATATGGGATCATTTTGTCTTCCTGGTAGATTTATTCTTTTATCATTATGCACTGTTCTTTGTTTCTAGTAAATTTCTTTGATTTTCAATCGAATTTATCAAATATTAACATACCTAGTCTCCCATTTTTTTCTGATTAGCATTTGTATATTATATGTTTTCCTGTCCTTTTACTTTCAACCTACTTATGCCATTAATTTGAAAAAAATTGTTATAAAAAGTATACAGTTGAGTAACTTTTAAAAAATCCATTCCAAATCTCTCATTTTTGATTGACATATTTAAATTTTACATTTAAGTTAATTTTGGATATGCTAAAATTTAAGTCTGCCATTTTATTATTGATTTTCTGTTTATCTTGCCCTTGTTCTTCTTTGCCTCTTTTCTTGTCTTCTTGTAGGATATTTGCACCTTATTTTGATTTATTTACAGAACCTTTGAGAATATCTTTTTGTATAGTTAGTATAGTTGGTATATTTCAATATACACAAAAGACCTATTACCATCTACTGGTATCAGTATTCAGCACTTTGAGTGAAGTCTGGAAATATTTCACCACCAAAATATGGCTCTCGTTTCCTCCCCCATGTAAGTAACATTATCTTCAATATCATATGGTGTTATTTTTCCTCTCAATCGTCAAATCATTTTTATAAAACTCAAGAAGATAAGGTTAGTTGCTTGTAGGCACCCATTATCTGTTTTTCAGTTACTTTTTCTTCCTCCTGGCTGCTCCAAGATTCTTCCTTTTATCACTTCCTTTCTGCTTGAGCAACTTAATTGGACAATCTTAAAGGCAAAATCTGAAGAAAAAAATAATTTACTTTTTCTTTTTCTGAGAGTATCTTTACTTCTTATTTATTCCTGACAAATAATTTCAATGGAAATTGTATTTGTAGTTGACACTTTCTGTTTTTTTTTCCCCCCCAAAAAATGTTATGTTATTTCCTCTGGCCTGCATGGTTTAAGATGAGAACTATAAATTAGTGTTACTCTGTAGGGAAGTTTTTTGATATTAATTTCTTCTAATATTTTTTCAGCTCCACTCTTCTTCTGGAATTCTGACTATATACATGCTGGATTTTTATTATTATCCTGTAGATCTCTGAGGGTCTGTACAATTTGCTTCAGTGTTTCTTCTCTATTGTTTAGATTAGGTTATCTGTGTTCTGTTAAATTCATTGATTCTATCATTTCCAACTTTTGTCTCTATCTTCTTGTTATCTCCACTTTATTTGTGATTCCATTAAGCTATTTTTATTTGTTATTGTGTCTTTGAGTTCTGTAATTTTCCTTTGTCTCTCTCTCTCTCTTTTTTTTTTTTTTTGAACTTCTGTCTCTGTAATGAGTTTTTTTTCCCACTCATTTAAGATAATTTGTAATTAACTGTTGGAGTATTTTTATGATGCTATCTTATCTCATTCCAGTTGTGATTTTCCTGAGCCTTGGTGTGCCAAGTGTCTTTATTGTATCCTGGCTATTTTGCCTGTTATGTTAAGGAGTATCTGAGTTCTAGTCAAGCCTTTTGTTTTAGTGAGTCATCATCTTGTTTATGCGTAGCCTGTAGGTTCTAACCTACATCTTTAGGCTGTGGTTTTAGGTACACTTGTTTCAGAGCCTTCGTGCTTTTATTTTGATCTGCTTACTTTGTTCGGTCTCTCCAAATTTACACGGCCCTGCTGTTGCTGCTTCCCCTGGGCACTTCAGCAAGTACCTTGGCCACACACACTTGTGGTGGGATCTTCCATGCTGGGCTACAGTCTTACTATGGTAGATCCTCGCTTTCAACCTTCTGCACCACCTGACCATACCAGCTGGGAATACCTGGAAAGAGGCATCAGTGGCAACAGAAAGAGAAGCCAAGGGCATTCTCAGACTCACAGGATAAAGAATATCCAGGGCCAGGCTGCTTATTATAGTGTGATCCCTCTTGCCAGTCCTTCCAGGCTGCCCTCTTATCTATCAGTGGGAGAAGGAAGTTTCAAACCCTATGTGGATAAAAAACATTTTACCTGGACACTTATTTTCAGCCAAACTCCTGCTAACAGTGGTGCTAGGCTCACCTGTGGTTGTCACAGGGACTCCTAGTCAATCAGCATACCTTGGCTACCCTCTGTTGCCAGGTTTGGATTTTGGAAATATTGGACTTTGATCACCTTCTCCTGTTGGAAAGGAGATGTAGGACACCCTTCTGTTTTGTTGTTCCTTTACTCCTGTGGTCCCAGTCTGATTTACCTTTCTCTCACTACCTTTCAGAGCTTTTATTTGGTTACATTTTGCATTATTTCTAATACAGGAGCAGAGAGAAATGATTCTACATGATCTTGTCCAGATGATCTTGTCATTTTAATTCCAGCAAGATGTCTGTACTTTATCTAGAATTTAATATATGTCAGATGGATCATAATACATTTCTAGAAATTCTACATCAAAATAATGATGTTTCTTTTATAGACTCAATAATGTACATGACCTGTATATTTCAACATGGACAAAGAAATACCAACTCCAGGCTTTCTTTTTTTTTTTTTTTTAATACTCACCCTGATGAGCATTACTAGCTGGCCAGATGGACTGATGAGTGGAGTATTGCTTCTGTGGATGTCCACATGGCATTTCATTCTGAAGTTCTGGGAATCAAGAAAAGGCAGAATAGCAGTTGAAGAGTACTTATAAACAAAGTACTCTAGAAGGTTGGGTATGAGTATGAAGGTGTAAATGAAAGAAACCGATGATACTGAACCAAGTTTTAAATGTCATAAAAAGTGAAATGAACTGTTGGTTCTAGAAATGTATTGATTTGACTGATTTATATTTTGTATTTTGTGGTGATTAAAACCCCTGTGTGTATATTGTTTGAGGAAGACAAGTCCTTCAGTAATAATACAGAGAATACTAAGAGTATAATCAGGGTTTGAAAAATTTGTGTTTTCCAGATAGATGATGATCTAGGAAGTATAGTTCAGAAAACTAAGATCTCTTTTTTGCCAGGTATAACTTTTGAGAATTGAAATCATCCACACAGTTCACTGTCTACCATATTAGAGTTGTATTTTTTATCAGTAACTTCAGTATTGCTCTAGGTAGATAAAACTTGTGGATATATTCTAGGAACTTCCAGGAATACTCTCCTCTGTACAATAGAAGCATCAAATGACAGTTCCAGAAGACTCTTTGAAACTTAAGCTACATTTAAATATCTCAATAAATATCCCAGCTGTGTCATCCTCTGTATAGATGCTACTAAGAATTAATTAATTGCCTTTCTGCAGTAGGTAGTATACTCAGATTTGTCTTTCCAAAAGTTATATTGGTAATACTTGATAGAGAAAACACTTGACAATATTTAAGAATGGCTATAAACAGCCATTCAAAATGAATAGTATCCATATTTCTCTTTTAAAAGTACTTTTTGAGCATGAAATATACCCTAGAACTTGCCCCAGGTAATAGCAGTGGGACTTCTCAATGCTGGCCATTGTGCCAGTCATCATACTAAATGGTTTGTAGGCATTATCACATTTATCCAGTGAGATATGTACAATTATTATCATCCCCTCATTTTTAAATATGTAAACTGAGACACGGGAGGTTGAACAAAAATCTGAGATTCATCAGAGACATGATTTGGTCTGAGCATCACGTTCCAGAGCCCATGTCCCCAATTCTTTCCTACAAGCACTCTTCTGTGCTCTGTTATACTTCTAAACCCTACATTTTGTTGAATCTTCACCCCATTTCTGTTTTGCAGATGATGTTAATGAAATCTGGAAGAATTAAATTACATGCCCAAAATGTAGTTTGAAAAAGACAAGATTTATAGCTTGGAAAATTCACTAACTTTCCCAAAATTGCACAAATAGCTAATATGTGAATATACAAATTAGAATTCTAAAACCAGCAATCTTTTCACCAAGCACTGCTAAATCAATGAGTCTTATTAAGTTCTGGGACATCCTAAATAGTAACTTAATAAGCAGGTACCTACTTCAGGAGTCTTTGAGTCAAAAAAAGGTTTTTTTAATTGTTGTTTTTAATCTGAAAATGTTAACCTGCTACTCTACAAAGGCAGTTGTTCTTAAAACCATTATCATAAAAACTTTTAAATTAATTCTTAATTGTTATAGCCTGTGTTCACTAGCAAATACATGTCAAGCATGCTCTGCTATTTCCTGAGTTCTTAAACTTCAGAAAAGAACATTAGATGTTGTTTAGTCATTTGAAGAAATAGTAACCTTTTCATCAGCCTATTGCATGAAGCTAGCTAGCAATGCTTACAGGACTGACTATAGAATAGCAAAAGCCCAGAACTTCTTATTTCTTTCTCAACATATAAAGGGCAAATTTAGTCATTACCGTGTGTGCCTCATTTAGCAAACTGGCCGAGGACAAGGAAAAAGTGTCTTCAAGACATTTTACACAATAAGTGGGGAGGTGGGCTACCTAAACTAAGGATCATATGTTTCATTCTTTATATTTTGTGCACTGTACATTTCATTTATACTATTTAAACTTATTGAATAATCCACACATACACAAAGGCAGATAAGTTATTTCTTAGTTTTGTTTTATAGCACTAATCCCATATTATCAAATTCCTCTCATATGCTATTTACTTTGATCTTGTCATGAATCCTATGCCATCCTTTTCTTCAATTTGTTGTACTTAGAAATATGGTGGGGGCTTCCCTGGTAGCTCAGATGGTAAAGAGTCTGCCTGCAATGCAGGAGACCTTGGTTCAATTCCTGGGTTGGGAATATCCCATGAAAAAGGAAATGGTAACACACTCCAGTATTCTCACCTGGAAAATCCCATGGACAGAGGAGCCTGGCGGGCTACAGTCCATGGGTTTGCAAAGAGTCAGCCACAACTGAGCGTGAAAAATATGGTGAGAATTAGTATACCTAAATGATGATCTTTCAAACTTAGATACCCTCTAAGGTGTCCCAGATAGATCATTCCTTATCATCTATGTGAACAGTGTACACTGGCTTGATCACTGTTTTGGAAACCTTGAAGAGGGTTGCTAATACACTTCAGATATAGAAATTTCATAGTTTGAATGATATGATCAATCACTGATTTTTTTTATCACTGTGATTCTGTGTAAAGATTATCCAGTTTTGAAAAATAGTTGTGATTTTGACAAGAAAAAAAAAATCAGGGAAAGCACGAATGCCTCTTTTCTTTATTAAAATAGACTTACTTTAAGAATATGATCAAGATTCTCTCCTTGACCAAACTACTCAGACTCCTGTGAACCTCTTCTCAGCTAAGCCCTCACTTTAGAGCTTCTCTGTTCATTCTCTGCATTATCCAACCTACCTTTAGCAGAAACCTACCTTTGTTTATTCCATAATACCCCAACCTCAATAACTGATTACCATTTTTCTCTGGTGAGGTTCTTTATCTGCCACTTCTGACACTTCCTGATAACACCCCACTGACTTGGTCCCTACATCTATCATGATGCTCCAGGGTAATGTCTCCTGGACTGTGCTTTAACACATATCATGAATAATTTTTTTTAACAAATGAAGTCATAGACTCCTCAAGTGACATAGAAAAAGGCTGCACTTTTATTTTTTTTCAAAAAAACATAATTTATGCTAAAACAAGTACGTAAAGTGTTCCATGGTTAAATGGAAATGTGTGGTTCTTAGGAGTCATATAGCAAGATCCCCAAAGGACTCTCAGCAATGTATTGTGTAACTCAGTAGAGATCCATGTCATAAGTATTGATATATTCATTATACAGAATACTCCTCTAGATTCAAATCAGAGCAAAAATATTGTGCCTCTGAAATAGGACATGCATTCATTGGACTTGTTTTCTGCTTGCAGTAGCTAGAGATAAAAAGAGCTATTTGGGCAGTGTACACCAGGAAGAAGAAAGGTGTTAGGAAAGAAGGGAAGTAAAAGAAAAAACTCTGAAGAGCTTGAGATTTGCAAACAGAAACTCTTGAGCTCAAATGCCCAGATCCTTATTTTTTTAAACTTTTAATAATTCACCTCTGGAAAAAGTGGTTTAATAAAATAAAACTTCTTACCTCATGGCATTCTTGTAAAAGTGGAATGAGGTAGTACATAGAAAGATATATAGAACATGCTAGCCTTTTAATAAACTTCCTTTCTTTGAGTACAACATTGCTTGTCGTAATTAATCACTTAATTATCACAAAATTCTTATAAGCTATAATTATTTTTGCAGATGAACAAATAAGAAATTAAGTGAGGGGGCTTGCCTTACCAGTAGTCTTAGCTTATGAAAATGAAAACATTAGACATTTTTCTTCCAAATCTTCAAATAACATTGGATGCTTTTTATTTCTTTCAGGCAGTGTAATATTTCTGATAGTCCAGTGGCTAAGAGTCCATGCTCCCAATGCAGGGGGCCTCTGTTCGATCTCTGGTTGGGGAACCAGATCTTGCATGCCTCAACTAAGACATGGTACAGCCAAATAAATAAATAAATATTAAAACATGTTTGACCACACAGAATGGATATTTGTTGATCATAAAGATTGACAGTTTACTCAGCTGAAATCTATATCTATCTATCATCTATATACACTTATGTTTGTATATATATAGTTTTTTTTTTTTTTTTTTTTTTTAAGTAATTGTGGATCCCTGTCTCTAGGACCTTTAAATGAGAGTGGAGGTAACAGTCTAAGGACTGTTGGTGGTGCATTTGCAAGTTTGATTTCTGGTGTTGCTGGTTACAAGGTCTTTGAACTTCAACAAATTATTTGACTTCTGTGTACCTTAATGTCTTTATCTATAAAATGTAGATAATGACTCTTGGAGTTATTTTAAGAATAAATGTGTCAATACACTTGGAAATGTGTTAGCTAATATTGTTTATACATTTCTTATTGACTCTCAGAAGAATCCTATGAAGGTTCCATGTTGCTCAAGACATCTTAGAGGATAATATAACTTACAGTCAAGGTCATCCAGTTAATAAGCAAGAGGCAAAGCCTCTTTTGAGCTTTTGAAGCTAGAAATACACTTCAAAAGGAAATATAGGAAGATAATACAATGTTGACTGTTGGATTCCCAAAAGACCACAAAAAAAAACATTGATCAGCAAACCTAATTTTAGTAAACTTGTCATTAAGGGGGAACTGCACTAGGAAGAGTCTTAGGAGTGCCATAGGGGAAAATACTTATAGGGCTTTAGTGTCCAGGCTGGATAACTTTAAGGTGGATTGACAAGTAGGGAACTGGCTGGGACTGGGCTCAGTTTATAACCTGATATCTTTGGTTAGTTATCAGAGTGAGTAGTAGTCGTGAGGGAATGTCTTAAAACAGGTGTTGGTGAGCAAGCTGTTGGTCATGATAAGTCAGTCTTATCTCTTAGGATAAGGCAATTTCTTGGAGAAAGCAGTTGGGATCTTTTTGCTTGGATTCAGCACTAAGAGAGACAAGAAATTGTGTTCAGTTTTGAGGAGGAAAAATCAAAATAACAGGAGGAGACAGCTAAAAGAGTGTCGCTAAAGGTCATCTGGAGAGACTTATCTTGATTTATAAATGTCCAGCCAAAAAATACTCACACAAGTTTGGACATAAAAATAAACGACTTATAGCAAAGTTTCTTTTTATTGTAAGACTATTTTCTAGAGGCATAGGATATAAAAATGATTTGAGCTTTGCTTTAATGTAAGAGTCCAACTTGAATTGGAACTTATAAAGCCTCAATGGCAAAATTCTGAAAGTCAGTTTCACACTAACTTCTAAATTATGGGTATATAAATTTCTCTCTTTTAACCTATATTTCTTAATCTTGTGTTTTGATTTCTTATTATTGTCACACTTCTTATCCTATTTAACATTAACTTATCAGTAATAATATTATTGAAACTACTGAATATTATATTTAAAATACTTATAAAACACATATTAAAAACATTTATTTTTGGGAAAGTGTGAACTTGGGGAATGGATAAGAAATATCCACTAATATCCATCTCATTAGAACATAATGACTTATCTCCATGAACGTACATACAGGTAAGGCCTGCATTGATATGAACAACAGGTCAGAAAGGGATGGAGGGAATGATGAAGAAGAGGGAGAACCACACATTTCATTCAACTGTGTGACTAAAAATTATCCAGATGAATTGAGATTGGTGGAGAAGATGACAAATATAAAACAATTCAGTGTTTATTTATTTTAAATCATGAGCTAGTGTGTGTATATTTTTGTTTAAAGTATTGTGTTGCATATTGACCTAAAGCATTGACAGAAATGATCTATAGAAACAATCCCTTCTAGGAATTTACTACTTGATGGTGTCCTTTAAATACTTTCAAAAATATCATCTTTATAAGGGACTGTATGAACAGTCCCAAATGAATTTCTAGATAGGAAGTTAATTACAAACCCAAAGGCAGAAAAGCCTCTTCCAGTATAGGAGATATTTTAAAGTTAGGAAATGTTGAGTCTAATTTCTAGAAATGATCCTTTCTCAGAATGTGTCTCAGAATTCAGAATTTTTTGCTGTTCATTTAATAATCTATATATAGCAAATGCTATTCAGTCTACCAAATATCCTAGGGCTATTATAATGTTCGAATAAAGTACAGTTCATAGATTTTACCATTTGATTGACAAATGAGAAACTAATCAGCGAGCTATGTTATATACACACACACATGCATACATATGCATGTATATGAAATTGTCACTGTAGATGTTGTGAAGAAAAAAAAAAGTGCACACAGTACTAGAGATATCGATCACTAATTTCATTTGGAAGGTTAGAGAAACATTACACCAAACAAGTGGTGACAAATCTATTATTTGAAAGAAGAATAGGAATTAACTTGGCATAAATAGGAAAGGTGTGGAAGGAAAGACGATTCAAGGAAGAGGAAGAGCACATAATGAGTTTCAGAGGTAGGCATAAGAATTCCAGTATGGCCTGATCACAGAGAGCAAGAAGGGAAGTAGGGAAGGTAAGAAGGAAAAGGAAATGTGGGTTGGGTTGTTGGATTTAGTCTTTGTTCTAAGAGAACTTCTTAAGTAGTTGATTGTGTGATTAGATTTACATTTTTCAAGTTTGCTCTATCTGTGGTTTAGGTAACTGGTTAGATAGTGCCATGAATGTAGGGTTCCCAGTTAGAAAACTGTAGTATCAGTCCAGACAAGAGTACCTGGAGTGGGAGTTCTGGTGCTGGAGATGGAAGAAAGTGGACTGTTTGTTGAGATACTTAGGAGGAGCTGATGAACAATTTCCTATTAAGGACAGGTGAAGGAAGGAAAGGCATTTAGGATGACATCTAAGTTTATGATTTGTTTAGCAAGATGGTGATGCTACTTCACTACAATAGCGGACCAGGTTTGGAGTGAGCTCAGGAATTTGTTTTCAAAATACTGAATTCTCAGCTTCATTTCATTGATTTTTCAGGTACGTTAATTGGATGTTTAGTATAGGCATAGATGTCCTGCTTACCAAATTTGAAAATGGCAAGAAGGTCTTTAAAGGACATGGAAAGAAAGCTTTTTGTTGGGATTAAATGCTGCTATCAAACACAGCAAGGTTAGGTTTAAGCAATAGACATACAGTAACAGCATTTTCTTCAAAAGCTGTTTTTCTTAAGGGTGAGTCTACAAAAACAAGACATTCTGCCAAAAATAAAATAAGATAAGGCTTAAAGGACAAAATATGCAAATAACTGTTGAATCAAAGATAAGCTTATATAACTAGTTGTTTAAACTGATTTTTAGTTTTAATTTTTAATCTTTGCATTATTGTGTTCACATTTTACTCCCAATTAAATGGTTGTGTATGACATAGAATTCTCTATTTTAAAAATGAAAAGTTTGTTAAAAATTCTGTATGTTGAAAAATGTTAAAAATTTGGGTACATAGTATTTGATATAATTTGCTATTTATTAGTTTCTAAAAATCACACAGATACATCCTTTCTTAAATTATGAGTCATCTTTACCTGTGAATGTTTTGTGTCACACTTGTCTCCTCAGCAGTATTCAGCTACTAAAGCTTCGTGTTTCTTCTTGAAGTCTGACCCCCAGTGTATTGGTAGCATTCATTATTATTATTCAATGTGATATACAAATAACCTTACTAGAAAAGATCAGTCCACCTCTCTCCAGGTTGGTTCTACATATTTATAGAAAAGGTATTCTTTTTGACTAATATTGAGTAGATATAATACTTTAAAAATTCATAGTTCTTGCCAATATGCCAATAAAATTGACACATTACTCAAATGTGACTGCAGTTTAGCTGATAACACAGTTGGCCCCACATGCAAATAGTCTGGGGTATGCAGATAGTTTGCAGGTAGTATTTCCTTACCTAGCATACATGAGAGATTCAAAAATGGTATATACATGCATACTGTGTCATCCTAAATATATTTTATTGAATGCCTGCCCTACATGCAAACCTATAGTGTGTGCATTTGAAATTCTACAAGAAGTGATTGCATTTTTTGAGCTAAAAGTTAAACTGTGGCAGTGTCCTCTGATTCAAAACTAAGTGTTCCTTTGTAATTAATTTAGGTTGTTTGAGCTATTGTTACTCATCTATAATGTCATCTGGCTTCTGGAAGTTGGAGTCCTGTTTAGCAGGCAGGTTTAGAATATGCCTCCGTAGGCAGGATGTCAGCGTGAATGTTCAGAAAAGTCATAGAACATCAGTGAGGACCAGGGGAGGAGGACCTTCAGAGAGTGAAAATACCTTGACTTGACACTTAACAGGGCTTTAAAGGGCAAATCATTGATGCCACAAATTTTCCTAAGCCGTATTGGATTGAAACATAAGGATGGTGTAATTTGCTAATGGAAATATTTGTGAAGCTGCATCTTGCATCAGAATTTGTGTATCACATTCTCAGAAATAATAAACAAATCTTAATTGATCCAAAAAGGACTCTAGGCTTGTAGAAATACAGGGATTACACATTCATACACTCTGACTGTGAGAAGGCCATACACTCTTTTTCAATTCTCTGACTACGAGCGTGTTTTACTAATATTTGGTTGTGTTTTTGGAGATCAGCAAATCCTCAATTATTTTTTTTAATGTTATGATTTATTGTCCATGATACATAAATTCCAGAGCTCTTCAGTTCAGTTCAGTTCAGTTCAGTCGCTCAGTCGTGTCCAACTCTTTGTGGCCCCACGAATTGCAGCACACCAGGCCTCCCTGTCCATCACCACCTCCCAGAGTTTACTCAAACCCATGTCCATCGAGACAGTGATGCCATCCAGCCATCGCATCCTCTGTCATTCGCTTCTCCTCCTGCCCCCAATACCTCCCAGCATCAGGATCTTTTCAAATGAGTCAACTCTTCACATGAAGTGGCCAAAGTATTGGAGCTTCAGCTTCAGCATCAGTCCTTCCAATGAACACCCCGGACTGATCTCCTTCAGGATGGACTGGTTGGATCTCCTTGCAGTCCAAGGGACTCTCAAGAGTCTTCTCCAACACCACAGTTCAAAAGCATCAAGTTTTTGGCACTCAGCTTTCTTCATAGTCCAACTCTCACATCCATACATGACCCCTGGAAAAACTATAGACTTGACCAGATGTACCTTTTTTGGCAAAGCAATGTCTCAGCTTTTTAATATGCTATCTAGGTTGGTCATAACTTTCCTTCCAAGGAGTAAGGGTCTTTTAATTTCATGGCTGCAATCACCATCTACAGTGATTTTTGGAGCCCCAAAAATTAAAGTCTGACAGTTTCCACTGTCTCCCCATCTATTTCCCATGGAGTGATGGGACCAGATGCCATGTCTTAGTTTTCTGAATGTTAAGCTTTAAACCAACTTTTTCACTCTCCTCTTTCACTTTCATCAAGAGGCTCTTTAGTTCTTCTTCACTTTCTGCCATAACACTGGTGTCATCTGCATATCTGAAGTTATTGATATTTCTCCCGGCAATCTTGATTCCAGCTTCTGCTTCTTCCAGCCCAGCGTTTCTCATGATGTACTCTGATATAAGTTAAATAAGCAGGGTGACAATATGTAGAGCTCTTAGATTTCCTTTATGATTTTGATGCCTGTGTTTGCATTAGTATGTGAATCATAAGTGGTTAGGTAAAGACCGATATTTAACTTTTAGTATTTGGGTTATCATTTCTGTTTGGTCTTAGGTTAATAAAGACAAATTTCCAAATGACAGAAATTTTCCTACATCCTCTGCCATACTCAAATTATTTTAACAGTTCTGAAAGGTCAAAATCATATGCACCATGGAGAGCCATTTTTATAGAAAGGACTTTGATTTCTGAAATTAATAAATGGAGGCTTTTATTTTACATCACAGCAATGATAGGCAGTGAAATGCACTGCTTTGTGTCTAGTGCCATCAAGAAAATGCCTGAGGCCAATTAACATGTAAATTTGCACCAAGTGAAGATGAAATGTGGTCAAGAAGCACTGTACAAATGGCAGTGTTGCAGTTGTTGAACTAGATAATAGCAGTGGGTATTTGAAGTACACCGTGACACCCTGCAGTCAGAAGCATTAGATAGTGATAGGTTAAGAAAACAGACTCTCCAACCAGGCTTCCCTAATTGCTAGTTTGAAAACAAGTGATTTCACTTCTTCATATTTAAATTTCCTCAATGAAAATTTGGGAATATAATGGTACGTTTTTATGGGACTATTGTGAGCACTAAATATGTTTAAAACGTAATGTTTTAGAACAGTGTTTGGCACATGATAAGCACCCACTAAAAGTCAGACACTAATATTACTAGTTGTAGAACAGGCACATTCAAAAGAATGCACACCAAAACAGTTACCATTATCTTCATATTGCGTGTATTATTTTAATTCCAGCAACGTGATCCCTCTGCAACATTAAATTAATGTTACAAATGTGAAAGTTGTAGCCTTAATAATTTTGTTTGTTAATATTTACTGATATGATTATTGAAGTTTATAGAATAGAGGCTGATTTATGGTAACGACTATGTAAGTTTCTTTTAAGCAAATATAAAATTCTGTTTATGAATTGGTTTGGTTTCTGAGATAGATTCAAAAAAATAAACATAGAAATTTTTAAGTTAGTTTTGTTTTTATACATGTATTTAAAAACTTAAGAAAAATTTGTCTTGATGGAGAATCTGTTAGAATTTTCCCCATTTGTAACAAAATCTGCATAATAGTAAAAATTTGGGAAGATGCTTCACATAGCTTACTTGGAGACGGATTCAAAATTAGAAGCACTGGAATAGGAATTAGGAAATGTTACTTAGAGTCCACATAAAGAACCACTAAACCATGTAACATATCAAATTCATTTACCTACTATACTCCATTTCCTCACCTGCAAGTATCAATTTAAACTCAATAAGCTTTGAGGCAGGAGAATACCAGTGTTCCTCCCTTGGCCACCTGCATCAGTATAATCTGAGTACTCAGTAAAATTTCTCAGCAAAAAATCTCCTGTAACTTAGACGACTTCTGAATTATTCTTGAGGAGATGTGTTTTAAAGTATGCAATTTTAAACTAAGAAAGTACATGGGGAAGATTATTAACATCACATTATTTAACATGTTTTGAGTTACTCAGAAGACATTTTCTATTTATCCTCACTATTGGCACTTTATTTTTACAATAGTTATGTGTTTCTTTATATTAAAATATTATAAAATTAGATTAATTTAAACTGAAGGGAGTATGCGTTTTAGGAAAAAAATGATTGTCAAAAGAGTAACATAATGTCTATATACATTTTATTTGTAATAATTTTCTGTCTTGTTCAACTTAATTTTAATAAGTATTCTTTATGTCTCCAAGAAGTTATTAATTATCCCTCCATTGCTAACCTTGTATTTGAGTGGGACAGAATCCAATATTGTCCATGATACATAAAAGTATATTGTTCAGTACAAGTATTTGCCAAACTGAATATTGATTAAATCAGAAAAATGGTGGCTAGCTGTCAATGTACAACTCAGAATTATATACACATACATGTAAGCATAACTCAAATGCACCTTTGCAGCAGGGACAATTTCTTAATATAAGTTTTCTCCTCCGTACAACAATGTCTCCCTTTATTTGGAATACCAACGAGTCTGAAAGTCCCATGCAGCCCACCTTATCCAGCTGGGAGTCTTGACTCATTGCATCTATGAGAAGCTTCCATACTATTTTGTATTTACAAATTTGAAAGTTTACAAATGAAATAGGAGATAAAGTATCTATGACAGTATAATTCTTTGACAGTAATAAGGCCGGATGGGTCGTCAAACTTAACAGAAGGTTTTTCCAACCTTTTGTTCTTCCTTGAAAATATTATATGAGTCATATTATTATGGACTGTTAAGTAATAACCCATTGCTTAACATTGAAATAGAGTTTTTAAAATAGACATTATAGCTCAAATTCAACATTTTGTTCTAAATTTAAAAATATATAATTTGATCATACTTCAAGTTATATTGTGATAAAAGATCTCACCTTTCACTCAGAGCATATGTGACTTGGTGGTAGAGTTGAAAAAATGATTGTATAAACTAACCAAAATAAAAAATAACACTTGATTTTCTAGGAAATGTAAGCTTTTGAGAGTTTTTGTAGTTAGTAAACTGGTAAGTACATGAGCCAAGGCTAAACTGGATTTTAATACTTCATGCATAATGTTTTCTTAAATCAAATCAAGGTTTTATTGATACTGTTTTCTCAACCAAAACATACTAACCCTTTTGGATTATATGAGTAATATTAGTTTTGCCTTCTAAAAATTATATCTTTATTTGAGACTCAAAGCAACACTCCATTGAAAAGGTTGATACATAAATACTCCAGAAGAGTCTGAATTAATATCCCATAATCCAATATACTTGCACTTAAGAAAATTATATGAATAATTAGACAATGCGGGATTAATATAGGCTAAAAGTCACACCCCTCCCCATCATATCAGGTTATGTTTTGCCACCAAATCAGTTTGCCACAATCTCACCAAAGTACTTTAGGAATTACTTTGGATCATAATACTATGAATAATGGATCATGGTGGTAGCATTCCATGTCTTGATTATCCACAGATAGTGAATTTGCCTCCAGGGATCAGCTTTCACACTGGAGTTTGTGTATTTCCTTGAATTCTACAAATAGTTGTGCTTATTGAGCTGTGCCTAAGTACACGGGAATTCTGTTTATATGATATCCACCATGTAATTTTATAAGCAATATATCTTATACCGAGGATTTTAGTTCTTTCTATCAAAGCAAAAAGTTATTTTTAACACAAGAAACATTGGATTTGCCCTTACATCTCTAGTGACTCTAGTGCAGAAAAGCAAAGTTCATTATTTCAGTACAGAGTGAAAAGAAGCCTAGAAAGTTCAAGTAAGTTAGACATGTTTCTATTGATTACAACACTATTGAGAATAGAAAGAGATAGATAAAAGCCAGAAAGTTGGAATTAGTTTAAAATTATCTCTCTAAGGACTGAGCCCTTTGGACAAAGCACTGGATAAATTATAAGTCACATTTGAATAACCTTCACTAACAAAACTATGGATGTGCATTATATGTGTATTCTAAAAGAAAACATAATTGTAGTGCTATTTATATTCTTCTATTTCTCAGAAATATTTTGTAGATCTTCTAAGGAAAATTGCAAGAAGTGACTCACAGTTGCCATAGTAGCAGAGTCAATATGTTTTGAATGCAGTAAACAGAAAAGGATATTGAAAAGGGAGGAGGATATGTATCCGTGGTATGCCTGTGGAACAGCACTGTCCAAGAGAACTTTCTGTAGCGATATAAACAGGGTAGCTCCTAGCATTTGATGCTATTGAGGGTATGAGTTGTGCCTCCTGTGACTTAGGAGATCAGTTGTAAGTTTAATTAGATTTCACTTCATTTAAATGTAAATAGACACGTGTGACTAGTTGTTACCCTATTTGGCGGTGTAAGTATAGAATTTAAAATGTATTAAACATATGAGTTTTTCCTCCAATGTTGAGGTTGTAATTTTTGGCTAGACCTATGTTTTAAAATAACAACTCTAATAGATTGTCTGATGTTTGTTAGAACTAATGAAAAGATTGTTCTTGTGCCCAATCACACTACATAACTCATGTCATACTACATAGCAGGGTGGAGAGATGAGGTTTCCCAATACCAACATACATCTTAGTTACATAAGTCTAGGCAACATCAGTGCTCCTCAAGCTTGAGAATACAGAAGAATCAGATGAAGCTCCCTGTTGAAGCACAGATTCTTTTTTGGTAGAACTGAGGTGTGACTCAAACAAGCTCTAGCATTTCTAACAAGCTCTAAGTGGTCCTGCTAGTGGTGGACTAGTTTTTTATTAGTACTCAGTGGTTACTTAATGGGGTTCCCAGGTGGCTCAGCAATAAAGATCCTGCCTGCTGATGAAGAAGACATGGATTCAATTTCTAGTTCAGGAAGATCCCCTGGAGAAGGAAATGGCAATCCACTCCAGTATTCTTGCCTGGGAAATCCCATGGACAGAGGAGCCTGGTGAGCGGGTTACTTAATGCAGCAGTGCTCAAAAGGCAGACTCTGAGACTCTGGACCAGCACTTTCACCATCATTATTACTTGGGAACTTGTCAGAAATGCAAAGCTTCATAATTTTTCTCAGATATACTAAAGCAGAAGTCCTAAGAATGGGTATATTTCTTGTAACAAGCCCTCCAGATGAACTGGAAAATGTGCTATAATATCACTTGTACATACACATGAGGAAGAATGTATTTGTACATGATAGCAGGAACTTGGAAACAACCAAAATACCCATCTTAAAGAAACTAGCTGAGTAAACTGTAGCTGAATTTGCTCTTGGAATACTATGCAATAGTTAACAAAAAAGAAGTAAGGCACATTAGCTGTCATGGAAAGATGTCTAAGACATATAATGCATATGTAGGAGTTGAAATAGACAATGTATCATGATTTATGTAAAAACAAACAAAGCAATTAAAAAAGAATGGATTGATCTTGGTATGCATATTTGTTGTATATATAACAGAATAATTTGTGAAACCAAATTGATTTCACAGTGGTATTCTGTAAGGAATGAACTAGGATTGGAAGCAGTAGTTAATATAGAGCTTATCTGCATGTTGAGTTTTATAAAAGGAAAATATATTCATCAGATCAATACTTGTGACTTAAAAAATGAAATATTCAAAGTCCATACCTTGATGTTAAACAGGGATACATGTATGTATCTGTAAATATCAGTTGCACAGACCTATTTTATTATCTTATATTTCTGTGACCATACATTTTAATCATTTAGTTTATGAATCCAATTTCCTGTATTAAGTTAGAAACAACTCCCATTGATAATGCTGGAGTCTGTCATTATATGATATTAATATTGAATCAGAACTTTAAACCAGGAAATAACATCTTTTACACTTTTTGATTGGTTTGCTTTACTTCTTCTCTATATTATAAACCTGCTTTGAATTCAGTTTCCAATATGAGGGTTTTTAAAATCTTTTTATAATTTCAGTGAATTTCTTTCCAAGACATTTTGCATTGTAAGGCAAATGTGATTAGGTCTCTATTCAAAAAGATGCTAATTATAAGAAAAAGTAAGACAAAGTTGCTCTAACGGGGTACACAACAAATTTTATCTGGCCCATTACTGTTCACTTTGCCTTTCTACCATGCCTAGGATAAATTCCTGATCATCTTACCCACGGTAAGATATGTGCCCATGGGTAATCATGTGTATTTATCCCATGCATCACACACTGAATGTGCATCTCAAAGTTTGTACAGCATAAGATTAGAAGAATGAAACTTATCTTTTCTAGTTTTCCAAAGCACTTTCTTGTTAACATTTTACATATAATAAAACAACAAAATGCTGTATTATGCCTGAGGTTAATATAGCAATTTTAATATTGAAATTGATTTTAATACTGCTAAAATTACCTGTGATGATCAGTTTTATGCGTTAACTTGACTAGGCTATAGGACTCAGTTTTTCAAACAAACACAAGCCTTTTAAGTGGTGCCATGATGCTATAATGTGGATGTCATTAATGTCTACAGTCACTTAACTTTATTTAAAGGAGATTATCCTTTAAAATCTGTATGTGGCTGATCTAATCAGCAGAAAGGCCTTAAGAGTGAAATGGAGGTTTCTCTGGGGAGCAGAAATCTCACCTGTAGACTGGAGTATCAGCTTCTGCCTGAAAGTTTCCAGCCTACCCTGACTATTGTAAAAGTGACCTTGGAATTGGGTGAAGAATGGGGGAAATGGTGAAGAATGGGAGAAATCTGAAGCACTTCAGAGAAGAAGGCTACATTACCTTGAACAGAATGTTAACACAAATATGGACTTTAAAAGTGCTTCGGGTGACCTCTCAGAAGAAAGTGAGGAGGACAGAAAAGAAAGCTTCTATCTTGATTCTAAGACAAAATTTTTATGCACTGCAAATCAGGAGTCCTCCAGTGGATGTTAACAGAATGTGGATATGTAGGTTGGAAGAATTGTGAAGTTTATACTTTTTGTGATTTTCTTTTTAAATTATTAAACATATGTTTTATTAATGCTTGTTTGCAAACATGTTTGAAGATCCAGTATGGTGTTTTCTAAACATGAGGTGTGAAATAAAAGAGGGTGATTGCAGGTTTGAGTCTACAGATACTTTTGGTAGGGTTGAAAGCAAACAACTGCAGTCTTCAAAGTCATTTTCAAGTAATTGAACCAGAGCAACAAAGGGAAAAAAATAAAACTATAACAACAGCAACAATAAAAGCTTCCTATTAACATATTTACCAGGGAAGTCAATCAATTTTATAGGAACTGACAATCCATTATTTAATCCCATTGTACATAGTTTGTTGCAAACAGTCTCTACTGAGGCAAAAAATCAAAAGGACACAATGACAAGCCACAGTCACTGGACAAGGAAAGCACTGAGACATAGTTCTTGAAATCTTAAAGTCAGTGAAGGTTTTGTTTAAAAAAAATTAGCTGCATTCACTGAAACATTTCAATAATCACGTTACTTAGTAGCAGGGATTATCACCTCCCACCTAAAGAAAAAAGAAAAGCTTCACATGGTTAGTGATAACATAATGATGGAAGCATGCAAATGTATAGTGAGAAAATGCTGAGTCAAGATACAACTAGATATCAAAGACAACACTCTGTATCAAGATAAGTTGATAAACTGAGAAAGTATCATTGAAACTGAAGAGATCTGAGAGCAATGAATGGAAAAGTGACTTCTCCTTCCATTCACTTCAGTTCAGTCACTCAGTCGTGTCCGACTCTTTGCGACCCCAGAACCGCAGCATGCCAGGCCTCCGTGTCCGTCACCAACTCCTGGAGTCCACCCAAACCCATGTCCGTCAAGTCGGTGATGCCGTCCAACCGTCTCATCCTCTGTCGTCTCCTTCTCCTCCTGCCCTCAATCTTTCCCAGCATCCGGGTCTTTTCAAATGAGTCAGCTCTTTGCATCAAAGAGCCAAAGTATTGGAGTTTCAGCTTCAACATCAGTCCTTCCAATGAACACCCAGGACTGATCTCCTTTAGGATGGACTGGTTGGATCTCCTTGCAGTCCAAGGGACTCTCAAGAGTCTTCTCCAATACCACAGTTCAAACGCATCAATTCTTCAGCGCTCAGTTTTTTTTACAGTCCAACTCTCACATCCACACATGACCACTGGAAAAACCATAGCCTTGACTAGATGGACCTTTGTTGACAAAGTAATGTCTCAGCTTTTTAATATGCTGTCTAGGTTGGTCATAACTTTCCTTCCAAGGAGTAAGCGTCTTCTAATTTCATGGGTGCAATCACCATATGCAGTGATTTTGGAGCCCAGAAAAATAAACTCAGCAACTACTTCCATTGTTTCCCCATCTATGTGTCATGAAGTGATGGGACCAGATGCCGTGATCTTAGTTTTCTGAATGTTGAGCTTTAAGCCAACTTTTTCACCCTCCTCTTTCACTTTCATCAAGAAGCTCGTCATCTGTATGTCTGAGGTTATTGATATTTCTCCCAGAAATCTCGATTCTAGCTGTGCTTCCTCCAGCCGAGAGTTTCTCACGATATATTGTACATATAAGTTAAATAAGCAGGGAGACAATATACAGCCTTGACCTACTCCTTTTCTGATTTGGAACCATTCTGTTGTCCCATGTCCAGTTCTAACTGTTGCTTCCTGACCTGCAAACAGGTTTCTCAAGAGGCAGGTCAGGTGGTCTGGTATTCCCATCTCTTTCAGAATTTTTCACAGTTTATTGTGATCCACACAGTCAAAAGCTTTGGCATAGTCAATAAAGCAGAAATAGATGTTTTTCTGGAACTTTTTTGCTTTTTCGATGATCCAGCAGATGTTGGTAATTTGATCTCTGGTTCCTCTGACTTTTCTAAAACCACCTTGAATATCTGGAAGTTCACAGTTCACGGACTGCTGAGGCCTGGCTTGGAGAAATTTGAGCATTATTTACTAGCATATGAGATAAGTGCAATTGTGCAGTAGTTTGGGCATTCTTTGGCATTACCTTTCTTTGGGATTGGAATGAAAACTGACCTTTTCCAGTTCTGTGGCCACTGCTGAGTTCTCAAAATTTGCTGGCATATTGAGTGCAGCACTTTCACAGCATTATTTTTCAGGATTTGAAGTAGCTCAACTGGAATTCTTTCACCTCCACTAGCTTTGTTTGTAGTGATGCTTCCTAAGGCCCACTTGACTTCACATTCCAGGATGTCTGGCTCTAGGTGAGTGATCACACCATTGTGATTATCTAGGTCGTGAATATCTTTTTGTACAGTTCCTCTGTGTATTCTTGCCACCTCTTCTTAATATCTTCTGCTTATGTTAGGTCCCTACAATTTCTGTCCTTTATTGAGCCCATCTTTGCATGAAATGTTCCCTTGGTAGCTCCAATTTTCTTGAAGAGATCTCTAGTCTTTCCCATTCTATTGTTTTCCTCTATTTCTTTGCATTGATTGTTGAGGAAATCTGTCTTATCTCTCCATGCTATTCTTTGGAACTCTGCATTCAAATGGACATATCTTTCCTTTTCTCCTTTCATAATGTGAGTAAACATGATTCATCATTAGCTATCAAGCTCTAGCATTTATAAACATTGTGAATGTTGACAAAATTCATGAATTGCATTTTCTTGCTTCAAGCCTCTGTCTGAAGAAAAGAAGGTCATAATATATTGCATTTTTTGTCTTCATATTTGGATAGTGCTGTCTAGGAGGAATTGTGATGAATTACTTACTGACATTACCCCATAGGTGGTTAGCTCTAGGTGGGACTTGTCTCCTGTTATTAAAAAAAAAAAAAAAAAAAATCTTGATATTGTCATAAAACACATTCACAGATAAATTCTGGGTTCAAAAATTTGGATAGTAAATGAAAACTAAAGTGTCTGAATGATACTATAAAATGATTACCTTTGTTAAATGATGATCAGTTTCCTTGAACATGTAAAACTCAACAAAGAGCACATAAATCATTCAATACATACAAAAATCTGGATTCATTGTAGAGATTTCTCAGTAAAGTGAGCTGGGAGATGAATTTCAGTAGTACATTTAAGGAAATATTAATCCAACTTTTGTTAATGCTTTGAAAATGATAAATGACTGCCCAAAGTAACTTAATTGACAGGCATTGTTTCTTCACTTGAATTAGTTGAACAAGTCTTTGCCAGGCTCTGAAGTGACAAGACTCTTAAACTTTAAAAGGAAATGGAATTTTTGAAAAATCATGTTGGAAATAGGAAAAATTTAATGCTTTTACTTTTGCTTGGGTTTGACAGTAAGGAAGGATACCAGTAAATATCTCAATCCCACACTAAGTAAAGGTGGCATTAATTAAGTGCTGGGAGAAAATCTCTTCAGGGAAACCTTAATATCCAGATACTTAACTAATGTTAAAGTCCTCTTAATAATATTGACCCAGTTATCAAAAAACAATAAAATAACTAAAAGTCTATAGAAATATATAGAAAGTGGAAATACACCATTGGGATAACAGATAACATTGTTAAATAATGTTAATTTATATGGCTAAAATATAGAAAAGACAGAGAGTTTTAGCAGACCTCACTGAAAGCTACACACCCACCATCAAATATATGTTCCAAATTAAAAATAAAATTACTGATATTATAATTCTGTAGGCTTTAACCATATACTTGACAGAGTAGGAAAGATAATTAGTAAAGGAAAAGACAGTTTAGTAGAAAATATCAAACTGAAGTCTAGAGAGAAAAAAAAGTAATGAAAATGTATATAAAGTCTATAAGAGGTATAAGGTGCAGACCTTTTACCTTATACCTTAACTATAAGGTCAAAACATGTAACACTCATACAACTAGAGTCTTAGAAATGGAGAGAGAATGGGACAACTCCTAAAAAAGAGAGGAAAAATCATTAAACAATTGAATTCAGGCATATAAAAAATACATGCTTTAAAATTTGATTTATTCTACAATTTCAAGTTATGGTTAATGCTTAGAAATGAATCAGTGCAATGCTCCACATTTACATGATGTGGTTGAAAAATCATATAGCCATACCAATATATGCTACTGCTGCTGCTAAGTCACTTCAGTCGTGTCTGACTCTGCGACCCCATAGACGGCAGCCCACCAGGCTCCCGTCCCTGGGATTCTCCAGGCAAGAACACTGGAGTGGGTTGCCATTTCCTTCTCCTATGCATGAGAGTGAAAAGTGAAAGTGAAGTTGCTCAGTGTGTCCAACTCTTAGCGACCCTATGGACTACAGCCTACCAGGCTCCTCCGTCCATGGGATTTTCCAGGCAAGAGTACTGGAGTGGGTTACCATTGCCTTCTCCGCCAATATATGCTAAAATATATTTAACCAAATCCATCAATTTTTCCTGAATTTTAAAAATAATTAGCAGACCAAGGACAGAAGGAAGCTTACTTAATACAATAGTGTATTGACCAAAATTCTGCAGTAAACATCCTGTTTAACCGTGATATATTATAAAATTTTAATGTGAAACTAGGAATGAGATGGAGATGGAGATGGAGATGATCTCAATGGTGAAAAATTGAAAGCATTTCCCCTGAAATCAGGAACAAGACAAGGGTGCCCACTCTCACCACTACTATTCAACATAGTGTTGGAAGTTTTGGCCACAGCAATCAGAGCAGAAAAAGAAGTAAAAGGAATCCAGATAGGAAAAGAAGAAGTGAAACTCTCGCTGTTTGCAGATGACATGATCCTCTATAGAAAACCCTAAAGACTCTTCCAAAAAATTACTAGAGCTAATCAATGAATATAGTAAAGTTGCAGGATATAAAATTAACACACAGAAATCCCTTGCATTCCTAACAATGAAAAAACAGAAAGAGAAATTAAGGAAACAATACCATTCACCATTGCAACAAAAAGATTTCTAGCAACATTTCTTTTCAGTATTTCATTGGAGAGAGTTCAGTGATAGAAGAAAATGAAATAAGGATTGGGATGGATGAAGTAACACTGTCATTATCCGTAGATGACATTGTATAGTAAATTCAAAAGAAAGTTACAAAGAGACCATTAAAATTAATGTGACTCTGAAAAGGCTACTAGATTAAGTATAAATATACAAAAATCAATTGTATTTTTCATTTAGAAACAATAGTTAAGAAATGTAACTTCTAAAATATGTTGTTTATCAAATAAGAAACTTATATAAGATTTCTATACCAAGAAAAATATTTATGAGATAAAGTAAAGAAGATTAATCAATAGAAAAAAATCTTATATTTTAAACTTGTCATTTTTCCCTGAGTAAAACTGTAGATTCAGTGCAACTTCAATAAAAATTTCAGCATGTAAGTTGAGGAGGTGATTTCAACTCATGTAGAAATGAGATAATCGAGAATAATTAAGACAGTCTTGAGGAAATGAACTTTGTTGGATGATATAATTGTCATCAAGACAAATAAGAAAGTCATAGTTATTAAAGCAGTGCTGTATTTACTCAAGAATAGACAAACAGACTAATGAAATAGAACAGATAGCATAGAAAATGACCTGATTTAAGACAGAGATGCCTCTGCAATTTGGTAAGGAAGGATGCTCCTTCTAATAAATGAGACTGGGTTAGTTATATACCTGCATATGAAAATATAAACCTATCTACCTCATACCATACATAAAATCAATTCCAGGTGGATTTAGAACTATTTGGATGATAAAGCAAAAATACTTCTACAATAAAATGTATACTATCTATGTGACACCAGAGGGGACAAAGAATTTTTTTTAAAACTGGCTTCAAAAAGAAATAATCATGTTTAAAGTATTGATAATTGAACTCCATTAAAATTATAAAGTTTTGATCTTCAAGAGAAACCATTAGGAGAGAAGATGTCCAGCCACAGAATGAGAAAACATATACAAAAAAGAATTTGTATCCAGAATAAACAAAGAATTTCTAAATATTGGTAAGAAAAAATACAATCTGCAGTTTATAAAATAGATAAAACTTGAATTAACTCTTTACAAAGATGACATTCAGGGTTGTCCCTGGTCGTTCTCTGGGTAAGACTTCACCATCCATTGCAGAGGTTGTGGATTTGACCCTTGGTCTGGGAGCTTAGGTCCTACATGCCTCATGGCCAAAACAGCAAAACATAAAAACAGAAGCAATATTGTAATAAATTCAATAAAGACTTAAAAAAGAAAGATGATATCAAAATGATCAAATAGCCTGTGCAAAGAATTTCATCAGTTGCCACAAAGGAAATAAAGAATAAAGTCACAATTAAATGCCACCCATGTACCTACCACAATAGTTGGGGAAAATAAAACAAGAACAACAACAACAACAAAAAAAACTTTTTAAAAAAGATTTCAAGAAATGATGAGGATGAGAATACTGCTTTAGAAAACACTTTCTCAAAATTTACTAAATCTGATCTTGTAATACTCTGACCCATTAACTACAGACCATGAATGTCAATATTTCCAAAAAAAAATGAAATGACACATCAGATGTTCATCAACAATGAAATAGTATGCTATGGCTATAATCAACAAAGTGATAAACCTCACACTCCTAATGGTGAGTGAAAGAAGTGAGACACAAAATAATATGTACTATTTGTTTTCCTTTATGTAAAGCTCAACCACAGGCATACCAAGTGAGTAAATTCCTTTGGAAATGCTAATTAACTGGGGGAGA
This sequence comes from Muntiacus reevesi, assembly GCF_963930625.1. Lineage (NCBI taxonomy): Eukaryota > Metazoa > Chordata > Mammalia > Artiodactyla > Cervidae > Muntiacus > Muntiacus reevesi. Next base: position 26,961,539 of record NC_089264.1, read on the forward strand.
ATGATATGGAAAGTTCTGGGATGATGGTAATATTCTGTATCTTCATCTGGATTATGGCTGTCTATTCATTTTGTAAAGGATCATTGAATTGTTTTTAGCTTCCATGTATACAGTACTGTAATTCAGTGGGCATTTAAAAGGTAAATTAAGATTTTAAAAAATTGCAAAATGTATTTTGCTCACATACTACATCACTGTTACAGTCATGTCCATCTTTGATTCTGTATTTTGCATTGATTTGTGAGAACATGAATGTACAGATACTAAATTATTTTATTTTTAGAATGCTTGGAATTAGCATAACTATTTCCAGTACCAAAAAATATGACATTTTACTCTGGTTATTTTTTCAAATTAGATCTAAAAGAATTAATACTTAGTTTAGCAAATGTTAGAATTTGTATCAATTACCATTTGTTCTTTTCTTTTTTTTTTTTTTTTTGGTTTTATGTTCCTCAATTTTTTACAGGGTTTTCTCTTGTTTCTTCCAAATTTGCTTCTGAATATTTTATCTTATCATTGCTTTAGTAGATGGGTTCTTCAATTTAATTGAAGTCCATAGTATTTTTCTTTTTGGACTATGGGAAAGCTTCTTTTCATAAAGAAATCAGTCTTGTAAGTAGCCACTTAAAGCACATTCTCTTATAGTATGAAACCATTTTTTAATTGTTTTTCTTGTGCTTGTAGGTTTCAAATTCTATTATCTGGGAATTGTGATAATTTTCTTTCTCTCTAGAAGTTTTCTAATTCCAAATTCTTATTTCTTTGTTTTCTTTCTGATTGTATTTTCCACTCCATTCATAAAAATAATACATATTTTATGGAGCCTTGATTAGGGATCCAATGTGATTTTCTCAGAATTAGTCTGAATAATAGAAGGCTGACTGAAAAATAAAAAAATAGATGTTTATCTCTGATGGTATTCTGACAAGGTTTTGAGTGAGGCAAAAGAGAGGAGAGAGGAGAATTATAGCCATTTTAATAGTTATTATGGTGCTTTCCATAAAGCATTGAAATAAACTGTTTAGAAATTGGAATTTTTATTTCTAGAAATGCATATTAAGTTTAAAGTAATCTATATCAGAATTTCTGAGTTAGAGGGGTTACTCTCGGGAAACTAAAGACTAAAAATAAAAGTTTGTTTCTAAAGATCACAGGATTAATCAAGGAAAGGGTCTGACTTCTATCCCCAAATTGATACTGAGATAAAATTTATTGCAAAGTTATTTGATAATCTAAAAACAATTAATTTAGTATGAATTCAATGCATGTACTTTGACAAAAATATTTTAATTATCTTTAAAACAATGCTTATTCTTTTGAAATATTTTGGTACCTCCTTTATTCTTGGTCCAAAATAAAGTAGACTTTAGCATCCAGTGTGTGTATACACCTATCTCAAAACAAATAGAATATTACATACATAGATCTATTTCATTTTCTTCTCTGAATATCTATTGAAAATTTCAGAATATTTTTCACTGCATGACAGTGTTTCCTTATTTTGAGCTTTACTTTTAGCTACCTTCACAAAGAAAAGCCTCTAAAAACCTAAGTAAATAGGTAAATTTCTTTTCAGGTTGCCTTACATTTGATTATAATCACAAGTCATTATGATCATTGTGTTTTTATCTTGCTTTTCTCATTTCTAACAAATTCTGACCAGGACAGATTAAACTTACTACTAAGCATTAGTTCATTTATAATTATGATTACATTTCTGAACTTGTTATTTAAGAATACATTTATAGAGAAATACATCAGGCTTTGCTAAGTAGGTAAAATACATTTGAGTTTTGACTGCAAATTCTGTAAAGTCAAGTAATACAAAACTAAATCCAATAAAATTACCATCATTATGCATATTACCATTTTTGAAAGTAAGCCAAGACAGTTTAGGTTATAGTAGAGTTAATGGGTAACCTTACTTGTAAGCATACCATAATTGAATACTGAATCACTTATGTTCATAAGGTAGTTAAATTGTTGACATCCTCTTTCCCTCACAAAAATCTTCTCATGGTCTTGTACTTTGGTGAGGTAGACAATCAATTTCAACTTTTCTAAGCAATTTCTCTCTTCCTTCATTCTTTACTTTTTTTGACCTGAAAATTTATCATTAATTTAAAATAATGTACATACATTGACAAGCAATGGATCAATGCTACTGTAAGATGCATATATCATAGTTAATTCATATGCAGTTCAGTCATATTTACTAAAATGCTTTACTTAATGAATGACTTAGTAGTCAAAATGGTGAATTAGTATGTACTTGTTTTAATTGTCTTGATACTCAAATGCCGGAGAGGTGAAATAAATAACAGAAGATGGATGAAAGCAATAAATAACAGGGGGTGGTGGGGACTGTGGCCAACCAAAGAACAAATAATATCTATGAAGTGTCATTCCCTATATAGGTACTGAAGACTGCTGCTACACAAGAATGTAAGCAAATTATTGCCAGATCTTCCTGTTTTAAAAGAAGTTGATAATACAGATTTTTGTTTGGATCTAAAAATCCCTATTTGTAAGGAAAATGAGTTACCGAAATAAATCATGTATGTGTGTTTGTGTATTTGCATGTGTGTATGTGTGTGTATCTCCCAGATCAAAATCCTAGACCTATAATAGGCCTTCTTTCTTTTTAATAATGAGAAAAAACATTCAGATATTCACTTCAATGCAATCTGTGTGAATTTATAATCTTACAACATATAAGGTATCTTTGTAAATTCATATATATATGCTTACATCCTAGTCTATGAGTGGCAAAAGTTATGGTAAAACTCTACCCTTGGTTGGAGACCAATTTTGCCATAAAAACATAAAGGTAGAGACCTAAATACAAGTATGCTATGCTTGATAACCAGGGAAGGAAATAAATCACCATCCAGATCAGTGGTGAGATGATTTCTTCCTACCTCATATTCCATCAGAATATCAACTGAGGTATTCAGATATTTCTATGTAAGAAGTCCTAAGTAGAAATTACCTATAGTAGAAAATGCTTTTGAATGGTGGTGCTGGAGAAGACTCTTCAGAGTCCCCTGGACAGCAAGGAGATCAAACCAATCAATCCCAAAGAAAATCAACCCTGAATATTCTTTGGAAGGACTGATGCTGAATCTGAAACTCCAATACTCTGGCCACCTGACGCAAAGAGCCAACTCATTGGAAGAGACCCTGATGCTGAGAAAGACTGAGGGCAGTAGGAGAAGGGATGACAGAGGATGAGATGGTTGGATGGCATCACTGACTCAAGGTACATGAGTTTGAGCCAACTTTAGGAGAGAGTGGAAGACAGGTAAGCCTGGTGCACTGCAGTCCATGGGGTTGCAAAGTCTTGTATATGACTTAGGGACTGAGCAACAACAACAAATAATAGAAAAACGGGGAGTTTGGCATAGACTCTTAAGGTGATTTCTGTACAAGTAAGCTTTAACTCCTGTCTTTCCATTTAAAGCAATTTGGGTATTGTTACCTCTTCCATGACATGTCTTGGGATTCCCTGATAGCTCAATTGCTAAAGAATCTGCCTGGAATGCAGGAGACCCTGGTTCAATCCCTGGGTTGGGAAGATCCTCTGGAGAAGAGAAAGGCTACGCACTCCTGTATTATGGCCTGGAGAATTGCTTGGACTTTATAGTCCGTGGGGGTCGCAAAGAGTTGGTCACAACTAAGCCACTTTCACTTCACTTCAATTCACCTTAGACATATATTTATTTATTTGCATATAAAATATTTTGAAGAATATTAAAATTACTATCACAAGGATATGTCCCATTTTATTTTGTGGCTTCCAAAGGAGGAGGCCTGCAATCTGAGAATTAATTAGCCTTTATGGTTTGTTGGGAGGTGGAGATGTTGAATAATATCCTCTAAACAGGGAAGGAACTTTAAAACTGAAGTTTTCAACTCCATAAAGTACATTTATGAAGTTTATCATGAATAACACTCATATAGCCATGATTTCGTGGACAAGATCCAGAGGCATTCAGAGCTGCACTCCACTCTGCTGAAAGGGTTATAGGGAGATTTAAAAGGGGCCAAAGCTAAAAAATAATTTGATTACCAAATGAAAAGTATGTTAGAACTACCTGGAACTGAGGCTCTTCCCTCTCCCTAGGTTCCTCATGACCATTAACCATCTACATCAGCAAAAGGCATATTTTCCAGTTTCGTATCAGATGAAGGCAAGGGTAAAGGTTAACAGGCAACTTATCTGGCTTGGGCACATTCCTTGTGAGTAGGCTAAAGCTCAGCCACTCCCACAGACATAGAATGGAATAGTACTGCAGGCCTATGTTGGTGCTAGCAATATGGAGTCAGTGTGGTTCGGTGCTGGATTGGATTGTAACATAATGTGACTCTTAAGCCCTGATTCAGTAGAGTGGCCGAGGTCAGTGCAAAACATAAAGTGCCATTAATATCTTGTAGCTTATATCTACATTCCCATCTTTTTTTCAAGCTCTGAGAAGAACTAAGCACCTTATCACCAAAAATATATTATTTACAGAAATTGGTTACAAATTAACAGCATTCCTGTGCAACTTAAATGAAGCATGTTTTTATTTGCTGCATTGTCACATTTGTTAGAGCCCCATGGTGATATATATGCCAGAATTACCTCATATAAATAAATAAGAAACTAAAAATTATGCACTATTACAAGTTCTTGAACACTACATAGGAAAAAAAAGGAGAAAGAAACATGAGCCATTTTGGTTTAAAAAAAAAAAACTGTCATACTGTAGCAACTATTTTTAAAGACTTGCAGTCTTTCTTTTTATTTATTTCAATCCCCTTAGCTATTCTGAATTATTTCAATGGTATATATTTATACTGTATAGAATCCGATTGTGTGTTTATCTGGAGGCAAATTACAGGATGTATTTCATGTAGAAGTCTATTTTTGATGTTCCATTTTTCACACTAAAATCTTGAAGCAGCTTGAGTCAATGGTCTGAAATGTGCTGGTCCTTTTTATTGCAACATAAAATTTGGAATCTTTCTGTGGTATAAGCAGAAGGCAAGTAATCTATTAATATTAGAGTACACAAAGATTTTGCTTTTTCCTATGAGACTTGTATTCCTGCTTTCTGTATGCATGATTACTCTCATTGGAGTAATGAAAAACAGCATTTTAAGTTTGTGTGTGTGTGCTTGGGTATGTTGTGTATGGCATAGCTTCTTAGACTGGGAATTTAAAATAATAGATAAGGGAAATAATTCTGGAGTTACAGTGGGTGGTTTTTAATACAGGCACTCACTTTGAGCACTATTTGAGTGATTCTGAGAAAATCACTTACCCCTTCGAAACCTCACTTTTGTTAAATATAAAGTGATAATTAAAGTTTCTAATCTGAAGAGTTATTACCAGAGTTGAGTCAGCTGAAGCATGTGGAGTACTACATATCTGGTGCTTGTTAACTCCTATTATTATATTTAAGATTAAGTATATATCTGTTTATGGGCAATTAGCTTTATTAATCATTTAGTTATCTTATTGTCAACCATCAGCACTGAAATTTGCTGTTATCTGGGGGAAGTTACTTAACCTTTGTAAATAGTTATAGTAATATTACCTATTTTGTTCTGGTGTCTTGGGAATAAATGAGATGGAGCATGCCAAGTGTTTAGAACTGGGCAGCACATGGTAACCTCTCCATAACTATTTGATAACATGATAACCACTCGATTTCCCACTAAATAGATTTTAATCTGTGAATTAAGATTGAATGTTTTTTATTTAATTGTACTTATTCTTTCTTTTACACTCCTTTATGTTTTCAATGAACTTTCTTACATAAATTTAATTATACACACACACCCACACACACAGACATCATCATCATTATCATCATTTTTTCCCTTAAGCAACAAACAACATGTGCTGAAGAAAAGGGAGCCCTTGTGCACCATCAGTAGGAATGTAAATTGGTAGAGCCAGTGTGGATAACAGTATGGAGGGTCCTCAAAAAATTAAAAAGAACTACCATATAATCCAGCAATTCCACTCCTAGATATTTTCCCAAAGAAAAGAAAAACATTGATTACAGAAGATAACACAACCCTATGTTTATTGTAGCATTATTTACAATAGCCAAAATATGGAAGCCACTTGTGTCCATGATATATGAATGGATAAAGAAGATGTGCTATATATATGTATATGTATATAATGGAATAATACTCAGCCATAAAAAGAATGAAATCTTGCCATTTTTGACAACTTAAACAGACCTAGAGGGTATTATGCTAAGTGAAATAAGTTAGAGAAAGAAAAATACAATATGATTTCACTTATATGTGGAATCTAGAAAAACAAACCAAAACTGAAAATAGAGTCATAGATAGAACCAATAGGGAGTTGACAGCGGCCCAAGAAGTGCGGGGGAAACGAGAAAGGTAGGTGAGCGAGATTAAGAGGTACTAACTTTCATTTAAAAGCAGTGGTCAAGGGGATGGAATATACAGAGTTAGCAATATAGCCAATACTGTAGTATCTTTGTATGGTGAAAGATGGAAATTTATTGTAGTGATATCTTTGTAATATACAGAAGTGTTGAATCACTGTGTTGTATGCCAGGAAGTAACATAATGTTGTAAGTCAATTATAGTTCAAAAACAAATAAACTCATAGAAAAAGAAATCAGATTTGTGGTTACCAGAGACCAAAAGGTGAGGGGAAGAGGGTATTGGATGAAAGTAGCCAGATAGTATAAACTTACAGTTGTAACTACGTACTAGGAAGGTAATATAAAAAATGATAAATATAATTAACACTACTGTATGTTACACTTGAAAGTTTTTAAGAGTGTAAACCCCAAGTTCTCATCAAAGCAAAAATTATTTTTATTTTATTTCATATCTGAGGTGATAGATGTTCAGTAAACTTATTGTCTTAATCATTTTATGATGTGCATGAGTCACATTATGCTGTATACTTTAAACATACATGCTGTAGATCAATTATATCTCAATACAATTGGGAGGAACAAACAAAAGCTTATGAGAAAAAGTTATTTCTTTATATATGGACATCATCATATTTTCTCTTAAATCAGTTACTTAATTTATTTGATACTAAGTAGGTAAAACACTGCACAGCTGTTTTCAGCCTCAAGACAAAGATCACCTTATGGATGAAATGATGATCAATGGCAGAATTGTTGCTTTACCTCACATGTTTCACCAGGACCATACTCTAGTGAACACACTAGAGACATATGCAGTGAAATACACAGAAGACAATTGTTCTTAGCAAGGGGCAATATAAAATGTATATAGGAAGCAAACCGTTGGAAAATTATTTCTATTGTCAAAACAAACAGGCTATTGCTTTGAGGGGTATGCCTCTGTGGACACCCTTGGATATAAACTCTAGCACTTGATGATTCTGCTGGAGCTTCCCTGGTGGTTCCCTGGAGGTTCCCAGTGGTAAAGAACCTGCCTGCCAGTGCAGGAGCCACAGGAGACTTGAGTTTGATCCCTGGGTGGGAAAGTTCCCCTGGAGGAGGAAATGGAAATCCACTCCAGTATTCTTGCCTGGAAAATCTCATGGACAAAGGAGCCTGGTGTGCTATAGTTCATGGGGCTGCAAAGAGTCAGACACGACTGAGCGTGAGCAGGATGATAGCCCTCTCTTGCCAGTATCTCTGCCACTTGTACTAATCACTGCACGGAATCGACAGGCACATCCCAGAGGTTCCAAGGACAGCCTGGGGATGAGTACAGGGAAATGAGTCAGTGTGCATTGATGTACAGAGGTTGCTCCTAGTACACAACAAATATATTCATACTTATCCATCTGACTACAAAACAAATTTATCTCCATGTGAGAGTACTAAAGCCTGTTTGGTAGATGTTATTATCTTTCTCATCTCCAAATCTCAGCAATTTGTTATTTTCATATGTTTCATGGGCCTTTCTCTACTATTGCATTATACCCTTCATTAATTAAATGTATATTTCATACTCTTGTATGAATGAAGTGGTTACAAAGATTGAAATTTGTATTGCCATCTAAAGTCATACTAAAGATATTTGATTATTACAGCAGGTGATATTTCCTTTAATTTGGGGGAAGGAGGCAGTAAGAGAGACATGTTATTGTCTAAACTTAAAAATAACCTATTGACTGTGACATGCTCCTGAAGCTTAGCGGTAGCTATGGAGCTGTTACAGGACAAATACCTCGGACTGGAAGTGCAGTGACAGCAGAGGCGCCGGGGGCATCACCCACCCTTTCCAGAGCTTGTTGTCGGGTGTGGCTCAGATGAGGGAGCTGGTGGCTGAACTCCTCTGCTCTCAGATACAGCATGAAGCACAGGACCGGGTGACGGTGACTCCCAATGAGATCTTCGACAGTGATGATGATGAAGATGATTCAGAAGATGAAAATAACACTGATAACAGAACTAACTCAAATGGACCATCTGCAAAATTGCAAAAAACCCCATCTTAACTAGCTTTTATGAAATTTAAAAGACTGCTACCATATCTTATTTACCACACACTGACATTTAAGGAAGACTTGTACTCTAATTTGGAAAGCATTTGTGTTTTTTTTTTTTTTCTTCCCCTGGGACAGTTTTGTTAAGGAGGAAACTTTTCTTATGTTTCCATCAAAGAAAGACATAAATGCTTAGAAATGAATCCCTTTTCTTGGGTGAGAAGGCAGCTTCAGATCATGGAAATAATATAGACATTTAATAATGTATAATATCCAGTAAGTTGGCAGTTGAATTCTTACTTTATACTTTTTAAATACCCATTGGATTAAATTGTGTGGTGTCTACCTCTTTTAGCTTCTGCTTCTGTTATAAAAATATATGTCAAGGTTTATGGAGAATAACATTTAAAGGAACTGACATGAGCAAGTGATGAAAATTAGGTGTTAAATTTAAAAATGTCAGGTACTTCGTGGTCAAGTGGCTAAGACTCTGCAATCCCAATGCACGGGGCCTAGGTTCCATCCCTGGATGGGGAACTAGATCCTGCATGCTTCAGCTAGAGTCTGCATGCCACAGCTAAAGACTCAGCATGCGGAAATGAAGACTGAAGATCCTGCACATGTGCATCTAAAACCCGGTGCAGTCAAATAAATAAATTAATTAATTTAAATTTAAAAATGACAATTCCATGTAAGTAGAAGGAAAATGGGAATAGTGAAAAATACTGAAGAGAAGGAGAGCCCTTGAGAGACCCAAGAAAACCTTGAATCCACACCTGAACTCAATATACAGACTTCTGGAGATGATACACTCAACAGATAGATATTTAACTTGTACCCTAAGAGAGTCAAATTGGGGTGTGCTTTTATGCTGTGATATGCTGTTTATGTTAAAATGGATATAAGTCTTTAGGTAAGCAACCTGTGATGACTATAACTTAGATATTTCATGCCATTCTATAGTCAGACTTTGATTTTGCTTAACAAGGAACTATTAAATCCTTTAACTATATATATATGTATATATCCTAAAAAAATAACCTATTATGTTTTACTGCTTTAGTCTTTATATTATTTCTCAAAGTATTTCTTTCCCAATATGTACATGAGTTGTTTATTGTTTAAAATTGCTATTACATATTGTCCTAACAAGACCTTGAAAAGAAGCATGCATACTCCATGCAATGTGCACTTTAATTTAAATTGACAAACATATCTGCTCAAATTAAAACAGCAGGATGTACTTGACCATGATGATGCAGTTTATAATTTCAGTGATTTTTAATCACATCTACATCATGAATTTTAATCACATCACATCATGATTTAAATGTTGATATTTTGGCTCTATCATTTATGTTATTTATTTTTCAACCAAAGTACATGGACACAATTAGTATGTACTCTGGGCTGACGGTTAATTTGGGCACTGTTTTTTACTGTTTTCTTCTGTAATATTCCATTATATCTCAAGCAGTTACACATCACCTATGGAATAAATATATTTAGAGACTATAAGGACATGTGTGAATTAATGAAAGAAGAATGAAAGGTCATTGTTACCCTGTCAGTTAATCTCAACTATACATCCTTGTTTCCTAGCAGTGGCAAATGGCATTCCTGCTGTTTCACTCTTCTTATCTCCCTGTCCCTTTTTAGATTAGGGAAGTTTTTACCTAAAGTTTTGTCAGTTTGGGGGATTTAAGAACATTCTCTGGTATGTGGAAGTCTCAGTTTCTTTTCTGTAAAAGAAAAAAAATACTCCTTTCTTTTCAGGTTTGCCCTGAGTCTAAAATGAGAGGATGCATATAAAATCTACAGGATAGACAAATGTAATTCTCCTCCTTTCTCATTTTGTTGAACCTAGTAATTAACAGTCACAAGAGAATCCCTTAACTATAAATTTAATTTGAGATGCAATTACAAGGATATGTTGGCCTCTGAAAGAAATTGATACTTGATGAAGGTGATTCTTACTGGAAAGAATAGAATCACATGGAAGATTAGAGATTTCAAAACCATGAGTGTAAAATCAGGACACAGGTCTCCATCGTTGCGGAGACTGATTGTATGGCATTTAGGGATTATGATGTCCCCAAAATTATAGATTAAATGTATGTTTTAGAAATGCTTTGGAACAAACTAGTCACAGTTTTTAAAAGGTAGAGGAAAAGGAAAGAGAATACTGCTTTGGGGTTGTAAATCTGACTAACAAACTATGGAGTTTGCAGCAGCATTGGCACAATTAAGGATACACTGACTTTCTCAAAAGTTACATTGTTTTTCGGAAGAGAAGTCCATCAGTTTACATAATTCAGGGCTACAAATGTTAGTGTGAGTAAACTTAAAGAATGTCTAATCTAGATACAGCTAAAATACACAGGAGTCATGATCAATTTCAGTGAAGTAGTCAGGTAGTGGGGCAATACCTGGAATCATGATGTATTCCAATAGAAATCCCAGTAGTTAAACATATTATTATATTGTTAACATATAAGACAACTAGAGAGAGTGAGAAGAAATTAGGATGGCAGAGAGATAATTCTGGGGAAAAAAAGAAAAAGATTGATACAAGGATTTCAGTTCAGTTCAGTTGCAGTCATGTCCGACTCTTTGCAACCCCATGGACTGCAGCATGCCAGGCTTCCCCGTCCATCACCAGCTCCCAGAGCTTACTCAAACTCATGTCCATTGAGTCGGTGATGCCATCCAACCATCTCATCCTCAGCTGTCTCTTTCTCCTCCTGCCTTCAATCTTCCCAGCATCAGGGTCTTTTCCAGTGAGTCAGTTTTTTGCATTAGATGGCCAAAGTATCAGAGTTTCAGCTTCAGCATCAGTCCTTTCAATGAATATTCAATACTGATTTCCTTTAGGATGGACTGGTTGGATCCCCCTGCAATCCAAGAGACTCTCAAGAGTCTTCTGCAACACCACAATTCAAAAACATTAATTCTTCTACAAGGATTTGGAATATAGTAAAAAGCATTAAAATTCCTTTTATATTTCCTCACTTAAATATGTATACAAAAAGTAAATGTAGTATTAATACATATTAGAGATTCATCATGTGTGTAAATGTATTTGAGATGAATATTAAAAAATCTGTTTAGAAGTGGAAATCTTCCAAATCTGAAAAATGAATTGCTTTCCCAGCCCTTACTGAGACAGATATTGGGGAGTACCCTTACTAGTGGCAAATTAGTGATATGTAACCCCTATCCACACATACAAATACATGAAAATTTTGCCTTGAGCTAACAGGCCAGGGCTAGCCCTCGGTAAGGGCAGAGAAGGAGGGCTTCTTCACTGATTCATCATTTTGAGCTGAACTTTAGTGTCCTCCATGTTCCACTAATGCAGAGATAGAGCTGCAGCTTTTCTTTTCATTTAAAATAGCAGGCTGAGTTTGGGAAGAAAACTGCATAATTTGAGAAGAGGGGTGAGGAGATAGGGAAGGCAGCGTTTTATTCACTAAATAAGTGCTGCTTATTCAGCTGTAACAAGCCAGTGAAGTCGGAGATTGCAAATGAGAAAGGAGAATCACAGGGGCCTCTATTAAATTCAGCTTCTGTTCTTGATTCAGTTTTATCACTTGCTAAACAAAGCTTGGATTTCAGCGATTTAGGGTTCACAAATTCAGACCAAGTTCTTTCTACTCAGTGAGCTGGGTCAGTTTGTAACCAGTCTAACTTAAAATTCATAAATATGACTTGTTTAATCTGTGGTGTGGACTGAGAGTCACTCAGGATTTTAAATCTCCATTTACTTTCCATTCCTGCAATGCTCCAGCATTAGAGAAATTCGACTCACACACACTGGGAAACTCTAGCTGATTTTGCCTCTGAGATATATTCAGTGTATTTTAGTTCCTTCATTCATCATTTCATACTACCCTTGATTGAAACTGCACTTGAACAGAACTCTCCCGAGTTACTCAGACCTGCAAAGCTTAAATCTAGTCACAGTTTATTGATGGAGACAGTAACACATAATGAAATGCCATTAATTCACACATGTAATATTGGTTTCTAATTTGACGCATCACATGTAATTATCAGTAGATTAGTTACTCAGATTCATAGCCTGGTGACTATGGGGAAAATGTGCCTACTTCTACAACCTGAACTGTAAGAAATTAGAATGATGTCTATTTCTTTTTTTTTTTTTCCATTTACTTTTATTAGTTGGAGGCTAATTACTTTACAATATGGTAATGATGTTGTAATGATGTCTATTTCTTATGAGGACAACTACAAAATCTCTGAAGCCTTCACATTGTTATAGATTTATGGCTCAATTCATAAACAGAGTTCAGGAAAATCAGCTCTGCCACTTGTTATTTCCCTGCAACTCTCATCCCAGACAGTGTTTGCAAAGAGCTTCATCTTGAAAAAAAGCATTTTATTTCAGTGCAACAGTTAGAGGCCATTATCCTGCTTTATTTGGGAGTAAAGGACATCAAAAATTGGCAGCCGTATTTCTGAAGCCCTGGCTTCTGGAAATATAAAGGGATTCGACGTTGATCAGCCTCTTAGGGGGCATGCTGGTTATTCAGGGCATGGACTCCTAACCTCTGATTCTGTGTTTGCTTAGTTAATGTGGAACGTTTGCTCCCCTAGTGCAATCCTGCTTCCACTTAACGTCTGTTGTGCAAGGATAGTTTCAGCAAGTGTTTCTGAATTCTGGAAACTACAGTCATGGGCATATTGAAGTTACAGCTGCATATTCAGAAAGACTGGTCTCTCTACAAGGGAGTGTAAACGTTTGTGGAAAACATTGTGTCTCTTGGTTTCAGAGTACCCACAGCCAGTCAGCAGGAAAGTGTGAGGATGTCAGGTAAACATAATCAAGCCATTTATGGAAAATGTGAGAGGAGAAAGAGGAAGGGTAATGAAGCATAGACAGAGCCAGGCTGTTTCCCAGTCTATTTAGCTAGATTGTCTTTCTCTAATTGGTTTTCTCCCTGGAGGTTAAAAAAACAGAGAGGGTGCGGGAGGGAGAGAAAGAGAGAATTTCAATATTATAAATCTATGCTTTATTACTGCTGCTTTCAATTTTTTTTCACAAAGAAACATGTAAGGCATTGTTGTGGAGCCCAGTAGCAACTCCATAGTTACAGATTTGTCAGCAGTTCCATTGTAGATTGTGTTCCTGAAGATTTCTGTTACAAAAGTAAAATGCTTGCTTTCAGGTAAAATTGGCATAAGTATTCTCAAGCCAGGAGCATTTCGCTTTGCTCATTATTTTAAAAAAATCTACAACAAGTGATTTTTTGTAAGCTTTTTTCTTCTAAAGACTTTTATTTACCTCTTACATGAATGTTGTACAAACTCTCAAATTCAAGGTCCAATTTATTAACTATCTAGAATATAATTACAAAAGGTGGTAATCTCCTAAACTCAAAGTTTTCTTTCTTTCTGTCATGATGAATCTAGTTGAATATCAATCATCAATGAAAATGGGAAATAGGGATGATCTGGATAAATACAGTTCCCAATAAATTCCTAAATTTCATCAAAACAAGTAGTCTGCTTCTTTCTTTTCCAGCAGCTCTCACTATGAATCAATCAGACCAAGAAATAAACTGAACTTACTATTGACCAGGAGACTTTTGTAGAAACTAATGTCTATGGCCGGTGAATTTTATTTTGGCCGGCCCCATATTAATTCTTTTGTCTCACTAATACTTTGCAGGTTATCACACTCAGTGGTTACACCTGATACACCTGTAAAGTCTTCTGATTTCCATGGGATGTTGTCTTCAGTCAGCTCTTGTATAGAAGTCCAGGAGCATTCTCCAGCACCGTGAGTTTCATTTTTTCTTTCCCTTTCAGAACCAATCTTAAGGTTTTTTTGTCATTTTGTTGGTCTGATATTCACATCGTCTGAATCAGAGCTATAGTCTAAAGAGCTGTCATCTTCTGAGACACAAGTATATATGTTGTTCAGACAATCAGAGAAAATACCTGCATAAAATTTACTGAAAAATTCTTCACTCCAAATTTTATGGTGTATGATTTTTGAAAATTTTATGTCTATAATATACACAAGGTTGGAACAAAAACCTTATAGAGCGAAATGTGAATAATAACAACAATCATAAGTTTAATAACGAACCCTTGTTCAGTTTTAAGGTCTATCTTTTCATGGGGATGTTAATTGTATTACTCTCTTAAAACCTATTGATAATATCTCCAGTCAATAATTTGGGTAACAAAAGACATATTAATATGTCTCAAGTCAATGATAACTAAAAATAATACCATCTCTATCAACTTTCATGAATTTACATGATCATGGAGGAGAATAGTCATTATAAGCAGTAAAAAAGAAATATATTTCAACAGTGATCTAAAATGAGGTCCAAGGTTCCTGGATAGACTTTGAGGAAACCCATGAATCTCTGACATTAACTCAACAGGTTTTGCGCATGTGCCTGCATGTGTATGAATATCCCTGTGTAAGAATATATATATGTACTCATTTTTTCCTGACAAAATGAGATTGAGTCAATGATCTAGAAATTCCATTAGTTTTTAGGCAATATATAACTATATTGTATAATAATATGTAACTATACATATTAATGTGTGCTTAGAAGTACATTAGTACTTACTAGTTCAACTAGAAGTACCTAATACTTTTGCTAAAACCTAGTATAATCTGAAATGTTCTTTTAAATATATAATTTTTAGCTATGTATTCATCATTTTACGCAAGAAAGATTGGACAAAGCACCACTGAATATGAACCTTGAAGAAAAGCACTTATAAAAATTGCGAAATGAATAGGAAAAATTGCGTAATAGGAAAAAAGAGATTTACTCTCTGATTCCAATAATATGACCTTGGGTTACATACAGATTTTCTAGGCTTCATTGTCTTCATTTGTAAAATGGGGCTGCTTATGACTCTAGCAATATATTGACTTTTGATCAATTATCATCAGTATTCATTTTTTTCCCACCCCATTATATGTTGAGAGAATTTCACTGAAAAGGCTGATTTTAATCAAATTTGTTCTGAAATGTTTAGGCAAATTTTCAATCATTTTTGTTGTTAAGTCTGATGAAGTTTGGGATTTGGACCTTATTTGCTTTTCTTAGACTTATGTATATATTTTTAAATTTTATTTGACTGCTCTGGGACTTAGTTGCAGCATCCAGGATCTAGTTCCCTGACTAGGGAACCAACTCTGGCTCTCCACGTTGAGAGCAAGAGTCTTAACCACTGGACATCCAGTGAAGTCCCTGCCTAATTTTGGTTTTGTTATTTCTCTCTTCCTCCATGACCACAAAATAGCAGAAATAAGGAACTTTTCTTTTTTTTCTTTTTTCTCCTACGAACATTAGTGGTGATCTATTACTGATTGTGAATATCAGAAAAAGTCAGAGATAACATGTGCTAAGGCCAACAGATCTGTCTGTTAGTCTTCAAAAGGTTATGAGACACCTCAGTGATACCAGAATACCTTGGAAAGTCACTAGAATGCTATTGAATGACATTAGAATGAAAAAAAATGAATGACTGGACATAAACATTAAATATGTCTGTGTGACCTTGTGAAAGTTACTTAACTAACCTATTGCTATTTGTGCACCTATGAAATAGGGATATAAAGTTATGAGGATAAAACATTATAATTATAGAATAATTACAAAATTATTTAACTATTATATTTGTCATTTTTGTTCTCATACCCTTAAAGTGATAGTGAAAGTCACTCAGTTGTGTCCGACTCTTTGAGACCCCATGGACTATACAGTCCATGGAATTCTCCAGACCAAAATACTAGAATGGGTAGCCGTTCCCTTCTCCAGGGGATCTTCCCAACCCAGGGATCAAGCCCAGGTCTCCCGCATTACATGCGGATTCTTTACCAACTGAACCACCAGGGAAGCCCTTAACCTTGATTCTACAAGTTGTATGATTATTTCTGAAGAAAAATCAATCCATAGATGATTACTGGCAGCAATGAAAGGTGTTGAAATCATAGCCTTTGTAAATACATACTGGAAGACAAAAAAAATTGCTCTGTTAAAAACACCTTTGATTTAAGGGTAGTCTGAATATACCTCTCCCCAACATTTTTGTAAACTGCTTCAATTGGATATATTAGTTAAGGCATACTTGCTTATGAAGTCACACTTCAGATGCTTTATATGAATGTTACAAGACATGTAATAATATGATTAATATATTCTTTTTCTCTGAGCAAACATAATATTTGCATTGACTTAAAATGCCTTTTGTATTCTGTACTCTGAAATTTCAGTAATCCTTATTTCATAATTTTATTTCTGTCTAGATATGACTTTTAAGGAATTTTTCAACACAAGACTATTAGATCCCTAATCTTAGCATTAGGAGTTATTTCAACTTCACTCTCAACCCACTGTTCAGCACTGTTCTAAAGCTCTCAAAGTAAGAACCAAGAAAATTGCATTAAAATTTCATCTAATGGTGATTTTGCTTCTCAAGGTGTTTAGAAGTTTAAGATTGCTTGTGACATCATATTTAGTTAGTGCACTAGGTCACTTGGCTGAAAATTCATATAATGCTCTAGGGTTTTCATGGGGAGTGGTCCTTAAAATATCCATCATCGGTCTACTATTTTTGTTAAGAAACTCTTCATCATAACTTTTTTTCTGTTTTTAAGTTCAAAGAAAACACGACTCTCCTGCAATACATTTTTTCCCTCATTTTTATCTCCTTTGGGAATTTTTCTCTTCTTCTAACTCTTTTTCTAAAGGGAATGTATAAAGGTAACAATATATATTTAATAATTTATATAATATACTGAATATTATAATAAATATGCAAATATATTTTTATATTTACATATGTACATATACACATTTTATATGCTTAATAAAATATGTGATCACATTTATATATTATGCATATTTGTATATTATATATTTTTTATATATTTAATAAAATATGTAAATATATATTTATATACCTGTCACCCAACACCTATATGTTTACAAGTTGGCCTGTGTATAATATCTTTGCTGTGTAACAAATTGCCTCAAAATTTAGCAGCTTGAAACAACCAATTAACTCTCTGACATGGTTTCTGAGGATTGGAATTCTGGCAGCAGCTTAGTGATATAGTTCTAATTCACATTTTCCCATGAGGTCACAATCAGGCTGTGAGCACATGCTGCTTTTCTCTAAAGGCTTGACCTCATCTCAGCTCATTCACCTGGCCAAGGAGAGATGGCTTTAGCTTCTTACCTCTTGTACTCTTCATACCATGAACTGCATGCCTGGCTTTCGCAGACACACTGACACCAGAGCGTGGCCAGGATGGAAGACACAGTGCCTTCCTGCTCTAATCTAGGAAGATACATACCATTACTTCTACAGAATTGTATTGGTCATATAGACCAAATTATGTGCAAGTGATATACATAAAGCTATATGTAGGCAGAGAATAATTCAAGGCAATCTTGAAAACTGGTTAATGTAGCCAACATGAAAAGTAAATAGTCAGGAAATAACTGGGATTTTTATTCACATTTCCTGAAATATTCGCAAAATTATACAGCTGTTGTTACTGTTGTTGTTGTCCAGTCCCTCAGTTGTGTCCATCTCTTTGTGACCCCCATGGACTGCAGCACACCAGGCTTCCTTGTCCTTCACTCTTCTGGAGTTTGCTCAAACTCATGTTCATTGAGTTGGTGATGCCATCCAACCATCTCATCCTCTGTTGGCCCCTTCTCCTCCTGCCTTCCATCTTTCCCAGCAACAAGGCGTGTTCCAGTGATTCAGTTTTTCGCATCAGGTGGCCAAAGTATTGGAGCTTCAGCTTCAGCATCAGTACTTCCAATGAATATTCAAGATTGATATCCTTTAGGACTGACTGGTTTGATCTCCTTGCTGTCTAAGGGACTCTTAAGAGTCTTCTACAACAACACAATTTGAAAGCATTTATTCTTTGGTGCTCAGCCTTTTCTACGGCCCAACTCCAACTCACACATCCATAAATGACTACTGGAAAAACCATACCTTTGACATACAGATGTTTGTCAGCAAAGTGATGTCTCTGCCTTTAATACACTGTCTAGTCTTGTCATAGCTTTCCTTCCAAGAAGAAAACTTGGAAGTGTTTTACATTCATGGCTACAGTCACCAGTAATTGTGGAGCCCAGGAAAATAAAGTCTGTCACTGTTTCCATTGTTTCCCATCTATTTGCCATGAAGTGATGGGGCCAGATGATGTGATTTTAGTTATTTGAATGTTGAGTTTTAAGCCAGTTTTTTCACTCTCCTCTTTCATCTTCATCAGTAGGCTCTCTGGTTCCTCTTCACTTCCTGCCATTAGGATGGTATCATCTGTGTAGCTCTGTTTATTGGTATTTCTCAGCAATCTTGATTCCAGTTTATGATTCATCCAACCTGGCATTTCCCAAGATGTACTCTGCATTTAAGTTAAATAAGCAGGATGATAATATACAGCCTTAATGTACTCCTTTCACAATTTTGAACCAGTTTATTGTTCCATGTCTGGTTCTAACTGTTGCTTCTTAACCTACATACAGGTTTTACAGGAGGCAAATAAGGTGGTCTGGTATTCCCATCTTTTTAAATTTTCAACAGTTTCTTGTGATCCACACAGTCAAAGACTTTAGTGTAGTCAATGAAGCAGAAATAGATTTTTTTTTCTGGAATTACCTTGCTTTTCCTATGATCCATCAGATACTGGCAATTTGATCTCGAGTTCCTCTGTCTTTTCTAAATCCAGCTTGTATATCTGGAAGTTCTCTGTTCACATACTGTTGAAGCCTATCTTGAAGATTTTTGAGTACTACCTTGCTAGCGTGTGAAATGAATGCAATTGTGCAGTAGTTTGGACATTCTTGGCATTGCCATTCATTGCAACTGGAATGAAAAACTGACCTTTTCCACTTCTATGGCCGCTGCTGAGTTTTCCAAATTTGCTAGTATATTGAGTGAAACACTTTAACAGTATCATCTTTTAGGATACAAAATAGCTCAGCTAGAATTCCATCACCTCCACTAGCTTTTTTCATTGTAGTGCTTCCTAAGGGCTACTTGACTTCTATGCCCTAGCAATTGTAAAAGGTGCTCTCAAGAACATTGGGGTACATGTGTCTCTTTTAGTTATGGTTACCTCAGATTGTATGCCCAGGAGTGGGATTGTTGGGTCATGTGGTAGTTCTATCCTATTTTTTTTAAAGGATTCTCCATACTGTTCTCCATAGTGGCTGTATCAGTTTATATTCCCACCAATAGTGCAAGAGGATTCTCTTTTCTTCACATTCTCTCCAGCATTTGTTTGTTTAATGATAGCCATACCAACCAGTGTGAGGTGATACCTCATTTATTGATTGTTTTTCTGATACTGAGATTCATGAATGGCTTGTATATTTTGGAGATTAATCCTTTGTCCATCGCTTCATTTGTAATTATTTCTTCCCATTCTGAGGGTTGTCTTTTAATCCTATTTATAGTATCCATTGCTGTGCAAAGGCTTTTAAATTTAACTAAGTCCCATTTATTTCCATTACTCTAGGAGGTGAGTCAAAGATGATCTTGCTGTTATGTATTTAAAATGTGTACTGCCTTTATTTCAAATATTCTGGGAGGTGGGTCATAGAGGATCCTGCTGTGATTTCTGTCAGAGTGTTTTGCCTATGTTCTCCTCTAGGAGTTTTATAGTTTCTGGTCTTACATTTAGATCTTTAATCCATTTTGAGTTTATTTTTGTGTATGATGTTAGAAAGTGTTCTAGTTTCATTCTTTTACAAGTGGTTGACCAGTTTTCCCAGCACCACTTGTTAAAGAGGTGATCTTTTTTCCATTGTATATCCTTGCCTCCTTTGTTGAAGATAAGGTGTCCATAGGTTCATGGCTTTATCTCTGGGCTTTCTATTCTGTTCCATTGATCTATATTTCTGTCTTTGTGCCAGTACCATACTGTCTTGATGACTGTGGCTTTGTAGTATAGTCTGAAGTCAGGTAGGTTGATTCCTCCAGTTCCATTCTTCTTTCTCAAGATTACTTTGCCTATTCGAGGTTTTTTGTATTTCCATACAAATTGAGAAATTATTTGTTCTAGTTCTTCTCTATCTGTTTGTGTCCTCTTTGATTTCTTTCATCAGTGTTTTATAGTTTTCTATGTATAGATCTTTTATTTCTTTAGGTAGATATACTCCTAAGTATGTTATCCTTTTTGTTGCAATGGTGAATGGTATTGTTTCCTTAATTTCTCTTTCTGTTTTCTCATTGCTAGTGTATAGGAATACTTGCAATGCTAACAATGAGAAAACAGAAAGAGAAATTAAGGAAACAATAAGAGATATTAAGGAAACAAAAGAGAATTAAGGAAACATGCCAGTCAGGATGGCTGCTATCCAAAAGTCTATAAGCAATAAATGCTGGAGAGGGTGTGGAGAAAAGGGAACCCTCTTACACCGTTGGTGAGAATGCAAACTAGTACAGCCACTATGGAAAACAGTGTGGAGATTTCTTAAAAAACTGGAAATAGAACTGCCATACGACCCAGCAATCCCACTTCTGGGCATACACACCGAGGAAGCCAGATCTGAAAGAGACACGTGCTCCCCAATGTTCATCACAGCACTGTTTATAATAGCCAGGACATGGAAACAACCTAGATGCCCATCAGCAGACGAATGGATAAGGAAGCTGTGGTACATATACACCATGGAATATTACTCAGCCATTAAAAAGAATGCATTTGAATCAGTTCTAATGAGATGGATGAAACTGGAGCCCATTATACAGAGTGAAGTAAGCCAGAAAGATAAAAACCAATACAGTATACTGACACATATATATGGAATTTAAAAAGATGGTAATGATAACCCTATATGCAAAACAGAAAAAGAGACACAGATGTACAGAACAGACTTTTGGGCTCTGTGGGAGAAGGCGAGGGTGGGATGTTTTGAGAGAACAGCATCAAAACATGTATATTATCTGTGGTGAAACAGATCACCAGCCCAGGTGGGATGCATGAGACAAGTGCTTGGGGCTGGTGCACTGGGAAGACTTAGAGGGATGGGGGTGGGGAGGGAGGTGGGAGGGGGGATCAGGATGGGGAACACATGTAAATCCATGGCTGATTCATATCAATGTATGACAAAAACCACTACAATATTGTAAAGTAATTAGCCTCCAACTAACAAAAATAAATGGGAAAAAAAAAAAAAATGTGTACTGCCTGTTTCTTTCCTCTAAGAATTTTATAGTTTTTGGCCTTACGTTTAAATCTTTAATACAAAAAAACAAAAACAAAAAAATAAAATAGAAAAAAAATGAATCTTTAATTCATTTTGAGTTTCTTTTTTGTGTATAGTGTTTAGAAAGTGTTTGAGTTTTGTTTTTTTACATGTAGCTGTCCAGTTTTCCCAGTACCACTTATTGAAGGGACTGTCTTTTCTCCACCGTATATTCTTGCCTTATTTGTCAAAGACAAGCTGTCCATAGGTACATGAGATTATCTTTGGACTTTCTGTCTTGTTCCATTGGTATATATTTGTGTTTTTGTATCAAAACCACACTGTCTTAATGACTGTAGCTTTGTAGTGTAGTCTGCAGTCAGGAAGGTTGATTCCTCCAGCCCCATTCTTCTTTTTTAAGATTGCTTTGGCTATCCGGGGTCTTTTGTGTTTCCATACAATTTGTGAAATTTTTGTTCTAGTTCTGTGACAAATGGCATTGGTAGTTTGATATGGATGGCATTGAACCCTTAGATTACCTTGGGTAGTATCGTCATTTTAATAATATTGATTCTTTCAGTCCAAGAACATGGTATATGTTCTTATAGTTTTCTGCATATAGTTCTTTTGTCTCTTTAGATGTTTTTATCCTTAGATATCTTATTATTTTTTTTTCAGTGGTGTATGGGATTGTTTCCTTAACCTCTCTGATTGATTTTTGTTATGAAACAAACATGAGAACCGAGAAAAACTTAATATAATGAATACCTGGATAATAACAAATTTTAAGTCATTTTAAGTCATATATCTTTTATATATATATATATGTGTGTGTGTATATATATATATATATATATATAGTTTTTGTCATATACTTTTAATCAAGTGAAAATTAAACTTATAAGGCCACCTATGAAATACTTTTAAAATAAGTTCTTTACCTCCCATCTTAGAGTTTTTATCATTTGTGTTATTATTCTCATGTATGTGTCTGTACCATGTACTTGCACATTCACAAATAATACACAACATTATCAGTTGTTTTTTTTTTCTGTATAAATGATAACATTTTGGCACATATTGTAACTCATTCATTTTAACTCCAGTATAGTGCATTGACTTAATATCCCTCAATTTATTTATCACTAATCTTACTAATGGATGTATAAAGTGTTTCTGAGTATTTCTAATTATGAGCAGAACTGAATCAATACTCATGTATTTCTCTCCACCAGCACATGCCTGAGAACTCTTTAGAATAAGCCTGGTTGTAGAATTGCTATGTAGTATGGTACATTTCACAGTTTGTCAGTTTATATTTTACTAGTAATATAGGAGAGTCATCTTATTTCCATACCCTTGCTTGATAGAGCCTGTGTTATTTTTTTCAATCTCATGTGTATGAAATACTGTATATCTCCTTTTATTTTTCATTTGCCTGCTTCTGAGCTTTAATGAGATGGATCATCTTTTTGTGTTTTATTGTTATTCAAGTTTTCCTATCTACAAGTTGATATTCTAATTCTTTATATATTTTTCTGTTGATCATTGTGTTAAATTGATATGTATGAACAATTTTCAAATACTGATTATTTTCAGTCATATATATATATATATATATAATAAAAATAAATATTACATCTTCCTAACCTATGCCTTAATTAATTTTATATATGTTACTTTATTTATATAAAACTTTTAAATCATCAAATAACAGAGTGTATTCTTTTTCCTTATGGACATCATTTTCTTATGTTTTAACTAAGATATCTTTTTCTACCTCAAAATCATAATGATATTCTTCTGTATGTTTTAAGTATTTTAAGATTGCATGACTAATGTGTGTGTGTGCCACACAGCATTGGCAATATTTATTGAATTTGTACGTGTTCCAGGTACCATTATAAACTCTGCCTATTTGGTTCTTAAAACATTATATGATATGCTTCATACTTTTACTTTCATGATCCAACAGAGGAAACTCGAGTGAAAAGGTTAAGCAATTGCCCAACAGTAGGCAGTCTGTGTTAAAAGATATATGCCCACTGGAATTCAAATCCAGGCATTCTGTCTCTTAAGTAAATAGACAGCCTATAATTTTAGTATTAACTCAATGCCCCAGATTGATAATGAAATATAGTCTCAAAATTCACATTTTAGGCTTTTTCTTGCATAATTAATTTAACATAATTAAATACTTTGTTTACCACTTATCTATATATGATAAATAATGTTACAGTTTGTATTTAGATAAATTTGTATAGCAAATTTATTTAGATAAATTTTTATAGCAATCTTTAGTACTATCACAATTAATTTATTATTTCACTGTATTAAATGCCATATAACTGAATTCCTTTAAAATTATATAAGGAGTTTCCAAAATTGAGAAATGACTCTCAAATATTTTCAAAAGAGAAACACTTGGCTTTTCTTTTCTACTAACTGCAACTTTTTTGTCCTATCAAAAAAGAATTGCTAAATTGCTATTTAAGTCTTAAAACTTCTCCTTCAAGTATACATAAACTGGTTATTTTTAATTTCTGTAGTTTTAAAATATTCTCTTGAATTATTATTTTATATTCTTTATTAACAGATTAAAGTAATGAGAAAGTGCCTCCCAGTACCCTTTTCAGTTTCTGGGCTTTAAATGCTGCCTATTTAGGTCCATCCTCACCACACCACCTCATGTATTCTAAATTTGTGTGAGATCACCCCTGACTGTGAATTTTCCCAACCCATTTTTACTTATCAATTCTGTGTATATAAAAATATGGTTTGAAGAGTTCAAATGTACAGCTCTTTCCACAGGATCAGAAATGATTGCGTAGCAGGTCTCATTTTAATTATCAGATCATCAATATTGAAGAGGCAGCAGGCTTTTTTTATGATTCTCAAGTTGAGTTGGCTTTGCTATTAGTTTTATTGAAAAATTATAGGATTATGCTACCAGTAGAAGAGGATGCAAAATTCAGAGCTGCTATAAAATTGTCTTTAAAAATACAAATGAAACAGTAAGTAGGATACGTGCAATGGTTTTGCATCCTAAGAAGATTGATAGTTAATATTTAAATAATTAACATTAACATCCTTCTTGTAAGACTGAAACATAAATTGTGGTTACTATTCTCTACATACTTACAAGAAAATGAAGGTTGTCCATTAGCCATTATGCCATGCTGATTCTAAACTTAAATAAGAATTTTAGGCATGGCTAAACGCATAAAGAAGTATAAAACTTTTAAGTATTATTTTTTCTTTAAAGCAGAGTTAAATTGGGTGCTGGCATTGAAGTGTCACAAAGAATAATGACAATAAACCTAAGTGTTAGAACAATATGTGAATTTACTTCGGAGGTATTACAAGATAGCCACATGATTCCAAAAACTCTCACTCTCATTGAGGGTATTTAGGAATGGGGATTTGGAGAATGAGAATTTCTCTAGAGATAACTGATCTGGCCTTAAACTACTCCACCCACCCTCAGGAATAGGAATCCCTGCCCTTCCCCACAAATCGAAAGAGAAAGGCTGCAGTGAGGTCATTCAGTTTGACATCTATTCTCTGAAGCAGAGTGGGATCTGTGAACCTAGACTGAAGGCAGAAGTAAAGAAGAAGGCATTTTGGTTGGGAAGTCCTACCACATGTGTTAGGTATATATTTCCCATAGACCGTATTTGTGCAAAGGGAGAGAGTGATTGATTGAGATTAAAATTAAGGTTTTGCCCAATAATTTTGCCATTTGGTATCTGCACAATTCTCTGAAGAGACAAGTTTTCTTGTGATTCTTATCTGTACCAGCAGATAAATGGTGAGTTTTGTGGTGGCCCTATATTGTCACACCTTAATTAATCTGAATCTGCATTTCCTAGTAATTCCTTATGTATATGGTTTCAGGCCATGGTGGCCATGGGAAAAATGTCCAAGGGACTGGAAGTTCAGCTCAATTCAGTCACTCAGTCGTTTCCGACGCTTTGAGACCCCATGGACTGCAGCACGACAGGGCTCCCTGTCTATCACCAACTCCCGAAGTTTACTCAAACGCACGTCCATTGAGTCTTTGATGCCATTCAACCATCTCATCCTCTGTTGGCCCTTCTTCACCCGCTTTGAATCTTTCCCAGAATCAGGGTCTTTTCAAATGAGTCAGTTCTTCACATCAGGTGGTCAAAGTACTAGAGTTTCAGCTTCAGCATGAGTTCTTCCAATGAATATTCAGGACTGATTTCCTTTAGGATGAACTGATTGGATCTCCTTGCAATCCAGGAGACTCTCAAGAGTCTTCTCCAACATCACACTTCAAAAGCATCAATTCTTTGGAGCTCAGATTTCTTTATAGTTCATCTCTTACATCTATACATGACTGCTGGAAAAACCATGGCTTTGACTAGACTGACCATTGCTGGCAAAGTAATGTCTCTGCTTTTTAAGATGCTGTCTAGACTGGTCATAAATTTTCTTCCAAGAGGCAAGCGCCTTTTAATTTCATGGCTGAAGTCACCATCTGCAGTGACTTTGGAGCCTGAAAATAATAAAGCCGGTCACTGTTCCATTGTTTTCCCATCTATTTGCCATGAAGTGAAGGGTCCAGATGCGATGATCTTAGTTTTCTGAATGTTGAATCTTAAGCCAACTTTTTCAATCTCCTCTTTCACTTTGAACAAGAGGCTCTTTATTTCTTCTTTGCTTACTACCATAAGGGTGCTGTCTGCATATCTGAGGTTATTGATATTTCTCCCAGCAATCTTAATTCCAGCTTGTGCTTCATCCAGCCCAGCACTTCGCATGATGTGCTCTGCATATAAGTTAAATAAACAGAGTGACAATATATAACCTTGACACACTCCTTTCCCAACTTGGAACCAGTCTGTTGTTCCATGTTCAGTTCTAACTGTTGCTTCCTGACCTGCATACAGATTTCTCAAGAGGCAGGTAGGTGGGCTGGTATTCCCATCTCTTTCAGAATTTTCCAGAGCTTGTTGTGGTCCACACAGTCAAAGGCTTTGGCATAGTCAAAAAAGCAGAAGTAGATGTTTTTCTGGAACTCTCTTGCTTTTTTGATGCTCCAACGGGTGTTGGCAATTTGACCTCTGGTTCCTCTGCC
Organism: Muntiacus reevesi; assembly: GCF_963930625.1. Classification (NCBI taxonomy): domain Eukaryota; kingdom Metazoa; phylum Chordata; class Mammalia; order Artiodactyla; family Cervidae; genus Muntiacus; species Muntiacus reevesi. The sequence continues at coordinate 26,988,318 of NC_089264.1, forward strand.
TTTTCTAAAACCAGCTTGAACATCTGGAAGTTCACAGTTCATGCACTGCTGAAGCCTGGCTTGGAGAACTTTAAGCTTTACTTTCCTAGTGTGTGAAATGAGTGTAATTGTGTGGTCACTTGAGCATTTTTTGGCATTGCCTTTCTTTGGGATTGGAATGAAAACTGACCTTTTCCAGTCCTGTGGCCACTGCTGAGTTTTCCAAATTTGCAGGCATATTGAGTATAGCACTTTCACAGCATCATCTTTTAAGATTTGAAATAGCTCAACTGGAATTCCATCACCTCCATTAGCTTTGCTTTTAGTGATGCTTCCTAAGGCACACTTGATTTCGCATCCCAGGATGTCTGGCTCTAGGTGAGTGATCACAGCATCATGATTATCTGGGTCATGAAAATATTTTTTGTATAGTTCTTCTGTATATTCTCGCCACCTCTTCTTAATATCTTCTGCTTCTTTTAGGCCCATACTATTTCTGTCCTTTGCTGAGCCCATCTTTGCATGAAATGTTCCCTTGGTATCTCTAATTTTCTTGAAGACATCTCTAGTCTTTCCCAATCTATTGTTTTCCTCTATTTCTTTGCATTGATCCCTGAGGAAGGCTGTCTTGTCTCTTCTTGCTATTCTTTGGAATTCTGCATTCAGATGGGTATATTTTTCCTTTTATCCTTTGCTGTTTGCTTCTTTTTTCTAAGCTATTTTATAAGGCTTCCTCAGACAACCATTTTGCCTTTATGTATTTCTTTTTCTTGGGGATGGTCTTGATCCTCACCCCTGTACAATGTCACAAACTTTCATCCACAGATTTTCAGGCACTCTGTCTAGCAGACCTAATCCTTTGAATCTATTTCTCACTTCCACTGTATAATCATAAGGGATTTGATTTAGGTCATATCTGAATGGTCCAGTGATTTTCCTCTACTTTCTTCAATGTAAGTCTGAATTTGACAATAAGGAGATGATAATCTGAGCCACAGTCAGCTCCTGGTCTTGTTTTTGCTGACTATATAGAGCTTCTTCATATTTGGCTGCAAAAAATATAATTAATCTGATTTCAGTGTTGGCCATCTGGTGATGCCCATCTGTAGGTTCTTCTCTTGTGTTGTTGGAAGAGGGTGTTTGCTATGACTAGTGCATTCTCTTGGGAAAACTCTATTAGCTTTTGCCCTGCTTCATTCTGTACTCCAAAGCCAAATTTGCCTGTTGCTCCAGGTATTTCTTGACTTCCTACTTTTGCCTTCCAGGCCGCTGTAATGAAAAGGACATCTTTTTTGGGTATTAGTTCCAGAAGGTCTTGTAGGTCTTCATAGACCTGTTCAACTTCAGCTTCTTCAGCATTACTGGTGGGGCCATAGACTTGGATTATTGTGATATTGAATGGTTTGCCTTGGAAACAAACAGAGTTCATTCTGTCGTTTTTGAGATTGCGTCCAAGTACTGCATTTCAGACTCTTGTTGACTACGATAACTACTCCATTTCTTCTAAGGGTATCTTGCTCACAGTGGTAGATATAATGGTCATCTGAGTTAAATTCATCCATTCTAGTCCATTTTAGTTCTCTGATTCCTAAAATGTCGACATTCACTCTTGTCATCTCCTGTTTGACCACTTGCAATTTGCTTGATTTGTGGACCTAACATTTCAGGTTCCTATGTATTATTGCTCTTTACAGCATCAGACCTTACTTCCATCACTAGTCACATCCACAACTGAGTGTTGTTTTTGCTTTGGCTCTGTCTCTTGATTCTTTCTGGAGTTATTTCTCCACTGATCTCTAGTAGCGTATTTGGTACCTACTGACATGGGCAGATCATTTTTCAGTGTCCTATCTTTTTGCCTTTTCATGCTGTTCATGGGGTTCTCAAGGCAAGAATACTGAAGTGGTTTGCCATTCCCTTCTCTAGTGGACCATGTCTTGTCAGAACTCGCCACCATAATCCGTCCATCTTGGGTGGCCCTACACGACATGGCTCATAGTTTCACTGAATTAGACCAGACTGTGGTCCATGTGATCAGTTGGTTAGTTTCCTATGACTGTGGCTTTCAACCTGTCTGCCCTGATGGAGAAGGATAAGAGGCTTATGAAAGCTTCCTGATGGGAGAAACTGACTGAGGGGGGAAACTTGAAAGAGACTTGAAAGGTTGAAGTAAATCTTAGCGATTAAATTCTGAAAGTCAATGCAGAGGTCAGGCAGTTTTTGTATCCCTAGTTGCTATTTCACTGACTCACCTAATTAGCATAATGCTGTACTTGAGCTCATAATTCCTGTTTCCTATATCTTCTCCTTTAGCTAGTTGGCCCAATGTGAGTGTGCAACTCCAAATCAAAGAAGGGCTTTTTATCCTGAAAATTACCAATAACTACATAGTTTTAGTTTATGAATCTTCCCTGATTCATAGTTTGTCTTGAAGTTTCCTTTATGTCCTGCAAGGTGAAGTTTGTCTCTGGTCTTATCCATGTCTAGCTTTCCTTTTTGATGGACAGTCTGACTGACCTGTAGGAACTCTAGGGTCATCACCAGATTCAGGACAACAGACAGCTTAACCATCTCCTGCAATTGTATGATTCCTGCAGTCAACTGTGTGTGCAGATGTGTGAGAGCATGCTCATTCATGTCAGACTCTTTCCAACACCAGGGACTGTAGCCTGCCAGGGTCCTCTGTCTATGGGATACCCAGGCAAGAACACTGGAGAGGGTAACTGTTCTCTTCTCCAGGGAATCTTCCTGACCCAGGGATTGAGCCTACGTCTTTGGGCAGGCTGATTATTTACCACTGTGCTACCTGAGAAGGGCCCCCTGCTGTATATTGCTTACTCTATATCTCCCTTTAGCAGTTTTGCTCCTCTGATCAAACTCAGACCTGTGAAAGCTGTAATAGAAAGAGGGTATATCCCTCAGAATTGAGAAAGAGGGTATATCCCTCAGTGATGGGGGAAGCAGGGGGATTACCAAAGAAACAAACAAACAAAAAAAAGCCTGCCCCCGGGAAGGACTCTGCTTTCTAATGCAGCCAAGCCCTGAACACAGGCAGCTTGACTGTTATTGCCCATGACTGCAAGCATTCAAGTCATGTCTTTTCATTTAAGAGAGAACCTACTGGGAAAGGGGGAGTAACTATCATTTTGTGTAAAGTCAAAAACTTTGAATTTTAAGATATGTGACTAAGCATTGTACAGTCAGTACTCTGACTGTATTCACTGTACTGAATTAGGCTCTGCTTTGTGATACAAGGTGATAGCAACTTGACTTAGCTGAGAGTTGGCAGAAAAGTTGTAGGTGGCTAAATTTTTATCTAATGACAAGTGAAAATTAGCCCCACTGAACAAAGTTAAATGGACAGAGTGGTACTATGTTAAACATGGTTTTGATTGCATCCCACTAGCTGTGCTTGTTCACTATTCATTGAACCAGTAGTTCTTGCTTTCTTTACTTCCCCAGTGTTTGTTTACTTTCCTATGTACATCTTCTACTTCTTCCTCTTTTCCAGTATTTTCTTGACTTTTATGCTTTTTGCGTTGCTCTAACATCATCTCTTTGCAAATGTCTCCTTAAGCATAATGATGTCTAAATCAGAATCTGTTTCTTTTGCCTTCAGTGACAACTAGCCCTACTGAGAAACTTCACTTTCACTTTTCACTTTCAGGCACTGGAGAAGTAAATGGCAACCCACTCCAGTATTCTTCCCTGGAGAATCCCAGGGACAGAGGAGCCTGGTGGGCTGCCATCTACGGGGTCACACTGAGTTGGACATGACTGATTCGACTTAGCAGCAGTAGCAGTTGCAACAACAAAGACAAATTAGTAGTCACAAGATTTGAGATTGTTTCCCCTTGGAATTAGGTGGAAATAACCAGCATCCTTTGTGGAAAGCACTAGAGTCTGAAGCTTTTGTCAATTTAACCACTGTGGGTTCATGAAAAATATGCTAATATATCAGGTTGGCCAGAAAGTTCATTCATTTCTAAGTAAAAGGCATATTTTTCATTTTCATGGAGAACTTTATTGAACAGCATATTTACTAACCAAACAAACCTTTTGGTCAACCCAGTAGTGTGACTCAGAACTTTTAGAGCACACAGCCTGATAAACTATGGGGATGTATTTCCTAGTTAAGTTTAAATCCCAAGGAAGAAAAGCCCAAGAAAATGTGTAAAAGTGTGTTATTTTTTATTCACAGTAAACTAGTGTGACTCAAAATATTAGGTAAAATATAAAATAAACAAGAATACAAAAAATGTCTAATATGAAAAACCACTAAATATATGCAAACCAACTTAATTCTTGGCCTGTTTGCTTGATATAAATTAATAAGTCATTTGTGATTCTGCTTCCAATTTTAATGATTGGCCTATGGTAGTGACATTACATCTTTCTTTCAATGAAATAATTTTTGAGATAGAAGTTTAATTATAGAATAAGGCACAGAAAATGTTAAGTGAAAATAGAAAATAACTTTGAAGGGGGATTGACATTGGCTTTCTGTTCTAGTATCACTGCCAGCTTTGGGCAGCCCAGTTCTGTCCCGTGGGGCAGTGATAATGGCAGAGAAACCATCTAGCACAGGCTGCTGCAGATGTTCTAATTCAAGGCCAGCTTGAAGAGTTACCACCAGAACACAGTTATCTACGTTTAAATGAGCTGCCAGCGCCGTCATTTGGCAGTGTTGAGTGAGCAGTGACGAACAGAAAAGAAAATCTAGTGAATAAAGGAGACAGTGACCATAATAAATAGTTGGTAGAAAAAGAGTAGGCTCAAGAGGAAATCAAAAGCAGAGCCATACTTGGGCAGGGAGAGAGAGAGAGGGAGGGAGGGAGGTGAGAAATAGGCAGAAACTGTAAACTGTTCACACAAGTTGAGTGGATCTAATATTACAATGGAAACTTACTCAAGAGGAGTTAAGTTTTCTGTAACGTCAGCAATGCCTCTTCTCCACTCTGGTTACCCTGGTAACATGACTCCTTTCTTACAATAATACCATTATAATGTGATTTTAAAAATGAACACAAATGACGTGAAAAGCAATTAAAGGGCAGATCTCAATCCAACTTGGAAATACTTGATGGAGGGGTGGGGGATTTGAAAGCTATTTGTTTCAAAAGAAGTGAAATCATGATGAAATTCACTGACTTGGACCAAGACAAGTAGACCATGTTACCTTCAAAGGCATTCTTTATTTGTGTGCTGCACAGGTCCACCCTTGGACCAAGGTAAATAGAAACCCTGTCTGCATTGCCATAGGCTTGAGGACCCACACTCTGGTTTCCTTCCAGCTGCCTCTCTCCATGAGCTGAGGCATCCCTGGGTCTGCTGGGATATATGCATTCAGACTCCATATACCTTCTGGACCATGGTATTGAACAAATCCTATGTGCTGGACTTTTGTATCCAATGGCCCCTAGTCTGTCCACAGCCTGCCTGGGTTCTCTCTGCTGCCGCCAAGTCGCTTCAGTCGTGTCCAACTCTGTGCGACCACATAGATGGCAGCCCACCAGGCTCCCCTGTCCCCGGGATTCTCAAGGCAAGAACACTGGAGGGTTCTTTCTAGGGTGGATTATATTAGTGTCATGGGTACCGCCAGGCTCAAGTGTTGGCCAAGGGGAGGTTGTTTGTAGAGACTTTGAGCTCTTTGTATAATACTTATCTGTTAGAGTCAACTTCAAAAGCGTGTGTTAGTCCAGGCCAAGGGACTCTTCTCTGCTGTGCAGGACTGAGCCAGGACTGGAGGAGCAGGGGCATACTGCATGGCTACATTTAGGCACTAAACTCTGTCCTTCCACTTAATTTTGAGGAGCGCATTTTCCAGATGAAGAGATTAGAGCATGTTTAACTCTTTGCTGTTTAGAGTTTAATGTAACATTTATATGTTTAGACATAGGGTTTTGAGCCTCCATTTCTGCTCTTGTCTTAATTTTGCAAATATCAAGGGCAGACCTGATGCTACATGTTATAGATAATTGTACTTATACTTGTGTTGATAGTACTTTTTTTTCTGTAAATGCTTTAAAGGTAAGATTGAATAGTAACCTACACCTATTATTTCTAAGTATTACTTAGAAAATCAGTAAATACAGAATTAACATGATGAATCTTATTCTTGTGAAACTGCTTTGGGCTTTCTATGCATACTGTCATCAAGGATAAGAAAAGTGAACAGACCAGGAGCCAAGAGAGAAAACATTTGCAAAGGTGGCTGCATAAACCTTTTTAAAGATAGATTAAAGATGAAGCACATGAGTTAGCAATATGGATATAACTCATGCAAAGTGCAACATTTTAAAATATATTATCTTGACAGTAAGTTTTGAAAAGCAACTCAGAAAAAGTGTGAGCTAATGCTTCTCAATTGACTTCTTTTGTTCATGACTTCTATATTTTGCCTCAAAAACTGATCCTATATTGATTAAAAGAGACAATTGATATGAAAACATTTTAAATTATATTATGTAAGTGTAAACATTTTTATGTTATCATGAATAAATAAATGACATAATATATGCATACATTATATACAATGAAACCATACTATATAAATATAAATATTAACCTAATTATAGTAAACATTTATGAAAATGTCTTTGAGCTCAATGTTGTATCTTACCAAGTAATCCCAAGACATGTCTACGCCATAGTAACTGAAAGGCCATAACAATTTTTACCCTCACATTTGATTTTAATATTTTATATAATCTTCATTGTAATTATTTGTGTATTTGTATAATACTTATCTGTTAGAGTCAACTTCAAAAGTGTGATGGCATTCACCAAAAATAATGTTGCAGAGAGCTAAGTGACCCATCCATTCCACTGCAGGACTCTGGAGATTCATTATGAGCAAGCACAGAGGAGAGGTCCCTGTCCCAGGGGAGCTTGCAGACCACTTGGGGAAAGGTCATGAAGCAGTCCTGTATTTTAATGAATATGTATAATTTCCCTTACAAAGATTAGTCATGAAGAAAAGTCACTAGATTGGGAGATGGTGGCTCTTACATTTTATGTAGCTTGTGAAACAAGCTAAGCAAGTGCTGATTTCAGTTATGTGCTTCCTGTAACTTGTCCCATTTACCAAGGATTTCATTCTTCTTATGACCATCTCTTCAGGAGTGATCCTGGATTTGTTATAATGAACACAATCAATTGAGCAGAAAACCAACAAGTGGTACTTTTATGACCAGAAATAAAACTCTGTGCCTTCTCCTTTCCTCTTTGGTTATTGTCATTTATAAAATTATGTTCTAAGGAATAGGAAGTGCAGGAAATTCTCTGTGAGAGAAACTATGAAGAAAGGTAATTACTATAATGGAAGCAATAAGCAATTACAACAGAACAAAAGGCATATAATACAAAAGTAAGTTAAATAAAATGCCGTGTCAAGAAACCATTGGTTTACAGTCTATGGTTTAGTTTAAGCTGAAGAAATTGTACAAAGATATTACATGGATTTAAAATGTCGGTATGGCAAAATATGGCAAGCAACTCTAAGGTAGTTAAATGGGGGATAATTCATATTTGTAATATTTTGTTCAAGCTATCCTATTTTTGTTATCTTTAAGTAGGTATCCAACTCAAGCTGAAAAATTATTAACTATTTAAAGAAACAAAATTTAAGCATTATGCAAATATAACGGTATTTTAAAGTCTTAATAACTGTTCTGGTTATAATATAATTGAATAGTTGGAGCTACTGATTAAAATTCAAAGTCCTTATAATTTTACAATTGTATTTATAAACATTTCATATCAATAAAACAATGAATTTAGAGACAAAATATGTTTCAATAATTACTCATTATTTTGCCTCTAGGCTATAATTATACAATATAACAATAATAATTTTCAAATAATAGAAGAAATGACCTTTGTATGCATTTAAAAGAAGCAATCCCTAACTGTTTCCTTCAGGTTATTAAGTTGAATCAAAATCTTTAGCCTGATGTTTTGGAGGATTTTACTTGCTTCTGTAAAATCCACAGTTTTTGTTTGTCATTTAAGCCCAAAAAGCAATTCTGAAAAGTTACCTAATGCTTCTCAAGCATAGTCTGGCTCAGAGTGTTGACTTTAGGAATAAATTGAAAGTATTAGAGATAAGTTCACTGGGAGTTAATGATAGATTGACTTATCATTACATTGTCTCACCAAAAATAATATATTTATTAAAATATAAATGCACCAGAATGGGATGAGTCTTAAATAACACCATTCATATCTATGGTAGATAACCAAAATAAAACTTAGAAATAATTTCTGTGCTTTTGATACAATTCCTTTTCCTGTTACATAAATTTGCAGGAAAAATGACTGAATGAAGACATGCAGATCTTCTAATTCTGATTTTATTAATTTGCCTTTTCTATGTACTAGATGTGGGATGATTGGGGTAGAATACAATTATTGATCAAAATCATGGGAGTTAAATTATGATGAATTTTAATATAAACAAATGTATCTATTAATATTATCAAAATGATGATTACAAGGTTCAGCTGGATCACCATCTCCAGGAAATTGTTTCTTGACTCTAACCTGATCTATTGGAGTTAGAGTGGATTACAGATCCCTGCTCTGTTCATTAGCACCCAGCCCTTGACTCTGCTGTGGCCTAGCTTACTCCATGTTATTGATAATGTCCATTCACTTATCTGTCTACTTCTTTGAACTGTGAGCTCGTTAGAGAAATTGATTGTGTGTCATCCATTTTTTTATTTTAATTTTTATTGATTTTATATTTTTAGACCAGTTTCAGGTTCAAAACAAAACTGAAGGGAAGATACAGGGGTGTCCTCTTTGACTATTATTCCCACATATGCATAGCCTCCCTCATTGTCAATGTCACTCAACAAGATGACACATTTTTTTTTAACCAAGAGTGGACCTACATTGGTGCATCATAATCATCAAAATTGCTGGTTTATACTACAGTTCATTCTTGATGTTGTAAATTTTATATGAGTTTGGACTTATGTCTCATCATTATATCACCAGTTCAGTTCAGTTCAGTTGCTCAGTCTTGTCCAACTCTTTGTGACCCCATGGACTGCAGTGTGCCAGGCTTTCATGTCCATCATCAACTCCCAGAGCTTGCTCAAACTCATGTTCATTGAGTTGGTGATACCATCTGACCATCTCATCCCCTGCGTCCCCTTCTCTTCTTGCCTACAATCTTTCCCAGCATCAGGGTTTTTCCCAGTGAGTCAGTTTTTGTATCATGTGACCAAAGTACTGGAGCTTCAGCTTCAGCATTAGTCCTTGCAATGAATATTTAGGACTGATTTCCTTTGGGATTGGCTGGTTTTAATCTCCTTGCAGTCCAAGGGACTCTCAAGAGTCTTCTCCAGCACCACAGTTCAGAAGCATCAATTCTTTGGTGCTCAGCTTTCTTTATGGTCCAACTCTCACATCAGTACATGACCACATACAGAATATTTTATCTGCCTTAAAATCCTCTGTGCTCTGCCTGTTCATCTCCCTTCCTCCCAAACTCCAAGCCCCTGGAAAGCACTTATCTGAACCTTTTATCGTCTCTGTAGTTCTGCCATAACCAGAATGTCACATAATTGGAATTATACAATATGTAAACTTTTCAGACTGGCTTCTTTCACTTAATAATATACATTTGAAGTTCTTTCATCATTTCATGTCTTAATAGCTCATTCTTTCTAGTGCTGAATAATATTCCATTGTCTGTATGTACCACAGTTTATTTATCCATTCATGTACTGAAGGAGATCTTATTTGCGTCCCAGTTTTGGCCAACAATGAGTAAAGCTACTATAAACATCCATGTGTAGGCTTTCGTGTGGGTATGTTTTCAACTCCTTTGGTTGAATACCGAAGAGCTGAATTTCTGGATCATGTGATAAGAATATATTCAGTTTGGGAAAACTGCCAGTCTTCTAAACTGACTGTACCATTTTGCATCCCCACCAGAAATGAATGAGAGGACTTTGGTTTCATCTCTTCACCAGTACTTGGTGTTAGTATTTTAGATTTGGGGTCATTCTATAAGGTATGAAGTAGGATCTTATTGTTGTTTTAATTTACCTTTCCTTGATGATGCATAATGTGGTATATGCTTTTACATGCTCACATGATAATGTACAATGATGCCACGTAATGTAGAGTATCTTTACACATACTTATTTGAAGATATATCTGTTATTATATCATCTCTCTATTATAATATAATGATAAATTCATGTCATAATACATTTTTCCAAACCCACAGAATGCACAACACCAAAAGTGAACTGCAGTATAAATTATGGACTTTGGGTGATTTGTTATTGCTTTTAGTTGCTAAATCATGTCCTACTCTCTATGACCCCATGGACTACAGCACGCCAGGCTTCCCTGTCTTTCACTTTCTCCTGAAGTTTGCTCAAACTCATGTCCATTGAGTTGGTGATGCCATCCAACCATCTCATCCTCTGTTGCCCCCTTCTCTTGCCCTCAATCTTTCCCAGCATCAGGTCTTTTCTACTGAGTCAGCTCTTCACATCAGGTGGCCAGTGTACTGGAACTTCAGCATCAGTCCTTCCAATGAACACTCAGGATTGATTTCCTTTAGCATTAATTGGTTGATCTCCTTGCTGTCCAAGAGACTCTCAAGAGTCTTCTGTAGCACCACAGTTCAAAAGCATCGATTCTTCAGCACTAAGCCTTCTTTATGGTCCAACTGTCACATCCATACATAACTACTGGAAAAACTATACAGACCTTTGTCAACGAAGTGATGTCTCTGCTTTTTAATACACTATCTAGGTTTGCCATACCTTTTCAGCTAAGCAACAGGTGACTTTTAATTTTGTGGCTGCAGTTACCATTTGCAGTGATTCTGGAGCTCAAGAAAATTAAATATGCCACTGTTTCCTCTTCTATTTGCCATGAAGTGATAGGACCTGATGCCATGACCTTAGTTTTTTTAATGTTGATCTTTAAGCCAACTTTTTCACTCTCCTCTTTCACCCTTATCAAGAGGCTCTTTAGATTCCCTTCATTTTCTACCATTAGAGTAGTATCATCGGTATATCTCAGATTATTGATATTTCTCCTGACTATCTTGATTCTGGCTTCCGTGGTGTCTCAAAAGGTAAGGAGTCTGCCTGTAGTGAAGGAGACCTGGGTTCAATCCATGAGTTGAGAAGATTCCCTGGAGAAGGAAATGGCAACCCACTCCAGTATTCTTGCGTGGAAAATCCAATGGACAGAGGAGCCTGGTGGGTTACAGTTCACGGGCTTGCAAAGAGTGGGGCACGACTGAGTGACTAGCACTTTCACTTTCATCTTGATTCCAGCTTGTAAGACATACGCCCAACATTTTACATGATATACCCTGCATAGAACTTTAAAAAGTAGGGTGACTATATATAGCCTTGACACACTCCTTTCCCTATTTTCAGCCATTCTGTTGTTCCGTGTCTGGTTCTAATTATTGCTTCTTGACCTGTATACAGGTTTTTCAAGAGGCAGGTAAGGTGATCTGATAGTCTCAACTCTTTAAGAATTTTCCAGGTTTATTGTGATCCACACAGGCAAAGGCTTTAGCATAGTCAATGACACAGTAGTAGTTGCTTTTGTTTTGTTAGTTTTTTTCTGGAATTCACTTGCTGTACCCCTCTGGTGGCAGATGCTGATAATTGGGGAGGCTATGCATGTATATGGTCAGGGGCTATAAAGGAAACCCATGCATATCTTTTCAATTTTAAGGTGACTGTAAAGCTTCTCTAAATAAATAAATTATTAATATGATTTTTTTTTAAAGTAAATGTTAAAAAGTTACTTAAGTTGACTTTCCTGGTGGTCCAGTGGTTAAGACTCCATGCTTCCACTGCAAGGGGCATAGACTCAATCCTCCATTGGAGAACTAAGACCCCACATGCCACAGGACGTGATGAAAAAAAAAGTGAATTAAGAAAAAGAGAATGATGTTAATAAGGATGAACTCTCTGGTAAATTACAAACAAAAATTCTAATTTGAAGAAAAATAGAGATAAGGTTAGTACTCAAATAAAAATAACAGAATTCTTAATATGTTGTTAGTTCTAGGTAAAGATTGAACTCTATGATTCTCAGAAACTGAAGTGAAGGGAAAAATATAAATCTTAAGATTCAACATAATCAAGTAAAAAAATTTTTCTGATATTTAAATTTCTGGATAATTTCCCCTGATGCCTCAAGGAACCACTGTGTGATATAATAGGCAAGGTTCTTTAAAAATCTATAAAATTACTACAAATGCAGACTATATGATAGCTCCTACAGCATTATTCAGTCCTAGCTGAGCACATGATGCCTCAGGCAAGTCCAATGAAAGCAATTGTTCAAGATGTTGAAATACTGACATCCAAGTGCAATCCTGAGATTCTGGCTCACTACCAAGTGCTATTCTCAGCATAAAGGGTGATACATGATCCAATGTCCTCCAAGAGCAGCCCCATTAATAGCAACCATATTTTCTGTTTCTTTTCATTTAACTTAATATTCAGGAGCAAAGAGTATGAGATTATAGTCTGTGGGAATCTGGAGACACAGTAGTCATTCTGTTGATTAAAAAGCCCATATGCTTTATAGTCAGCTAAGGATAGTTGATGTCTGAAAAGGAAACAAATTTCAAACCTGGTATTTTGTCTAAAGCAGCCAGGCCCTATCTACATGAGGATAGCGGAAGGAAATATTCAGGACCTGGTGTTTCCTTGGCAAATAATTCTGCCTCTGTTCCAACATAAAAATAAATAAGTGATTGAGGCCTTAAAGACTTATTCTGTACTAGATGGTTTTGATAATTTTACCCTAAGCCATTTTCATAGCAAATATTATCAATCATTCACGAGGGCCCATAAAATATTGCATTTTAAGTGATTTGACTTCCCAGTAAATGATTAAAAGCTGAATTAGTTGTAAAATATACCCTGAGGTAACTAAACATGTTAGCATGTTGTATTCAGTTGTTGGATATAGGCCAATTAGACATTGGAGAATATGTGTCAAAAATTGATTTCAGTTTTAGAGTAGTTAATACTAAATCATTCATTGTGACAAGAAATATATGCTACTAGATCAAATAATAAAGTTTTATCATCAACATTTTGCAGAATGCATATTGTTTGGCTGCTTAGAGCAGTAGCAACAGTTCATTCAGTTTTTATGAGAGACATGTTAAATCATTAATGCATTTAGAGAGAAAAAATGATAAAAACTATGATTTTGAGAAATTGGATTTTTGTATGTTTTCAACATTATATAGCCAGCAGTTTCATGGGTAATAAAATTATGTATCTATGTAGTAGACTCAATGACATTGTGTGCATTATATTAAATAGGATTCAACATCTATTTCTGCTATATTGACTATGCCAAAGCCTTTGACTGTGTGGACCACAATAAAATTTTTGGAAAATTCTGAAAGAGATGGGAATACCAGACCACCTGACCTGCCTCTTGAGAAATCTGTATGCAGGTCAGGAAGCATCAGTTAGAACTGGACATGGAACAACAGACTGGTTCCAAATAGGAAAAGGAGTACATCAAGGCTGTATATTGTCACCCTGCTTATTTAACTTATATGCAGAGTACATCATGAGAAATGCTGGGCTGGAGGAAGCACAAGCTGGAATCAAGATTGCTGGGAGAAATATCAAAAACCTCAGATATGCAAATGACACCACCCTTATGGCAGAAAGTGAAGAGGAACTAAAAAGCATCTTGATGAAAGTGAAAAAGGAGAGTGAAAAAGTTGGCTTAAAGCTCAACATTCAGAAAACTAAGATAATGGCATCTGGTCCCATCACTTCATGGGAAATAGATGGGGAAACAGTGGAAACAGTGACAGACTTTATGTTTTTGGGCTCCAAAATCACTGCAGATGGTGACTGCAGTCATGAAATTAAAAGGTGCTTAATCCTTGGAAGGAAAGTTACGACCAAGCTAGACAGCATATTAAAAAGCAGAAACATTACTTTGCCAACAAAGGTCTGTCTAGTCAAGGCTATGATTTTTCTAGTAGTCATGTATGGATGTGAGAGTTGGACTACAAAGAAAGCTGAGGGCTGAAAAATTGATGCTTTTTAACTGTGGTGTTGGAGAAGACTCTTGAGAGTCTCTTGAACTGCAAGGAGATCCAACCAATCCATCCTAAAGGAAATCAGCCCTGTTTGTTTATTGGAAGGACTGATGTTGAAGATGAAACTCCAATATTTTGGCCACCCTATTCGAAGAGTTGACTCCTTGGAAAAGACTGTGATGCTGGAAAAGATCGAAGGCAGGAGGAGAATGGGACAACAGAGGATGAGATGGTTGGATGGCATCACTGACTCAATTGACATGAGTTTGGGTAAACTCCGGGAGTTGGTGATGGACAGGGAGGCCCAGCCTGCTGAGGTCCATGGGGTGGCAAAGAGTCAGACATGACTGAGCAACTGAACTGAACTGAACGGAATATGTTACTTGAAAGTAAAACTTAGATGTACAAAGGTGTGATAGTATACATCATTTGAAATATACAAAATCAGACGAAACTCAGTATAATGCATTTTTTGCTGTTTTTCAACCATCCTTAATGGATGTTTATATTTGTCATGTCTCATCAGAAAAAACAACAAAAAGGCAGATATTTTCCTATGAGCGAATCATAGAAAAATATGTAGAATTAAATATCCAAATTGTATTTTTAGAATTAAAGAAAAAATTATATGTTATTGTTTTAGAATAAGAACATTTTTTTCTAGATAACACAGTTACTTTTTTATGATAGGTTAGAACACATGACACTCAAAGAATCAAGAAAGTCTAGACTAGGAACATCTTCAGTAAACAACAAATTATAACAGCTTGCCAGATACTATTCCTCAAAAAAGGTTATTTGGAGAGCTGAAATCATACAACAAAGGCATAGAGTTATTCATCTTATGTTGATGATGTAAAAATACTTGAAATAGCTCATCATCTTCCAATCTGTTATGCATTAATCCTGGACACCTATACAGAGCCAGTGAATTTCACTTACAGAGACTGATACCGAGACAGTCTGTACTGAATAATATCCTGACTGGACCACATTCCAGACTTAGTAGAATGAGGGGAAGTGGGTAAATGGAAAGCAGCATCTGCTGTGTCTCCTAAATAAAGCTGGTGTAACAGAGGTTTCCATAAGAATGATAATATTACGGAAGCATTTAAACATAATTGGATTGCTTTCAGTACAATTACCCTGTAAATGTGCTTTGAGTCTTCCTATGACCTTCTGTATCTAATTGGCAAAATTTAGTAGGAGGGTAGAAAAGCAATAAGGACAGGATGTTCATTTTACTGTTTCAGCGGCATAATTGCTACTTATTAATAGTAAGTTTTGCTTTTCTCTATCATTTTGAACCTCATTGTTGAGTTTCCAAAATAGTTTTATAGTATTTATATTTGTGCATACACTTATGCATTATATTTTATTTTATAGCACTGCAAAACACATTGATTTAATTTGTACTCCAGTATTATTTCATATCACCTGTCTCTGAAAATCTTAGCGTTTTCCATTAAACTAATACACAGATATTCTAAGATTCTGGTGTTAAACTATTTAAGAGACCTAACAGCTGAGCATGGGAGGAAATAAATGCATCAATAAGAATTAATGTGTGCTCAAATAATTATATTTCACTTGTGTCCTATCTTTTTATTGTAATATTGTTGATGGCCACGCGACATACCATTGTTACATGAAAATTCAGATTAGAAAGATTTGGTAGAATTATATGTCAAATATTAGATAGAGACTCACCTGAAAAATCACCAAAGTAGCACCCAAGTTACAGTCTTTTGATTGTTATACTTAAAAGTGAAAAGATAATTTATTTAGCAAAATGTATCACTTTTTAAAAGGTATATTTTGTTAATAGTTATGATGTTAATACTTAAAATCACTCTGGTAGCCAGTGGCAAGTTGTTGTCTATGTAAAAATGCCTGGTGGATATACTTTAAATACATGTTTTCCTTGTTGGGTCTCCCAGGTGGCTCGGTGCGTAAAGAATCTACCTGCAGGAGAGGCAGGAAAGGCAGTTGGATCCCTGGATCAGGAAGATCCCTTGGAGGAGGGCATGGCAGCTCACTCCAGTATTCTTGCCTGGAGAATGCCATGGACAGAGGAGCCTGGAGGGCTACAGTCCATAGAATTGCAAAGAATTGGACACGACTAAAGTAACTAAGCATGCACTCATCCTTCTCTGTACTGAAAAAAAAAATTCTTACAGGTTCATATTAAACCAAAACTATAACAATTATTATTGTAAATGTATGTTAAAGCATATCATTCTTCCCCTGCTCTGTTGATGCTTCTGGGAACTTTCTTTAACTTTTGAAGTCACCTTGTACTCGATAATCATTTTAATGGAAATTCTAGGACTCTTTTTCAACCCCAATTTTATTCTTACAGTTAATACTTTCAGAACTTACACAGGCCAAATGCTAATGCAAGAATGAACTTGGTGTCATTATGGTTATTAGAAAGGATTGAATTCAGACACAGTCACAAAGTCAATTATAAGTATAGTTAGAAGTGGGATAAGGATAGAAAACATAAGATTCATATGAAGAAATAGCCATTCATTCTTTGTATAATATTCCCAATATAAACACTAAGAAACTAGATTAAAGCTATCATTCTAAACTACAGCTCCACTTTTTTTCTGCTTATACATTAAAACATCTGTATGGTTTTCTGTTAAATGCTTGAAAACTGTGACCACTGTGCAATCTGATATATTAGTTGACACATGACTAGTATGGAGGATCTCAATGTGTTGTAAATAGAATAATATTTCATATTGTATAACTTTTTGGCAGTAACATTATGCAGGTACCATAAGATCAACTTATATAAAATAGAGATATAGTGATTTTTCAGTTTTAGTGAAGTAGAAATTGCTGCAATGCATTAGAATATGCAAATTTAAATTCTACTTGGGTGAACTTCTATTTAGAGACAAGTATTCTGCCAAGAACATAAAGCATTTGTAAAACAATGCTTTCCCAAAGTTTTATACAGTAGTCTGATACTTTTTTTAATAAAATGAAAGCTCACTTTTTTTTTCACTTGTTTAGGCATGAACAAGTTAAACTACTTTAAAGTTTGTTGTCTATAAACTATTGTCTTCTGAGTCAGTGATTTCTCTGAGCTTCATTTCTTTAACAAATGACAGCAATAAAGACAGTAAAGTAATGTTATAAAAGCAATTAACATTAATACAAGTTTTAGGAAATGTATGAAAATGTTTTTGAAACATCAATTTATGTCTTGAATCCCTTACAGTGGACAGAATATGCCACCAAACAAAGCCATTTCAAGAAAAAATACCTGATTAAAAAAAAGGTAGAACAGTGAAAATAAAACATGAAAATTTCTCAACTCTGGCTTTCTGTATAACAAGTCAGTGTGCTACATTAGTCATTAGTGCTACATTACGATATAAAAAGACAGAAATAATAGAACAGAGTGACAGAGGATGAGATGGTTACATAGCATCACCAACTTAATGAACATGAATTTGAGCAAACTCTGGGAGATAGTGAAGGACAGGGAAGCCTGGTATGCTTCAGTCCATGGGGTTGGAGTCAGACACAACTTAGCAACTAAACAACAAAATTGTCATGAAACTATTTTAACAATTTATATGAGTTATTTGCTCCTTGTTCTACAAGAAGATATTAAGTTTTACTTTATAAATTGTTTTCTATAAAACCACAAAGTTATTTTGTTAGTATCTAGAAGTTATGAAAGGGCTTCTCTGGTGGCTCAGCATTGCCTGCTAATGTAGGAGACACAGGTTCAATTCTCAGGTTGGGAAGATCCCTTGGAGAAGGAAGAATACTCCAGTATTCTTGCCAGGAGAATCCATGGACAGAAGAGCCTGGTGACCTACAGTCCCTGAGGTGGCAAAAGAATCAGACATGACTTAGCAACTAAATAACAGCAGAAGTTATTGAAACAGTAATATATTCAGAGACAAAATATTACTAAGAAGATACTATTGTAAAAGCAGATATTTTTTTTTGGAGAATCATGTGTTTATATGTTTTAGTAATGGAATACGTATCTGTTAGAATAATCTAGGTTATGCTGTTATAACAATCAATCCACAAACCTCAACAAAAAATTATTTTTTTCCATGCTTCATGTCCTTCAAGGTTGACTGGGGCCCTGTTACATGTTGTCCTCAATCTTTGACCCATGTTTACAGATAATCCCATCAACTGAAACTGTCAGTTTGATAGAGAGAAAAGAATTTGGTGTATCAAATGGCTTGTAAAGCTGTAGTGTCAAGTAACACATACTAGAAAAAACAAGTTATGTGGCCATGCCTCACTTGGTAGTGTGGTAAAGAGATTGCAGCTTACTAAGTTGTTGGGGGGAAATTAGTAATACTTGGTTTTTGTGTTAAGGACTAACATAGAAGTGCTAAGAAATCATATTTAACAATCAAAATCTATTATTATGCCAGTCTGGTTGTTAAAAGATGACAGAAAGACAAAACTGCATTACTGTACATTCTGGGCTTAACCAAGAGCAAGTCAAAATATATAATTATCACTAAAAAGCAAGTAAATAATTGTTTTAGAAGGTTCACAAAATAGCATAAGTTTTTCTATGGAATATTATAATGTTTTCACTATTTTAGAAAAAGAAAAAAGGAGAAAGAAAGGGGAAAATAGAGTAACTGTGGTTAGGTTCACCATTAACTTCCTTTGGTTTAAAAATGCATTACTAATGGCATTATTCTGGAAAGCCATAAAAAAGACTTTAAATTATTATTTTAAGATATGAGGAAGTATTATTAATAGACTGGGTTGTCTGGAGCCAGATTACCTGTGTTTGATTTTTAGTTTTATCATTTATTAGCTGTGTAACTTTGGATAAAATATCTAAATAGCTGTGTAACTTTGCTTTTTCACCTATAAACTTAGACTCATAATATAACTTTAAGAATTATTAAGAGGATTAAATGAGTTTATGCAAGAAGGGCCCCTAGATCACTACCTATTACTCTGTAAGAACTCAGTGGAGGTAAGTCAATTATTTTACAAATCTCTCCTATTTAACATAAAACAGCTAAGCCAAAAATGATTTTAGATTCTACCCTTATTCCTTACTATGTCACTGTATCTCTGAGGCATTTGAGGAAGAGTGTGTTCGGAGGCAGGGACTGGGGGTTTGCAGATCCTTATAGTAAGGCATACCCATTTCTAGTGGGGTGGCCCCCTCAATGTCTAGCCATTCTGTTCTTTCATATGGTACTTTGAAGTGTCATTTGTTACCCAAATTCCCTGACCTCTCTCTGTAACATTTAGAAAGGCACACAAAAAGAAGAAAAAAAAAATGAGTATGGTGGGGAATGGGTCATATACATACTAGGGGAAAAGATAGAAAAAATATGGTTTATAATCATTAGTGGCATGTCTATTTACAGGGTATTTTTTCCCACATAAATGCTTCCCTCCTTCCAATATGCCTATTTTCCTTTTATATGTAATCAGTTTTAAATCCAACTTAATTAAAATAAGTGGATTGCCTAATTAGAAAAAGAATAGTAAAAAAGGTAGAAGAAATTGTAAAGATCAGAGCAGAAATAAGTGAACAAGAAATGGAGAAACAGTATCAAAGGTCAATAAAACTAAAATCTGCTCCTTTGACAAAATGACAAAATTGACAAACCGATATACATACTCATCAAGAAAAAAGGGGAGAAGAAGACTCAAATCAACACAATTAGAAATGAAAAAGGAGTGGTTACAATAGACAATGCAGAAATAGAAAGGATCATAAGAGTATTATGAGCAACTATATGCCAATAAAATCGACAACCTGGAATAAGTGGGCAGATTCTTAGAAATGTTCAACTGCTACTGCATCAGAAAGAAATAGAAATTATGTGAAAGCCAATCACAAGCACTGAAATCAAGCTGTGATCAAATATTTCTCAAAAACCAAATCCCAGGGCCAGATGACTTCACAGGTGAATTCTATCAAACATTTAGAGACGAGCTAATGCCTATTCTTCTCAAACTCTTTCAGAAAATTGCAGAGGAAGGAAAACTTCCAAACTCATTCTATGAGGCCACCATTACCCTGATACCAAAACCAGATAAAGACATCACAAAAAAAGAGAAAATTACAGGCCAATACCACATGAACATAGATGAAAAAATCCTCAGCAAAATTCTAGCAAACAGATTCCAACACCACATTTAAAAGATCATACACCATGATCATTCTGAGTTTATCCAAAGGATGCAAGGATTCTTCAATATATACACATCAATCAATGCTATACATCATATCAACAAGTTAAAAGATGAAAATCATATGATAATCTCAATAGATGTAGACAAAGCTTCTGATAAAATTCAGCACCCATTTGTGATTAAAAAAAAAAAAAAAAACTCTTCAAAAAATGGGCATAGAAGAAACCTGTTAGTTGCTCAGTCATGTCTGACTCTTTGCAACTTCATGTACTATTACCCGCCAGGCTCCTCTGTCCCTGGAATTCTCCTGGCAAGAATACTGGAATGAATAGCCATTCTCTTCTCCAGGGGATCTTCTCAACCCCGGGATGGAACCCAAGTCTCCCACGTTGCAGGCAGATTCTTTACCTTCTGAGCCTTCAGAGAAGCCCGATAGAGGAAACATACCTCAACATAAAAAGGCCATATTTGATAAGTCCGCAACAAACATTATTCTCAGTGGTGAAAACTGAAAGCATTTCTTCTAAGATCAGGAACAAGACAATGGTGTCATTCTCCCCCTTATTATTCATCACAATTTTGGAACTCCTAGCCATGACAATCAGAGAAGAAAAAGGAATAAAAGGAATCCAGACTGGAAAAGAAGAAAAACTCTTGCTGTTTACAGATGACAGGATACTGTACATAGAAAACACTAAAGTTACTATCAGAAAATTACTAGAGCTAATCAGTGAATTTAGTAAATTCACAGGATACAGAAGCAATACACAGAAATCCCTTGCAATCCTGTATATTAAAAATGACAAATCAGAGAAATTAAGGAATCAATACCACTCACCATTGCAACAGAAATAATAAAATACCTCAGAATAAACCTACCTAAGGAGACAAAAGAGCTATATACAGCAAACTAAAAGGCACTCATGAAAGAAATCAAAGAGGACATAAATAACTGGAGAGATATACCATGTTCCTGGATTGGAAGTGTCAATATTGTGAAAATGATTAAACTACCCAAAGCAATCTACAGATTCAATGCAATCCACATAAAATTCCCAATGACATTTTTTTCATAGAACTATAATAAAAAATTCACAATTCATATGGAAACACAAAAGACTCCTAATAGCCTAAACAATCTTGAGAAAGAAGAATGAAACTGAAGGAATCAACCTTCCTGACTTCAGATTATATTACAAAGTCATCAAGAAAAAATAATACTAGCACAAAAGCAGAAATATAAATCAATAGTACAAAATAGAAAGGCCAGAGATAAACCCATGCACCTATGGGCACCTTATCTTTGACAAAGGAGGCAAGAATACAATGGAGAAAAGATAGATTCTTCAATAAGTTGTACTAGGAAAACTGGACAGCTATGTGTAAAAGAATGAAAGTAAAAAACTTCCTAACACCATACACAAAGATAAGCTAAAAAAGGATTAAAAACCTAAATGTAAATCAGGACCTATAAAACTCTTAGAGGAAAACATAGGCAGAACACTCTCTGCATAAATCACAGCAAGATCTTCTGTGACCCACCTCCTCAAGTAATGGAAATAGAAACAAAAATAAACAAATGGGATCTAGTTAAACTTAAAAGCCTTTACACAGCAAAGAAAGCCATAAACAAAATGAAAAGACATCCCTCAGAGTGGGAGAAAGTAATTGCTAATGAAGCAACTGACAAAAGATTAATTTCCAAAATATACAAGCAGCACAGGCAACTCAATATCAGAAAAACAAACATCTCAATGAAAAATGGGCAGAAGACCAAAATAGACATTTCTCCAAAGACTATATACATATGGCTAATAAACACATGAAAAAAAATGCTCAACATTGTTTATTATCAGAGAAATGCCAATCAAAAGTAAAATGAAGTATCACCTCATACTGGTCAGAATGTTCATCATCAAAAATCTACAAATAATAAATGCTGGAGAGGGTGTGAAGGAAAGTGAACTCTCTTGCACTGTTGGTGGGAATGTAAATTGATACAACCACAATGGAGAATAGTATGGAGATTTCTTTACAAAAAACTGGGAAAAAACTACCATATGACCCAGCAATCCTACTACTGGGCATATACCCTGAGTAAACCACAATTCTAAAAAACACTTATACCCCAGTGTTCATTGTAGCACCATTTACAGTAGCCCAGGACATGGACGTGACCTAGATGTCCATCAAGAGATGACTGGATAAAAAGTTGTGGTACATATTATACACAATGAAACATTACTAATCCATAGAAAGGAACAAATTTGAGTTAAGTTCTAGTGAGATGGATCATTCTAGAGTCTATTACTCAAAATGAAGTAAGTCAAAAGAGAAAAACAAATATCATACATTAATACATATATGTAGAATATAGAAGAATGCTACATGATGAACCTGTTGTAGGGCAGCAACAGGGCTTCCTCAGTGGTTCACCAGGTAAGGAACCTACCTGCAGTGCAGAAGCTGGAGGAGATGTGAACTTGATCCTTGGGTTAGGAAGATTCCCTGGAGAAGGAAATGGCTCCCCACTCTAGCATTCTTGCTTGAAAAATCTCATGGAGAGAGGAGCCTGGTGGGCTACGGTCCAACGGATCACAAAGAGTCAGACACGACTAAGTGACTGAGCACACCGCAGCAATAGAGATGCAGACATAGAGAACAGGCTTGTGGACAGAGCAGGAGAAGGAGGAGGTGGGATGAGCTGAGACAGTAGCATTGAAACATACACATCACCATGTGTATAATAGACAGCCAGTGGAAATTTGCTGTGAGATGCAGGGAGCTCAACCTGGTGCTGTGTGACAACCTAGAGGGATGGGATGGGGTGGGAGGTGTGAGGGGGGTTCAAGAGGGAGGGGCCATATGTATACTTATGGCTGATTCACGTTGATGTAGGACAGAAATCAACACAATATTGTAAAGCCATTATCCTCCAATTAAAAGTAAGTAAATAAATTGACTGGAAATAAGTTATGTAAAATAATTTAAATATTTAAAATAAGAACTTTATCAAATTGCTTTTTATGTAAAAATTTACAAGTTATCTTACCTTATCTTTAACTATATAAACTTTAAAGATTTTTTGACAATTGTATGATACACAGTCTTGCTGCAAAATCACCTAGGTCAAAATCTACCATATTATTAATACTCCAGAATTCTCCTTTAGCCCCAACTAATTCCAAATTCTATTTTCCCCCTGACATAAATATTTTAAATGGATGATACATTAAGTATGTATATATGTGTATATATTTACATATTAAGCCTATGTATATATATATATACACACACACATAGCACAGTAATATATATTCAGATAACCTGACTTTTACTCAATCTTCTTCGTGTTTTATTCTCCACCTATGTAGGAAACACTAACATTGTTTAGTTTTGCCTGTTTTGAATTCATATACATGAAATTAATCTATGTTTTCTTTTGTGTTATATATAATTCATTCAGTATTATATAAAGTTCTTCCTCATTGTGTGTAGTTCTAGTTTATTTCATTCTGTTTCACTGCAGTGTAGTATTCCTTAGTATAAATATATGGCCATGTTACTCATTGTACAGTTGTAAACTTCAGAGCATTTGTACCAGAGATCAACAAGGACATAGTCACATGTATATAGCAAATATATACTTATGGTTTGAATTGCTTGATTATGTGTTATGGATATTTCAAATGAGCAAGATAATGCCTCATGTGTTCTAAAATATTTGTATCCATTTACAGAGTAGTATATGAAAATGTGTGATGCTCCACATCCTTATATTGGTATTATCAGACTTTCCATATTTCTATTCTGATAAGTTTGAAATCTCATTGTGGTCTTAATTTACACTTTTCTGATAGTAGAATTTCATATTGCTGAAGCAATATTTTATATATTTATTGCTTATTGCAATGTCCTCTTTTATGAAATGCGCATTCAAATCTCTTGTTCATTTTCCAGCAATGTTGACTGTCAATCTGATAATAGGCTTTTGTGTTTTCACAGATTCCAAAGGGAAATATATAAACATATCTGCACTAAATAGTTTACTGTAGGATTTGTCTTACTGTTAATAATCAACTTTAGGAAGTTCCCTTATATTTCTAGACTAAAATTTTACACAAAAATATTGACATGAATACATTTTAAATTAAAATTTATTTGAATCTGAGATGCTCATTAAAATGCTCTTTTTAATATTATATTTTCTCTTTTAATATGTTAAAATGACATGTAAATGTCATACAATGTGCTACACTAACCTACATTAATATATATGGCTGAATTGTTAGCTCATATTTTCTCTAATATATTCACAATTGTAATTGTGTGTAAGATCACTCTATAATTTTCATTTTGTGTACTGTCCTTATAAGATCTGATAATAGTTTTTTTCTTTTTCCTGGCTTCATAAAATTAGTTTGGAAGTGTATTAGTTTGGAATTATATCTTCTTTATCTCTTTTATAAATCTTACCAGTTACTCTCTTTGGACATGAACTACTTGATTTGGGCTACTTTTTCAAAGGTAGTATAATAATATATCAATATATCTATATGAATATTGATTATATACATATATACATATACACATACATATGTATACATATACATATATATGATATATATCATATATATGTATGATATATGATATAAGATGTATATTATTATATCATATTATAAATATTTATTATATATAATATATAATATAATTATATTATATTAATTATATTAATGTATTAAACTATATTATATGTGTATATTTATAGAAATATAATAATTATATTAATTAAATAATAGTAAATAAATAATTAAATTAATCAAGTTTATTTATTAAATAAATTAATTTTAGAAATTAATTATTAATTATTATTAATTAAACTAAACTTTAAATTTTAATTAATTAATTAAAAATTTAATAATTAAATATAACTATATTGTAATCCTATGAATTATATTAATAAATTAATACATCACTCTATAATATAATTATATATAATATAATAATATTAATATATATTAACATTATATGTTAATTATATATCAATTATATATCAATATAATAATATGTCAATTTAATAATATATCAATAATATAATCAATATATAATCAATATATAATCAATATCAATATAGTCAATATAATATATGTTATATATTATATATCATTAATATTATATATATCAATATAATTAATAATATATCAATATATTAATAATATATCAATATAATAATATATCAATTAAATAAAAAACCAAGGTCTTCTGTACAAGAATCATTGCTAAGTCAATTATCTTTGATCCAGTTAAATTTGTCTTAAATAGAAGCTTCTAAATTTATCTACAGTCAACTGAGCTTTATTCATTTCAACATATTTTATAAACAATTGAAATTTTCCTATATCTGGCTTCTGTCACCTTACATATGTATTTTGTATTCCTGTATTAGTTTTCTTTTGCTGCTGTAACAAATTTTCATACATTTAATGGCTTAAAATAACAAAAAGTGGTTTTATGGTTCTGCAGGTGAGAAGTTAAACCTGGTCTCACTGAAGTAAAATCAAGGAGCTCACAGGGCTGTGTTCTTTTCTAGAGACTGAACAGGATAGATTCCCCTACATTTTTCCAGATTCTAGAGACCTCCCTCCTTCCTTTGTTCACGGCCCTCTGTTGAAGCAAACATGGCCATTAGACTGGAACGGCTCTGACACCTTAATGGTCGATGTAAGCAGCCCCAAAGCTAAGCTACAGACAGTGCACTTAAGTCTGAGAAAATGAAATATATGAACACTCAGTCACAAACAGCAAACTAAGCTCTACCAAGTAAGGCAACCGCATAAGGGACAGCCAGTCAAAATTGGTTTACCTTTGCTGTCTTGTCTTCTGTATTAAACTCTCTCCCGTAGCTCCTGCCTGCGAGTGTGCCTAACCACGTTTTGGGTGGCACTGTCTGATTCAAGTTGAGATATGTTAAATAAAACTGAAAATTTTAACATTATTCAATTTATCTTTTAACGCTCCCTTCCATTTTCAGGATATATTTTTCTCTAACTCTTTTTCTGTTTTCTCCTTTGATCACAGCTGAGAAAGTGTCTCTGTTGTTAAGAATTCCGATAATTGCAATGAATCCACTAGGAAGATTCAAGTAATCTCTCCAACTTGAAGTCCTTAAACATAATCCTTTCCTCAAGTAAGAAGATATTCACAGGTTCCAGTGATTAAGACATTCACCATTGTATCTTTGAGGAGCAATTATTTTGCCTAATGCAATTCTTTATTAATAATTGCTTATTTTATCCAGGCAACAATCCATTTCTGAACAGATACCATATACCTCTATAAGTACTAAATACATCTTAAGAATATAACATCCAATTGAAATCCTCTCCCAGTTTAGACTTACAGTAAATGCAACTAAATCTGTAAATCAATGGTGACAGTTGCACAGTAAAAGTGTACAATAAATATTTCTTGTTCATGTTTTGACAAACAAAACAGATGTAATCTTCCCCCCTAAGATCTATCCTCTGTTAAAGAGATAAACACTAAATTAATAAACATGCACACTGCTGCTGCTGAGTCGCTTAATGGTGTCCAACTTGTTTACAGCCCCTTGGAATGTAGCCTGCCAGGCTGTCTGTCCTTGGGATTCTCCAGGCAAGAATAATGGAGTGGGTTGCCATTTCCTTCTCCTGGGACCTTCCGGACCCAGGGATTGAACCCGAGTCTCTTGTGTCTCCCTTATTGGCAGGCCGGTTCTTTACCAGTGGTGCCACCTGGAAAGCCCAGACAAACAAAAAATAATTACAAATATTTAAATATTCTATGATGGATAATATAGCAGGTCATGAAAGCGAATAACAGGAAGGGTGTACTTAGTTTGGGTGGTTAGAAAGGAGTCTCTGAGAAAGTATCATTTATGCTAAAACCAAAATAGAATTAGGTAAGGGAAGGTGAGGGTTCCGAGAGTATTTCAGGTCAATAGAACAGGCTGAAGTAGGGCACTGAGCTAGGAATGGGATCAGAGCTTTATGAAACTTGAAAAAAAAAAATGGGCTGGGCTGGGCTGGATTATAATGAATGAAGAGGGCAGGTGGGATGCAGGGGCCTGGGAAATCATTGAGGTGAAGGGCCTTGGAAATGAAATTAGTCACAGGTGCAGTGATAACAAAAATGAGACAGTGACTTTTTAAAATTTTTTCCTTTAGATGATTAGTGAAGACAAAGTATATAGGGATGGTCTTTCAGAAGAATTGACTTTGGAACTGAATTTTGAGTAATGAGTATCTGTCAGGCATAAAGGGAAAAAAAATGACATTCTGAACAGGATAAGTAGTATGCACGGAAGGGAGGGAGACAAAGAAATACAGTTTTGTGCCATGTAAAAATTTTATGAACATGCTTCCTCTCTTACCATTCATCTCTTTACTAAAAAAAAAATCATCAAAGAATTGGAAGCAGAGACTGCTTCATCTTACTAGAAAAGTTTGTCTAAATTGACATTAATCCATTCATCTGCTCTTTGGGGGGTTAACTTGTTTAGCCATTACTGAATCTACTCAACTGCGCAGGAAGCTTCAGAAAATGCGTCTGAATTTGAATTCTTATTTTGCTAACATATTTAGTCAGCATGTTTAATCTCTTTGAACCCATTTTCACATGATGATATTTATAATTGTATATAGTCTTACTTCCTGTTGTAGTGATATTATATGTTGAATATTTCTAATATACAGTCCATACCCACCTGTTACATTTTTATCTCCTCTAAGGGCTTCCCCTGTAGCTCAGGTGGTAAAGAATCCGCCTGCAATGCAAGAGATCCTGGTTCAATTCCTGGGTCCGGAAGATCTACTGCAGAAGGGTTAGGCTACCCACTTCAGTATTCTTGGGCTTCCCTTGTGGCTCAGGTGGTAAAGAATCCACCTGCAATGTGGGAGACCTGGATTTGACCCCTAAGTTGAGAAGGTCCCCTGGAGAAGGGAAAGGCTACCCATTCAGTATTCTGGCCTGGAGAATCCCGTGGACTATATAGTCCATGGGGGTCACAAAGAGTTGAACACCACTGAGTGACTTTCACTTTCACTAAATATTTATAAAGTGTTATATGCAAGGCATTTTGCATTTGAAGGTACAAATACAATACACAGTGCTTAATTTCACAGCATTCATAAGAGAATGAGCCAAAGATATAAGAAACTATGAGACAGACCAGAAATATTACATAACTGGCATCAGTTCAGTTCAGTTCAGTCTTTGTGACCCCATGAATCACAGCACACCAGGCCTCCCTGTCGATCACAAACTCCCAGGGTTTACTCAAATTCATGTCCATCGAGTCGGTGATGCCATCCAACCATCTCATCCTCTGTCGCCCCCTTCTCCTCCTGCCCCCCATCCCTCCCAGCATCAGGGTCTCTTCCAATGAGTCAACTCTCGCATGAGGTGGCCAAAGTACTGGAGTTTCAGCTTCAGCGTCAGCCCTTCCAATGAACACCCAGGACTGATCTCCTTTAGGATGGACTGGTTGGATCTCCTTGCAGCCCAAGGGACTCTCAAGAGTGTTCTCCAACAACCGCAGTTCAAAAGTATCAATTTTTCAGCACTCAGCTTTCTTCACAGTCCAACTCTCACATCCGTACATGACCACTGGAAAAACCATAGCCTTGACTAGATGGACCTTTGTTGGCAAAGGAATGTGTCTGCTTTTTAATATGCTGTCTAAGGTTGGTCATAACTTTCCTTCCAAGGAGTAAGCGTCTTTTAATTTCATGGCTGCAATCACCATCTGCAGTGATTTTGGAGCCCAAAAAAATAAAGTCTGACACTGCTTCCACTGTTTCCCCATCTATTCCCCATGAAGTGATGGGACTGGATGCCATGATCTTAGTTTTCTGAATGTTGAGCTTTAAGCCAACTTTTTCACTCTCCTCTTTCACTTTCATCAAGAGGCTTTTTAGTTCCTCTTCACTTTCTGCCATAAGGGTGGTGTCATCTGCATATCTGAGGTTATTGATATTTCTCCCGGCAATCCTGATTCCAGCTTGTGCTTCTTCCCTCCCAGTGTTTCTCATGATGTACTCCGCATATAAGTTAAATAAGCAGGGTGACAATATGCAGCCTTGACGTACTCCTTTTCCCTGGCATAGTTAATCTCTTATTGGAATTCAGAATAAGCAAGAGTAAAATATGAAATTTTAACAGGCATTTTGGCCTTGGATAAAAGGAATAAGGTTTGGGGAAGTGTGGGGAAGGGCTACTATTTGAGAAAAGCCAAAGTAAAGGCCTAAATTGAAGGAAGGTGGTGAATCATCACCTTGGCAGGAACACAGGGGTCTCTCATACAGACAAATGTAAGGACAGCTGCCCTGTAAGTTTTCAGTCTCTGAGCAACCCTGCAGTCTAATCCTGAGTGTTCCTTTCTTGTCACTTACCCAGCCAGCTTTCTCTAATTTGTCTACTAAGTATTAAGGTCTGATTTATGGGGTTTCTGTCTGTGACTAGATATCTGTATCTGACTTTTTCTCTAGTTCATCTTTTACTGCTGTTTATTCTTGGAGACTCAGACTTTACCTGAAATTAGAACTGTTGTTAAGTAGAACAAGGTTTCATTTCCTCACATATGTATAGATAAGCAGAATTTTTAGAGAGTATTGTTATGATATTTTCCTCTATGGGAAAAGAAAGACTGAATTATTATTAATAATACTAAATTTAAATTTCAATGTGCTGGATGCCAACCTCTGCTTAAAAGGAGAAGACTTGGATTCTCAGGTTGGAGTGATCGATTTTTCTCTCTACATTAAAGATGTGCAGGATCTAGATGGCGGCAAAGAGCATGAAAGAATCACAGATGTCCTTGATCAAAAAAATTACGTGGAAGAACTTAACCGGCACTTAAGCTGCACAGTTGGGGATCTTCAAACCAAGATAGATGGCTTGGAAAAGACTAATTCAAAGCTCCAAGAAGAGCTTTCAGCTGCAACAGACCGAATTTGTTCACTCCAAGAAGAACAGCAACAATTAAGAGAACAAAATGAATTAATTCGTGAGAAAAGCGAAAAAAGCGTAGAGATAACAAAACAAGATACAAAAATTGAACTGGAGATTTACAAGCAGACTCGGCAAGGTCTGGATGAAATGTACAGTGATGTGTGGAAGCAGCTGAAGGAGGAGAGGAAAGCCCGTTTGGAATTAGAAAAAGAACTGGAGTTACAAATTGGAATGAAAACCGAAATGGAAATTGCAATGAAGCTACTAGAAAAGGACACCCATGAGAAGCAGGACACTCTGGTCGCCCTGCGCCAGCAGCTGGAGGAAGTCAAAGCCATTAATTTACAGATGTTTCACAAAGTCCAGAATGCAGAGAGCAGTTTACAACAGAAGAATGACGTCATTACATCTTTTGAAGAAAAAACCAATCAAGTCATGTCCAGCATGAAACAAATGGAAGAAAGGTTACAGCTCTCAGAGAGGGCGAGGCAGGGGGCCGAGGAGCGGAGCCGCAAGCTGCAGCAAGAGCTCGGCGGGAGGAGCAGCGCCCTGCAGCAGCAGCTTGCCCAGCTGCACGAGCAGTGCGCAAGTCTAGAGAAAGAGCTGAAATCAGAAAAAGAACAAAGACAAGCTCTTCAGCGAGAATTACAGCATGAGAAAGACACTTCCTCTTTACTCCGAGCAGAGCTACAACAAGTAGAAGGATTAAAAAAGGAGTTGCGGGAGCTCCAGGACGAGAAGGCAGAGTTACAGAAGATCTGTGATGAGCAGGAACAAGCCCTCCAGGAAATGGGTCTGCACCTCAGCCAATCAAAGCTGAAGATGGAAGACATCAAAGAAGTAAATAAGGCACTGAAGGGCCATACTTGGCTGAAAGACGATGAAGCAACACACTGTAAGCAGTGTGAAAAGGAGTTCTCCATTTCCCGGAGAAAGCACCACTGCCGGAACTGTGGCCACATCTTCTGCAACACGTGCTCCAGTAACGAGCTGGCCCTGCCCTCCTACCCCAGACCAGTCCGGGTGTGTGACAGCTGCCACACCCTGCTCCTTCAGCGGTGCTCCTCCTCCACCAGCTCCTAAGGCAGGGGCCTCAGCAGGGCCTGCTTTCTAGACCAGTTGCCAGACTATCTTCATGTCTGTGGGCAGCCTCAGAACAGTGCCAAACTCTCTGGGTCTTGAGTTAGTCAGAGACTTGGAAGGTTGGTTCCCAAGCCGGGCTGCGGGCCCTCTGGACGCAGCACACGGGACTGGAAGCTACTTGTGCCTCTCCTCTCCAAGTTGTACGGAATCAACTCCTCTGGATTGACATTCTCACTTGACACCACCGGCTTTGGTTCAGATGTAACTTCATGATTTTGCTATTATCATTTTTCAATTTCCAAAGAATTAACCTCTTTTGCAACAGCCCAACTAGTTGTAGTAATCAGTTCCTTTTCCTCCCCACCACCCCAGCATGCCTTCCCTGCTTGAGTCAAGAAAGTCACACCCTTGTGAATATCCATCATTAGCCCTGCAATAAAACTATTTTTCATTCTGGTATAAAAAAAAAAAAAAAAAAGAATATAGTTTTTAATAAAGGGGATGATCTTTGCATATGGGTGTATGTAGTTTTTCCTTTTAATATGATTAAACTTCTTTTCATTAAGAGAAGCAATGCAATTAGTTATCACATTTAAATAGAAACAGTTATGAAGAAATGTATCTTGTTCATAGATTTGTCCTATAGTCAGGTGTATTAAGTTCTATTCGTGTATGTATGTGCATGCACAAGTGTATGTGTGGGTGTGTGGGTGTGTGTGAGTGTGTGTTTTCAATGATATCTTGAAATCTGGCTTTACTCTTAGAATTTCTTTACAGCAAGAATGTCAAAATTTCAGGTAGGGGACAGGAAGAAACAAGTCAAATTTGAGGAGGGTGATAAATATGCCTTTGATTATTTATTGATCCTTTAATGTATTTCATAAAGTATTCTAGAAGGTTACTTTAAATAATTTCTTTAAAATGTATTATAATCCTAAGATATAGGTGCTGTTATTTCCTTTCTATAGAGGCTTTGATACCAGATCTGGTTTAAATCATAGAAAAGGTGATCCCTTATAGCTCACGTTTTGTTTCTTGGAAGGAGAATTAAATCACCTAGAATTTTTTGAAATTTGTGTCTTCTGAAAAAGAAATTCCCTTTTCTCATGGCTCTTGAAAATTCAAGGTCATTTAGAACACTGGAGTAATTCTCTTTCTATAGGCATACCCTTTCCAACATCATGATCACTATTAGAGTTAAATACTTCTGCTTTAAGTTTACTTTATTGCTTAGTCATCTGCAAAGTGTTTATAGTAAGTCATTGATTGAAGCTGCAAATCCATGTCAACTATCTGGGGAACCCCTTTGTGTGAAAATCTCTGCCTGTTGCTCCTTTGGAATAAACAAATAATTAACACCCTCAGCCACAGCTGACTGGACCAAAAGTTGACTCTGGAATGGAGAAAAGTAAAAGTGAAGTTACTCAGTTAGGTCTGACTCTTTGTGACCCCATGGACTGTAGCCTACGAGGTTCCTCCCTCCATGGGATTCTCCAGGCAAGAAAACTGGAGAGGGTTGCCATTTCCTTCTCCAGGGGATCTTCCTGACCCAGAGATCAAACCTGGGTCTCCCACATTGTGGACAGACACTTTAACCTCTAAGCCACTAGGGAAGCCCTAATCTGCCTGCAATGAAGGAGACCCTGATTCAATTCCTGGGTTGGGAAGATCCACTGGAGAAGGGATAGGCTACCCACTCCGGTATTGTTGGGTTTCCCAGGTGGCGCAGCTGGTAAAGAATCTGCCTGCAATGCAGGAGACCTGGGTTCAATCCCTGGGTTGGGAAGATCCCGTGGAGAAGGGAAAGACTACCCACTCTAGTATTCTGGCCCGGAGAATCCCATGGACTGTATAGGGGGCTCACAAAGAGTCGGACATGACTGAGCAACTTTCACTGGAATGGAGAAGATACACACAATTCATAAACTGTTTTCTGATTTATAGCATACAGGCTTGCTCACACAGATAATGCAGATCAATCACTTCAAATCTAAAAAACTAAGCATCTATGTTTTTTGAGCTAGAAACCACCCCTAAAGGTCATAATACGAAAGGGAGATTTAGGACATGTTGTCTGGGGGCACAATAAGGTTCAAGAGGATGTCAGTCAAGAGGAAAATCGTGCAGAAAGAAGTGGCATTAGAGGAGGCCCTGTGGCTCTGAGATGCCGAGAAAATGACTTAGGCTCCTGGTCTTCCAGAACTTTATACCTGTGAAATGAAGGATTGTTCATCCACTGTTTAAAAATCTATATAATCCTGGGGATCTTTATATTTATTCACCCCATCTAGTTTTACTTGAGTTAATTTTAATATTTTATGGTTGTAAACTAACAAAAGATTTGAGTAGAAAAGCAAAAGTTCATTTATAGGTTCCCCTTTTTTTAAGAGCTTTTCTTCAATTTTATTTTGTTGAAAACATTGGGCTTCCCTGGTGGCTCAGAGTTTAAAGCGTCTGCCTCCAATGCAGGAGACCCGGACTCGATCCCTGGGTTGGGAAGATCCCCTGGAGAAGGAAATGGTAAACCACTGCAGTACTCTTGCCTGGAGAATCCCACGGACAGAGGAGCCTGATAGGCTACAGTCCACGGGGTCGCAAAGAGTCGGACACGACTGAGCGACTTCACTTTTCACTAAACATGTTTTCACTGTGGAAAACAATATAGAGACGCCTCAAAAAATTGAAAAATAGGGCTACCATATGACCCATCAATTCTACACCTGGATATTTTTCTGAAGAAGGCAAAAGCGCTACGTTAAAAAGAAATATGCATCTGTATGTTCACTGTAGTATTATTTACAGTAAGCTAGATACAGATAAATAAGATGTGATACATCTACATATATAAATATAAATATTACATATGTAATATAATATTCTATGCATAATAGATGATTACTTAGACATAAAAAGTAATGAAATCTTGCCATTTCCAATGAAGTGGGTAGACCTGCAGGATATTTTGCTAAGTGAAATAAATCACACATAAAAATACAAATATGCTATGATTTCACTTACATGTGGAATCTAGAAACAAACAAATGAACAAACATATAACAAAACAGAAACAGGGTTATAGATAAAGAAAACAAGCAGGTGGCTGCTCAAAGGGAGGGATAATGGGAGGAGGAAAGAAATAGGTGAGGGAGACGAAGAGGTATGTACTTACATTTGCAAAATAAATGAGTCAGGGATATTAAATATACAATGTAGGGAACATAGTCAATAGTAATATAATATCATCATATGGTGATATATCATGACTAAACTTATTGTACTGAACATTTTGAAATGTATAGAAATATTGAGCCACGATGTTGTGTCATAGAAAATAACATAGTGTTTTAGGTCAATTATACTTCAAACACACACACACACACACACACATACACACAGAAAAACTCAGAAAAAGAGATCAGATTTGCTCTTACCAAAGATGCAGGATAGCAATAGGGAAAATTGGATGAAGGTGGTCAAAGGTGCAAACTTTCAGTTAATAAGATAAAAGACATTTAAGAGATAAAATGCACCACATGATAAGTATCATTAACACTGCTGTATGTTACATATGAAAGCTACTGCGGGAGTAAATCCTAAGAGTTTTCATAAGGAAAACATATTTCATTTTTCTTTTCTGTTCTTTTCTAACTGTATGAGGTGATGGATATGAACTAAGCTTATTGTGGTAATCATTTCATCATGCGTGCAAATCAGATCATCATATTGTTCACCTCAAACTTATATAGGACTATATATGAATTATATCTCAGAAAAAATCTAAGGGAAAATAAAAGACCTACCATTAAAAATTGCAAGAATATCAAGTGATTTTAGAATTAAGGTCTAGCTAACCTTAACCAGGGAATTCTTCCAACGCCATTTAACATAGTTTGTGTGTGCATGCACGCTAAGTTGCTTCAGTCATGTTCAGCTCGGGGCAGCACTACAGACTGTCGCCCACTAGGCTTCCCTGTCCATGGGATTCTGCAGGCGAGGCTACTGGAGCAGGTTGCTGTGCCCTCATCCAGGGGATCTTCCCTACCCAGGGACCAAACCTGTGTCTCTTAGGTCTCTCAGCGTTGGCAGGAGGATTCTTTACCCCTTGAACCACCTGGGAAGCCCTGGCTAGTCCATAGTAATACAATTATAACAACTTACAGTACATTCTGTGATGCTAACGTAACCTAAATAGCATCACCTGATATAGCAGGAAACAATATGAACAATATATAATAAATATAAGAATAGTGTGAGTGCACTTTGGAATATCATATTTTATAAATAGCCTTCAGAGCTTCTCTATCATGAACAAAAATACATTGAATGGAGCATGCTAATATGAAAAAGTATATTTTCAGTCAGCTGCGATGTCTTCACAGAGTGCCACAGATTTAGCACTCTAACATAAATTCAAAAGTAGCTCTATTTTCCAGAGCTACAAAATAAATATACAACATCAATTTCTTCCGTACAGAGGAATCATTTTTGCACTTCTGCACAAAATGTAAGACCTCTTCTCTTAGTATTTTCCTTCAGTTGATTAAAACTCTTAATATCTGATGCAATTGAAAACTCAGGGATTTAGGATTAAATGACAATTTAATGTGAAAAATGTGCATAAATTTTCTTACACAAGAAAAGTGACTGCTAAACTTAATAAAGAATAAGACTCAGACAAAAATCAGCAAATGATACAAATCTAAAGTGACATAATTTTAAGCAGCAGAAGGTCAAGGACAGAAGTAGGTCCCTTCATCAGTTTTTCCTGCTGCCTGTAACAGAGTCAGCTTTGACACTAGAGCCGCCCTGCTTGTTATTCATTTGTGGTAATTGTTTTACAGATGATTATGCATTAAATAACTATTTAGTCAATTGTATATGACTTGTTCCTTATCAGTAATTTTTAAATTGGGAATGTAAAGAGCTTTATAACCTTTCTCAGAGATTTTCCTGTAATGTCTCATAAACCTTAATGTTGATTAAGTATTTTCAAAGCATAGGTTTAATGAAGCTGCTGCTTTCTATGTCAGTTCATTTAAAGTGTTGTATCAGATATGGTTTTGATTTCTCTTAAGATTTTGTTTTTTATATTAACATTTTATTTTGACACTCATATCTGCATTTTATTTTATTTAATGTGTTTAATTGATATTATTGCTGAAAACTCCAGGATTTTGTTGTTGTTGTTTTGATGCATTTTAATGTTTACAACAGTTAGGAGAAATCACTTTTATCACTCATCATTCAGTGTTCTTGTTTGTGGTTTATTGGGTTTTTTATTGAAATATATTTAAATAATGAAATTAATATTCATTGTAGTCCAAATCCTATATCATTTGAATGACATATATTGCTTCTAAATTGTGAAATTACGGTGAGAATGATACCTTTAAAACTGTTTAAATGACTAAAGTAAGATCAGCGTTTACCTTGTGATAAATTGTATAGTTCCACAAGTAAATATAGTTTAAATAACTTTCTTGATTCTTCCAGAGATATTAAATATTAAGACTCTAGAGCTAGTGAACGGAGAAGGCAATGGCACCCCACTCCAGTACTCTTGCCTGGAGAATCCCATGGACGGAGGAGCCTGGTAGGCTGCAGTCCATGGGGTCGCTAAGAGTCGGACAAGACTAGGCGACTTCATTTTCACTTTTCACTTTCATGCATTGGAGAAGGAAATGCAAACCCACTCCAGTGTTCTTGCCTGGAGAATCCCAGGGACGGGGGAGCCTGGTGGGCTGCCGTCTGTGGGGTCGCACTGAGTCGGACACGACTAAAGCGACTTAGCAGCAGCAGCAGCAGAGCTAGTGAAAGCACTAGGCTCACATTGATTATGTCTAATGAGTCTTAAATTAATGAATCACCTGCTTGTGCAGGAGCTGCTGTAGATATCTAAGTGGGCAAAATTGAGTGGTTTTAAGTTTATTTATATCTCCTGGAATTAATGGTAAAAACAATAATGGTAACAGAATTTTCTACCAAATGATTTAACAATTATGATCAAGCATTCAAATTATGAATATTTTTATATGACCAAGTTGCTACATCATGCAGTATTTGGTACCCAAGTTAAGAGCTCTTTCACTAGGAACAACCATGAAGATGTTACTGTTTCCTATATATCTCGCTTTTTGTAAAATATAAAATGTCAGTATGCTGACATTTAAACATAAGATAATGCAGTTGACTCAAAAGTGAGCACAATGGATCCATTCATAGGTTCTTACCTAGTAATAATAACAAATTCAACATCAACAATAAAAATAGTACTTAGTACAATTGTCAGTACTTCTGAATACAACTGTGAGTACTTCTCTCAGTCATTGAATCGCTACTCAGTGCAAGTCACTGTTCAAAGCAATAGGGGTAATCCAGACAAAAATGTTAGGGAGAATTATCATTTAAAAATTCAGGGACCAGATGTTTTCAGATAAGTCATTGGTGCTCTACAAATTCCATGTAGATGGCTATAAACAGTTTTCACATTATCTTCACTTATAAAAAACTTATTCACATTAATACTATAGTGAGCAATAATATAAATTTATACCTGGGAGTATAGGATTCAAAGACGATAGAGAACTGATAATAGTCATGGAGGTAGGCGGAACGACAGAGAAGGGGAGGGAAAGAGAGCAGGGAGGGAAAGAAGGAGGAGGAGGAGAGATAGAAGCACAATGTTTAACTTAAATCTGGAATGGAAAAGTCAACCAAACTGTATACAAAATTAAACTTGCTATCTTAAAGTCGTTATGCTCATGCTCCAAATAAGTGGAGTATAAGCATTTATAATAGAAAAATGTTTTAATATCATCTATATTGTTTCAGTAACTTACTTTTCTGTGTTTTGTACTTCATACCCTAAATACAAAGATCTTTCTCTTTTTTTTTAACTTTTAGCTAGATACTTTTTTAAACTCCACTAAAAATATATTGATATCTTTATTTTTTACATGCTTTCTTGGAGATTTATCTCAAGAGTCTGACTTTGTTCCAAAAAGCATTATAATTTGCTATTTTCTGATTCTCAGCATATGAGTTTTAGGATCCATGAGCAATCTACCCTAATTAATAACCCAAATTTATGCAAATATGTTTTTGAGTTAGAATACATCTAAACACCTGTCAAGTAAACATTGATTTTTATGATGAAAAGGTCAATTATTTTTCTATCAAATGCCAGTAAATATTCATTTATTTTATACATCTAAATTATTGAGAACATTTACAATCCTTCATTAAAACATATGTCTATGTGATGTCTCCCAACATGTCAGGAGTACTGTGAAGAAGAGTAAGCTTGTCAGGATTGTAAATGTTAAATGGAAAAGTCTCATCCTACAGAATTCAGTTTCCTGAAATTTCTAAATATTACTTTAAAAAATAAAACACTGTGGCTTAATACAGCACTATTTATCTACCTATCTATGTATTTTTTCTACACACACACAAGCTGTACAAATCTATATCCATACTAGTATATATGCTATAAACTACAAAATAAATATATACATATTTATCATATATATATTTATAAATAGTTTCCCTTTGATCAAAAGTTCTTATAAATTCTCTGTTATCATATTTGAGCCCTGACTTGTTATATAGGTGTTAAATGTGTGTATGTAGGTTCCGAGATGCTGTAATGACTCAAGGTATGATAGGTCCATCTCAAAGTCTAAAGATCAGAGCCTAAAACATTCTTGCATACTGAAAAGACTTAGGAGCCAGATTGTTCAGGCTTGAAAACATATACCTCTGTCATTTATGACATTATATATTCTTGATATTATATTTAATTATTTTGGCCTTATTTGCCTATCTGAAAAATTAAAATATGATCCAAAAAGGGAACCATGACAATTGACTAGGAAAAGAAAAGTTTTTCAACAAATTTTGAAAGGACAGCTAGATATAAACATGCAAAAGACTTAAATTGGACCCCCACCCCACATTGTATATAAAAAATAATTAAAAGTGTTCATATATTTAAATGTTATAACTAAAACCATAAAACTCTTAAAAGAAAGATAGGGATAAAATCTTTGCCATGGATTAGACAATGATTTCTTATATATGACAGCAAAAGCACAAGCAGCAGAAGAAGAAATAAACTGAACTTCATTAAAATAAAAACTTGTGCTCCAGTGGATACCATCAATAAAGGAAAACTCTCACCCACAAATAGGAAGGAAATTTTTGCATATCATATATACCATAAGGGAACTTGCATCCAGAATATATAAGAAACAATTTTAATTCAAAAGTAAAAACCAATCCAATTTAAATAATGGCCAAAAAAGTTGAATAGAATTCCCTCCAAAGAAAGTATATAAATGGCCAATACACATGTGAAAAGACATTCATTTGTAAAATGTAACTCAAATGACAATGAGATACAAATTCACACTGATTAGGGTGGCTACAATCAAAAAGACAATGTAATAAGTATTTCCACTATTAAAAAATCTAAAGACAATAAATGCTGGACAGGGTGGAGAAAAAGGAATCTTCTAACACTGTTGGTGGGAGTGTAAATTGGTACAGCCACTATGAAAAACGATATAGAGATTCCTTAAAAAAAACTAAAAATAATGTTACCATATGATCCGGCAATCCCACTCCTGGCTATGTAGTACCCAGAAGAAGCCATGATTGCAAAAGATACATGCACCCCTATATTCATTGCAGCAGTATTTCCAATAGCCAGGACATAGAAGCAACCTAAGTGTCCATCAGCTGAGAAATGGATAAAGAAGATGTGGTACATATATACAATGGAATATTACTCAGCCATAAAAATAATGAAATAATGCCATTTGAAACAAATTGGATGGACCTAGAGATTCTCATATAAGGTGAAATAAGTCAGACAAATATGAAAATGAAAGTTGCTTAGTCGTGTCTGACTCTTTGTGACTCCATGGACTGTATAGTCCATGGACTGGAATTCTGTATAGTCCATGGACTGGAATTCTCCAGGCCAGAATACTGGAGTGGATAGCCTTCCCCTTCTCCAGGGAATCTTCCCAACCCAGGGGTTGTACTCATGTCTCCCGCATTGCAGGCAAATTCTTTACCAGCAGAACCACAAGGGAAGCCCTCAGACAAATATATGATATAACTTATATGTAGAATCTAACATTTTATAAAAATTAACTTATTTACAAAAATGACTCCGAACAGAACTTAATTACAGAAACAGACCTAGAAAATGATCTTAAGGTCAACAAAAGGGAAGGAGGGGAGGAATAAATTTGGAGATTTGGATTAACATATAAGCTCCACTATATACAAAATATAAACTATTTAAAAAGTGGAAGCAGTGACAGATATTATTTTCTTGGGCTCCAAAGTCACCGTGGAGGATGACTGTAACCATGAAATTAAAATATGCTTGCCTTTTCGGAAAACTTTGACAAACCTATACAGCATATTAAAAGGCAAAGACATCACTTTACCAATAAAGGTCAGTATAGTCAAAGCTCTTGTTTTTCCAGTAGTCATGTATGGATGCGAGAATTGGACCATAAAGAAGGCTGAACGCCAAAGAATTCTTGAGAGTCTCTTAGACTCAAACCAGTCAATCCTAAAGGAAATCAATCCTGAATATTTATTGGAAGAACTAATGATGAAACTGAAGCTCCAGTACTTGGCCATCTGATGTAAAGAGCCTGCTCGTTAGAAAAGCCCCTGATGCTGGGAAAGACTGAAGGCCCAAGGAAAAGGGAGTGGCAGAGGATGAGATGGTTAGATGACATCACTGGATCAGTGGACATAAGTTTGAGCAAACTCCAAGAGACAGTGGAGGACAGAGGAGCCTGGCATGCTGCAACCCATGGGGTCTCAAAGAGTCAGGCACAACTTGGCAACTGAACCGCAGCAATATATAAAAAAAGATAACTAATAAGAACCTACCACAGAGAACTCTACTTAATACCCTTTAATGACTTTTATGGGAAAAGATAATCTTAAAAAAATGTGGATATATGATACCAAATTCACTTTTCTGTACGACAGAAACTAACACAGCTTTGTAAATCAACTATACTCCAATAAAAAAAATTTCAAAGAATAGTTGTTGCCAAGATTATGAAGAAACTTGAACCATCATACCCTATTGATGGGAATATAAATGTTGCTGACAAAATGGAAAATTGTTTGTCCTCTCCTTCAAAAATTGAACATATAGTTACCAGCAATTCTATTCTCAGGTATATACCAAGAAAATTTTTAAATGTTCATGTAAGAACTTAAACACATATGTTCACATCAACATCAATGATAAGTAAAAAGTGGAAACAGTCCAAATGTCTATCACCGATGAATGTATTAAAAAACTGTGATCTGGCCATACAACTGAGTGTTATTCAACCATAAAAAAGAATAGAGTACTGTTACACACTTTAGCACAGATGAATCTTAAAATCATGCTAAGTGAAAGGACCCAGGAAAAAATAACCCATTTATATGAAGTGTTCAGAATAGGCAAACCTTTAGAGACAAAAAGTAGATTGATGATTGCCAGGGGCTAGGCTGTGGCAGGAATGGAAAGTGACTGCTAATGGGTTTGGAGTGTCTTTTAGGGATGATGATAATATTTTAAAATTAGGTAGTGGTGATTGTTGCACAGTTATATCAATCTACTAAAACTGCTGAATTGCACACTCTGAAAAATGAATTTTATGTTATATAAATTATATCTCAAAAAAAACTTTTATTGAAAAAACTGGAATGTGAAACTTAATCCAGGGGATGTTCTCTAAACATTAAACAACTTAAGTATGTAAAATGCCTTCCATGCTTGGCAGCCAGAACATATTCAGTATATAGTTGCTATCATTATATCATTACATTAATCATATTTGAGGGCTCCAAAAATCTTGACACTAACAAATGCATCTGCCTTTTGGGATGTGAAGTCCATTGAGTTCTCCAAGCAATAATACTGGGAGTGGGTTGCCATTCCCTTCTCTAGGGTATCTTCCTAACCCAGGGATTGAACCTGGGTCTCCTGCATTACAGGGAAATTCTTTATGATCTGAGTTACCAGAGAAGCCTGCCTTTTGGAAAAAAAGGATTTATTAACTGAACAGAAAGGATAGTATCTGTTTTTATTTTCTTTGCAATTTCTTTACTTATGGTCTGCATAAAAGAAAATTAAGCAGATGCCTATTTGTATTCTGCACCATATTATGTAAAGTTTTGTTCTCACCAATCATTCTAATCTTAGAGACTCATAAAAGCATAGTAACTAAAACTTCAAAAATAACTTCTTCAGATAATATTATATAAATTATTGTTCAGATTCCATTTAAAATTTAAACATTTGAGGTAATTTTTTCTTTGCAATCAAGTAAAAATAATAAAATATGACATATGGTTGTTCATTATACAAAACATGTATATAATTGATTTGGGTAAGAAATCATTAGCAACTAGGATTAAAGTTTGTATTTTAAGGCTTTTGAAGTAAAAGTTGTGTTCTCTTCTATATTTCTAACTTACTTAAAATTTCTATAGAGTCAAGGTGACTTTAAATTGAATGTTCATTCAAATCTCTGTTACTGAGTATACTTTCCCCAAATGTGCTCATGCTAAGAACGTGAAAAGGAATTGCTCCTCCTGGATTTTCTATTCTTCTTTTGTGTATCAAAATCTCATTGAAAGGAAAATTAATGTATTATAGTGGTAGATATTAGTTTGCTTGACCTTTAACTCAAGTTTTCATGAGCACACAAGTAGGGTTTTATGTCTCTATGTGGAATTTTAAAATGTCCTCACTGTTGGCTTTTACAAATGAAATATGACTACAAAGAGCATTGGTAACTTCCAGGTAAAAGTCATTACGAGAAAATGTATGGTATGTCTCCTTCCTTCTGCCATGGTGACTGGACATACTCCATAGAGAGAACGCTCCATTTACCTGGGCCACCTTGTAAGAAAAATTTGAGACAGACTTATAACCAGAATGAGAAGTGCATGTATATATCGGTTTGTTTTAAGCCATTGATGTTATTATTTATTACAAGATTGCCTGGTTAACACTATGACTTGGGTTGCTTTGAAAAGTCTAAGATATCAGTATTAAGTGTGCGTGTTTACTGTGTTCAGTTGCTAAACCATGTCCAACTCTGTGACCTACCTAACATTTAAACATTAGGTCGAATGAAACATTCAATAACAACATATGCACTCTCATATTATGCATTATTCAGAAAGATATTTTTAAGTTAGAACTTTACCTTGAAGAAGCATACTGATCAGCTTTATGGTGTGAAATCATAGTCTACGTACAATGTTTCTATCATGGAAAGTGTTAGCCAGTGTTGAAACCTGTCCATTACTTGTAATACAGAGATTTCTTCACACATTTGTTTCATGACATCTAAATGTAATTTACAAGACTGGGGGGAAAATGATAATCTATTTCAAAATAAGTAAATTCATTATCAACAGAAGCTGTTTTTATCCATTAGATGAAGC
This sequence comes from Muntiacus reevesi, assembly GCF_963930625.1. Taxonomy (NCBI): domain Eukaryota; kingdom Metazoa; phylum Chordata; class Mammalia; order Artiodactyla; family Cervidae; genus Muntiacus; species Muntiacus reevesi. The sequence continues at coordinate 27,032,107 of NC_089264.1, forward strand.
AAATGACTTTTCTTTTTTTTTTTTTTTTTTAGTTTTTTTTTTTTTTTAGTTTTTTTTTTTTTTTAATATTATTTTATTAGTTGGAGGCCAATCACTTCACAACATTTCAGTGGGTTTTGTCATACATTGACATGAATCAGCCATAGAATAAGGGGAATCTCTCGATTGTGATTCCTTTGCAGGGGTCATCTCTTTTCTCTAGTTCTGCTACCTGTGTAGTTCAAGTGCTGATTAGCTTCTTCTGGAACTCTTAAAAGAGTTGCCGTATCTTGATCTTCCCTTTACGTGTTTTCAAAGCAACTTTTATCAAATGGAAACCTCCCTCTTAAAGAATTTCACTGGCTTCCTTTTGCCCTCAGCATGGCATCCAGTCTCTTTTTCACAATTTAGAAGCTCTTGCTATTGAGACCCCAGTGGGGAATCTTCTACCTGACCATAGCCTTCTTCCTTCCTTCACTCCATATTCAACCACACTGAGATAGTTAGAGTTCACATAAGAGGCCAAGATCATTTATTCTTCCAAACATTTGTTCACAATACTTACTGTGTTAACAATATCACTTTTTAGGGAAAACGTGTCAATAAATATAACAGCATCACCCTGAGCACATAGTCATTAAATTCCACTCAGTATGACTAAATGAACAATTTCTTCACCTTGCGCCTTGTCTTTAGCTGTTTTCCCTAAAATTGGACTTTCATTATTCCAGCCCTATCTCAAATTCAACATAAATCTCTCTGACTACAAGATCAAGATTGGTCCACATTCCTCCCTAATGAGTCAAAGCTGCTTTTCAGGGCCCATCAACCCCTTCCCCACTGTATGCTCCCTCACAGACTATCATTCTTGATGTACTCCTCAACTGCAAACGCATCTGAGCCTTTGGTAGCTCTTATTCATCCACTGTTCCTTCTCTCATATCCATTTTTGAATATTATCAATTTAAATCTTCATTATTTGTATAGTAGATTATATGTGTGGTTTTAAAAATTGTTTGGAAGCATATAAGATTAAATATTTATTTTTTTCCTTCTGCTCATTATCCATTCAACAAGAGAATGCTACTCTTTAGCATTAGCCTTCTGATGATCATAACCAGTATAGCATTTTAAATAGAATATTAAATTGAATAGATCCATTCCACTCAAGGGTTTAATGAAACTTAAACATTGTTTTCAGTTTTCCTTTCATGATATGTTTTCATCCATTATTTTTCAATTATCTATACTCATTTTGTTGAAAGAAAAGGGACATGTGATCTTATTGCCATAAGTGAAATAGTGTACACATGGTGTTAGAAATTAATCTCTTCTAGCCTCCATTCCCACTCCTGTAGTGTAATCAATCTTGGCAGATTGCCATAATTCTTTGCCCATTTATCTCCAGCTTACAATCCTGTGAAGCATATGTGCACATCCATAGGAGTAGCAGACACTGTTAGTCACTCAACCAATATTCATTTTTCTCTGTTACCTTACAAACAGACCCATTTTTTAGGGAGGGGTTTGCCAGTGCGCCCTATAAAATGTTTGCTTCCTTTTAGCCTTCCAGTCAGACAGGGGCACGATGAGACACAGCTGGGCAGTGAAAAGGATTTAGATGTCAACTAGGTGAGCTTTTGGAAAAAAAAATTAAAGGAAGAGAAGCTCAGCTTTTCCCTTGTAAGCTTTTTCCAGACTTTTTCATTATCAGATAGTTCTAATAACTTCTAGTCATTGGAGATGTCTTGGTAAAACTTCACTCAAGTGGATGGACCTTTCAAATACTGAGAAAATATTTGGAAAATTGTTGATAGCTGCAAGACCGGCACAACAGTCATTCTGTCTTTTGTTACAAAGATTGGTATCTGCCTATCACAGTAAAATAGAATAATGCCATGATTCCTTTGTTCAGTCTATCAGCTGTTTAGATAAACTGTATATTGTAGAAAACTGGTTCCCAAATTATGAAATAGAATCTTGGATGATATTTATTAGATTTCTTAGATTTAAAGTTGTGGTGTCTTTAGAAATGTCTTATTTCATTTCATGAAGGAAATTATACCTTTGTGAAATTCAAAAGTAGATGTTATCTTAGGGTGGAACACTTAATTTTGAGATCCTGTTTGATGATGAGTGCAATAGCTAAGTATGTGGTTTTTCTTTATTCCAATGACAACTTTAATATGTAAGTACAAAAATTAATGCCCAGTTGTATTTAATGATTATAATTCATAAGGCTAGCTATATTAATTTCTACCTGGCTTTAATTTATTATGTCTTTACCTAGGAGTAGGTTTATGTTTTCCATGTGGAGAATAATGTAAATTTTTATCACTAGATTATTACATGCATTTCAGCATGAACATTTACAATTCTGCATTGATGTAACTTTAGATGTTTTTCTTGATACTAAAGAGAATATAATCCAGTCTAAATTACATATTTCAGCATAAAATAGTGTAATTTTTCAGGGAGGTTCTTATATACGTAGTGGTGAAAGGTAGATGTGAGCTCACAATAACCACAGAACTTGAGACAAGGAAGGGAACATTTCTTCATATAATTTTAAAATTGAGGTTTCTTGTATTTTTAAATCAGAGCCAGCAAGTTTCAAATTAATATAGTCTTGAAATGAGTTCAGCAACGTTTATTCTAAATTTAAATTAAAAACTTTTTTCCCCTTTTCTTTCTTTTCTTGCTGACATTTGTATCCAACATAGCTTTCTTTCCTATTTAATTAGTACTTCTTGACTTTTGACTTACACTTAGTGACTAGTTTATCTTGTAAACCATGCCATTATCTTTCAAAGCTTCATCAGTTTTTTCAAATCTTCCTTTTTTAATTTTTTTATTAGTTGCATACATATAAACTTTCAGAGTTTTTGGTCCAAGGACCACGTTTATCTTGCCTATTGCATTTCACAAACGGAATCAGAATGAGAGATAATTTATGACCCAAGCCAGTCGAAAAACCCTTGGTGGCCACTATCTAATCATTCCAAAACAAGCATAGTCAAAAACTATCAGACCAAGAAAATCACAAGGTGTCAATCAGTACTTTACTATATCAAGCAAATTACATACTGCTTGGCTTCTGAGCAAAAGTACCTTTATGAACTGACACCACTCAAATTTATTGGAAATCTTGGTAAAGAAAAACATTACAAAAAAATGCTTTCTAAATTAGAAAGTATTGCATATAGTTTAGGTGAGTTATTATTAAGACTATATTATGAGGAAAAAATCAACGAATGACAGAAATTTAGAAAACTAGCCTGCATGTACTGATCATATCTCTCTTTCTGGTAGGACAGTATAGGAGAGCAATAAAATCAGTTCAAGACTCAGAAATGGGGGGATATTTAGCAGTTAACTTGATGTAACCCAGGGCAGTTAAATGCAGTCATATTGGAAACAGAATGCTAAGATGACCCTCACTGAATCATGCCTTTTAAAAATCTTTTTTCTTTCGAGTATGTGATACAACCTAGGACTTGCTTCTTGCCAACAGAATATGACCAAAGTTGTGAGATAGTCTCTCCCATGAATAGGTTATATAAAAGTCCACCTGAGCAGACTGGTATAAGAGCTTCTCCCATTGGCTTTGAGGAAGTGAGTGGCTGTGTTGTGGACAGCCTGTGAGCAGGACACATTGCAAAGTTCTAAGAACCTCTGGGAGCTGAGAGCCAGCGAGAAAGTGGGGCTCTCAGTAGATACAACAGCAAGGAAATGAATTCTATCAACAACAGTATGAGTTTGGAAAAGGATCTCAAGTTCCAGAAAAAAATGAAAAATGACAGCCAAGCCAACAGATGGTCAAAATATGAGACCAGAACAGAGGATCTGAACTCCTGACCTGAAAACTGATAATGAAGAAATGTTGTGTTAAGTATCAAATTTATGACAATGTGTTATACAGCATAGAAATTGATACATGTAATGAAAAGGGTTTAATCTAGCCTCTAGGAGTAAAAGGTACACCTCATATTTTAGAGACAGGGATAGCATTTTTGTCCAGGAAAAATCATATAATGAGCGGGCTTGGCACTGGTTTATAAAAATAAATAATATATAAAAATGAAACATGCACACAGATAAATATTGGGATAAATTATCAAAAGAATAGCAATTTTTTAATGGTGTCTAGATGGTTTAATATTAAGGAATCAAAATGTAATTTAATTGACGCTGAAAAATAAATGGCATGCTTTTCTGTTAAAGGACACACTATTTAATGTAAAAAAAAAAAAAAACACTGGAAATAGAAAGCTAACAAAATCAAGTATGAATAGTCTATCAGAATTCTCATATTAAGCTTAGACTATGTATTAGAAAGGCAAACTTTTTTTTTTTTACTTTTTTTTTAAACTATGAAGTAAAAATCTACACATTTCTTTGGAATCATTCTAGAATTTTGTGTGCGTGTCAGGGATGGAGAGTATTTGCTAATTTTCTTAACACCAGGGTAAGGACCTGGAGAAGGAAATGCCAACCCACTCCAGGTTCTTGCCTGGAGAATCCCATGGACAGAGGAGCCTGGTGGGCTACAGTCCATAGGATCACAAAGAGTTGGACATGACTGAGTGCCTGAACACACACAAGTTTACAGAAATGATTTCACTGGAAAATAATTACTATAATGAGCATGCTTGCTTGTAAACGTGCACTGTATTAATTTTTAAAACATTTGGTAACACATAAACATCAAGTGACGGAAACAAATCAAACCCTTTGAACCAGTTATTTCACAACAGTTATTTCCTTATATCTTAAGGAAATAGCTAAAATTTGTAGAACTTTACAGTAAAAGACTTTTACTGCTCTACTGTAACAAAAATGTTTCAATCAATCTAAATCTCTCGATGTAAGGAAATTATTAACACAACCAGGCCTTAGGTGATTTTGCAAATAGTTTATTTGCAGTTAGTAAATTTCTGTCATCTCTAAATCTAGTTTGCTCACATTTTCAGGGGGAGCTCTGGAGAAATGAATCTACAATCCTTTGACTTTCTATACAGAGACTGCTATTTCCCTGCATTGCTATGTCCTTGACTACAGAGCATCTTCCTTCTCTTAAAGAAAAAAAAGAGCAACTCCTTGACTGTGACTGTGAACATTTCTGAAAAATATATTAATTTTTTATTGTGAGTGTATATCTGTGTTTGTGTTCATTTTAGGCCCTGCATGTGAGAGCTTATTGCACATAACCATCTCAAAAAAAGCTATGGACATTGGAAGAAGGAGAGCTGGTTCAAAGTTTAAATTTTTATTCTTTTCGCTATTAGGCCAGAGAAAAAGAATCATGCTTAAAACTGCAGAAGGTGATAGCTGAAAGGGAAGCAAATGAACAGCACTGGAAAATAGAAGTAAGTGGTATGACTTGAGTGTTAAGCTTGGGAGCTGCCAACATCCCTGGTGGTTCCCGGAAAGAGTATGCAGGAGAAACGCATTTCTTTCTTCATTCCAAAGTGACCACCTCCACTTGGTAGCTCAAGTGAATTTGTTTTTGTTGGAGTCTCTCTCAGCCCTCTTCCCCAGCTTCAAGCTGCGATGTGCACCAATAGTGCATTAAAAACGAGGGAATCCCTGTTCCTCAGGGAAAAACGATAAGAATTTTTCTCCTATCATCTCATGTCTATTTTTCCTATAAGGTTGTTTAAGCATTTGAGTATCCCAAGAAGCCCCAGGTGCCCCCCACCACCGCCCTGCAAAGGATTAAGTCTAGTCGACTTCCTCTTGCTGCTTTTGCCCACATCATGCTCCACCTTTCTTCCACAACACAGTTTATAGACTGCAACCGATAAAAGGCAACTGAAACTCAATTTTAAATCACTCATATTTCCATATGAATGTCAAGTTAGAGGCATAGCTTTTAAATTTTTCATTTGAATCTCAAACTTTGTAACATTTCATGCTTTATAAGTTTCTTGATGATTTTCAAAATAAAAATGTAAATGTTATAAACTACTTATTGGAAATTATACCAAACATCAAAATGATGCCATTTATGATCACATCCAATATTATAAATAAGACTTGAATGAAACACATAACACCTGTATGCACATTTAAGACTGGATAATATTGATACGAAGATAGTTTTCGATTTGTTAAAAGGAAGTGTAGGCACTCATTTGTATTTGTACCTGGGGAGAATTGCCTGGGCAGAAATAACTCATTGCACTTTAGATCACTTTATATAAGTATATCCCTCAAGTACAAGTAATTATTGCCTTACTTAATCTACCCACAAATTGCAAACACTTTGAACTCAAAGTATGCAAACAACTGTTCTTATTAGGATTGCCCTTGAGATTGAATACTATATATATGCAACTGTTTATTTTAGTAGAACATGGAACTTATTCAAGTATACAGATTCTCTTTGTCATGTAAAATATAACAATAAAAGGCCTAACTTAAACAGATTTTAGCTCATAGATACTAGATATTAGCTAACTTAAACAGATTTTAGCTCATAGATATTAGATATTAGCTCATAGATCAGAATCAACATCTATTAAATATTTTCTAAATTCATTGGTTTATTTATTAATTTAACCATTCATTTAGTTCTACCTTTCACAGATTTCTTGGTATTTTTAGAGAACTAAGACTTTTAAATGTATCATATTTGACTCTCAATCTATTTAGCAAAACATATTTTTTAAACTATTACATATATAGGACACTGAATGGCCAATAATGCATTCTTAATTAAACATTTAAAGGATCTTTTAATTACAGTATCAATATTTTTAAGAGAGAAAAATGATTTATTTTTCTAGAATGTGATCTTGAAGGGTTAAAGACTGCAACTGTCACCAAAAAGTCAGTGCTTAACATAATTTGCAGTTATTCTTTTACTTGTTTATTGTCTGTCTTCCCACTAGAGGGCAGGGCCTTCTTAGTTTTGTTAACCAGTATACCTTCATGGCAGTTAGTAGGTGCTCAAAAAAAATTTTTTTAAATAAATAAATGAATTAATTCTTTGAATTTATGCAATCCAAAGTTCTGAGTCCCACATTAAATGATATGCTTTATTTTTACTCACGTTCCCACTGAACTGCACTGCTTGTACCACCTATGACAGAAAATTCCTTTTTAGTTTCTGAGTTTGCACTTTGGGTAAGTACAGTTATCAGGCTGCTGTGAAGTGAAGTTGAAACATCAGACAAACCCAGGAATCTCAACTAAGCCAGCCCAAACAAAACCTTTTGAAAGCATCCTAGCTGAAACGTATGATTTACAATCAACTAGGCTTTATCTTCACTGTGATGTGAGCAGCAGGCATCTCAAAGCATCAATTGTTCAATCATATCCCTGTAAAGATGGTTGGAAGCTGGCTGGTTTCACAGAATGTAACAGCGAGGATGGTGCTAAAAGCAATGTGAGTCTGTTGAAGGAATTGCTTCCAATATTATTCTATAAAAATACAGCATTTTAAAATTTTTAACATTTTAGCTGTCAACTACTCTTTCTATTAAAATGTCCTCTAAAGATAGTGAAAGAACCCTAACAAGTTTCATTTAGTAGTGGACTCCCCATGTTCTCCTATACAATTGGATCTATCAGAAAACAGATAGGGAGTATTAGTATAACCCAGGTAAGAGATTTATTTTCCAAATTGCTAGCCAGGTAACCAACAAAATTTGTTGGAAAAAAAATGTCAGTATTTTCTCCATGCTTTCTTCTACTGAGTAAGATTACTAAACAACTATAATGATTAAAACAATATATGTGTGTGTGTATACTTAAACATAGATATATATTTAGATTTATCAAGTATAAAAATAAAATCAATAAAGATTTTGATTTAGTTATATTGAAGGCATTAGTTTAGTGAAAATTGGCAGCTTTCAATTGGGTTGGCCAAAACATTCATTTGATTAGTGAGTAAGTTGTTCAATAAAGTTCTTGGTGAAAATGAAAAATGTACATTTTATTTTACTTAAAACCAAATGAACTTTTTGATCAGCCTAATAATATTGAGATTTGTCTTCCAAGAATAAATCATAATCATTGCTTTCTTTTTGTGAAGAACCACCACAAAAGTAAAAACTAACTTTTGATGAAAACTTACTTTGTGCCATTAACATTCAAATCATTATATGCTTTGAATCATTTAATCCCCAATACAATCTATAATAATTGCTATTACTGTCATTTACATTTTACAAATGAGAAACTGAGGCTCTGAAAGGTTATTGTTTTTCCCAAGATTATGTAAAAAGCAGGCAGGTCAGAGCTGCCTGCCTCTCCCAGAGGATCTGTTCGGTCTTATTGCTGTCATCTTATCTGACATTTTGTTGATGCTTCCTTATTTTCTGTTTTTTCTCCCTGTTGCTATATGTTCAGTTTGGTGCCTCATATAAGTTATAATCTGTTTTATTACTCAGAAATATATTTTTTCCTTTAAATCACGACTTGAATCTGTCTTTCTAAGTTTATTAACTTTGAAAAAAATGTCAACTAATTCCCTGATGTGGAAGATGAAAAGATTGATGAACTTATGAAAGCCTTCTTCAACCTCTCTTCCTCCTTCTCAATAAAATATTCTGGGATTTTTATCACAATCATTAGAGTAGAGATAGCTAATAACATTCATTATGTTTTATATTATATAACTTGTCTTTTGAGAATATAAACTTTATCATTCATTTCTCAATACAGTCATCACAGTTATTTAGTTAAGCCTACATTTTGGTGAATCTACTTGTCTCTATCAATGTTTTCACAACATATGATATCAGGTAAGATGCTTCTTCTGGAAGTAAGTTTTAAAAGTTCCATTAAAATTGCCTTAAAAATTTAGGAAATATATATGCCATAATTAGGAGTTCACAGATAACACAGGATCCAAGAACATTGCAGTGAACATTGGTCTAAATGATGTCATGGAGAACCACTGTTACCTTTAACCTCAGACCTTGAGTAGGTAGCTGGAGAAACTTTAGACAACTTCGTCACACTCAAACATAATGAGATGAAGAGGAGAAACATATCTGAGTGAAAAAGGGCAAGTTTCTCTATCTCATTTCTTTCTTAGTCATAAAGAAAGTTTTCACAGAAGTTAGTGACATATTTTCCCTTCAGTGTTGTTGGACTTTCCACTCCCAGTTTTGAAATTTTATTGGGAGGAAGACTGGAATGAGCATGTTTAGCTTAGATTAATTTTACAGGTTTTTGAATGTTGGGAACTTTATCAAAAGTCCCCAAATACTCTCCTATTCATAAGTAAGCTATTTTTTTAATTGTTTTGTGAATATCTAGAATATCAGTGAACATTATACATCCTGAATTACTGCACACTAAATATATCGTCCTGATGCCTTTGTATATGAAATACAGCTTCCTAAGAATCTAATTCAGAATTCACAATACTTGCCTTCATGCTTGATAGATAGGCATTACTGCACTAACTTCTGGCACTAAATAGTGTCTTTTGTATTTGTAGGCTATTTTACTTTTTTATACTCTCCGTATCACTTCTGTATCCCCTTGTTGATGCTCAGTCCTTATGTCATATCCGACTCTTTGTGACCCCGTGAACCGAAGGATGCCAGGCTTCCCTGTCCTTCCCTATCTCTCAAAGTTTCCTCAAACTCATGGCCATTGAGTTGGTGATGCCATCCAACCATCTCATCCTCAGTCACTCACGTCTCCTCCTCTCTTCAATCTTTCTCAGCATCAGGGTCTTTTCCAATGACTCAGCTCTTTGCATCAAGTAGCCAGAGTATTGATTATCTTTAGTATTGACTGGTTTGATCTCATTACTGCTGAAGGGACTCACAAGAGTCTTCTCCAGCACCAGAATTCAAAAGCATCAATTCTTTGGTGCTCAACCTTCATAGTTGGACCATAAAGGTCCAACTCTCACATCTGTACATGACTACTGAGAAAAGAATAGCTTTGACTATACAGACGTTTGTTGGCAAAGTGATTCTCTGTTTTTTAATATGCGGTCTAAGCTTGTCATAGATTTTTCTTCCAAGGATCAAGAATCTTTTAATTTCATGGCTGCAGTTGCCATCCACAGTGATTTTGGAGCCCAGGAAAATAAAATCTGCCACTGCTTCCACTTTTTCCCATCTATTTGCCATGAAGTGATGGAACCAGATGCCATGGTCTTCATTTTTTGAACATTGAGTTTTAAGCCAGCTTTTTCACTCTCCTCATTCACTCTCATCAAGAGGCTCTGTTATTCTTCTTCACATTCTGCCATTAAGGTGCTATCATCTACATATCTAAGGTTGTTGATATTTCTCCCAACAATCTTGATTGCAGCTTACAAGTCTTCCAGTCTGACATTTTGAATGATGTACTTTGCATAGAAATTAAATAAGCAGGGTGACAATACACAGCCTTGATGTACTCCTTTCCCAAATTTGAACATCTGTTGTTCCATGTCTGATTCGAACTGTTGCGTCTTGTCTATTCAGATTTCTCAGGAGGCAGGTAAGGTGGTCTGATATTCCCATCTCTTTAAGAATTTTCCACAGTTGGTTGTAAGTCACACAGTCAAAAGTCAAAAGTAGTCAATGAAGTGGAAATAGATTTTTTTTGGAATTTCCTTGATTTTCCTATCATCCAATAGATTTTGGCAATTTGATCTCTGATTTCTCTGCCTTTTCTAAATCCAGCTTTACATCTGGAAATTCTCGGTTCATGTATTGTTGAAGCCTAGTTGTATCCCCTAACTTACTATTTGTCAGTAGTTGTATATTTTCTATGAAAAATCTTTACTTTATTGTTTTGTCAGTTCATTCTGGGCTAATAGCACTTGATCTTTTGTCACTTGTTTTGGGAATTGCATATTCTCTCTAATTGCCAGGAAATGAATTATTTCTTACTGAAACATTTCATTTCTCTTAAGATATATCTTCTTCCAGAGTGGTTTTTTTTTTCAGATTTTTGCATACTGTGTTGTATCCTCTAACCTTATTCCTTTTTTTCTCTGTATCACCTCTGTGGCTAATTCATGAAGTATTTATCTACAGTAAATTTTTGTAGAACTAACATATTTTTTCTCTGCTTGTCTTACTTTGGATAAATCTACCTAAACCATTTTTTTTCCCTTTTGCATCAAAATTGAATTTAAGATTTCCTGTTGACTCTGCCTCTTTTTCTTCAAGGCATTTTTTTAATCATCCCATAAAAGGATTAATAGAAGACTAGAATTCATTATATTTGGTTGTGTTTTTTCCTTGGCAGCTCTTCAGATTACTGAAGAATTTATGTCATTATTCAAGAATCTTGTTGCATTCTGTAAGTTTGATTTTTAAGCTCTAAATCAAAATGCATCCCAATAAATGGAGGGGGGGAGAAAAGACAGTGTAGGTAATGTTAAGCACTTTGTAATTTTAGGATTAGATTTCAGGTGGATAAGTACTTTGGTGGCACAGAGAACAGATGATTAGATTTGCATGAATGTTCCTACATAGATTAACTATTAAAAACATTATTCCCTAGACTTTGTCCCTATGCCATTGTCTTCTACATGGCATATGTATTAGTAATAGATTTTACATTTTAGAGGACACTTAGGTTCATAGCAAAATTGAACAGAAAGTCTAGAGAGTTCTCTGACACTCCCTGCCCCTATGTATATACACTTCCCCAATAATAGCATCTCTCTACTAGAGTGGCATATTTCTTTATAACTAATAAACCTATATTGGCACAAGATTACCAGTCAGGTTCATATTTTACATTAAAGTCACTCTTGAAATTGTACATTCCATATATTTTGACATAAGTATAATGTATCCCCCACAATAACATAATTCCAATCTGATCACATAGACCAGAGCCTTTTCTAACTCAATGAAACTATGAGCCATGTTGTGTAGGGCCACCAAAGAAGGACAAGTCATGGTGGAGTGTCCTGGAAAAATGCGATCTGCTGGAGCAGGGAATGGCAAACCATTTCAGTATTCTTGCCTTGAGAACACCATTAACAGTATAAAAAGGCAAAATGATAGGACACTGAAACTCCTGGAGTTGAACTCCCCAGGTTGGTAGGTGCCCAATATGCTACTGGAGATCAGTGGAAAAATAACTCCAGAAAGAATGAAGAGATGGAGCCAAAGCAAAAACAACACCCAGTTGTGGATGTGACTGGTGATGGAAGTAAAGTCCGATTTTGTAAAGAGCAATATTGCATAGGAACCTGGAATGTTAGGTTCATGGATCAAGGCAAATTGCAAGTGGTCAAACAGGCAATGGCAAGAATGAACATCAACATTTTAGGAATCAGCGAACTAAAATGGACTGAGATGGGTAAATTTGACTCAGATGACCATATTTCTACTACTGTGGGCAAGAATCCCTTAGAAGAAATGGAGTAGACATCATAGTCAACAAAAGAGTCCAAAATGCAGTACTTGGATGCAATCTCAAAAAGACAGAATCTCTGTTTGTTTCCAAGGCAAACCATTCAATATCACAGCAATCCAAGTCTATGCCCCAACCAATAATGCTGAAGAAGCTGAAGTTGAAAAGTTCTATGAAGACCTACAAGACCTTCTAGAACTAACACCCAAAAAAGTTGTCCTTTTCACTATAGGGACTGGAATGCAAAAGTAGAAAGTCAAGAAATACCTGGAGTAATGGTCAAATTTGCCCTTGGAGTACAGACTGAAGCTGGGCAAAGGCTAATAGACTTTACTTTTCCAAAGAGAAGGCCCTGGTCATAGCAAACATCCTCTTTCAACAACACAAGAGAAGACTCTACACATGGACATCACCAGATGGTCAATTCTAAAATCAGACTGATTATATTCTTTGCAGCCAAAAATGGAGAAGTTCTATACAGTCAGCAAAAACAAGACCAGGGACTGACTGTGGCTCAGACCATAAACTCCTTATTGCTAAATTCAGACTAAATTGAAGCAAATAGGGAAGACCACTAGACCACTCAAGTATGACCTAAATCAAATCCCTTATGACTACACAGTGAAAGAAAAATAGATTCAGGGGATTAGATCTGATAGACAGAGTGCTTGAAGAACTATGGATGGAGGTTTGTGACATTGTACAGGAGGCGGGGATCAAGACTATCCCCAAGGAAAAGAAATGTAAAAAGGCCAAATGGTTGTCTGAGGAGGCCTTACAAATAGCTGCGAATAGAAGGGAAGCAAAAGGCAAAGGAGAAAAGGAAAGATATACCCATTTGGATGCATACTGCCAAAGAATAGCAAGGAGAGATAAGAAAGACTTCCTCAGTGATAAATGCAAAGAAATAGAGGAAAACAACAGAATGGGATAGACGAGAAATCTCTTCAAGAAAATTAGACATACCAAGGGAATATTTCATGCAAAGATGGGCACAACAAAGGACAGAAATGCTAGGGACCTAACAGAAGCAGAAGATATTAAGAAGAGGTGGCAAGAATACACAGAAGAACTATACAAAAAAGATCTTCATGGCCCAGGTAATCACGATGGCATGATCATTGATCCAGAGCCAGATATCTTGGAATGCGAAGTCAAGTGCGCCTTAGGAACTATGAACAAAACTAGTGGAGGTGATAGAATTCCAGTTGAGCTATTTCAAACCTAAAAGATGATACTGTGAATGTGTTGCAGTCAATATGCCAGCATATTTGGAAATCTTAACAGTGGCCACAGGATGGGAAAAGTTCAGTATTCATTCCAATCTCAAAGAAAGGCAATGTCAAAGAATTCTCAAACTATCCACACAATTGCACTCATCTCACACACTAGTAGAGTAATGTTCAAAATTCTCCAAGCTAGACTTCAACAATACATGAACATGAACTTCCAGATGTGCATGCTGGATTTAGAAAAGGCAGAGGAACCAGAGATAAAATTGCCAACATCTGTTGGATCATAGAAAAAGCAAGAGAGTTCTGGAAAAACATCTACTTCTGCTTTATTGACTCTGCCAACGCTTTTGAATTTGTGGACCACAACAAAGTCTTTAAAATTCTTAAAGAGAAAAGGGAATACCAGACTACCTGACCTGACTCTTAAGAAATCTGTATGCAGTTCAAGAAGCAACAGCTAGAACTGGACATGGAACAACAGACTGGTTCCAAATAAGGAAAAAAAGTTCATCTAGGCTGTATATTGTCACCCCTGCTTATTTAACTTATATGCATAGTAGAGCAAGAGAAACACTGGGCTGGTTGAAGCACAAGCTGGAATCAAGAATGCTGGGAGAAACATCCAGTAACCTCAGATATGCTGATGACACCACCCTTATGGCAGAAAGCAAAGAAGAACTAAAGATCCTCTTGATGAAAGAGAAAGAAGAGAGTGAAAAAGTTGGTTTAAAACTCAACATTCAGAAAATTTAAGATCATAGCATCTGGACCCATCACTTCATGGCAAATAGGTGGGGAAACAGTGGAAACAGTGACAGATTTTATTTTGGGGGACTCCAGAATCACTGCAGATGGTGACTGCAGCCATGAAATTAAAAGACACTTGCTCCTTGGAAGAAAATTTATGACCAATCTAGACAGCATATTAAAAGCAGAGACATTAGTTTGCCAACAAAGGTCCATCTAGTCAAGGCTATGGTTTTTCCAGTGGTCATGTATGGATGTGAGAGTTGGAATATAAAGAAAGCCGAGTGCCGAAGAATTGATGCTTTTGAACTGTGGTGTTGGAGAAGACTCTTGAGAGTCCCTTGGACTGCAGGGAGATCCAACCAGTCCATCCTAAAGGAGATCAGTCCTGAATATTCATTGGAAGGACTGATGCTGAAGCTGAAACTCCAATACTTTGGCCACCTAATGCAAACAACTGACTCACTGGAAAAGCCCCTGATGCTGGGAAAGATTGAAGGTGGGAGAAGAAGGATCGACAGTGGATGAGTTGGTTGGATGGCATCACCAAGTCAACAGACATGAGTTTGAGTAAACTCCAGTAGTTGTTGACAGACAGGGAGGCCTGGAATGCTGCAGTCCATGGAGTTGCAAAGAGTGGACATGACTGAGTGACTGAGTTGAACTGAAAATGTATCTCCCATAATAACATAAAAACTCCAAAGTCACCTGAGTTTTTCCTTTGTTATCTTCTAGGAATTTTTTAATTTTGCATTTTACCTTTACATTGTTGATCCTTTTGGGATTAATTCTTATGAGGAGTGTAAGGTCTGTGTGGACTTCTCATATGGTTCAATGTTAGAGAATTCTCCTGCCGAGCAGGAGATGCAGTAGACTCCGGTTTGAACCCTGGATCGGGAAGATCCCCTGGAGAAGGAAATGTCAGCCCACTCTAGTGTTCTTGCCTAGAAAATCCCATGGATATTGGAGCCTGGCGGGCTACAGTCATGAGGTTGCAAGATATCAGACATGACTTAGTGACTACGCAGCAACAGCAGCAGCTAAGGTCTCTAGTTTTTTTTTTTGTTTGTTTGTTTGTTTTTTGCATGTTGATGTCCTGTCTTTCCATGCTATTTGTTGAAAAGACCATCTTCACCCTATTGTGCTCTTTTAGATTTTTCTAGAAAGATCAGCTGACTATATTTATGTAGGTCCATTTCGGGGCTCCAGGACGTGTTTCTCAAAACACAGTTTTTTCAAAGTTTTTTTTTTTTTTTTTTAATCTAGATAAGTTTACATTGTTCTCATTAAAGGGACTAGGTAAAGCTTCACCTGCTGGATCCTTCTTTCTTCCATCCAGTGTCTCCTGGGATGGAACAGTTAGCATTCTAAGAAAATCACTGTACTAAACTATTTTAATAAAGTTGAAATATAGATACATACTGAACACTCATACTCACACTTACACACCTGCACACACACACATACACACACATTCACAGCAACAGATGATTTATGCCTGGTGAGTTCCCAATCTTTCTCAGTGGTAGCACATCATCTGCATAAAATTCTCAAGTGCTCATAACATAATTTGCATGAGAGAGCTCATTTACTTTCAAAAGGTAGTATTCCCAGTAATTTTGTGATTATCTTTGAATGTGTTCTTTTGTCAAAGCTTGAACACTATTCTTAAATGTTGTGCGTTTTTTAATAAAACAATTTACTAAAAAGGAGAAAATCCTTTCCTTTATCCCTCAGAAAGCCTAAGCACATTTTTATATTGTATTATTCTCATTCCTATAACAATTCTAGTGGATCTCAGTGTATCATGATTAGTTTACATTAAATGGAAATTAGAAGTTTTCAGTTTAATGCAAAATGGTGGATTTAACTACATTTTTGAAACCTGTATCATGTGAACTCAATAATTTGAAATGTAATTAATAAGGAATTTTATAAATCAGGATGAATAATTTGGCTGAAAATCAGTAGTAAATTATATCCTCAATAATTTGACTTCCCATTGTTATGACAAGAATTAGAATAATAGACTTACTGTAAGCTTCTTGAATGCCAGATCTACAAGGGACAGAGGAACCAGAAGGATCAATCAGAAAAGAAGAGGTCTACTTTCTGAGCAGCTCAACATATTGATAGATAAGACTAGGATGGCAATTGTTTTAATCAATGTAAGTCTTCTCTAAATTTTATTGTAAAAGACACAGATATGGAGTACAGTGCTTAAGGGAGAGTCCCAGAGCCCTTCTGATCGAAGTCATCATTGCATGATTGATCCACCTTTTGGCGACTGAAAGAGAGAAAACAATCTCAATGAAAATATGTGTGCCTTTCATTTTGTGGGGCTCCTAGGACATGAGCTAAAGGTTGCTAAATACAGAGGGAGAAAACTAAGTTCTATGTCTCCTGGAGTTTACTGATCTATGAAAGTCACACTTTAGTAAAAGTATCCCATGGTACTCCATTTCTATGTCCTCTAAATAAAACATAGAGAAGACAGCAAATTGATTAAAGCAATTGCATCTCGTCTTCCCTGTGCTGAATCACATAGAAAGTAGGCTTTCTTCTTTACTGTTTAATCTATGCTCTTGATCATCCTGTGTTTAGTAGATCTGGTATTTAAGAAGCCTATAGAAGTTGCTATTTTACTCTAATTCCAGTAGTAATCATTGCAAATTACAGTAACCATGGTCAGAAATCTATCCATCAATCACATTTCAAAAAAAGAAAATGACAAAAACAAAAATTTAAGTTTTAGAAGTTTCTTTTTTTACTTATGGTTATGTAATTTCACAGTCACTTCAGGCAACTGCAAAGTTTTAAAGCAAAATCAATGCAAATTTCCTTTTCTTATTCCTTTCTTCATCTGGGTTGACAAACAAGTTCTGAGGTTGGTTAACAGCTGTAGTACATCATGCCATTTGAATGCATAGCCTGTGGCAACATCTGGTTTCCAAGGCAACTAGACTACCTGCTTTGGTCTAAATGTACCTCCTCCTATGTTGAATCCTAACCTCAGAATGTGATGCTATTAAGAAGTGGGACCCTGGCAGGTTCTGCCATCATCAATGGTATTAACCTCCTATGAAATAGTCTCCACAGAGATCCTTCCCCTACTACCATGTGAGAACCACAGAGAAAAGGCACCAGCTATAAATCAGGAAAAGGGCTCACCAGAGCTCAGTCTTGCTCTTGTCTGGATCTTGAACTTTCAGCCTACAGAACTATGAGAAATGCATTTCTTTTGTTAATAAACCATCTAGTTTACATTTTGTTAGAGCAGCCCAAATGGACTAGTATTATGCTACCCTAGTCTGTAGCATAATATTGTACACAGTTCCACAGAAATCCAAAGTGACTACTTACAGGCAGCTGCAGAGAACTGTGCGTGGGGATAACAGTGGGGCCAGCTTAGAGTGGCATTGTGAGTTTTAAATGACTTAATATATGAAGAGTATTGAAATGACTGTCATTGACACAGTCTTCTAAGTTATAATCATCAGCGCCATCATCACTATTCCTTTTTGTTTCTACTTTTACTAATTACATGTGAGTGTTGTTTCTGATGCTTCCGTTTCAGGCACACTTCACTGACAGAAACTCAGTGTATCTACTGTGCCTACAGGAGGAGCAGGAGGGAGCAGTGGTGAAGTAACAAGGAGCAGGAAGCATGATATATTCTCTGTAGACACAAACATAGACACACTGCACCCACATTTACTTAAACACACACATCTGGAGAGGGCTGTCAAGAACTGTGAAGACTATGAGATTTTATCCCACTTGCAGGCTAGCAAGGTAGCCTGTCACAGTGTCATATGTGGTGGCAGATCCCGAATCAGAGATAAAGGACTTTATTACTCATGGCGCAGCAGGCAGCTTGAGCTTCATGTTCTCATAGAGAAAACCTTGCTCTCCAGGCCCCAAGAATGATGGAGAGGTGGGCCCTTTTGGACATGGCATACATAGTGGATTGTCTCCCAAATGAGAACAGCTTAGAGTATCACCAGTCTTATAAAAGAATTGCCAGCTCTTACATCAGATGGGGACATTATTATCCTGGACAGCAGATCCATTCACCTTCTCTTCTGAAGAAGGGTATTATCTCTGCTTCCTAAGCCTGTTTCCTATTATACAAAAGGTAACCATAAACAAAATCAGATACTAGACATACAAAAACAACATTTGGGAGAATGGCTTCCAAAAAACCACATGGATTGATCTGACATCTATTCATCTATTTTGGTCTCCAATCTCCCTTAAGATGTATGATAATTTTAATGTTGTAAGAAATCTACATTTTACAGAATAAAGTGTATTCTGATTACTTTAATTATTTAAAGTAATGCTGTAATGACAAATAAACCTCCAAAATCCAATAGCCTAATGTGGAAGTTACATAAAGTATACCTATTGCTATGATAATATGAAGTCCAAAATGATAGCTCCTAATAAGTGGACGATTCTTCAAATAGGGATATGTACACGAATTCTTGTTGTTTTAGTTGCTAAATCACACCCAGCTATTTTGAGACCCCATGGACTCAGCCTCCTCTGTCCATGGGATTTCTCAAGGAAGCATATGAGAGTGGGTTGACTTTCCTTCTTCAGGGAATCTTCCCAACCCTGGGGTCAAACCTGCGTCTCCTGCAATGCAGACAGTTTCTTTACCACTGAGTCACCAGGAAAAGCTCCTTAAGAATTCTCACTTTTTCCACATTATGGCTCTAATATCGTCAGCAAAAGTCTCCCAAGTTTGCCATAGGCTTGGTCTCCATTCCAGCTCTCTTGAAAGAGAATGGATCTCAGTGGATCCCCTGTGGTGGGATTTTATAGACAGAACTCTGACATACATCATTTCACCCTCAGTCTACTTATAGTCAACCAGATAGTCACACGGCTATATCTAACAGCAACAGAAGCTAAGAAAGGAAGTCCAGTTTTGGGTAGAAGAGGAGAAACTCTTCTTGTCAATTTGATAGTCTCTTACACATTCAACTTAGAGCTGTGTGTTCCCAGCTGTTTCCAACTCTTTGCAACCCCATGGACTGTAGCCACTAGGTATCTCTGTCCATGGGACTCTCCAGGCGCGGATACTGGAGTGGGTTGCATGCTCTCCTCCAGGGGATCTGCCCTACTCAGGGGTTGAACTAGCGCCTCTTGTGTCTCCTAATTGCAGGTGGAAATTGTACTGCTGAGCCACCAGGAAGCCTCTCAACTTACATAAGTGCATCTTAAATTTAGACTTTTTAAAACCCATATGTAGAAAAAAAATTAAATATACGTTTAATTTCATTTTGAATTTTGCTGTGTGCCTTAAGTAGTTTCACTATGGTACAGAATTAATTTCAAGTTAGTTTTCCACAGTTTGAAAGTAATTTTGATGTGACACAAATACATTATTGGTTAATCCTTCATATCAGATGTAGAGATTTGGAGGATTAAAAAGATTGATTTACAGCCAACTCAGAAAAATATTTATGCATGCATGAATAAAGCATTGCCTTAAAGTAGCAGAAATTAAAAAATTGGGATATTGAAGTGTTTATATCCAAAGGAATCAAAACAATTTCAGGGAGCTAAGTTTTGTCTAAAGTATTTTCTTTTTTAATATTTAGAGGATACTAACACAACTTGGCTTATTATCATCACCCTGGCTCAACTTACTTTTCCATCCTGCACGCAGAGAAGAAATAGAAAAGTGAAATAATGCTTGGCAAGGTCATCCTCTGGGAGCCCTTGGCCACATGGGGCAAAATAGGGAGAGTGGATCAGCTTTCTACTAGTAAAATGTAACGTGGTGATGTCTTAGATCACTAAGCAGTTTAACCAGAAATTCATCCTATGTTGTGGGGAACTAGAAAGCTTAATAGTACTGGGGATGGAAGATAGCAGTTTTTCCTGTGCCTATACCTTTTACTCTGAATTAAGTAGTTTTTAACCAGTTCATTTTACTTTCTCTCATTTATAACCTTACTCTGATAACTGCATTGTGTGAGTGTTTTTTGAGCACGATCCTAGTTTTCATCTTCCCATATTTTTCAGCTTTGTTCAGTCACCGTTCTTCTTTGTTGCTATGTGCAGTTTCTATGGTATCCTTTGCCATTAATTTTGTTTCTCAAAATAACCTCCTCTCTTTCTCTTTGAGAGGAAGCATCACAGAATGAATAAACATTTCTAATCCAAGATAATATCAGAAGCTTTTAGCCTTAAAAAATGAAAAGGCATCATCACCCCTAAACTATTTTGTTTAGTGAATGTTGGAAACATCCCCTTTACATATATGAAGTAACTATATAAAATGGAAATTTGGAAAAAGATAAGAATTCCATGTGTTATCCTCATTTAGCTCTCCCTGTTCAAAACCTCTTACAGCATGTTCTTCCTTCCAACAACAACAAAAACAGCCACCATTGATTTAGTGCTTACTGTTTGGGACTCAAGGCCAAGCACTTCTTCCTCTACCACACCAGGGTTCTGGCTGAAGAAATGTACACATTGGGATTTCCAGCCAAATGGGAATCAAGCAGCATTTTCAAAAATTTGTACCAGCAAACTTAAAATGCCAAATGTAAGGCTGTCTTTTACGTGCTGTAATGAAGAACAAGTAAAGGGCTTAGATCAGGGTCTGAAATGACATCTTCTCCATCATAAGCCAACTTTCACGTTTGAATCTTCTTGTGCTTCAGCTGGGTCTGCTGGGTCTGAAGAGGTCCAGGTGGACACAAGGGAGAGAATTGTGATCGTCTAACCTATAAACACTTCACTTTCACTTTTCACTTTCATGCATTGGAAAAGGAAATGGCAACCCACTCCAGTCTTCTTGCCTGGAGAATCCCAGGGACAGGGGAGCCTGGTGGGCTGGCATCCATGGGGTCGCACAGAACCGGACACAACTGAAGCAACTTAGCAGCAGCAGCAGCAGCAACCTACAAACAACCTATAACCTCTAAAAACAAGAGAGCTTCTCTCAAACCTATAAAAGCAAGAAATCCTGAAAGATGATGCTGTGAAAGTGCTGCACTCAATATGCCAGCAAATTTGGAAAATTCAGCAGTGGCCACAGGACTGGAAAAGGTCAGTTTTCATTCCAACCCAAAGAAAGGCAATCCCAAAGAATGCTCAAACTACCACACAATTGCACTCATCTCACACGCTAGTAAAGTAATGCTCAAAATTCTCCAAGCCAGACTTCAGCAATACGTGAACTGTGACCTTCCAGATGTTCAAGCTGGTTTTAGGCAAGGCAGAGGAACCAGAGATCAAATTGCCAACGTCTGTTGGATCATTGAAAAAGCAAGAAAATTTCAGAAAAACATCTATTTCTGCTTAATTGACTATACCAAACCTTTGACTGTGGAAAATAAACTGTGGAAAATTCTGAAAGAGATGGGAATACCAGACCACCTGACCTGCCTCTTGAGAAACCTATATGCAGGTCAGGAAGCAACAGTTAGAACTGGACATGGAACAATAGACTGGTTCCAAATAGGAAAAGGAGCACGTCAAGGCTGTATATTGTCACCCTGCTCGTTTAACTTATATGCAGAGTACATCATGAGAAACGCTGGGATGGAAGAAGCACAAGCTGGAATCAAGATTGCCGGGAGAAATATAAATAACCTCAGATATGCAGATGATATCACCCTTATGGCAGAAAGTAAAGAGGAGCTAAAGAGCCTCTGGATGAAAGTGAAAGAGGAGAGTGAAAAAGTTGGCTTGAAGCTCAACATTCAGAAAACTAAGATCATGGCATTCAGTCCCATCACTTCATGGCAAATAGATGGGGAAACAGTGGAGACAGTGGCAGACTTTACTTTTGGGGGCTCCAAAATCACTGCAGATGGTGACTGTAGCCATGAAATTAAAAGACGCTTATTCCTTGGAAGGAAAGTTATAACCAACCTAGATAGCATATTAAAAAGAAGAGACATTACTTCGTCAACAAAGGTCTGTCTAGTCAAGGCTATGGTTTTTCCAGTGGTCATGTATGGATGTGAGAGTTGGACTATAAAGAAAGCTGAGCCACAAAGATTGATGTTTTTGAAGCGTGGTGTTGTAGAAGACTTGAGAGTCCCTTGAACTGCAAGGAGATCCAACCAGTCCATCCTAAAGGAAATCAGTCCTGAATATTCATTGGAAGGACTGATGCTGAAGCTGAAACTCCAATACTTTGGCCACCTAATGCAAAGAACTGATTCATTGGGAAAGACCCTGATGCTTGGAAAGATTGAAGGCAGGAGGAGAAGGGAACGACAGAGGATGAGATGGTTGGATAGCATCACTGACTCAATGGGCATGAGTTTGAGTACACTCCGGCAGTTGGTGATAGACAGGGAGGCCTGGTGTGCTGCAGTCCATGGAGTCACAAAGAGTTGGACGTGACTGAGCGACTGAACTGAACTGAACCTATAAACTACCCTACCAGGATTTGCTTGTGATAAAGGAGTAAGAATTCCGGACACTTTTTACATATATTTTATATAAATAATAATAATAATAGAAAGATGATGTTTGAGGCAGAGTATGAGACATACTGTCCAATAAATGTCAAACTTATCCTAATCAGGTTAGTACCTCTGCTACTTTGGTAATTAACAAATATATGCACTGCAAGAAAGTTATGCATGTAACTTCCTCCCTTTCTGGTCAAGGCAGGAATAGGGAGAGAAGAATAATCAGTTTCCCCTAGACTCACAACATGCTATTGTGCTAAACAATTTACATTTTGCAATCTCTTTATCTCACTGTTGTTATTATCAGATGTTATTATGGATATAAAATAAAGGAATGTGTTGTAGTAGGTGAACCCATCATTTGACTGTTTTTCTTCACATCCATCCCTTACATTCCTCTGCCCTATTTGTATCATAAAAAAAATAACCTATACAGATTACATTTCCAAAGCTGGAAAAAACTGACAAGAAGTGCTGGCAAGGGATGGGAAACAAGAAGAAAGAAGAGGCTTGGTGTATTTTCCTCCTTGCTCCTGTGTTCAAATGTCGTGTAGTAGCAGCTGCATTTTCTTAATATTTCCATCTCCCTTGGGCAGCCACTTTCTCTGAGATCCAGCTTCTGATGGGAGACTCTCTGGATGGTTCACCAGGCAGATCTTAGATTCCACTTCCTCTGAGATTCCAAGCAGGCAGCAAAGATGTAATATTATCTTCTCTCTTTCTAATATCCTGTTAGCCCAAAGAGTAGAGAGAGTTTCTTTAGTTTATACTATCAGGCTCACCTTTGCTCCTTTTACTCTTTTATTTAGGTAACTATCTCCAAACTCATATGGTCTAAGTTCTTTTGAACCAAATGTGTAGGTTTGAAATTCCTCAAATGAAGGACTAGAATGTTAGGTTCAGTTATCCAATACTCACTTGTGAAATATATTTTTTTCCAAGTCTCATTATTTCTAGAGAATAGTGTATTATATTACTTGTTAAAATTTGTACACTACAGCGTAAGTATAGCACAATAATTAAGAATTAGCCTTATAGTAGAGGGAGATGATCTTAGTTATTCATTCAACAAATATCCTCTGTGTTCTTTGAGTACCAGCTACATGTCAGATAGCTAATGAAGAGGACAAATGTGATCCCTACTTCCAATTCGTTCATAATCTGTCTATGCTTCTGACTTTTTGTAATATTTGAGTGAAAAGTAGGGGGTTCAAAGTAAGTTTTTTCCACAAAAATTAGATTAAGGAAATTTTCAAATAAAGAAGTGGAAAGATTTTTATAGTAAATATCCATAAATCATCACCCAAATTCTAAAAATTAACTTATTATTTTATTATATGTGTATATTTCTATATATCTCTGTCTCTATTCATGCAGCATGTAATCTTTTCCTGGGTATACTTCAAAGTAAATTGTAGACGTCATATACTTCTCTCTAAACACTTTAGCATAAATATCATTGACTAGTTAAATATTTTAAAAGTTTTTTCTTGCATAAAATTATTTCCTTACGTATACAAGTTACCTACAGTGAAACACACAAGCTTCCTTACACATTAAGCTGAGTTTTGACAGATGTATATTTTAATACTTCAAACTCTTATGATACAGAGCATTTTGATCACTATCAGAAAATTCTTTATGTCATTTAATAGTCAATTCTTGTCTACTTTCCCTTGAGGATACCACTGTTCTGATTTTATCTAACGTGATTTAGATTTTCGTCTTCTAAGAACCTCTAATAAATAGTATTATACAATATACACTTTGTGTAAGATTTCTTTCATTCAACATCATGGCTTTAAAGACATCCATGCCATTTGATGCTTCAGTAATTCATTAATTTTTATTGCTCACTATTATTCCTTTGGTTGAATACTCTTCATTTTTTTTATCCATTCACCTTTCAATCGACACCTGTATTATTTCCAGTTTTTGGCTATGATGAATAATGCTACGATTTAAAGTACAAGTTATTCAACATCAGCAAATAAAATAATAAAAAATAATAGAATATCATATTTTTAAAGCTGTCTTGTAGGATGTAGATTTCCTCTAGTGTTGAAAATGCTAGTCATAGAGTACACGTATATTTGTTTGTTTTTTAAAATCCTGGTTCATATTCTCCCCCAAAATTGTAGAATTTTACCTACCAACCAATGACACATGGAAGTGAAAGTGAAGTTGCTCAGTCGTGTCCAACTCTTTGGGACCCAAAGGACTGTAGCCCGCCAGGCTTCTCCTCCACTTATGGGATTTTCCAGGCAAGAATACTGGGGTGGGTTGCCATTTTCTTTTTCCAGGGGATCTTCCTAACCCAGGGATCAAACTCAGGTCTCCCACATTGCAAGCGGACTCTTTACCCTCTGAGCCAGCAGGGAATCCCAAGTACTGGGGTGGGTAGCCTATCCCTTCTCCAGCAGATATTCCTAACCCAGGAGTTGAACCAGGGTCTCCTGCATTGTAGGCAGATTCTTTATCAACTGAGCTATCAGAGAAACCCTTAATGACATATGAGAGTTCTGGTTATTCCACATCCCCACAAAGCTTGGTGTGATAATTCTTTTAATTTTTGCCCCTTTAATCAATGTGTACTATTACTTTACTGTAATTTAATGTGAGTTTACCCAATGGCTAATAAAATTGAGCAGTTTTTCTTGCATATTGTCCATTTTTAAATCTTCTTTTGTAAACTTATAAAAATCATTTTTCCAGTTTTTACAGGGATTGTTAACTTTTCAGTGTCGAGTTCTAGAAATTTTTTATATATCTTGGAAACCAGGATATGTTTCACAAGTATTTCTTTTAAGCTGATAAAAGGTTTTCCTTTTCATTTTATTGGCAATGTCTATTGGTGAATGGATACTTTTATTTTTGATGAATTAAAAAAAACTAATTCATTTGATTTTTAAAATGTTTTCGTTGCCACTGTTTTAAGAAATCTTTGTCTATTCCTGAAACATAAAAATACTCTCCATATGTTTGCCCTTAAAAGGTGTTATAAACAGCTTTTAGTTTCAGGTCTATGGTTTATCTAAATTTCGTGTATGGTAAGCCAGAGAGTCTAAAATTCTGTTTTCTTTTGCATATAGATATCTTGTAATTCCTGAGCAAATGGTTGAAAAAGACACCCTACCCCTGACAGGATTGCTTTAGTGTCTATGATGAAATTTGCCTGAGAATGTGAGTGAGTCTCAATTTCTGGATCCTCTCTTTTATCTATCATTCTGTTTGTAAATCATGCAGTCTTGGTGCTGTATCTCTATAGTAAATATTAAAGTCATCTAGCATAAGTTATTCATCTTAGTTATTATTTTCAAGATTACTTTGGAGAGTCTAAGTCTTTTCATTTCCATATAAATTTTAGAATTTTATATTCATTTCTAAAAAATCTCTTTTAATTTTATCCTTGTAATTGCAATGGAATTGTAGAATTGTAATAAAATTGGTGGAGAACTGACAACTTGAAAATAGTATGTCTTTCAATTCATGAACATGGTACATATCTTCATCTATTCGGCTATTCTTTAATTGTTCTAAGCAATAAATATTTTATACATGGTATGTTTAATTTAAATACTGAGATATTATGCTTTTATCTTTTATCAATTTTGGTAAATTTATAACTTTGTTTAACACTTTGGTAGTGAAGTGTGCTGGCAATTATTTCTCTTAGATACATCTAAAAATATCTTTAGTCAATATTCTTGAAGGATATTTTCAATAGATTTAGCATTCTAGGCTATTTTTTCCCCTTTTGGCATTTAATATTGTTATCTAATTGTTTTCTGTGGCTTCTGTTGAGAATGCAACTGTCATCTGAATCATTCCCCTGGATACAATGCATTACTTCTGTCTGGATATTGTCAAGACTTTTATTTATTGTTGGTTTTAAATAGTTTTGCTATGCTGTGTCTAGGCTTGTTATTCTTAACATCTAGTCAACTTGATTTCTGACCTTACTTTCACTAAACTGTAAAAATTTTCACTCATTATTTTTTCAAACTTTCTTTCTGCCATATTTTTCTTCATATTAATCAGCCAGTATTTAAGCTTATGTTCTCTTTTTCCTGAACTTTTTATTCTTTATGGTATTCAAATCAGATCATCTTTATTGATCTATTTCCAGACTCACTTTTGCCTTAGTTGAATTTAAGTTCATTTTTCAGATATAATATTTTTCAGCTCTTTATTGTCTCTTACTCCTTTTTGTAGTCTTTATTGTTGAAATTGTCATTGCTTGTTTCACTGAATTCACATTTTTTTAACCTCATTTATCATACTTACATTACTGCTTTTAAGTGTTGTCGTTTCCAACATCAGGGGATTAATATCTGTTTTAGTTCTGTTTTTTTTTTTTTTCCATAAAGAATGGACCAGTCTTCCCTATTCTTTATGTATCAGATAATTTCAACTTTTCCCAGACTTTATGAAAGATATATTTTGGAGGCTGTGAATTCTGTTATATTCCCCTGAAGAATGTTGATGTTTTTTTTTAACAGGCAGCTAACTTGGTTAGACTCAAAGTAAAACCCATTCTCTTAATCTATAACTCAATACTTAGATCAAGTTCAAATCCCTTTCTTCATCCCCCCACCCTGCCACTCTCTTTAACAAGGCTTCTTTCCATTTGCAACATGCATGCATGCTTCATGAAACACCTACAGATTTTTCAAAGAGTTTACTCATCAAATATGAAAACCTCAACTCTGGATCTCTGCTCAGACACCAAAACCATTTTCTAGGGCCTGTGATTGCCCTCTGTCTATTCAATGACTCTTCAGGCCAGAAGGCCATGCATTTTCTATTGGAGTTTTGGCTGCTCTGAGTTACTCTCAGGCTAAAAGCCATAAGTGTTGGAAGGTCCCTCAACATTTTCTCACTCTTCCATATTAAAATTCCCTTCATAGTATGCCTATGTTTTTTCACTGTACCAAAGTTTATTGTCCAGAGCAGAATTTATCATTTTTATCTATGGGGTGATCAGTATGTAAGATTGTTACTAGGTCATTTCAGAGGCAGAACTTCTATGGTAGAGATTTCCCTTTCTTTGGAGTTACATGCTGTTCTTTGCTTTACATGGTCTGATAATTTTGATTACTATATTTAGATAGATTCTAATTTGTGTTTAAGCTATATTCTAGACATTCTAATCAGTATATAATACATGTAATGCTTTTCTCTTTATTAAAGATATATAAGAAGGAAAGAAGAACTATAATTACAAACCAAATATATGTAACATTGTATTGTTCTGTAGAAATAATATATGAAGTTGAGAAAGAGAATAGGGAATATTGAGAGTGTGGCAGTTAATCAGAGATTCTGGAACTTGGTTAATATGCTAACATGAGAGAAGATTTAATATTTTTTTTGGAATTGTCCAAACCCTAGTGTGGCTTAAAATTAATAAGCAAATATAAGAATTTCATTGGGCCAGATTAAAATAATTGTGAGGGGCCAAATCAACCAGATGTTCTACAGATTTTGTTAAGGGAATTGGATTTAATTATAAGTATGGAGGGAATCAGTTGAAACGTTGTTAGCAAGGAGTGACTCATCTTGAAAAATCTACATTTTCCAGTGTCTGAATGCACCCTGCTAAAGCCCAAGATTGTTTGAAATCTTATATGATACTTAAAATGCACATAAAATATAGCATGTCTGTGTAGACTCAAGTTAGAAATAACTATGTAAAGTGAAATACTGCAACCAGAAAAACATTAGTTTGTTAATAAAATTATACAATATTTAGCTATTGAGAAGAAATTAAAAGTTTAATTCCATTAGAACAGTGTTAAAATCGTTCAATGAGAGTAAATCTCTTTGCTTTATGAAGCCATTCTCTTCTACCCTGCCTTGATGATGACTGTTTTTCTGAAGTTCCAAACCTATATACATGCATCAGAATGTACAGTTTTGATGTGTCAATAGTAGCCACCATTATTCACAGGGGATAGTTTTAGCACTCTACCACTAGCAAAGATTTACTGGAGCAAATAATCATGTTGTCACACTATATGTTTTTAAGGACAAAATTATGCGCACCAAAATATCATTAATTAATGATATATATGTGAACTCTTATACATTTATAATCAAGTGGTGACATTTTTGTAGTCGAGTTTCATGGTAATTGAATAACCAATACATGGAATGTTAGTTTCTCAAATTTTACAAGGCAATACTTTATTTTGATGAATATATTCACCTTATCCCACTCTTCAGGGTTTCTGATGTACCTATTTATAATAGGAAAGTGGCCTACAATCCCTTTGAAAACAGTCTTCACTAGCAAAACATCTTCTCAAGCTTTTCTCTTTCATTTTATATTTATAAAAATATAATTTTCACTCATTAAAATTTATTATATGTATTGAATCATAAGTCAGAAACTGGAAAGGAGCTGAACTTTCATCCTACTTGTACACAAAAAATTGGTCTGATTTTATCTATACACATACATATACACACACTGACAGAAGTCATAAAATGATATGAGATGCTTTGGTCAGAGACACACAATATTTATTATTCATAGCAAAAATAGCAACAAGAACAATATATGAGCACTGATTACTCAAACCCTAGTCATCACAGCATGATGCAATGAGGAACATATAGTACTTGTACATACAGTAACCTGGATCACAGGAGAGAAAATTAGAAATCAGGAAAGTCTGAATGTATGAAGTTTGTGACTGGCCTGACTTGCTTTCCAGAGAGAGAGAGAAAGATCTTATGTTTACTTTTGTATGGAAACAAATAGAATGGGAAAGACTAGAGAGCTCTTCAAGAAAATTAGAGATACCAAGGGAACATTTATTGCAAAGATGGACTCAATAAAGGACAGAAATGGTAGGGACCTAACAGAAGCAAAATATATTAAGAAGAGGTGACAAGAATACACAGAACTGTACAAAAATATTTTTATGACCCAGGTAATCATGAAGGTGTGATCACTCACCTAGAGCCAGACATCCTGGAATGTGAAGTCAAGTGGGCCTTAGGAGGCATCACTATGAACAAAGCTAGTAGAGGTGATGGAATTCCAGTTGAGCTATTTCAAATCCTGAAGATGATGCTATGAAAGTGCTGCACTCAATATGCCAGCAAATTTGGAAAATTCAGCAGTGGCCACAAGACTGGAAAAGGTCAGTTTTCATTCCAATCCCAAAGGAAGGCAATCCCAAAGAATGCTCAAACTACTGCACAATTGCACTCATCTCACATGCTGGTAAAGTAATGCTTAAAATTTCCCAAGTCAGGAAAATTGCTTCAGCAATACATGAACCATGACCTTCCAGATGTTCAAGCTGGTTTTAGAAAAGGCAGAGGAACCAGAGATCAAATTGCCAACATCCACTGGATCATTGAAAAAGCAAGAGAGTTCCAGAAAAACATCTATTTCTGTTTTATTGACTATGCCAAAGCCTTTGACTGTGTGGATCACAACAAACTGTGGAAAATTCTGAAAGAGATGGGAATAGCAGACCACCTGACCTGCCTCTTGAGAAACCTGTATGCAGGTCAGGAAGCAACAGTTAGAACTGAACATGGAACAACGGACTGGTTCCAAATAGGAAAAGGAGTACATCAAGGGTGTATATTGTCACCCTGCTTATTTAACTTATATGCAGAGTACATCACGAGAAACTCTGGGCTGGAAGAAGCACAAGCCGGAATCAAGATTGTTGGGAGAAATACCAATAACCTCATATATGCAGATGACATCACCCTTATGGCAGAAAGTGAAGAGGAACTAAAAAGCCTCTTGATGAAAGTGAAAGAGGAGAGTGAAAAAGTTGGCTTGAAGCTCAACATTCAGAAAACTAAGATCATGGCATTCAGTCCCATCACTTCATGGGAAATAGATGGGGAAACAGTGGAGACAGTGGCAGACTTTACTTTTGGGGGCTCCCAAATCACTGCAGATGGTGACTGCAGCCATGAAATTAAAAGATGCTTACTCCTTGGAAGGAAAGTTATGACCAACCTAGACAGCATATTAAAAAGAAGAGACATTAATTTGTCAACAAAGGTCCATCTAGTCAAGGCTATGGTTTTTTCAGTGGTCATGTATGGATGTGAGAGTTGGACTATAAAGAAAGCTGAGCCACGAAAATTGATGCTTTTGAACTGTGGTGTTGGACAAGACTCTTGAGAGTCCCTTGGGCTGCAAGGAGATCCAACCAGTCCATCCTGAAGGAGATCAGTCCTGGGTGTTCATTGGAAGGACTGATGCTGAGGCTGAAACTCCAACACTTTGGCCACCTGATATGAAGAGCTTACTCATTGGAAAAGACCCTGATGCTGGGAAATATTGAGGGCAGGAGGAGAAGGGGATGACAGAGGATGAGATGGCTGGATGGCATCACTGACTCCATGGACATGGGTTTGGATGGACTCCGGGAGTTGGTGATGGACAGGGAGGCCTGCCATGCTGCAGTTCATGGGGTTCAAAGAGTCAGACACTACTGAGTGACTGAACTGAACTGAACTGAACTATCTCCAGAGAGGTGAGGAAGGATTTATGTTTATTACCCCCATTTATCTTTGGAGAGGGAAAGGTGTTTAAGTTGATTATCCTAAAGTATTTCCTTATACAATTATTCTTAAGTTTTCTGTAAATGCCTTTTCTAAGAGAATCAGCAAGATGCATAAAAATTAGATATTTAAGGAGAATTTTCTCCCAACTACAGTCACCTAGTCTTTATAACTAATTGCAACCTCTTGATCCCTGCCATCCTGGTATTCCGTTATCCCTGTGCATTTCAGGATTCAAACTGGATGGTATCGTTCTCACCTACATGCACGTACAATGGCCACAGAACTCTTCAGGGATGCTGGAACTCCCCTCATAAATTTGTCCCATTTTTTGCATGCAAAGGGTAGGTTCTATGTACCCTCCTAGCATAACTGAGCCGATCTTAACATGGTAAATGTATTCTAACATTCTAATATCTCTAAGTGTTTGGACATTTTTCTCCATAGTTTATCAAGATAGTTTTGATATTTCAACTTCATTTAATGTATGTAGTTCATGTTAGGGTCTTTCAAAAAAATCAAGCAAAACAACCTGTAGAGCCCTTTCTAACATCTTCCATCAAACACTGAGTCCAGGACCCCTGTTTAGTGGTCCTATGTCAATAAATAGGGCTGGATCTCATTTTATGTCCATACACCATTCAGTTCAGTTCAGTTCAGTCACTCAGTCATGTCCAACTCTTTGTGACCCTGTGAATCACAGCACGCCAGTCCTCCCTGTCCATCACCAACGCCCGGAGTTTATACAAACTCATGTCCATGGAGTCGGTGATACCATCCAGCCATCTCATCCTCTGTTATCCCCTTCTTCTCCTGCCCCCAATCCCTCCCCGCATCAGGGTCTTTTCCAATGAGTCAACTCTTCGCATGAGGTGGCCAAAGTATTGGAGTTTCATCTTCAACATCAGTCCTTCCAGTGAACACCCAGGATTGATCTCCTTTAGGATGGACTGGTTGAATCTCCTTGCAGTCCAAGGGATTCTCAAGAGTCTTCTCCAACACCACAGTTCAAAAGCATCAATTCTTCGGTGCTCAGCTTTCTTCACCATCCAACTCTCACATCCATACATGACTACTGGAAAAACCATAGCCTTGACCAGATGGACCTTGTTGGCAAAGTAATGTCTCTGGTTTTAAATATGCTATCTAGGTTGGTCATAACTTTCCTTCCAAGGAGTAAGCATCTTTTAATTTCAAGGCTGCAATCACCATCTGCAGTGATTTTGGAGCCCAGAAAAATAAAGTCCGCCATTGTGTCCACTGTTTCCCCATCTATTCCCCATGAAGTGATGGGACCAGATGCCATGATCTTAGTTTTCTGAATATTGAGCTTCAAGCCAACTTTTTCACTCTCCTCTTTCCCCACACCCTTAAAATCCATTCCCACACATATTCCCCAGATCTCTGTATCTGCGTATATACTAAAAATAATCATGCACTTCTTTTGATGTGTAAGTCACTTTTTCATGGTTCACATCTTATACCTTGTCCTTTGAGACCCCTTAGTGATTGAGTCTAAATATAGGACCAGGCTATATATAGTTCTGTGCAGTTATAGGTCTAGAAACAAAGAGATGCCTGGAGTGGGCCCTAAATAGCAACAGCAGTGCTTTTCAAGGCAGCAGTCTCAGGAAGACTTGTGCTGACAGAGAAGAATTTGGGGATTTGTCTTCACTTGCTTCCAAGTGTTCTGCATATATGACCCCATTTGAATTTTCAGGATCTTATTCCTTCCCAAACAATAAGGTGGGAGATTCAGTATGCACTGTAATCCCATCATGCACAAAATGAGACTCTGATTTTTTGTTTCCAGTTTTATTGAAATGTAATAGACATATAACATTGTGAAAGTTTAAGCTATACTACATGTTGATTTGATACATTTATATATTGCAAGATTATCACCATCGCACAGTTACAGTGTCAGCACTTAATTAACATTTCTTTGTGGTGGTGAGAGCATTTAAGATCTACTCTCTCAGCAACATTCAAGTCTATAATACAATATTACTAACTATAAGCAGTCATACTGTACATTAGATTCCCAGAGCTTGTTAATCTTATAACTAGAATTTTCACCCCTAGACACATATTTTCCCTAACCCAACCCCTGCTAACCACCACGCTACTGTCTGTTTCTCTGAGATCTGACTTGTTTTCATAACTCTCAGTTCTGTGGCAACAGGAGATAAAGGTTTCTTTCAAGGCAGTCACAGAAGCTTTTAGGTCATTTATACTCAGCTGAACCTGAGAATTTGAAGCCCTGTGATAACCTTTTCTTTCCTCACTGTTTTTCCACTATAATCAGGAGAAATATTATTCTCTTAGTTTGACTAAAATATTCTAAACCAGCAAATGAATGGTCATGTAGAACATCATTTCTTTATGTATTTCGTTAGGAGTATACAAGATGATATTTTGGCTACCTCTGTTGCCAAATAATAACGTGGACTTCGAGAGCCCCTTTTTTTAACCTCTGAAAATCATAGTCATTAGTGCTGAAATCTAAGCAAGTAGAAAAGCAATTCAGCAAAACCTAGAGCCAATTTAGAAACTTCATCCTTATCCTGCTAGTCCTCTGGACCCACACCTGTTACTAAAATTGTTACCAATCAGGGTTCAACAAGAAAAGCAGAATCAGAAATGTGTGTGTGTGTGTGTGTGTGTGTGTGTGTATAATAGAGAGAGAGAGAGAGAAGCTTATAAGGCTAATTTAACATCCAAAGGGCTGGTTATGAACAAGGATAGGCTAGGACTCTGGCACATTAATTGAAGCTGTTCACCAGAGGCAGAATTTCTTCTCAAGACAACCTCAGTTCTGTTTTTAAAGGTGTTTAACTAATTAATTCATGCCCACCTAGATTATCTTAAATGATCTCTTTTACTGATTATGGATTATAACCATATATATGAAAAACCTTCACAGCAATGACAAGGTAAGTGTGTGACTAACTGGTAACTGTAGCCTACTCAAGTTAACATATAAACTATCCAACATAATAGAGAAATAGTTTATTATTCTAAAAAATTGGTAAACAGAGTAATATAATCAAACATTGTTCTTGCTCTTTCTTTAAGAACTATACCAATAGATAGGCAAATAATATACATGGGGAAATGTGTCTTTATAAAAGTATACCAAGCAATAATTGAAAAAGAAATGATAGAATATCACCACTTAACCATACCAGTGAAGTAATGGATGTGGACATTGTGTACAAATAAAAATGAGAGAAAATCAGACATTACCGTTCCCTATCCCTGATGAAAGAATGTACCGCCATTTATAACCTTGCCAAAGAAATGAACCTGAGTCTGGTCAGGTCTCTATATTTATCTGCCAATATCCAGAAAGGCAAAGGAAAAACCAAATTTTGAGCCACATTGAGCATATAAGAACAGCCAAATCCAGACTGTGGGAGCTTCTTTATATTGAATAGTCAATGATCTTCAATGGATAAACTTGTAAAAATTGAAAAGAATAGGGGATTGTCTGGTAAAATTAATGTTATAAACTCTATAATTTTTTAAAGAACAAAACTATAGTATTATGTATACACACATGACTATCTGAAAAGCAGCATTTATATGATAGATTATTTGTCCTATAGTTACATAGAGTGTCAACATTTTCATGACTCTCCTCATAGTAACCAGTTCTCCTGTTTGATAGATGAGATCCTTGTCAATTAGGATGTTTCATTTCCTGAATTCTTGATAATGGGGATATGCCAACATGTAAATTGTTATAGGGTCCTAGGAAATCTATTATTGATACCTTTGACTTCTGTTGTTTTGAGATATTCAACACCCATTCTACCATTTTTTATTCTAAAAGCAGAACCATTTATTTTTGTGAAACTTGTCTCTATGTGGAGCTCACCCAGTCACCCCCTGTTCATGGTTTTGGGGCCACTGTAAAGGTTTAGCGAGTCTATCAACCCTGAGCCACAGTGAAGACACGGGGAAGAGACAGGGATTCACTTAACAAATGTCCGACAAAATTAGACCAATCGGAGTTCTTCCAAGGACATTTTTTCATTGTTATTCAATGTCCCTTTCATCCTGGCCCTGAGAAGCTGTTAGAAGGTGAGTATCGTTCCCCCTGCAGGCTCTCTATCAACTATATGAATGGAGAGTTTGAGTATGAAAGAATCGTGGCCTCAACATCATTGATTTCATGAATCCAGCAGTGACTGAACCCACGGAGTGCAGTCTCCCCAGTTTAAGTATGGTTTCTATAATTTGTGTCTAACAGCTTTTTTCAATAACATGTTGTAAATACTTGAAGATTTCTAGAACCTAAAATAACAGGGTATACTATTAAATTGTTTCTTTTCTAAAGAAATTTTAAAATCCTTTAGCATAAAGTTGGGGGGATATTCAAGATATAACTTTATTTTGTAGCACATAATGTGTTTTTCAGAATGTTTTCAAACTTTTGTATAGTAGAATGTTTACAGTCGATAGAATTAAGATTCTACAGTGAAGAAACTGAAGTGATGTATGTAAGGTTACAGAATGGCAGGGATAGCATCGATGGTACTAACATCGATACTAACATGTTTATTCTTAGAAAAGAACATGAAATCAGCCATTTGAAATGTATAATATGACATATTCAGAAAACTAACCATTGATGCTTCAAAACAGTCTTTTCCTAATCACCTTAAAAAATCATCTATCAAATATAGTTTTTAAAATGAATATTGTATTAAGATACTACGTATATAAGCATGTCTGAGAATTTTATTTAAAACTCTTGAAAAAGAAGACATCTCAAATTTGCTAAATGATTTTTAGAAAGGTAGAATATTTTTAAGTTTATGCTAAAATTGGATCCTTTCACTTATTTTATTTATGAGTTTATTTACCAATATCATTCCACAAAGGTAATGCATTTTGATTTTTAAATATTGACATTGTAAATTACAATATCTGTCTTCAAAAGGTAAACAGAAAGAATTATCTACTGTAAAAATATTTCTTTATATGTACAGCATGCCACTTTTGGCATGTCAACATAGCAATAACTCACTGGTAAGAAGATACACACATATTGACAAAGCATTTATTAATATATAGAATTACAGTAATTCCAGAGAGTCTGCTTCTGTAAGCTCTTTAAACATCAGACATTTCCAAGAAGTATTCTGAAGTCTAATAATTATCATCCCAGATGCTGAATTGTGTCTCCATGGGACAGCTGAATGAGCTGTCACATTTGAGAGTTGCCAATCTTAAACCAGCTATGACTCTTCTCTGTAAATTTCTCTCTCTGGGGCATTAGAAAACTCTTAATTAGCTTTTGTTTCCAAGCAGGGTTTCATTCTCATGATATTACTTCTTTTTGTTAAAATTATTGGATTCAAATTGATTTTGACATTTCATTTATTCCAATAAGTACATATATTTGTGCATACATTTAAATTCAAGTTGCTAACCTCACTAAGCCTGGAGAAGAAAATGGCAACCCACTCCAGTATTCTTGCCTGGAGAATCCCATGGACAGAGGAGTCTGATGGGCTACAGTCTATGCGGTCGCAAAGAGTCAGACACGACTGAGTGACTAACACACACACCCCCCCCCAAGATAAAATCGGGAGTTCATTAAAGCACAAATGTCCCTTTAATACTGAAACAGGAACTTTTTATACATAATTCAGAATTTCATGCAAAGACAGGCACAATAAAGGACGGAAACGGTAACAGAAGTAGAAGTTATTAAGAAGGGGTAGCAAGAAGAACTATACAAAAAGATCTTAAAGACCCAGATAAAAACAATGGTGTGATAACTGACCTACAGCCAGACATCCTGGAGTGCCAAATCAAATGGGCCTTAGGAAGCATCACTATATGCAAGAAAGCTAGTGGAGGTGATGGAATTCCAGCTGAGCTATTTCAAATCCTAAAAGATGATGCTATTAAAGCGCTGTACTCAATATGCCAGCAAATTTGAAAAACTCAGTAGTGGCCACAGGACTGAAAAAGGTCAGTTTTCATTCCCATCTCAAAGAAGGGCAGTGCCAAACAGCGTTCAAACTACTGTACAAGTGCACTCATTCCACACGCTAGAAAGGTCATGCTCAAAATCCTTCAAGCTAGACTTCAACAGTATGTGAACCAAGAACTTCCAGATGTACAAGCTGCATTTCAAAAAGGCAGAGGAACAAAAGATCAAATTGCCAACATCCGCTAGACCATAGAAAAAGCAAGAGAATTCCAGAAAAATATTTATTTCTGCTTCATTGACTACACTAAATCCTTTTATTATGTGGATCATACCAAACTGTGGAAAATTCTTAAAGAGGTGAGAATACAAAACCACCTCACCTGCCTCCTGAGTAACCTGTATGCAGGTCAAGAAACAACAGTTAGAACCAGACATGGAACAGCAGACTACAGACTGGTTCAAAATTGAGAAAGGAATACATCAAGGCTATATATTATCACCATGCTTTTTTAACTTATATGCAGAGTACATCATGCCAAATGCCAGGCTGGATGAAACACAAGCTGGAATCAAGATTGCTGGGAGAAATATCAATAACCTCTGATATGTATATGACACCACCCTTATGGGAGCAAGCAAAGAGGAATTAAAGAGCCTCTTGATGAAGGTAAAAGAGGAAAGTGAAAAAGCTAGCTTAACTCTCAACATTCAAGAAACTAAGATCATGGCATCTAGTCCCATAACTTCATAGCAAATTGATGAGGAAACAATAGAAATGGTGACAGACTATTTTCTTGGGCTCCCTCAAAAATTACTGTGGACAATGACTGTAGCCATGAAATTGAAAGATGCTTGCTCCTTGGAAGAAAAGCTATGACAAATCTAGACAATGTATTAAACAGCAGGGACGTTGCCAATAAAAGTCTGTCTAGTCAAAGCCATGGTTTCTCCAGGAGTTGATGGATGAAACTGGAGCCCATTATACAGAGTGAAGTAAGCCAGAAAGATAAAGAACAATTACAGTATACTAACACATATATATGGAATTTAGAAAGATGGTAACGATGGCCCTATATGCAGGGCAGAAGAAGAGACGCAGAAGTACAGAACAGACTTTTGAACTCTGTGGGAGAAGGTGAGGGTGGGATGTTTCGAAAGAACAGCATGTGTATTATCTATGGTGAAACAGATCATCAGCCCAGGTGGGATGCATGAGTCAAGTTCTCGGGCCTGGTGGGCTGGGAAGACCCAGAGGAATCGGGTGGAGAGGGAGGTGGGAGGGGGGATCGGGACGGGGAATACGTGTAACTCTATGGCTGATTCACATCAATGTATAACAAAACCCACTGGAAAAAAAAATATGAATAGAAAAAAAATAAAAATAAAAAAAAAAAAAAGAATTGATGCTTTTAAACTGTGGTGTTGGAGAAGATTCTTGAGAGTCACTTGGACATCAAGGAGATTAAACCAGTCAATCCTACGGAAAATCAACTCTGAATGTTCATTGGAAGTACTGATGGTGAAGCTGAAGCATTAGTACTTTGGTCACCAGATGTGAAGAATTGACTCATTTTGGAAAAGACCCTGATCCTGGGAAAGATTGAAGGCAAGAGGAGAAGGAGACGACAGAGGACGAGATGGTTGGATGGCATCACTCACTCAATGGACATGAGTTTGAGCAAACTCCAGGGGATAGTGAAGGACAGGGAAGCCTGGCTTGCTGCAGTCCTTGGGGTCACAAAGAGTCAGACATGACTGAGCAACTGAACAATAGCAATTCAGAATTATACTGATGTATGATAAATTTATCCAAAAAAGCAAGCTAATTTTTGAAGACATGTTGATGATTTTAAATGTTAAAAATTCATAGAAATAAAAAAGAAGGTAGATATATTATGAACCTATATAATGCTGTTAAAATTCTTGCATAAATTCTGTATTCCCACAAGGGAAAAATACTTGAATTAAGAGTATATTCAACTTATTGTAGAGAAAATTTAGAAAAATTTTCCATGTAATATATTCCAAAATGTTTTGCGTTTCCAAGGGGAAAACATTACACCAGTGAAAAATATTTAGGTATGTTTTTAGAGCTTAGCATTTTTGAATAGTTTAACCTGAATGCATCTTTATTATATAGTGTCAGTTTCAACTTACTTGAAATTTTTCACGCAATAAATTTCAATTTGAGTATCTTCTCTTAGGGTTCAGGATTAGTTAAAATATTTCAGCAAAATCAGCTGCTTATGAAAGTAGTCAGTTGTCATTTACCTTTACCAATATTAATAGTGTGTTTAACAAGTAACAATATGCATCCTCCTTTAGGCAGAGATGCTGCTTACTAATGACATCTCATTGCTTCACACAGCAGGGCCTTTCATTCCATTTGGGTGTAATGACTGAGCTAACATCAGTTTTTAAGAATGTATGTTATCATTAT
This sequence comes from Muntiacus reevesi, assembly GCF_963930625.1. NCBI lineage: Eukaryota > Metazoa > Chordata > Mammalia > Artiodactyla > Cervidae > Muntiacus > Muntiacus reevesi. The sequence continues at coordinate 27,071,800 of NC_089264.1, forward strand.
TCATTACAGTACAGCACTGAAGCTTCTTTGGGAGGCAATAAAGAACAAAATGTATATTTTAAAGACTCTCATTTTCCCCCTAAATGCTTGAATTAAGCTGCAGTCTGTGGTGTTCAGAGAATTGAGTTATGTCCTAAAGCAATGCTTCTCTTGAAGTACATCACGCCTGGAGACCGGGCTCTGATTAGCCTCTGAGTTTTCTAATACAGCCTATTGATTTTCTGTTACTGTAGCTGCCTTTGAATTTTGCGTGCTGGTACAGAGTTTTCTCTTTTGCATGAGAGAATGATGAATGGTTGTCTGCGAGGCTCCAAGCACAGACTTATTTCCTCTTCAATAAGGACAAGCGTTAATATCATTTAAGCAGAGAAAAACAGTAAGGAACCCAGCACACTTAGGGAGGAATTTGGGCTTTCTTCATATTCTTTGTTGATCCTAACTACTGAACTATTTACATCCTACAAAAAGTTGACAGTCTTATTTGGTACTATTATATTTTCTTATTACTCTAATGGTGAGGAAAGAATAAAAGTTGTTTTAAAGGTAAACATACAACTTTTGTGAAAGTATATTTTAAAAGCAATCTCATTTTTATTTTTCAATTGGTCACCAAATTGATTTTAAATGCAAACAGACTAGGACTAAGAAGTGAACCAATATTCTGAAAACATTTTCTTTTTAATTTCAGATAAATAAGTACTAGAGATATAATGTGAAACCTGATTAATATAAATAATACTGTTGCATGTTATATATGAAAGTTAAGAAAGTGAATCCTAAGAGTTTTAATCACAAGAAATATTTTTCTTTTATTTTGTATTTATATGAGATGATGGATGTTCACTAAACTTATTGTGGAAATCATTTCATAAATCATAACTTTATGCTATATATAGTAAATTTATGCATTTCTAGTGTCAATTATATCTCAATGAAGCAAGCAGAAAAATTCTTATTTGGAATGAAATTCTTATTTCCATTCATTCCTATGAATGAATACACAAAATCATAATCATCTAGAACTTCCTACATGTGTGCATGCATGCTCAGCGGCTTTAGTCGTGTCCAGCTATTTGTGACGCTGTGGACCGTGGCCCGCCAGGCTTCTCTGTCCATGGGATACTCCAGGCAAGAGTACTGGAGTGGGTTGCCTCGCCCTGTTCCAGGGGATCTTCTTGACACAGTAATTGAACCCATATCTCTTAGTCTCCAGCATTGGCAGGCAGGCTTTTTATCACCAGCATCACCTGGGAAGCCTGGAACTTGCTACAATTTATATTAAAAAAAAATCATTTCAATGTCAACAGACTGATTTTTTTTTCTTTTTTTTCAGTAAGATAACACATTGTTGATCTCTGTTCACTACAAGCAGAGTCAGAGAAATAGAACTTTGAGCAAGTGATACCTTGAAGCAATGGTCTGGGTGACACCTGAAGCAAGTGAGGAAAGCAGAATAAGTCTGGAAAAAGCTAGGCACAGATGTGAGTGCAGGTGAAATATGTCTTCGGTCTCATTTCATAGGGAATGTTACCACTCTGTTGGTACCCACCATGAAGCAAGGGCCTAACTTTTTTTCACCCTTGTCAGTGAGTCACTGATCACAGGCTGCCTAAGAAGTGGAAGAGGAACATTATTTCCTAGGTTATCTTCTTGCCCAGCAGGTCCCATCAGGAGAGAACAGTATTCAAGGGAAGAGGCAGCTGTGAGCTGCTAGCAGTAGCACTCACAGCAGCCCTCAGAGTGGACCTGAGCAGGGCAGCAGCAACGCCTGCTGGATAGGTCAAGTTCAGATTCACAGTTTCTGGTCTGACTTGCTCCCATATAGAGATGCAAAGGTTGCATATTGTACCCCTTGCCTTTAAAATGGGGATCTGTTAAAAGGATTCACAGGTGATATGAAATTATAGTTGATCATATAAATTGACCAGCAAAACATTGCTTTGCAATTTATGAATGAAAATCACAAGATATTCTACATTAGTTGAATCCACATTTTTATACCTGTTTAAAATATTTTTATAATTTTAGTATTCAGTAAACTATAAATAAAATGATTTGATTGCTATATTCCCTTTATTAATTTGTATTCTTTCAAAGAATTCCCATAAAAGGCAATGTGTCCCATTTCAGTGTTGTGCAAAAAAAAAGAGGATACAAAATGATCCACTTCTATTTCTATCAATTTCATTTAGGAGATGAAAAAGGTAAACAAATAGTTTAATGATTCAAAAAGAGTAATAATTATGACAGCAATGGAAATTTAGTTACACTTTTAAAAAGTCTACCAAATTCTTCATAGAACAATGAACTTCATAGCTTCTGAAAGCTGGAACTATCATTCTGTCATACCACAACTCTTAGATGATACATTTATCTGGGCTTCCCACACGTGGAATCATCCTCAGAATAAAACTGAATTATATTCAAAGAAAAGGTAGAGAACTTGTAAAGCAGTCCAACTATGCATATAAATTTATTTAAAAATACTGTTTTGCTTCCCAAAGGGTTGTTTTTATTGAAGATTTAACCCAATATCATTTTCCAATACCTTGGGTTCTTAGTTTTCTTTTCACCTATAAAAATATTCAGTGTTTTCTTTGCTCATATTCACAAATCACTAAAATAAGGTTTGTATGTATGGCATGTAAATTTTTTATTGGTGTCAAATATTCTGACTTACTGATTCTAAAATATGAAATTATTGGCTACTGTGAACGATAGATTCTGGAGTGATTTCAACTCACAACAGGATAGTGAATGAGCTTGTACTTTTAGATAATTCTCCAAGCAGACAACTCAAAGTATATAAACTAATATCCATCTAGTTTTGCCTTGGCACCTTGGTATTGATTCTGCACAGGAACCTTTAATATTGATTACAAGTCATATGAAGTTAGACTGATATGCTTTCTTCCATCTTCTTTCCAAAAATAAATTATGCCAGAAATTCAAAGTTAATGGAGCAATCTCATTATAATACATCTCTGCTGGGCATTCTTTCACTTTGGTTAAATAATTGAGGGAATTAGACAGGTGGAGCTATGCAGTATGATATAGGCATACACATCTTCAGGCTGAATTGATGTGAAATTAAAGGAACAGGTTAGGAAGAAGAGTTCTGGCAAGTTCATATGAGTTCACACTACACTGTAGTCTTTAAAACATTTCATGAATTTTCAGTGACACCAAGAAAATGTTAATTCAGGCTTTGACCTCATTTCCTAGCTGAAACAGAAATGATAAGGTATGCTGATGGACTAAGTCTAACAAACTTCAGTGTGGTAGGGTATAAACTAGCCTAATTCATTTCTTGTCAGTCAGTAGAATGTAAATATAGTAGCATATAGTGTTTTGTGAATTCTCAAAGGATCAAATCAAACTTCATAGAAAGGAAATATTCATCCATTCCTGATTAAAATCAATTACCTTATTGCAATTTGGAAACACTTTAGTAATAGTAACCAATTGAATAGAGGATGTATATAGTCATCGGCATGCTGAACAGCACACACTGGGGCCACTTGTAAACTTGGTCAACTTGTCGTTCAGTTGCCAAGTTGTGTCCCACTCTTTGAGACCCCATGGACTGCAGCATGCCAAGCTTCCCCATCCTTCACCATCTCCTGGAGTTTGCTCAAACTCGTGTCCATTGAGTTGGTGATGCATTTGTGGTATAAAATATACTAATGTTATATCACTAAGATTAAGTTAAAAACAGTATATGAAGCATGATTTTAATTTTATTAAAATTAAAATAAATGCATTCAGATATGCTAAGTAATTTTACCAGTGGAAACACAGTGTTAAGATTGACTATTTTAAAATGTAGATGTATGGGTAATTTTATCTGATTAAATTTTATTTTATTACACTGGAATTTTTTAAATAAAACTTTTGTTTTAAGAAGTAAATTAATTTAAAGGCTTAAAAGTTCTTGCAAATTGTACTAAACATAGTTTCTAATCTGCTAAGTGATCTTGTAGAGATATACCTCTAAATAGGGCCTTTTTTATATAAATGATGTAAACCCAGCAAATTTGGGCTATTTCTATATAAGTGCCTTATACAGAAAATCTTCTGTTTTTAAAGGTACAGATGTAAACCTCCATAGGAGATATTTTCTCATTATTGACCTAAGGTAATAACGAGAAATCATTCATTGGTTACACATGTCCTGAAGGAATAAAAATACCCATCTCACCTTATAGTTAGCAATCTAGAAAAATAGAAACTTGATAAGGTCTTTAGCTGAGATTAATAAAAGCAGTGCCCCATTATTTAGCCTACAGTGCCTGAAAAGATCACCTTCTTTTGAGAGAATGAGCCACGATCTTCAAGATTACTGAAACTACTTTTTTTTTTAATTTACAGACATACATCCTTGATGATTAACTTCTGAGTTTTTCATGTATTCCTCAATACTGTAAGAAAATATTGTTTTGCCAGAAACAGCTTTGTTGCCCATGAAAAAATGTGATGTGTCTACTAGTAAGAACTTAAACATACTTACATAACATTACAAGACTACGTTGAAAAATACATGAATACTTCAAGATGTCAAAAATGCACTTGGTGTTCACTGTTCATAGAGAAGAAAACCTGTAACATGCCTAAAAGTTAGACAAGAAATGTTATTAATGAGATGATTTCATCTTAAAGCACAGAAGAAACCTATGAGAAATCTAATAAAATCTAATAAAATTTCCCAGCATGCCACCTTGAAAACATCACTAGTTGACATGAGTAGCCCTTATTTAAGCAAGGATTATAATCCCAGTTTAATCTATTATTTAATTCATTCATTCATTTAGTTAGTTGTAGTAGACCATTGCCAGATGAAGGAAAAATAAAAAGAAAAACAGCTCAATTAAGGCTAGAATAAAAAAACTTGCATGTCACCAGAAGCTACCACTAAATTTTCAGAGTATGGATCTTGGCAGGAGATGGAGTACACCTATGCTTTAGTTTCCTTAGAAATGAAATAGAATAAAGCCAATTAAAGGGAGAAAGAGGAGTTGTGATACCGAAAAGCTGATGTCTACTGATTAATTTAAAGGAAAATTTGATTCTACTTAAGATCCATGTATCAGGTGAATTCTTAAAGTTTATGGCTTTTCCTACCCTTAATTTCTTCCCCTCTCCTCCACCCCTAACCCTGAGTGTGGCTGGACAGCTGACAAATACACACAGTACATTCAGCTGCCAAATACCTGAAAGCACATGTCAGCCATGATTACCAACAAGCTATGCTACATGCCAGTTTATCCCACAGGGGCTCTGGGATCATGTACGTGTTTTTAGTCCACACTGCCAACAGACTCTGTGTAACACCCAAGTAGAAGCAGAGCCCTTCTCAAATCTAACCACACATTTCAGATCATGACTTTGTTTTTGTTTATATACCTTAATTTCAAAATAAGTTTATATTTATCCCAAGGAAAAATAAAGAGACTGGGTCTGATCATATATCTTTCTGGGAATTATTCCCAGAAATTGTATACTGAAAATATGTTCCAAAAATATAATTTCCAGATAGTTAAGTGGGCAAAATATCAGCTTGGTATTCATTTGCTTATTAAAAAGCAGACCAGAAACATACCTACCCTGTCTTTTAACGATTAGTGTCTAATATTTAATTGTCTACTCCCCACCTATTAATCCAAACATAAACCTTCTTTTACACAAATACAGAAATCTAGAAGACTCTCCTTTGAATTAAGTGCTGCTTTTAATGAATAAATAATTCATGAACTACTACCTTCTTCATGAAAGTTTCCAAAAGTTGGATAGTATTATGAATGTTTTCCTATCACCAGCTACTCTAGCTTTCAAAACTCATATTTCATGTTTTGCTAAATTTGCAAATTGTATAAATGTAATGGGTTTCACTTTATGAATTTACCTTTGTGACAGTTAAATCTCTGCTATGAACATATTTGCAAATTCTCACATTAGATTTTCTGTTTTAATTTGCAAAGTCTGAAATCAAGCTGGATGTTATGGAAATAAACTAGTTAACTTCTGAAACATTTACAAGAGATATTTACTCATTTCACTTGGCCATCAAGAAATCTAGTAAAGAATCTCTAAGCTTGAAAGTGTCAGTGAAAATAGAGAAAATTAAAGTAAAAGCTATCATCCACTCAGTAATCTGGCTCTCACTTCATTATTATTGCTCTTTTACACTTCCTATCAGTTTAGATTTCACTGCTCATATTCAGGTATCTGACCTTGAATTATTTATGTAACTTCTATTAGCTACAAATTGTTCATTTACGTGTATTATATAATAGAGTTGTTGAAAGACTAAATAGGATATGTGAGGTAGCAAACATCTTGTAGACTTTAATAAATGATAGTCAACATCTTTTTAATTCTCCTATGCTTCATCTTTTATTTCTCCCTTCTCCAGGGACTCTTCCAAACCCAGGAATCGAACCGGGGTCTCCTGCATTGCAGATGGATTTTTTACCGACTGAGCTATCAGGGAAGCCCCATATTCTTCATATTAACCCTTATCGCCCATTCCCTGAAATGTACAGCTCTACATGCAACGTTATGATGTGCAGAGGTTTCTAAATCTAGGTTTGTTTACTCTCCTGCAGATACATTTTCCTAATTATTAGTGAGTGAGGATTCTGATTAATATATAGACATACTTAATAAAGAAATCTTGTCTTAAATATCGACGTTTGTCAAGTGATATAATTCAAAGCTATTCTGATATATTTAATTCAATATTTTGGGTTTCGTTGGTTGGTTGGTTGGTTGATTGATTAGTTTTTCTTGGTGTCTTGCTTAACTTGGTGTCCTGTGACTAACTGCAAACAACCAGACAGACTTTGTTAAATATAAACAACTTCAAATGCTTCTCTCTGTGGCTTGAAAGTCCCTAACACATGTGGAAAATAATACATTGAGCTTTTAATAGATAAAGTTTTGTATTCTTTTTCTAGATTATGTTAAATGTGCCTGTAAGGGAAGTTAAACTTTATTAAACTTTTGTTATGTTTAATGTTTATTTTTTTAACCTTTATTAAGTTATTATGCAACTATAAGGACAACCTATATTTCAGAAACTGGAACTATATATCCTTTCCTTGAACAAAAGTCAAGATCTAAATAAGGCCATATCAATAAATTAAAAGGAAAAAAATATATAATTTCAACCCTCTCTCAACCTCATATTTTCTCCTAACATAAATGGAATAGGGGCATAAGTATGGGGTCATAATTATTAAGAGTATGACTCTGGATAATTTACTGAAACACCTTGTTGTCTGTTACCAGTTCTGCAGTTTGGCGTAAGAACAGTGTCTAATGCTTGATTTTATGATTGCTAGATAAATAGTGTTCCAGTACTTGGAAGTATCACTATGCAATAAATATTAAAAGTTAGAAAAGGGAAAAAAATTTTTTAAATAACATGAAGATAATCTGGTATCATGAAATTAAAGAAAATAATATAGATATATTATTATTCTGACTAAAAAGTACTTTAGGAAATGTCCTGCTAAATTTTGTCCACTTGTTGCTATATTAAATGGATAGCCAGAAATGTTAAGATGAAATAGTGATTGAATATAGGTTGTGTTAAGGTATATGTAATACTGTTTTATTTCTCATGGAGACTGACAAAAGTGTATATGTTAGATCTCAAGAAAAATGTCCTACCCTTGTTCTACCCTGGATACAACCTACTCTGAGCATAAACATAGGTTTGTGATATTAATCATTATATAGATCTCAGAATTACATAAAATTCTAAAGTACACAAAAATTTAACTTGCTGAATTTATGGTTCATTTTGGAATTAGTTAATATAGTCTCTTGTATTCTATGTTTATAATGACATGTCAGTGATTGGAGCCTACAAGTAGAAGAGCAATAGTTACACAGTGACTATTAATAATGTGCCACAGTTTTAAAATTTAAATAGCAGTTTCTTGTAAGGGGGGAATATGCTGCATTTTGAAAAATAGAAATAGTCATTGGAAAGCTAGTTACAGGTAAAATGGTTAAAATTTTGATTATGTGTTGGAAGAGAAAAAAATTATGTCTTGTACTCACAGATGTTAATTTTTTTCTTTGTTTTAAATTCAATTTGAACACAGCAAAAGGTAAATATTAAAAAAACAGATTTCAAATGGTTTTTAAAATACTTCACATCAATCTTTCTAAAATCATGAAAAGTTACTTTTTATAATTTTATTCAACTAGAGAATGCTTATTTTGTTATACAAGCGCACCATAAAATTGCTAAAGTAACAAGCACCTGTGGTTAGTCACTCAGTCATGTCCCATTTGCTACTCCATGGATGTAGCCCGCCATGTTTCTCTATCCATGGGGATTCTCCAGGCAAGAATATTGGAGAGGGTTGCCATGCCCTCCTCCAGGGGATCTTCCAGACCCAGGGATCAAACCCGTGTCTCTCGCATTGCAGGCAGATTCTTTACCGTCTGAGCCACCAGGGAAGCCTAAGAATACTAGAGTGGGTAGCTGATCCCATCTTCAGGCGAACTTCCTGATCCAGGAATTGTACCAGGGTCTCCTGCATTGCAGGCGGATTCTTTCCCAGCTGAGCTTATGATTATTGTACAACTCATTTTAGATTTTTTGGAGCATCATAATTATTGAAACATTTTCACGTATATCTATTTCATCTCTCCAACTATAGTGAAACTATAAGTTTAAGCCAGAAACGATAGAGAGCATTCTTTATATACCACCTACTCTCAACCACGCCCCAGTTTTGGCGCACTACTAAATTTTTGTCTCTGTCTTTTCTGTTTAAGAAAAATATGTTAAAATATTGCATCTATTAACTGTACTTAATTGTTCAGCTAGCATGGAATTTGACCAAACTACATTATACAGATAACAAGAGACAAACTCAATAACCTTGGAGGCTCCATTCCTCCACTTTTGATGATGAGCAAGAAGGCAGGAAGCCCATCATTAGCCTAGGGAAGCTCATGGAAGAACTGGCTCATAACAGATTCTGAGTTATGTGGACACAGCCTTTTTGTCAGGACATTTTCCTTGAACAGATAGTTCTTGTTTTGCTTTTGTCTTGATAGTTGCCTGCTATTTCCCTTAGTAGAAAGCAGCTTCACCAGGAGCTCGTTCCCTGGTGCGTCATCCAGTCCAGCCATAGCTGGTCTGTGTTCTCTGGCCTGAGAGCTCATGGATTTCATGTGCTCTGATACTTCTCTGCCCATATGCTTAACCTCAATAAACCCCATGCATTGATGCAGTTATACATCAGAGTTAATAAATAGTGATTTGTGTATATGTGTGTCGTTTGTATGAAAAAGGATGTTGAGACCTATTACTTTAAGTTTAGCATGAGAGAACAGATCTCATCACTTAATGGTAAAGGCAACAAGGACAAAGTCTTAAATATATAATACTTGCATGAGTCTGTTTTCCTGTGTGCTTGGAATAGGAAGAGAAAATAGGATAACGACATCTTTGTGATTTTCTTCAAAATGCTACAATACCATTTTATTTAAAATATACTGAGAGCGCTTTTGGAATCAACTGGATCCATGTGATTGGGTTACAAAAGTAGTTTTGAAAATATAAACAATATTAAACTCCAGCAATTCAAGACAGAATGTTAATGCTAACAGAAGCCCTTCAAGGTTTTTGTTACATTTGTATATATCTTAGTAGAGCATGCCATCAACACAACTCTTTTTCAGTAAATATATTATAAACGTGTTCATCCTTTTTCTAATATCATCATAAACTATACATGTTTCATCACATAAAGAATACTTAGCACAGTTTATTTCCCATATTTTTAGTACAGCCTAGAAAAATCACTAATATTTATTGATGTTTTAAGCTACAAAAGTATTGGCAAAAAAATGCATGTGTCTCTTATTACTGATATCATTTATTTAAATGAGCCATATGTATGGGGGACTGTTGGTTTGAGAGAAGCCTTCAACTATCTGTGTGATTGGAATTCCCTGTAAATTAAATTAATTTGGCTTTCCAGCAAAGGGAGGTACTACTTTTTGATGGCTACGGTTTGTTCCCTGAGACTGAAGGCTACTGTATAATGGGAGTCTAGCCATCTATGAATCTCTGACAAGGAAATGGATAGTCTCCCCTAATGTTACAGCTCTCTTGTGATTAACACCACTCTAATATGAAACTGAAGAAATCTACCCATCATTTCAGGTTACATGACACACTCATTCTAGCTGGGGACTTGACAGAATTCATGAGCTGTTTGCTGAATCTCTTTAAAAACCAGTGGTTAAGTCCAAATTCCTTTATTTTGTAGTCAGACACCCCCAAATTATGGTTCCAGCATTACTGCCATTCATATTCTTCCAAAGAATTACATGAAATTATATAGAATAGGCTATATTTTTCATTACTGCTGTGATTTTTTTTCAAGGAATTCTTTCTTAGCACTGTTTCTCTTTCCTGCCTACTCTGTCCAAATATTGTCTGCCTGCCTCCTAGGCTCAATGCATAAGTTGACTCTTTCCTGTAGCTCCCATTGACTCTTTCAGAGCCATCAGTTCAGTTCAGTTCAGTCGCTCAGTCATGTCTGATTTTTTGTGACCCCATGAACCGCAGCACACCAGGCCTTCCCTGTCCATTACCAATTCCCGGAGTTTATGCAAGCTCATGTCCATTGAGTTGGTGATGCCATCTAACCATCTCATCTTCTGTCATCCCCTTCTCCTCCTGCCCCCAATCCCTCCCAGCATCAGGGTCTTTTCCAATGAGTCAGCTCTTCGCATGAGGTGGCCAAAGTATTGGAGTTTCAGCTTCAACATCAAGTCCTTCCAATGAACACCCAGGACTGATCTGCTTTAGGATGGACTGGTTGGATCTCCTTGCAGTCCAAGGGACACTCCAGAGTCTTCTCCAACATCACAGTTCAAAAGCATCAATTCTTCAGTGCTCAGCTTTCTTTATAGTCCAACTCTCACATCCATACATGACCACTGGAAAAACCATTGCCTTGACTAGACGAACCTTTGTTGACAAAGTAATGTCTCTGCTTTTTAATATGCTCTCTAGGTTGGTCATAACTTTCCTTCCAAGGAGTAAGTGTCTTTCAATTTCATGACTGCAATCACCATCTCAGTGGACTTCATCTGCCTGGCACAGAATTCCCCATAGTCTATCTTCTACAATAGATATTAGGAAATGTTTTATTTCCTGTACTTGAATATGAGTGTTTTGATGGCATGTGTCTCAAGTATCTCAGCTTTCTGACCTACATGTAATGCTGCTCTTTGTCAGTTTACTTGAATATGCCTAATCATTAGGTGGCAGGAAAATGTGTATGGTTTCTATGGATATGCAGTTTAAGTGAAATATAACTGAAACATTGAGTGATTATATTAAAACCATGGGACTGACTTTACTACTATTTTGGCAGGGATTTTATTTAAGAGAAATGGAACCTTACAAATAATTCTTACCATTCTACAAAATAATGGCACTATTTTCCTGTGGATGTGCTCATGTGCTAAGTCGCTTCTGTAGTGTCCAATTCTTTACAACTCCGTAGATTATAGCCTGCCAGGCTTCTCTGTCCGTGGGATTCTTCAGGCAGGAATACTGGAATGGGTTGTCATGCCCTTCTCCAGGGGATCTTACTGACGCTAGGGATCAAACCCAGTCTCCTGAGACTCCTGCATCAAAGGCAGAGCCTTTACTGCTGAGCCTCTGGGGAAGCCAGTAATAGCATAAGTAAATAAAATCCAAAACTTATACCCAAATCTCATTTGAATTTCATCTTTTAGCATTTCCTTGAATTTGTATTTCTTCCACACATCTTTCCCAGTCATACCTAATAAAATCAAATAAAAACAGTCATTTCCATGAAAGTATCAGTTGCAGAGCCAATAAATTTGAACTTGGTGATAGCTTTTTAGTGTGGTAGTTCAGTATAAAGGATGGAGCAGGTCAGGTCTGGCCCTGTCCCTTCCATCTGTTCATTCTATAATCCTGGGCAAGGTACTCTGCCTGGCTCATCTTCAGTTTACTCTTGTTGTTTTAGACAAGCTAAGCCTTGTCTAACTGTCGCAACCACATGAACTGTAGCCTGTCATGCTCCTCTGCCCATGGGATTTCTCAGGCAAGAATGCTGGAGTGGGTTATCATTACCTTCTCCAGGGAATTTTCCCAACCCAGGGATCAAACTCATGTCTCCTGCACTGGCAGGTGGATTCCTTATCACTGAGCCACCAGGGAAACCCCAGCTTCAGTTTGCTCATCAATAAAATGTGGGGAGGGATCCTCCCCAATAGGCTTTTAATGGGGATGTAAAGCTTATGTAAGTGTTTTATATGTGACCCACTTATATTACTCACTCTTGGCTCTTAGGCCTTGCCAGCTGTAGACAAGCATTGGCAGAACCAAAATCAGACTTTTTAATTTTTTTATTACCGGAACTCAACCCAGTCATGTTTCAGGCAAATTAAGTATATTTTAAACTTGCAACATTTTCTTCTATGGAAACTTTATTTGTTAAATCAGAGTTTCCTTTTGGGAAGCAAAGTGGAAGACATCGGTAACAGTGCGTCAGATATATTTTGTGCCCATATCCATTGATCCTTTGTTTCAATTTCTAGGAAGTTAAAGGTTTTCAAATGGGTCCGGAAAGGATGATGAAACACAGAGCAACAATTTCTCTTATGAGTTCTTCTACAGTGCATGCCCAGAAATAAAATGACTATGCTTATGTTTGTCTATCATCTGAGGAATAATGTATGTTATTTGGCATAGAGGTAATGGCAATCTGAAGCTTTTCAATTAAATTGAAAATGCTGACACACCAATTCTCTTACTTCATACATATCATTAGATAGATTTGTGTTTGACTGAATTACATGGAGGTATCTTTGTGTATCTTGAGAAATATACCTTCAATTAATGGCATACTACACAATCTACTGAATAATTTTCTTGAGAACTAATAATAATTATTTTTATGTGTGTGTTTGGTAAATGATATTATATATGAACTCAGACCAAAGCAATTATTTACAGAAGAAAGAATGAATTGTCCATTTTTAGGATTATTATATAAAAAAATTAAATGATATCTAATTTGCAAGCACCAGTTGAATTTCATATAATGCCATCTGTCTGCCTACTGTATACAATTTAGAGGCTTTTCTGTACATAAAGAGTGTTTCCCAGGAGTGTTTTATTCTTTAATTTTCTTTATTAATTTAAAAATAATTTTGTTCTTTTGTCACATATCCTACAGTGTAGACACATTTTCTTCTAGTGCTAATTTTTCAGTCACATTTATGTGAATGCTACATTCTAAATTGTTATACTAGAGCCAATCAGTAAAAGTTACTTCTGCTGTCTTTGAACCCAAGAAGGAAATTCTGAAGGTCAAAGCTTCTCTTGCTCTCTCATGCATATACTCATTTTCTCTCTCTTTCTATTTTGTCCTTTTTCCAGCTCGTTTCATCTTTATATCTCTCTTTAATGCTCTAAATCATTAATGTACTTTGAGGCAGTGGAAAAGAGGGATTTTTCTATGCTATGGATAATAGATTGGCAGGAATATGAGGAGAGGCTATAATTGTCTAAACTTGCAATCAGATTAAATCCAGGTTTTCCCCCATGGTCTATGCTAAGAAACTTTATTACTTCTGAGTTTTAGATATGAAACCAAACCACATACAAGACAGTATTTTAAAGAAACATACCATTAACTTAAAGCTAAAGTTTTGATATTTTTTTTAGTTAAAGTATTGTCTAAAGGAAAACTTCAATTGTTTGAAAAGTATAAATCTCATAAAATTGAAATATATCAATTTTCCCTTAGATATGATTAAGTTTTACCTTGGAAAAATGAATGCAAAGATCAGCATTCCATGGGAGTATAGTCTGAGTGATGGAAAATGGAAATAAAATCTGCTTCATTGTCACTATACTCAAGAACAGTAACTTACACTTTAATTTTAAACTCACTAGAATAAATCATGGTACATTATTTAAAGTACAAAACTTGAGGTGGAGATCTGTTTATTTAAAAAAAGTTCTTGTTGTGTTAGTTAAAAATAAAATAATGTTCCCCTTCTATTTCCTTTTTTCAACGAATGGTGAATTCATTTTTCCAAATGGCTTAGATTAAACGAATTTCCTATGCAGCATACAAAGTAATGCTCAAACAATTAATAAATTTCATTTCTTTCCAAACTATGACTTAACATTAGGTAAAGTAGAATACCTTTACATAACCGTGCATTTATACATTACTTCACTGAGAAGCATCTTGTGTAATTGTTCAAATGTATAAGCAACCTCTGTGTTCTTTATTAATGTAGATTGCATTTTTTTTTTTAATAGCACAAGGCAGTGTGCTGTGTTCGGTATATAGTCATGTCTGACTGTTTGCAAACCCATGGACTATAGCCCACCAGCTTCTCTGTCCTTGGAAATTTCCAGGCAACAATGCTGCAGTAAGTTGCCATTTTCTTCTCCAGGAGATCATCCTGACCAAGGGATCGAAACTGTCTCTTCCATTGACTCCATTGGTGGGCAGATTCTTTACCACTAGTGCCTCCTGGAAAGGTGGGTGTGCATGCCCCATCACTCAGTTGTGTCCATCTCTTTGTGATCCGATGGACTATAGCCCACCAGGCTCCTCTGTTCATGGGATTCTCCAGGCAAGAATACTGGAGTGGGTTGCCATGACTTTCTTTAGGGTACCTTCCCAAGCCAGGGATCCAACCTGCATCTCCCATGGCCACTGCCTTGCAGGCAGATTCTTTACTGCTAAGCTACTGAGGAAGCCCATATAGGAAGCTGTAGATTAATATAAATGTGTGTGTGTGTGTGTGTTTACATTCTGTCTGTCCATAGGAAGATGGAAACACTTAATAAAAGACATTTTTGGAAAATGGCATTTTGGATAAAAGGCGTTTTCCCCAAGGAGATACAAAAAAAAAAAAAAAATAAGAGTAAGCATTTATAATTTGTTTCAAGACAATTCTTTATGTGAAATGAATTTTCTGTTAAAGATTTAGTTCATATATTCTAAGGAGGGTGAACAGTAGAATGCAAATAGCTGTCTACTTTTGATGAATTATCCAAATATTCTAAGGGTATTTTTCCAATTTATAGATCAAATGCTGGTTGAAATTATATAACTTTTATCAGTTAACAGTTGTTTATAAACATTAGTTGATATTTCTTAACTCTTTTTTCAGCCAATTAAAATAAGACATAAAGAATACTTAACCTCCACAACTTGTACCCTTTACGTATGTAAGACAGTAAAGTGCTTCCCCATAGAGTGCAGGAGGAAGTCAGATAAAATCATTCGCACTGCCTTTTAGAATTTTATCAATACTTCCAGCATCTCCCAAAGTTGTCACCATTCTTCTGTTTCAGAAATGGCTTTCTTCAATTTATTTTCTAAATGGATCTTAGGCTATTTCTTAAATTTCACTCAACTTAGAATTTGTTTTAATTTAATAGATATATTGTCTTCTCAGACTAAAGAGGCTCTAACAGGGATTTTCTTTTTTTCTCCAAGCATATAAAATTGTGATGCTCAACCAAGAGATATTTTATAGGTTCTAAGGGATATTCTATACCAGCCAATTTTCAGGAATAAGTCACCTTTGGAAGACCTTCAAAACAGAAGGATCTTCTTGGAGAAGATCATTCATTTCTAAAACAGATAGAGGAGACAAGTAGTATTTCTCAATCTGTAATTCAGAGGCTCGCTTAAGTCATTTCCAAAGTGGGCATAGACACTCAAGGAGACATCATAATTATCAAAGTATAATTTTCAAAAAAGTTTAAAAATTGACTTGCAAAAATATAGATGAACAACAAAGATTTTAAAGCTCACTGCTTTAAAGCAGCAAAGATTTTAAAGCAGCTTTTCACCTGCTGCTTTAACAGATTACCATGAATTTAGTGGCTTAAAGCCAAGCAAGTTAATTATTACACTGTTCTGTAGGACAGAATTTCAGCAGGAGTCTCACTGGGCAAAACCATGAAGCCAGCACAGCTGTGTTCATTTCTGAAGGCTCAAGAAGAGAGTCTGTCTCCTGCTCATTTGGGTTACTGGCAGAATTCAGTTTCTGTGGCTACAGACTGAGGTCACTATGTATTTTGTTGTTGTTGTTGGCTCTGAGGTGGGGACGACCCTTAGCATCAAGAGTGAGTCTTCAATTTTTCACTGAGGACTGGCAATAGGGCACTGAGTCCTTCTTGTCACTTTTTTTTCTACCGTATTCTACTGTCAAATCTCTCTTTCTGACCACACTAGGAACAGCCCTCTGCTTTTAAGAACTTATATGTTTGGGCCTATGTGGATAATCCACGATAATCACGTGCACCCCAGTGTTCATCGCAGCACTGTTTATAATAGCCAGGACATGGAAGCAACCTAGATGCCCATAAGCAGACGAATGGATAAGGAAGCTGTGGTACATATACACCATGGAATATTACTCAGCTGTTAAAAAGAATTCATTTGAATCAGTTCTAATGAGGTGGATGAAACTGGAGCCCATTATACAGAGTGAAGTAAGCCAGAAAGATAAAGACCATTACAGCATACTAGCACATATATATGGAATTTAGAAAGATGGTAACGATAACCCTATATGCAAAACAGAAAAAGAGACACAGAAGTACAGAACAGACTTTTGAACTCTGTGGGAGAAGGTGAGGGTGGGATGTTTCGAAAGAACAGCATGTATATTATCTATGGTGAAACAGACCACCAGCCCAGGTGGGATGCATGAGTCAAGTTCTCGGGCCTGGTGGGCTGGGAGGACCCAGAGGAATCGGGTGGAGAGGGAGGTGGGAGGGGGGATTGGGATGGGGAATATGTGTAACTCTATGGCTGATTCATGTCAATGTATGACAAAACCCACTGGAAAAAAAATAAAATAATAAAAAAAATTAAAAAAAGAACTTATATGTTTGGGCCTATGTGGATAATCTGCGATAATCTCTTCACTGCAAATTCTGTAACTTTAAAAGCATTGGCAAAATTCCTTTTGCCATGTAAGATAACATTCAGGAATCATAGGGATCAGGGTATGAATGGTGTGAGGGGATCATTATTCTGCCTACCACACTCAATTTTTGTACCTTTTGACCCCCTTCTTGCATTTCAGCCATACCATAACCCTTGCCACTGGCAACAACCATCAACCTGTTCTCTGTATTTATGAGATTCCTTTTTATTTTTTTTTTAGGATTCCACATATAAGTGAGATCATCCAATTTTTGTCTTTCTCTGTTTGATTTATTTCATTAAAAGAATGCCCTCAAAGACCATCCTTGTCACTAATAGCAAGATTTTGGTTTTTTTGGCTGAATAATACTCCATTGTATATATGTATGTATGTAAGTGTGTGTGTGTAAAATGCATTTTCTTTGTCCATTTATCTATTGGTGGAGAATTAGATTGCTTCCATGTATTCACTGTTTTAAATGATGTACAGTGAATATAGAGCACATGTATCATTTTGATTTGGTATCTTTGTTTTCTTTGGAAAAATACCCAGAACTGAAATTGCTGAATCATATAGTACTTCTATTTTAAGAATCCTCCATACTGTTTTCCATAGTGACTATGCCAACTTATAATCCCAGCAGCAGCGCACCAAAGATTCTTTTTTATCCACATCCTCACCAACACTTATTGCTTGTCTTTCTGATACTAACTACTCTAACGGGTGTAAAGTGATAACTTATTGTAGTTTTGATTTGCATTTCCATGATGATTAATAATGTTGCTCATCTTTTCACTCATTAATTAGCTAAATACCACATTTCAGAAGAGAATAGGTGAGACTCTTATGTAAAATATGTGGGAAAAAAGAATGCTTGAATAAATTTGCACAGATGGATATAAAACTGGTCATTGTATTAAGGACAACAAAACTGTAAGGTTTGGATTGATTTTTCAGGTGGATAAAATTTATTTGAATCTTTAATAAATGGAAATTATTTACTACCTATCAGTTATTTATAAATTAATATGTAATTTTGTAAATTAGTCCCTAATCAATAGTAAATTGGTAAAAAAAAAAAAAAAACTATATTTTTTAGAGTCAAACTTTATCATGGACATGATTTTTAAAAACTTATTCCCAAGCTTTGGATTTTTTCTCCCTTAACAAAGTGAATCACTTAATGGATTATTGCTAAAGTTTATGCAATGGCTCTAAAAATTAATATTCCAGGTTAAGGGTTGGATGTAATGAAAGCAGTTGTTCATGTTAACTATAGTCTTTTTGATAATTGACTGAATAAAAATAGATATTTATTATATGCACAACTACATTATGTATGTTCAAATGTATGTATGTTCATATGTATTTTAACATATGCATATGCTTACATAAAGTAGAGACATTTATGTATCTGTACATAGATAATAATAAATACATTTAGATCTGTAATTGCTAAGTACTTAGGACTCTACAGTTTGAAAAGAAACACAATTTCTTCATGCAATTCACAGGAAATGACTTTCTCAGTCTTTTTACATAAGGCAATTTTAATGTGATCACTCTATAATTAATTGAAATTACTTTAATTCAGCATGTATTTATTGAAGTTCTAATAAGAAATATGAATTATGTTACATGTCATGGATATTGGAAAATAGTGCTGTATGGGTCCAGGTCTCAAAGTACATGCAGTCTAATGGATGAGATGAATAAATAACCAAATAACCATGACATAATCTAAAACTTGCTCAATTTAGGGATATATGAAATGTTATGGAAATGCAAATGCATATTAGATACTTTTTCTTGGGTGAAGAGTTTTGGGGGAGGCTGAGGAAATGAAGACCCACTTGATTTCACTTTTCAGAGATGGGTAGGGATGAGACACGTTAATAGGAAGTGTATGTTGGAGAGAGACAGCGAGATTCCAATGTGCTAGGAGTGGAGGAACTGTGATGAGTGGGGATGTGGTGAGGCAGGAAAGATAGGCCAGAGCCTCGCTTTGCAGTCAGGCAGATAGAGCTAAACAAATATCAGCTCTTCTCTTATTTACTTCATGACTTTGGCAAAGTAGTTTTTCTAATATTGAATAAATTGTATAAAATTCTCTCTCAGGATATTCTCATAGTTCGGAGCCAGTATAAACATTAAGTTTCCATTATTCCACATATACCGTGACTAAACCTTTATTTTTATATAAGGAGTAGAAATTCACTAAGATTTTTTTTTTTAAGATCATGGTCTTAGCAAAGTAGAATATGGCTTCAACAGCAAAGGATCAAATGCAGAAAGGCCATTTCAATTGTTCCTGTCACACAGGTAGAGGCTGAAAACTAGAACAATAGAGATGAAGAGGAGGGGGTGGTTGCTGGAGGCTTTTGAAGGTACAGAACTGGCTAGAATGATAACATGGTCTCTGGCTGATATAGAATAAGGGTGAAGGAGAATCAGATGTAATCATAAGGTTCAAGGTTTAGGCAAGTTGTTATCAGTGATGCTATTGAAGAGAATGGATTGGATGAGGAGGAGCAAGCAGACCACTAGGGGAAAATTTTGAGTTAAGTTTTTAAATGCTTGTTAGAATAACTTTGTGAAAGAAATTACTTTTTCTAGAGTCATTTTGGAGAAGGAAATGACAACCCACTCCAGTATTCTTGCCTGGGAAATCCCATGGACAGGGAAGCCTGGTGGGCTAGAGTTCCACCATGGAGCTGCATAGAGTCGGACACAATTTAATGACTAAAGAGCTGCATGAAGAGTTACCTTCATGAATTTTATGTTCTCTTTTCTAATAAATAGAAACCTTTCAGTAGTGAACTAAGAAGCAACCTTTTCATAAAATGTAACCTAACTCAAAGAGACACACATACACACACATGAGTATATAGCTCACAACGTTGTGATGTTTTGTTGCATTTTCATCTCACTATTTTTGTAGCTGCCTGGTTTCTTAATCTCATGTCTGTGTTTTCCACTTCTTCTGTTGTAATCGCTCCTTGAAGACTGTCTAAATTGACCTTGAAAAGAGGAAATTTGTCTTCTGTTTGCTTTGAAATCTTCCCACCAGTGCTTTGTTGCTGTGGTCACAGTAAATATTTAATACGTACCACAAGACAGAATCATCCAATAATCTTTAAATGTAGACTGCCTTCAATTCTTATTGCTAATTAAGTTAATTAATTTCCAGTTTGCTTGACAAGAGCAAATTCAAGAGAATCTTGATATTCACCGAGGCCCCGAGAAATTCCATTTAAAGATTATAGTCTATTCTGTCTCCAACACAAAACACAGAGTCTGAAGGAGGTTTGGTTTAACCTCCCAGCTCATTTGAGTCAGTCACCTATAACTAATTAAGAAGGTGTGCTTTGGAGAGGCATGTGTGGTATACCCAGCAGCCACCTGGTCCAAGGCAGCAGAGGGTGAAGACACATTTTCTTCCCTTAGGTCTCAGCGGCGCATACTGTGCTAATCACATTTTGGCCACGTCCAGCTCCCCCAGCTTTCTCCTGTGTCATCATTCTTCCAGCTACAGTCTCCTAGGAAGGTTTGCATTGCACACCCTGACTCTGGACAGTTATTCACAGCACAAGTCAGGGAGAAAGTGGGTGAATCGTTCTCATTATCAGCAGCAGCAGTTGTATGTCATGCTGAAAATACCCACAGCAAATTGTTAAGAACACAAGGGGAAAGGAAAGAGAAAGACTGAATGCAAAAAGTGCCTGAGGTAATCCATGCAAAACCTGATAAAGATAGAACAGGTCTCTGCCCTGAGAGCAAGCGCCCAAGGAGCTAATGCCAGGTCCCTACGCTGTACGCAGCTATAAGAATCCTGAAACGTCTCCTTCTAATTCTTATTCATTAGGCTTATTTTCTTTTCAGGCCATAAGGAAACTGAAAAACGGACTTTTAATTTTGTACAGATATTTTTGTAAATAAGTTATTTCAACGGAAGTAATTTTAACTCTAAGACTTTTAAGTTAGGATTGCGAAACACCTACTGCTGTGGAAAAAGGCAATAAAAATTCCTGGGTGGGTATATTAAAAAAAATCTTAAAGTTGTATTTTAAGAAGAGCATTATAAAATAGGTACCTATTTTAAAAATAAGTAGAATGCAACATCTATATTTAGGGAATAATATATGGTCTTTAAGTTAAATTTGATCATTCCTATCTAAAGTTTTTTAAGAAAAATGCTTTATTATTGAACAGCAAAATTAAATAGAGCATAATTAGAACTAATATTATGAACAGCAGAAACTTTGAGAGAATAATTAAGTATATATATTATTATTAGTTAAATTTTAATATACAGTTAAATAATATGTTTCAATAAATATTTATTTGTATTACAAAACAACCTTTTGTGCAAGCTGATGCCTCATTTAGTCATCCTGACAAGGGAAGACGATTCCTGTTAAGGGCTCAGTAGCATATGGGGTATATAGGAATCAAGATGAAATGTTTATTACTTTTATTATTATTTCCCATCACAATTTCTCTTTCTTTTCCTCAGTGTGAACGATCAACAGATGTAGTGAAAATCTGAGACAATAATTCTGATATTTCTAAACCTCACCAAATGAAACTTATTTGAAATTTGAAAAAATGTTTTTTTGGAGTATAGCTGTTGTGTTGGTTTCTGCTGTACAATATTTACTTTGTAAATATATATAATGTAATATATATACAAATATAGATACACATATATGCATTCTTTCTTATTAATAGATTTACTTCACATTTAGGTCACTACAGGTCACTAAACAGTGGGTTCTCATTGGTTGTCTATTTTATACATAGCAGTGTATGTATCTCTATCCGTTTCCAAAGCGGATTCTCATTTCCATAATGTTTTCATATGTTTCCATAATTGTATCCATAAACAAACCATAAGTTTGTTTTCTGCATCTGTGACTCTATCTCCACTTTGCCAATAAGTTCATCTATACCATTTTTCTAGATTCCACATATAAGCAACATTATACGATATTTAGTTATCAAGGGATTTCTGACTGACTTCACACTGGCTGGCACTCTCTAGGTTCATCCATGTCTCTACAGATGGCACTATTCTGCTACTTCTTATGGCTGAGTAATATTTCATTGTGCATATGTACCACATCTTTATTCATTCCTCCGTCAAAGAACATTTGAGCTTCTTCCATGCCCTGGCTATTGTTGATGGTGTTGCAATGAACACTGGGGTTCACGTATCCTTTCAAATATTGATTTTCTCCAGATGCATTTCCAAGAGTGGGACTGCTAGGTCATATGGCCTCTCTAGTTTTTAAGTAATCCGTACATTTCTCCATAACGGCTGTATTAATTTACGTTCCCACCAACAGTATAGGAGGGTTCGCTTTTCTCCACACACTCTCCAACATTTATTGTTTGTGGATTTTTTGACAATGGCCATTCTGACACATGTGAGGTGATACCTCAGTATAGTTTTTGATTTGCATGTCTGTAAGAAATAATGATGTTGAGCATCTTTTCATGTGCTTTTTTGGCTATCTGTATGCTTTCTTTAGAGAAATGTCTATTTAGATCTTTTATTAAAATAATAACAAAACTAGTATGCACATATTGAATAAAAAGGTCAAGTATTTTACATTCAGTTCAAACCTTATTGTACATTAAATGTTTCAGGGTTTGTACAAACTTACAAATGCAAATAATAATGACAACTTCTATTTCTAGCAATATGAGTCAAGATTAAATGTTAATTGTTTTGAGAGGGACTCTCTGAGGCCAGAAGTGAGACACAGGCCCAAAGTAGCTTAAATGAGTACTGGTTACCCATACCCACCTTGCTTGGAGGAAATTTGTAGTCAGAAGTCCCATAATTTCAGAATCCACATAGGCAAGTACAGTGGATAGATGCAGTCATATCCTCAACTTGTTCATACTTTCTTGTGTCCAGGCTGTTTGGCAGTGCTTTTTGCATACTGCCGCTGGGCTTGGCCCTGTGATTTCCTCCAGTCCATGGGAACAGTGACAGAGATGTTAGAAACAGACTTGGAAAGTGTTTGTAAAGTAGATCTCACCCTATTGCTACTCTTGCAATCCTACCACCATGTGTACAAGCTCCAGCAAAGGTCCTGAATGGATACAGGCCACCTGAAAAGAAGGCCTGCTTGAGGACATTATAAATTAGTTAGCCATTGCAAAACTACCTGCTGACTGCAGATAGTTGGTTGGGAAAAGCTAAGATTAACCAATTCCAGACCAGACCACTCCACAACAATCACATTTCTGTGATCAATCCAAAATCTCAATCTTCAGATTCATGAGCTAAATAAAAGTGTGTGCGTGTGTATCTGTTTGTGTCTGAGTGTGCATGCACACATGTGAGTGTATGTATTTTAAGACTTTTAATGTGGTTTGCTATATGGAAACAGCTAACTGATGTAAACAAGGTGTCAGATTGGAGATAAAACAGTTTCCCCACATAAAATGTTCATTTCCCCACATAAAGCATATTCTTATATAATAGTAATGCTAATGATAGTAGTAACAATAAAAGTATTAATTCCCTATTACTTAAAGGATAAACACCCATATTTTAGGCATGTCACATAAGATTCTCCATAATCTAAATACTGCCTAGTTTCTTTTCCTAATTGTTTGATAGTTGCCCATTTTGTAGACTAATTTCAAAAATAAAAATTTGTATTCATCCATGGAGAAATAAAATTTGTCTACAAACAGCAACCTCCAACGTCCAATCCTATCCTGTAGCTGAAAGGGGAATATGGTCACATGGATAGAGAGTGAGAAGGGGACTTTCTTCCACTCTGAAATTAAGATGCTGACAGCAGAAGAGGTCAGAAACAGATGCTGTGCAAATAGAAAGAATGCATACCTCTCTGGTAGAGAACTCTTTTTTTTTTTTGAAATAATGAGCAAGTTCAGCCTGCACTAATTAACCAAACTCGTTTCCTAATAGTCATTATCCTGAATCCCTTATGTCATTGAAGCAGTCTCCTGAATCAAGTCTACACAGGTCACATTCATAGCTGTCTATGCCAGGCCAATTATAAGTTACCTGACTGAGATGCTCTATTACCTCTCCACCCAAACAAGTCCCTTCTTAATGTAACTCTATCTATTAGATGCAGTACTTTAAATGAGATTACATGTCACACTAAGGACTCAATGAATATTAGTTTTCTTTCTTCCTCCCTTTTTTCTTTTCTTCTGTTTCAATTCTATTTTCTTTCTCATTTTATAAGACTTTGTAAAATACAATCTCATTTTAATGACTCTCCAGTTACTAAACAACAAGTATTTGTTGAACTAGTGAACATTTTAAAATTTCTGTTTTCTCCAATTCATTTTACATTTGTTAACTGAGCAAACAATTAGCATTGCATTTTTACAAATCTAATTTCTATTGCTTCAGTGTAACTTCCAAACTAACTAGGACCTTAAATTTAAGTAAGATGTTTTATTTTTATTTTGTATATTGTGTGAAAATTAACATAGTTGTGGATTGTAATTTGCTATAAAAGAGGATGCTGGAATAGAAACAGAAAACCTAAGCTCTAGTTTTAGTTTCATCACTTATGAGCTCTATAATCTTGAGCAAATTAGTTATGCTCTATAAAACTGTATTTCCAGATCTGAAAGAGACACGTGTACCCCAGTGTTCATTGCAGCACTGTTTATAATAGCCAGGACATGGAAGCAGGCTAGATACCCATCAGCAGATGAATGGATAAGGAAGCTGTGGTACATATACACCATGGAATATTACTCAGCCGTTAAAAAGAATTCATTTGAATCAGGTCTAATGAGATGGATGAAACTGGAGCCCATTATACAGAGTGAAGTAAGCCAGAAAGATAAAGACCATTACAGCATACTAACACATATATACGGAATTTAGAAAGATGGTAACGATAACCCTATATGCAAAACAGAAAAAGAGACACAGAAGTACAGAACAGACTTGTGAACTCTGTGGGAGAAGGTGAGGGTGGGATGTTTCAAAAGAACAGCATGTATATTATCTATGTTGAAACAGATCACTAGCCCAGGTGAGATGCATGAGACGAGTGCTCGGGCCTGGTGCACTGGGAGGACCCAGAGGAGTCGGGTGGAGAGGGAGGTGGGAGGGGGGATCGGGATGGGGAATACGTATAACTCTATGGCTGATTCGTGTCAATATATGTCAAAACCCACTGAAATGTTGTGAAGTAATTGGCCTCCAACTAATAAAATAAAATTTTTTTAAAAAAGGGAAAAAAAAAAAAAAACTGTATTTCCTTACCCCCAAAATGGGAGTATAGAGATCCACCCTACCTACATCACACATTTACTTTATAGTTCAGATAAGATGATGCATGAGGCAGTGTTATTAAGAGAGAAGACCTGTTGACAAAGTGCTATGATAGTTAATAAAAAAAAAAAAAAAACAGACTAGAGCAGGACAGAAGCAGAACATAGGTGTACAGAGAATGTCACAGTGTCACAGCAGCCCACAAAAAGGAATCACGGTTGTATTAATGTGCTGAAGGACGCTGGCAGGTTGGAGGGCAGAGAAAAACAGCATTTTGTTTGCTCCCCAGGTAGAGGAGGCGAATGAGTAAATTAGTTTTCGTATAACCCTGAGACTGTAAGAAATTGTCCAGGTGCCAATTTCACTCATAATACAGAGTGGACTGAGGTGTAACCCCAGTGGAAAATGTTATCCTGATGATTTTGTGAGTGTTCTGAGTTAGCCAGCAGGTATGATTACTTGTTACTGAGGGAAAGCCAAATGAGCCCTTAGAAGGAATGTTCAAAATGTAAAGCAGAAATATACGAAATGCTTTCTACAGTAATTTATATTCTGTGAATAATTGCTATCTCCTTTATGTTCTGTGAAAATTATACTGCTCCTTTCTTTCTCTACTACCAAAGAAAATAAGTCGTGCCTGTTCTGAGTGGTCCCTTGTAAACCTGTGCTACCAGCAAAGTCAATCCTTTGGGAAACATAGAAATCCTCTGAGATTTGCTTATTTTTCCTTCCTTCGAAGTAGAAGTGACTTGTCTTAAAACCACTGAGCTGGAGTCAGCCGTTTCACACGGGTGCTATACTCTGAGATGAAGCAGGCCTGCAGTCCAGGAAATGGAGTGACTATTTCTTGCATGCCTGTTATTAGAGCACCAGAGCCTTTTCCAAAGAAAAAAGCTTTTCATAGCTCCATCATTTTTAGTATTATTTTTTAAAACTTTCTGCTGTCAAACATGTTGCTAGTGACTGTTTCTGTGCCCCTCTCCCCGTGTTCTAGGCTAAGGCTGACCCTGGACCTGATCTACCAGTAAATGACTGGCAAGGACTCTTCTGCTTTTGGAACTTTTTGTTTTAACTTTAGCTACTATTTCATAAATACCACTTATACAGCCTGTTAAGTGACACTATATTTTTCACTTACTGTTCTGCTATAGTAGCTGTACTATGTGAGAGTTAAGCCCCTATCTAGACATGGCAATGTCTAGACAGGGATGGATGTCTCTTTTCTTCTAAACGTTTCTTTGAAATCCTACTGATAAACCTTGACCTGCTAAATCTGGGCCTTTCTCACTCTGACAGATCTCGCTCACTGCCCTTTCATATTGCCATGCCAACTGCACATTCTCGACTCAGTGGAAATACTCCTCAGGATGCCCCTGAGGTGTTGGCACTGCAGGTATAAATCTGTGCTTTTTCTCCTCCCCATTGCTGTCTTCCTCCTGCTGCAACCCACTTTACTGATGAGCTTGTTTAGAGAACTGGGACATTTGCAGAGCTTTTCGCTGGGCATGACTAGAGGAAGAGCAGGTGATATGCGAGGTTATGTGGCAAGGGCAGTGCAAAGTCATATCAAAAATTAATGGAACAATTAGCGGGAACAAAGGAACTGATCCTAGAAAGTGATGTCAAAATATCTGTCTATGATACCCTTGATAAAAAAAACACCAAATAATGGCTGCTTTATTATGATGGTGTGTTCTCTGTGCTAAGTCACTTGAGTCATGTCTGACTCTTTGTGACCCTATGGACTGTAGCCTTTCAGGCTCCTCTGTCCATGGGATTCTCCAGGCAAGAATACTGGAGTGGGTTGCCATGCCCTGCTCCAGGGGATCTTCCCAACTCAGGGATCGAAACCTTGTCTCATGTCTCCTGCATTGGCACACAGGTTCTTTACCACTGGCGCCACCTGGGAAGCCCTTTATTATGACCACCATATGTCATTTACCTGACATCTAACAAGTATTATATTTGTCTCTTACATAGTTTTTCAATGTTAACAACACTGTAGGTAGGTATTATTACCTTAGTTATATAAATGAGTAAATTGAGGCTCAGTCCTGTTAACTCACCAGAAATGATATTATCAATATGTGAGGCAGAGTCTTGGATTTATCCCAGAGTTCTCTGGCTCCAAAAAAATTGCTGCTCTTTTTTGCTAAGCAGAAATGAATATGCTCTAAAACAAAGTAAATAAGTTATATATGTATGTATGTATATTCATATATGGACTTCATCTGGTGCCTCAGATGGTAAAAAATGCCTGCAAGGCAGGAGACCAAGGTTTGATCCCTAAATTGGGAAGATTCCCTGGAGAAGGAAATGGCTACCCATTCCAGTAGTCTTACCTGAAGAATTCCATGGACAGAGGAGCCTTGTGGGCTATATATTTAGAGAGAGCATAATAGAAATAGTGAATGTGTATGTGTGTGTGTAATTTGTCATAAATGAAGATAAGATTGTCATACTGGTTAGTAGGGACAGCAAAATATAGATGGAATGAGAGATTATGGATTACTTCTTTTATATATGTGTTGACTTCCATGCATATTGTATTTATCCTAAATGTTAGCATTAATATGTATCAATAATTAAGTAATATGTCCTTACAATGTATTCCAGTGTTTCAGAAACCATATTAGATGCAAGGATAGAGCCAGAAGGCTCTCCAAATAGTGACTTTCATGCTTGGAATTGAGCTCCTAAATGTGAAAGTGAAGTTGCTCAGTTGTGTCTGACTCTTTGCAACCCCATGGACTGTAGCCCACCAGGTTCCTTCATCTATGGGATTTTCCAGGCAAGAGTACTGGACTGTGTTGCCATTTCCTTCTCCAAGCTCCTAAATGTAAAGCCCTCTAATAAATGGCAATATATAATGGCTCAATATAATGCTCAATATAATGACTCAATATACAAATGGCTCAATATAACGCTGACATTTCTATAGAAACACTTTAAAAACATGCTGCTGATATATTGGGAAAATCTGGTTGAAGAAACTTTTGTTAACTTTAACTTTACAGTAGAAAAGTTGTGTCATATAGCATTTGAACTGTGTACCATTTTCAAGTGTGGCAGGAGGAAGTGAATACTGGCCTTGGAAAGTGAAACCCTGAGTTTTCTGTTGTAACAAGCAGACTCAGTTATTAGCATCACAGTGATTGCTTGACAAAACAGTGTAATACTTCACTCTCAGTATGATTGTGAGGATTAAATGAAATAATGTTTATATTGCACTCTGATATTTCTATACTATTAGGGTCATTATGCCATTTAACATATAAAATAAAACAATATTGCATTGTAATTTTCCCATTTGTTCTATTCTATACACAGTTTTAAATTATAACTCCTTATTGTGTCCATGGGGTCACACAGAGTTGGACATGACTGAAGCAACTTAGCATTCGCATAGCATTGTGAATTATAATGTATAAAATTGAGTAGTTACAAATATAAATATGAGTAACACATTTTTCAAAGAAATACTGGAAACATAGTTCAAATTTCTCTGAAAGCTCATTGATACTTTAATTATAAGGAAGTGCTTAACCAGCATCATTATTTGGCCTTTGCATGTATTAAACAACCAAAAACTGAAGTAGAAAATTCAATTTCACACACAAAAAAATCACTTTATAGAAAATCCAGTTCTGAATGGTTTAAACGGATTTAGATTGGCATACTAGGTGTCAACTGTGATTCCAGGTTAAGGATAGTTTCAGTGCAGGTGCCGAAATAGGAACAGCTTTGTTATTTGTAACAAACAAGATTCTGAAAGTGACTTCTGAAAAATCAAATTATGCCAAATTTGCCAAAAACAATTATGCCAAAAACACTGGTAGAGCTGGCTAAGTAATTATCGGTATTGAAATATCGATTAATAGAGACCAAAATCTTATTTATATTAGTCTAGGGCACATTTATATTTAGGATAAATGGGAAGAATTTTTTCAAAGATAAACTGTGTGAGGGGAATTTATGAGAGGACAATTTTTCATTGAATACTAACAAAGGATTAAAAATTGGCTTAATAACTAAAGCCTCTAATATTAAATATGCATTATTTTATCTGTAAAGAAAATAATAAAAACACATTTCTTGTTCTTTAATTTGGATGTAAAACAATCTTTATTTTCTACCACTGCTGCCTTCTGCTGTGATTTACTGTTTTTATCTGTAAACTCCAACAATCAATATCGACCATATTTGGATATTATAAACAGCTGCAAAATAACAGCTATATCATGTTGAAAATCATTTCAGGGATTTAATTCTTCAAAATAATCTTGGTGAGGATACATTGCATTTACTGTATAAAACACTGCCTCAAGTACCACCTCACTAATTCAAATAAATCTACATAGTTTTTAAATCACAGATAATTTTTTAAAATTAACACAAACATTTTGGAAAAAACTTTCAGTTCATACTCATTTGCTCTTTGAATTTTTCTTATAAAAAGGTAAGCAGTACCAGCCATATATCATTACATTTAAGCAATAGCTTCCTAATATGGGACTCAAACTGAACATTCGTCTGAGCCTTATTCAGAGGAATCAACCTTTTGTATAAAATAATGCTAAGATAATCTGAAGATGATAACATCATTTTTGTGCTAACACCATATTTGTCTCTTTGAAGTCTCAAATGTATTCATGTGACACCATTGGTAAAATCGTTCAGTGGCACCTTGTAACAGACAGAATTGGGCCCCATTTCAGATGATGTTTGATTTCGGTCCCCGTGGTTCTTAAACTTTAGTGCAGGTCAAAATTCCCAGGAGACTTGTTCAACCACAAATTGCTAATACCTGCTCTGTAGGGGTGGGACGTCGCCTCAGAATGTGTGTTTCTAACAGCTTCTCAGGATGCTGATTATGTAGGTCAGGGACCACGCTTTAAGAAGTGTTCTGGCCACCTGTAGTTACTTGCAAGAGGCTTAGTGTTTCTTGTCTGTTCAATCATTGCTTATGCCTCTCTCTGTGCCCAGAACAAATACCATTTTGTTTTCCACATGCTTAATTCTGAATTGTCATTCAAAACAGAAACCAGGGAAAGCTTTGTTTGTTTGTTCATTTTTTATTTCTTAGTCCTTCAATCTGAAATAGAGGCCTTTCTTATGCACTTTGATGGAATCCTGCGAGTGTCTCTATTAATTCATATGGCACAATGTACTGAAATCACATTTTTGGTTGCTTTTCCATCAGATTGTGAGTTTATCAAAGACAGGGACCATGAAGAGTTAATACTTGAATCCCCAAAGCTACCATGTTGTAGGGCACCCTCCAAACATCCAATGATTTGTTCTTTTTATGTTTCTGCATACAAACTTTGAAAATGACCAACAACTATAGAGATAATAACAAAGGATTGAAAGTAAAGAGTATCCCAGGAATAATCAATATAAAGAGGATGGTAGAGATAGAATGTCAAGTGCAAGCTCAAGTCTTCCAACAGGTGCCACCTAGGGGAGGTTAGTTTAAAAGAAAGTTAATGATTCAGTGAAATTAGCTGAAAAGGATTGTTTTGTCTAGGACTTAATTTGTAGGTATGACTGTCAAGATCATGTTCTGAAATAAATCTTATTTTTCAATGTAAACTTCTGTAGAGTATAATAAATTCAAAAGATCTTTAATGCAAAATAATATTCTATTCTTCATCTCATTCAAAGTTTTTATACCATTGTATGCAACAACATACTATTTGCATGTTGTTTAATAGCTCTAAATTGTACTTGAAACAGATGAAAGATTCTTTTTTCCTAGAATGATACTACTTGTCCCATACCTGGATTAATGTGAAGTGTTCCCAGACTTCAGAAATGCTTGTTACCATGATTTCATTTCTGGAATAATGGAAAGATCACAGTCCTACATTATTTTATATTTTAAACTGAAGTTTTATCATTATGCATTGGAGTGGGAGGAAGGAGGTTGCAGGCAACAGTAAGGGCAATTCTGCACAATACATATTTCTGTAACAAAAAATGTATCATGGAAGGCCACAGAGACAGGAGAAAGGGTCAGGAAAATAAAAATCTAGGGACATATGAAGGTTGGTCATGTTCAATTTATGAGACATAGGTAGTAACAGCTGAACAAATAGAAGGTAGGAAAATCATATTTCAATTAAGTATCCTTGAAACTTCAGACTCAAAAATGCCATCTGATCTCTCTAGGGAATTTGATTGCCAGACTGCACTTTTATTGGAGATAATTAGGGCTTACAAGAAAGCAATGTGATGATCAATAAGACTTTATGGGTCACACTTACTCTATAATGATATCTTGTGAAACCCTAGGGCAAAATATTGGTCCTCATTGCTGATGGGGTTCATGAGCCTTTAAGCATGTCACCACCACCTCTGCATTTACCTCTAGCATCTGTCTTCAGGCGATGGTATGCATGACCCATTTCACCCAGGACATCTGGTGCTCACAGACAATCAGGGCAGTAGTCAGAGGGACTGCAGAAATGTGGCCATGAAGAATCAATGCTCCCTGTACACTCTGTTCTTTCTGTCACAGAATTAAAACTAGCAATGGATCTTGAGGCCAAGGGTACCAGTGCAGGTGGATAAGGACTTGTTATTAGTTGGGCCTCATCTCTAGTCCCAGATTCTGAAGAAAAGGATTGTTGCTTCCAAATGCCTTTTTCATGCTGAGAAAGTAAGTGGCAAGGGAGTGTGTGTGTGTGTGTGTGTGTGTGTGTGTGTATTTAGGAGATTGGATTTACAATATTAGAAAGAGAGCACAAATGAGAAATAATGCAAAACATCATAACAGGAAAAGCAAGGTCTTTTGGTTTCCATATGCTTTCGGATAGGAGGGTTCTTTGTGCTGCCCATCAATAAAATGGTATCATATTAATAATTCAAAAAGATCACAACTTTACATTTTTAGCAATTAAATTCTTTTACTTTAAAAATTTGCTATTTTTAATCAGCTGCTAACATATGCCTTTAATATTTCACCCTACTATTTCAAACTAATGTCAGTTCATTCAACCAGAATGAATCAAAGGAGAGAGAAAAAATGTTGAAAAAGATTAAATTGTTTTAACTGAAAAAGGACATTATGATTGAAAATGTCAGGATAGATGGGAATATCTTAAACTTGTCATATTGAAACATGGTTTTAGTCATGTAAATAATTACATATAAATACTTATTAATTATATATATAATATATATATTATATATATACTGGCTTCTCTGGTGGCTCAGTGGTAAAGAATCCACCTGTCAATGCAGAAGAAACGGTTTTGATCCTGGGTCAGGAAGATCCCCTGGAGAAGGAAATGACAACCCACTCCAGTATTCTTTGCCTGGGAAATCCCATGGAAAGAGAAGCCTGTTAGGCTACAGACCATGGGGTCACTAAAGAATTGGACACAACTTAGAGACTAACAGCAATAACAATAATACATATGTGTGGTGTGTATATGGGGTGTGTGTGTGTGTGTGTGTGTGGTATGTATATGGTGTGTGTGTATATATATGTTATCCTGGTTACTCTTAGTATTTGTCCCCCTTTTTTTTTTTTTTGAGCAGCAGACTATTAGAAGGACTGTATTACAATACATTGTTTTATTTCTTAAGTAATGGAAACATAGTTTTTAATCAAACTATATAAACATCCTTTCATGAGTTATGTATATGGTGTGTGTGTATGTATATGTTATCCTGGTTACTCTTAGTATTTGTCCCTTTTTTTTTTTTTGAGCAGCAGACTATTAGAAGGACTGTATTTAAAATACATTGTTTTATTTCTTTGGTAATGGAAACATAGTTTTTAATCAAACTATATGAAGATCCTTTCATGTACATTTCATGTACAAATGTGAGAGAAAAATGGAAAAGGTTCATATATCAAACAATAGAATATATTCACATAAAACTCAGAGAAAATTTTCCCTTGAGTCTTAATTCTAGAGATTCACATGTAGTTCAACGTCTGAGAAGACTTCTGTCTTATTCCTCATTTGTGCTGAATGTATACCAATGCCTTTGTTAGGGACAGACAGATAGATTGATGACATCCATGCTACTAACTTCAATTCAGGAACTGATCCAAGAACGACCACTATACCATTAATGACAAAAAACCAGGGTCAAATTTTAAAAGCAAAAGCCATGCCTCCATATTCTTTTCTTTTATTTCCACTTAAGTTCAGAAAATTTGAGTCCTTTCTGTCACCATTTATTGCTTCTTCAGGCTAAAATTGTATTTACTATTGATTGACAAGAAATTGTTATATAAGATAAATGGTATATGTTTGTTTTCTGTCTTATTTTTCCTTTTTGTTCTATATTCACTCATCTGCCTTCTCCATCCCCAGGTTTTACATGTCTCATCTTTTTGCCATAATTGTCTGATGCCTCAATTTAGTTACTGCCTTTCATACTGTGCTCAAAAGATGACATGGCTCATTTTGAAAAAGCAGCAATTATTGTGCAGAACACAGTTTGCATAGCCTGGAACAATTTCAGTAAAATCAAATCAAATAAAAATATTTATGAGAGCACATAATAGGAAAGTCACTGTGGTGGGTGCATTTGAGGATACAAAGAAACATAAGCAGTTCCTGCTCTTAAAATGCTTGCGATCTATCCACTTGGAAGTTCAAGACATTAGTAAGAAACCTAAATATCAGTAATAGATCACAATGAGAATGAAAGCCCATTAGGAGAAGAAGGAACCGGAAGTAAGTGATTAATTGCTGAAGATGTCATGAGCACATTAGGCATTCAGAAGACAGAATCATCACTTTATATCGGGATGCTGAGAGCAGAACTCAGGACTTCAGTGGTCTGAAATAATAGCACAGATTTGGGTGGGTGGTGCCGGGGTAAAGGCTAAGGAGGAGGTTAGTAGGAATATTGGAGGGCAACTCAAGCAAGACACTTGGTGAGAGGAAATCTCCAGAGCGCGCAAATCAATTTCAGTGTTTTGTGGATAGTGACTCCTTAGTCTGGTGAGAGAGAAGAGGTTTCATACCAACCTATCGAGAAACTGGAAATTATCTTAGAGTCAATGGGGAGTCACTGATTCAGGGACACAGTATTTGAGCAAGAAAGTGGCATGATCCCAGCAGTGTTTTCTGAGGATTAACAAAATACCACTGTGTGTTGGACTATTTGGATGAGGAAGTCGGAGCAGATCAAGACAGAAGTGTCACTCAATTAACTTCAGGTTATAATAGAAAAGGGGAAGTCAGTCCTTCCATACAGAAGCTGTCTCATGACTGAAGCAGTGGGAGATCTGTGTAGTGTTGACTGAAGAACTGCCGTGTGCCATACACTCTTCTAGACCCTGGAATTAGTGCATAAAGCAAATATAAACATGGTCTTTGCTCTTCTTGAACTATCCAGAAGAGAAAAATATAATAATTAACTAATTACACAAATAAATGTGTATTTTGAAATAAGATAAATAGTAGAAAGAAAACAAAAGGCAGCCTTAACAATGTGGATATGTGTGTGTACATAAATTATGAAGAGTGATGTGTCTGGAGAAATTTCCTGAAAATGAGCATTTTGGTGAGATTTAAGAATGAGTAGGTATTATTTCTGTAAAAGGGACTAGAGAAGAGACTTTTAGGAAGAGGAGAGAAACATATGCAAAGTTAAATGGGAAATAGCACTGATATATTTGGGTACAAAAAGAAGACAGCTTTGGCTACAAAAATAAAAACAGAAAAATGGAATGAAATGAGGCTAACAAGATGGGCATTTACTATAGTAAGGCTTCAAAGGACTTTATCTTTAATAGAAATTGCTAGCCAGTAATGGATTTTTAAGAGGAAGCGTTTTGAGAAGACTAGGCTTCCCATGTGGCTCAGTGGTAAAGAATCCACCCGAAATGAGCAAAATCTATTTGATTCACCTATTAATATTTTGGAACTCTGAGGCCCATTGAAGGCCTGTAACTTCTAGAACAAGGCTAGTACAGTCAGTTGCAGTTATTTCTGATCCATTTCAGCTCTTAGCACAGTAGATGCTAGCCACTCCCCAGCCCCAGGCCCATGGCAGGTAGCTATGCACCTGTGCTTGGATCAACCTACACACAGTTTATGGAAGCAAGGCTGGATAAGAAGATTCAGCCTTCCAAATATTGGGGATGTGTGTTCTCATTGTTGATTGTTGCTTCTGGCTACAGTGCATGCGTGTGTGCTAAGTCACTTCAGTTGTGTCCAACTCTTTGTAACCCCATGGACAGTAGCCTGCCAGGCTCCTCTGTCCATGGGATTCTCTGGGTAAGAGCACTGGAGTGGATTGCCATGCCCTCCTCCAGAGCATCTTCCCAACCCGGGGATCAAACCCATGCCTCCTGCAGCTCCTGCATTACAGGTGGATTCCACTGCTGAGCCACCAGAGAAGGCCACAGAAGGCCACAGAGTTGCAGACAAAAACACGAGCAGCCACTTTTTTGTGCCTCCTTACCTTATTGCAGGCCCTTCTCCAACTGAAGTGATTTCCAGGGTCCAAAGAGCAGTGCTCTTCCTCCCCTCTTCACCTGCTTTCTATTTTTCCTCTTTGGGAAACTAGATATTAAAGGCATTAAGACTAAGAAAGGCAATAACAAAGACTGTTCAAATTACATAACAGTTGCACTCATTTCACATATTAGCAAGATTATGCTCAAAATCCTTCAAACTAGGCTTCAGCAGTATGAGAACTGAGAACTTCCATATGTACAAGCTGGATTTAGAAAAGACAGGGGGACCAGATATCAAATTTCCAGCATCTATTAAATCATGGAAAAGGCAAGGCAAGTCCAAGAAAACATCTGCAAATGCCTCACTGACTATGCTAAAGCCTTTCACTGTAAATATATTAATATATTTATCTTGTATAGATTTGTTTTTACATAAGACAGAGTATTTTTTATAACCTATAGAAACTTTTCTTAGCTTATAGAATGTTATGGAAAAGGCAGAGGGACCCAAATCAAATTGCCAACATCTGTTGAATCATAGGAAAAGCAAGGGAAGGGAATTCCAGAAAAACATCTACATCCACTTCATTGACTATGCTAAGCTTTTGATTGTGTGGATCACAACAAACTGTGGAAAATTCTTCAAGGGATGGGAATACCAGACCCCCTTACTTTTATCCTGAGAAACCTGTATGCAGGTCAAGAAGCAACAATTAGAACCAAACATAGAACATTGGACTGGTTCAAACTTGGGAAAGGAGTATGTCAAGGCTGTATATAGTTACCCTGCTTATTTAACTGATATGCAGAGTACATCCTGCAAAATGATGGGCTGGATGACTCACAAGCTGGAATCAAGATTGCTGGGAGAAATATTGACAACCTCTGTTATGCAGATGATACCCCTCTAGTGAGAGAAAGTGAAGAGGACATAAAGAGCCTTTTGAAGAAGGTGAAAGAAGAGAGTG
Organism: Muntiacus reevesi; assembly: GCF_963930625.1. NCBI lineage: Eukaryota > Metazoa > Chordata > Mammalia > Artiodactyla > Cervidae > Muntiacus > Muntiacus reevesi. The sequence goes on from NC_089264.1 coordinate 27,108,479, forward strand.
AAAAGGCTGGCTTAAAACTCAACATTCAAATCATGAAGACCATGGCATCTGGTTCAACACTGCACAGCAAATGGACGGGTGAAAAGTGGAAACAGTGACAGACTTATTTTCTTGTGCTCCAAAATCAGTGTGGATGGTGACTGCAGTCGTGAAGGATGCTTGCTCCTTAGAAAAAAGTTTGAGTGAACTCTGGAAGATAGTGAAAGAACGAGAAGCCTGGGTGCCACAGTTCATCAGGTGGCAGAGAGTTTTGCCATGACTTAGCGACTGAAAAATAAAAACAAAAATATACATGTGATATGTGTATATCATTTGATAAACACTTCCAAGCACTTTTCCAAGATACATGCTAAAGAGTGGAACTGCAATAAAGTTATAGACTATGCATGTTCTCTACTTCATAACTGCTGACAATTTTTCAAAGTTAGTTGTAAAATTATATGTTCCCATTAACTCTGTATGGAATACATAAATATTCTTTCTGGATAACACTTTATCTCATAAGATTTAAACATTTTTCAAATATAGTGGTTATGAGGGAATCTCACATCTGGTAAAGAAATTGTCTGAAAAAGATAGAGCAAACTATTGAAAGTTCTCTCACTTAATACATTCTATAAATCTATGTAGCTTGAAATTGTATCAAATGAACTTATACTGTTTTTAAATAACAGCAAAAGTAAAGAAAAAATAGATAAAAGACAGTAATATAATCAAGCTATTTTTGAAAGCTTGTTTATCACATAATTAGCAAATACCTTTTGCATGACAAATAGAGGAATGAAGAGTTTACAGCAAAATCTTGTGCTGGGGACAAAAGTAGATATACATGTGTGTTATTTTTCACTTAAACCACAAAGACAAAGCAATGAATTTTTTTTTTTTTTTTTTTTTGTAATTGACAGTCTTCCAAATACTGGGTTCCTTGTATATAGCAATATGTAGTAGTGGAAAATGCCCAAGTTAACTAATAACATTCTGTGTCTTAGGACTTTATGGTCATTTTATCCATTTGTGGAATCCAATGCTGTCTACAGTGATTCTATGATATTTTATTCAGCCTTTATTAAGGGTTCTAACCACCATTGCATTTTATCAGTATATGTGCATATCTGCCTTCCCCACTGGATCTTTCTGTAAGAACACTGGCTTTGAAATCATACAGACTGTTTAAATCCCAAATCTGTGACATATTAATTGTGTTCATGTGGATGATTAGTCCTTGAGCTAAAATAGCATTTTCTCTGAAATGCTACCTTTGTGGGGGGTGGGGTACACAATCTATAATGAATAAGTAGATGTTTTATAGACATAGTGAAAGGAACATGCATATGTAAAGATGAGAATTTATGAAGACCATCTCCTCAGTTACTGCTTAATTATTGCAACCACTTCTTAAGAAACACTTTTTCCCTTTCTTGCCTCCCGCACACTTTCCATTGAGTAGAGTGAAGTCAGAGTGATTTTTCTAAAACGCAGCATTGTTCATGGATTAACCCAGCTGAAAAACTTTAATAATGGCCCTTAAAGTTAAGTTTAAAATCCTTTAATGTGACTTATAAAGCTGTTCATGACTGACTTCTTCCTCTCTCCAGTCTCATCTCTTGTTACCACTTACTTGTACTCTTCCTTCCAGTCATCCTGTTTTCTTGCAATTTCCCTAATTCTAGAGAAATAGAACTATATGTTTTTCTCTACTTTGAAGCCATAGATGTGAGCTGGCGTCAGTGCACTGGCGGTGGGTGTCTTTGACATATGGAGCTCCTCTATGCAGTTTACTTTGGCCTTCAAGCCTGATCCCTGAATCATCACTTCTGTTTTATAATGTATTCCTGTTGGGCCAACCACACCTTTCAACTTGATGAGTTGTACACAAAGTAACTGATGATGAGCAGTTTTACCAGAGTCACTATGTCTGCCCCATTGTTATATGTCTGGTTCCTAAGATCTAATAACTAAGAACTACTTTTCAAAGAATAATCTCTGCAGCACACAGAATAGGCTCCTCTAAGGATCTATGCTGTCAATGTCTTATGGTGACTTGTCACAAAATTAGCAAATATGTTTCTCCACACAGATACTAAAGTTCCCTGGTATCTGCTGGGTCCTTGGTCTAAGTTGGATGTCTACTTGTACTACATTCTGGGAAAGTGAAAGTAATGCTACATTCAGTTAGAAGGTAAGACTGTTCCCTGGCCATTCTAGAGATCTTATGCCACACAACCAACAAAAAAAGAAAAAAAAAGATCTCCTAGTTGGAGTAATTGTTTTCAGTTGTCAAGAGGAAATTATGTTGTTGTTATACAAATTTTGGAAAAGAAAGCTATCTGAAACCTAAGGCATTCATTCTTTGAGGTGGGGGCCATGATTCGTTCTTCATTGACCACTGAGGCTCTATGTGAGTGCAAGGGAAATACGTTATGCAGAATTAGAAGAAGGAAGCCATGTATGTTACAGTTTTGAGACCAGTTGCAGAAAGAAGGACTAAAGCATGTTTTCATATTTGTTCTCTGTTCATTATCGGTATATGCTTAATTATACATAGAACTATGTGATTTTTTTCTCTTTCTGTCTTTTCCTTTTTATTTTAAATAAAGTTTATAGGAGAAAACCATTTAGTGTTTAGCTCATGAAATTATCAGAGATTATGTAATAAAATATTATGGTCATAGTGAATGTGCCTCTTAGTGTTTGGGGAAATGGTAAAAACTTCATTTCTCAGAAGGACAGCTGTATTTTATTAGGTGGGAAAAACAGAGTTGCCTCATTGTCATATGGGAGTTCAAATGTGTGTTTCAGAAGCCAGTGGAAATTGTGCCCACAAAAGTGAATTTTTCCAGTTATCAGGGTATTTCCTGTCAACTCTTAATCCATCCTCAGTACCTCCATAGTGATAATGGAGCTTGTGCTGGTATAAATTTCTTTTTTGCTCCAAGTACAACTTTAAATTTTGATAGTAGGAGGTACCAGAGGACCATTGCCAGAGGAAAGAGTTTTTCTTTCTTGTTAATGTGTCCTTCCTTTTGCTTCTTTTCACTCCTATTGCGTGGTTTACAGTAGCGTGAAAGAGGAACACCCAGGGATGGTCAGTCCCAGCCGTGCACCTAGTATGTGTAATCTCTCGGCAAGCTTGAGTCCTCATCCTCAGTAGATGGGTGGCTGACTCACAGTGGGCCACTTATGCAGACAGTGTACACCCTAGACTTTGCACTGTCCAGCTGCTAGATTCTGAATAAATCTGCACCTTAGCCTTTTGGTCTCAGAGCCTCTGCACCCTGGAAAGCTGTTTCCTGCTTGCCAGTCCCAGCTGCTGCTTCATTCATATCTCTACCCCTTATAACTGTGTCAGTCTCAGCGCCCCCTTCCTTGGAGAGGTGTATTTGACCTGTCACCTTTAGCCCACATATCATAAGAGCTATTTCGTGCTTGACCAGTGGCTGTGGGCAACTCAGGCAATTTCTCCACCACCCAGTGTGCTGCACCCACACGTTCTCCAGTAAGATCTAAATTCCAGTTTGGGAATGGGCGTTCCCTCCCAAATTCCTTCCTTCCTTGATTGTGTGCCTTTCAGCCTTAGGACATTCTTTGGAGTTCCTGTTACTCTTTGTATTTGCCCCCTAATCATAGTTAACCATTCTTTATACTAAATTCTCCCTGTTCAAACTGTGAGTTTTATTTCCTGATATATCTCTACTGTTGTAGGATCAACTGAATTTGAAAATTGTGGATTTGTAGTGTTCTTAATACAATTATCTCTTGCACTGTACAATACCCTGGAAAGACAAAAAAAAAAAAAAGTCTTATGGAAGGTCAGGGAGTGAGGAGTGATAAATTTTGGTGGAAAAATATTTCTGCTAAAATACAGTACAGTCTTTGCCATTTTACGTCACATAAAACATGCAGATCATTAGTCCTGTCAATTCTATCTGCAACATACATTTTGAATCCTTGTTACTTCTGTCTCCATTGCTACTACCTAAATTCATGCAGTTATCATCTGTCATTTATATGACAATTAACCCTTCTAAGTAATTGAACCATTTCCCTCATGCACTCCTTCAAACTGTATTTTACATAGAAAACTCTTCAATTTTCATAACACATTTCAAGCATTAAAAACTTTACTGAAATTTTAATGTATCTGTATTTTTGTTGTTAGTGGTATAGTTTGATTTTTCATTTCTAAAATCTATAGAACATTGAGTCAGTTTTGTTCTTCATTATATCTGTAGCTCTAAGCAGAATATTGGAATATAAGTTGGAACTTAATTGCTGAATCAGTGAAAGAATGGCAAGAAATTAGAAATCTGTTGTTGATGAGTTCTTTAAACTGATATCTAATCTGAATATTTTAATGCATTGAAAAATGAAATGGTATTTTCCCTATAAAATTGGTGCTTTCAGAGTAACAGGATAAGATGGTACATATTAGAACAATTTTTGGAGAAGGAAAAATGCAATGGGTACTATTGTTTGGTGAAATCAGATTCTGTGAGAGCTGAGAGAGGAGAAATTAATAGGGGTGCCTCAGAGAAAAGATGCTTGAAGTAGAAATTTTTTAAATGAGTAGGAGATGGCCAAAAGATAAGTAGACCAGGCAGAAAGCATGAAATAAGGAGGCATGCAAGAAAATCAAGGTTTGTATTATGTCTAGAGAGGCTGACCATATGCTATATTAAGAATAAAGCAAATAGCTCTTTAAAAGAAGTAAAGAAGTAATATTATTCATATAAGGGGGATGAATAGCAACTTTATTTTTTAATTTTATCATCGAAGTGTAATAGCTTTACAATGCATTAATTTCTACTATAGGACAAAGTGAATCAGCCACATGTATACATATCTTCCTTCCCTCACGGGCCTTCCCCCATCCCACCCTGTAGGACATCACGGAGCACTGAGCTGAGCTCCCTGCACCATAGGGCAGCCTCTAACCAGCTATTTACTGTACATGCGGTATCTATGTCAGCGCTGCTTTCTCAGTTCATCCCACCCTCCCCATTCCCGACCCATGTCCACAAATACATTCTCCACATCTGCACCTCTGTTCCTGCTCTGCAAATGGGTTCATCTGTACCGTTTTTCTAGGTTCCATATATATGTGTCAATATACAATATTTTTTTTCTCTTTCTGACTTACTGCAATCTGTATGACTCTAGGTTCATCACCATCACTTCAAATGACCCAATTTCATTCCTTTTTTAAGGATGAGTAATATTCCATTGTATATGTATGTGTGTGTGTATACATCTATATATGTATGTATCTATATATACAATATATACAAATATTATATACATATATATACATACATGTAACATCTTTATCCATTCATCTGTTGACGGACATGACATTTAGGTTCCTTCCAGGTCCTAGCGATTATTCATAGTGCTTCAATGAACATTGGGTACATGCGTCTTTTTGAATTATGGTTTTCTCAGAGTATAGGAGAGCTTTGTCATTCTTCATGGTGTTTAACTTTTGAAACCCTTTCTATGTGTGGAGAATCCACTGACTTGTGAGGCAAAACACACATCCAACTGTAGAAGTGAAAAGTGCTGGAGAATTGCTTTCTGTGCTTCTGTTGAATGTAGGGCTCAGGTAAAGGATGTAGAACAACCAGATAGACACATCTCAGCTGTTTAATCTAAACTGAGTGACCAGGTAGGTACGGTAACAAAGGGATCAGCTAACGCTTATTTTCCAAAGTTGTCCATGGATGTTGCTAATTGAAAGCATCCATTTGTTTTTTTCAGTATTGATGATACAGAGCAACATCACTGGTATTTTTTATGACAGATTTTAGTAGCATAATTTTGAATACTCTTTTTCCGAAATGCATGACATGCAAATATGGTTCTCAAGCACTGTCATAGATTGTGAGTTTCTCAATATCCTCCTAAGGAAATGCCTTCAGCTAAAATCATTCAGATTACTGCTCTCTAGTGCTTATAAATAAGAACTTTTGGTTTAGGAGATCTAAATTTTAAGCAGTTGAAAAATCTACAATAATTTAAAGTATCTAACTGGGAATTACTCTGGAAATATGAATTAGTAAGAAATCTAGAAACAATTTGTAACCATCATAAAAGATAAAAGAGGCTTGAGGCAGTAATACAAGAAGGGAGACTTTGATAATATGCACGGGCATTTCATAGAAAAAGTGATGCAAATTACTTATAAGCATATGAATAGATGTTCAATCATATTCATAAATAATAAAATGCAAATTACAACAACAATAAGGAAACAGATTGGTAAATATTAAGGTATGATAACACAAGGATTAGAAGAGAGTAGAGAAATCACATCTTCATACATTGCTAAAGAGCACATTGTTTCAGCTACTTTGGAAATGATTTAGAAATATATTTGTGAGCATGAATGATAACTTTTTGGACTGATACATATAAAACTGTGGCAGTAGGAGAAATGGAGCATTTGTGCTGGAAGAGAACTTCAAATTTCATTAGGTTTTTTTTCACTGTGAATAAGAATTAATTTAATAACCACACATAATGGAAAATAAAAATGGAAACAGCTAAGGCCAAACATGAAGAGAAAAGCAACTTGAGTAAGGAAAAAACCTATTGAAAGTAAAGTACAAAATCACAATATAATTCAAAGACCAAACCTCCCTGGAAAATGATCAGATATAGGATGTGAAGAGCAGAGAGAAATAAAATGTTATTTAGGCTTGTGGAGACTAGGTAATTAATAAAGGTAGAATTATCATAAACCAAATATGAGAAATTAGGAATAAAATTGTTTTAATGACTGAAGTGAATATCATTTTAAAGTGTGTTTGAGAAGTCTTTCAGGATATTCAGCTAGATAACACAGCAGAGAGTTTTAGATTATAGACTAAATCAGTCAAGCGTTATCAAGGTTCGGAGATTTAGGAAGCACTCAAAAAGTTGGATGGTTGTAACTGTGGGTGGTACTGCCAAAGAAGATAGACCAATAAAGGTGAAAAGAAGCAAGACCTTGAATCCTATAGCATAGTTTCATTTAGGCAGTAGCCAAACAGGAGGAGTGAGTAAAGAATAAAAGATTGGAACAGGCTGTGTGTCAAGAGAAACAGCAGAATATATATGTTTATTGGATCTGAAGTATAATACAATTTTAAGAAGATAGTCATCAGTGTCGGTAGTTACAGAGGAATTGATAGAGGTCCAGACTGAGAACGGGTCACTTGATTTTGTGATTAGATGATCAGTTTCAACTTATGTGGTGGTAGATACCTGATTTCAAGCAGTCCCAATGCACAGACAGTGGAAAGAGTAAGAAAAAGAGTAGTTTTAAAATTACTCCTTTGAAAGCCTGGTCACAAAAGGAAAGAAAAATACATAATTCAAGGCATTAGAAGAGCTTTAACATATGTGCACAACTTTTGTGAAGATATATTGCTCTGTATTCGAATGTTGGTCTTTTTTAATAAAGAAAGACACAGGAAGCCAATATTTAGAAGACAGACTTTATTAGTTGGGAAATATTACCATTGTGTGTGTGTGTGTGTGTGCGCGTGCATATGCAGGAAACTGAATCTCAGGGTTCTGAAATATCAAATCTATGTGTGCTTGACAGTGGGTCTTGGGTGATGCATGTCTTCCCCCACTTTGGGTAAGGCCCAAAGTCAAGGGATGTTGGGTGTGGGGCCTTCCAGTGGGAGTCCTTAACAGGGAGTTATTAAATCTAAAAAAAAAAAGAAAACCATCTACTTTTGTATCTCTCTTCTGTAATACATGAACCCTTAAGCTGTGATTATATCTTCCAACTGGGTTTCACTTGTGCAACAAGGAATTAAGAGAAGGATTCTGTGTTTTCTTTATGGTTAAAACATGACGAGGGATTAACGTGTAGCCTTTTACCTCCGATTGCCTTGTCCAGCAGTAGTTAAGAGTCTGAGGGGTCTCTAAAAGGGAGAAGGATCTTAGGTCAATGATTGGGACTATGACCCCTAGACAGCTCTTCTCCACAGGAAAAGTCCTCCCTGAATTGCTTTGGAATACCTGAAATTGATTTCATTTGTATATTTGGCTGATACATTATGCAATAATAGAAAAAATCTGAGAAGTTTAAAGAGTATAGGGAGATCTAGCATGTTTATTAAAATAACCAAAGAAGTCACTAGTAAAAAAAGATGAAATGGATATGCCAAATATGACAGGTTCTTTTTTTAGTGGAATTGATATTTTTCTATAATTTTTATCTCCAAATGGATAGGACAATACTTTTAACTATTTTGAATACATCAAGGGATAGTTATCTCATGACCAAAGTTACAGTATATGAGGTTTGCTAGTAAAAAAAAAAAAAAAAAAAAAGTGGCACTCAGTTTTATTGAGAGAGCATTGATACGTTCCTAATTCAATATGATACCACGGACAGACTTGACAGATTGGGTCAGCTTCATCAAACACTGGGCAATTCCTTGATGGAAAAAGTAATGTATCAGATCAGTCACTTGTAGTCCAATCAATCAGAGTACTGGCTATATGCCTGAAATTTTGAATTTTTAATGTTTCCTTTTGGCATGATGCAGGCATAACCACTGTGAATAGCATGCAATACTTAAGGTAATCGTTAATTTCACTACACTTTATACTTCCTCAACTGCTCTGTCCTCACAAAACACAGTAACAATCAAATCACATAAGAGGAAAGAACATTTCATTTTTTTAAAGCATTTCATTTCTAACCAATAAGATGACTCAGTATATATGGAAGAGCTATTTAAAATGTCGTCTTTATGAATATTCAACTTAGTTCAGATTAAGCTTTACCATTAGGACAAGTGAAGCAGAATGCTGACTATACCATGAAAACACTTTTAAAAACTACTTTTTTCGGAATGCCATATGTAAAGAGTGAATGTTAACAAGCAGTTGGGTAACTAGTATTTTTTTTTTCCTGTCAAAAATGATGTACTTTTTATATCTATATTATTCCTGTGTAGTCCTTAAAATGACTGCAGTGAGAAAGCTTTGAATGTTAATTTACCAGAGACAGGAATACACATTTATATCTACGGCACTTAAAAAGTACATCTTTTTTCCCCGTACAGTGACACATTATAATGATGTCAAGGTCCTGAAAAAAGAGCATGACATTAACAAGATGGAAGGCTAGCTTAATGGAAGTTCCATTGATAAAATGCCATCCTCACAAAGCTAGTAATTGTTCTTTGGCTATTATACCGTTACCAAAGAAGCAATATATCAGATGTCTGCACATCTAGGCATAACTCTGAAAGATTCTGAGACACTGTAAATTGTATATCACTAAACTGTAGAACATTAAAAGCAACTAACTTATTCATTAATTATTGTATCTTACTGACTAGAATCAAGAATTATGACAGACAATTTAATCATTAAAAATCTCAGGCATAGTTATTTGAAAGTGTTATTTTCTTTTAAAATGAAATACATCCCTAGGGAAAAAGTCAAAGATTCTCTGTCTCATGTGTACATTATTAACCATATAGCATTGGATTTCAAAGTTCTTAGTAGTCAAATTGTGTTTGAGTTTTATTGTAAGTTTCTAGATCTTCATAAGAAGCTTAATGTTATTATGCCACATAAAGTGTTGAGGTTCATTCTAACAGCAGATAAAATAGCTTTACTATGACTGTGGTTCAATTAAAGTTGAAATTAAAACTTTAAAATTTAGAATATGTGATTTGGTATTTGTATTTTCATCATATGCATTATCATTCAAGTTCCTGTAAACCTTCTTTATGCTGCTCTGTTTTTCTTAGTAAGTTATTAAAGTTAGCTTTTGTGCTGTCACCTGTCCCAAGAGCTTACTGTGATTATTACATGCAGTCACAGAGAATACTTGCAACTGTTATGCACTTGTAGAATCATACAAAGAGATTTGCTCAATGTGATAAAATGTCTATATGTACCTCATGCCTCTCTCCCTAATGCCATTTAAAACTACTGTGCATCAAAGAGTTGCATACAACTGTTTGCAAGCATGTGCTAAAATATATCTTTCCCTCAAGGAAAGGAGAGAAAAAAACATTAGAAAATGATCAACTTTACCTAAATCTCTCAGCCAAGGACCTCTTTATCTACTTTTCTCACATTGCTAGTATGTGTTCATTCCACAATTATCCATCAACCCCCATCATACTCCACTCACTGTGAAAGGCACAGATACAGCTTGTCCTCAGTTGTTTCTCTGATAAGCAGACTTTGAGCCAAGAGTTTAGGGAAACAAGACAGTCAAGCAAAGCTGTGATTTTAGATGAAGTCCCAGCCTCTGCCTCTTTCCTGAGGGTAGGGGCTCTAGGTGGCCAGTCACCTCTTGGATGAGGGAATTAGGATTCCCTCCCTAATTCCCTCAGTGTTACCAAGAGAATTAGTCACTGCCTACAGGCCTGGATGCAGCAGCAGCAAATAAATTCCCAGGCACCTGTTGCTTCTACTGGGCATGGTAGCCTCAAGCACCCACACCATCTTCCTAAGGTCACAGCAACACAGAAATTCTGGGAATGGGTGCACAGGCTCTTAGGGATGCAAGATGTCAGCTGCACAATTCTAATAAGAAACAGTACTTGTACTAAAACAGTTTTATAGTGGGTTTGAATTTAAGAAGCAAGCCAAAAATAAAAAAGTTCCATTCTTTGTTATTTGAACTGTTGCTGATAGATAAGAACCGACATAAATTGATCACATCAAAGGCAAGCCTGTACCCAACGGTTTACAAATGGATGCTCTCTGGCCTATGGCAAACTCAGTTTAGTAGTTGCTAACACTTGTCTTCAACATCACCCAAATATATATATATATTTTTTTTATTTCTCCATAAATGCATATGGAAAAGAGCCATTTTGGAACTGTACATGCAAAACCCATATGGCTAAAGGCTGCTGAATGCCTGGGAGATTATTCCAAGAAGTTCTGCAGTTAGTTTTATACTCAATGCACTCAGTGTTAGTTTGGTAATTGTAAAATTAAGGATGAGTAAATGTAATGAGATAAAAGGTGTTATAACTACCCCTTAATTAGTATGCTTTAAATGAATTTGAAGCTTTGCAGTTAGATATCAAGTTATTTCAGTTATTTTGTGGCAAATAAATGACAGAAGAAAAAATATTCTCCAATATTGAGGCATTTTTGTGTGTGTGAAAGCTGTTAAAATAGAAGTTTTATCCAACTGGCTAAGCACCCATCTGCTGGGCACATAATAATTTTGATTATGTGCAACCACAGCAGATATCCACTGTAAGACATTAAGTTATTTATTAGTCTATATGTGTTGGCTTCTCTCCTGATTACATTAAAAGTGCTGCAGTGTAAAAGACACTTTAATAAAAGTTCAGTGATATTTGTACTCATGCCAAATAATTCTCTTAAGAGAATAAAGTCTTTAAAGAGACATCTTTCAAGAATTGATAAGGATGTTTACTTTTCTCTTTACATATAGGAAGGTAGAAGAGGCTGAGAGTGACCTTGCATGCATGCTAAGTCACTTCAGTTGTGTCCTACTGTTTGCAACTTACGGATTGTAGGCCTCCGAGTTCCTCTGTCCATGGGATTCTCCAGGCAAAAATGCTGGAGTGGGTTGCCCTTCCATCCCCCAGGGGATCTTCCAGACCCAGGAATCGAACCCATGTCTCTTGTGTCTCCTGCCTTGGTAAGCAGGTTCTTTACCACTAGGGCCAACTGGGAGACCCAAGAGTGAACTTACCATATGCAAAAGCATGCCTTCATTTTCATAATAATGAAGCTTAATTATGGAGGAAAATTTCTGTTCCGAAATATTTACATACCTGGAAATTAATTTAACCTATGGAATTTTCTTACATAGCTTTAAATAAATAAAGCACCATTCGAATTCAGGTTTAGTCACTTTTTATGTACATGTTTATAGCTATTAAAAAGCAAAAGTTTTCTTACAAAGAAGAATAGTAAAGCAAGTATTCATTACATCCTATGTATAAAAAAGTTGAATTGATTTGATCCCTCTGTGAATTTTCATCATTAATACAGTGAATGATGATGTCTAGGAAGAGCTACCTACAGTCAACCTCTGAGGCTTATTTTGGAGCCAATTTTCTTGTTTAGCTCACCTGGACAGTAGGATAAAAACCTTAACTGGTTAATGGTGCTGTATCACCTGTAAACTGAAATTTAAACAGTTGTTTAAGATAAAATGTGTTGGCTTCCACCCCACTTAGTATGCCTAAATGTGTGAAAGTCAAGTGGATAATAAAGAGAGCAATTCGATATACAACCTGAACAATGCCGTTAGGCTTATTGTAGAGTTATTTTGCCATGTTATTCATTTACATAAAAATAGACTTAAAAGCATCATCACCAAATAATATGAGTGATCATATGCAAATTATAGGGTAGGCAGTAACTGGGCTTACCTCACACAGCGATAAGACAGAAAGCAAGCAACCTAGACTTGGAGGGGAGAGTTCTCCAAGTGGCTCTTGAGCTTGGCAGAAAGCAAATTAACTCACATTCTCAAAGTCACAAATACTTCATTCCTTTATGCAGTACTTCTCTGTAAATATACTTTGCAAAATGCCACAGCAGGGAAGTGATTGAGTTTCAAACATTTTATTCCTTCAGAGATGCTATACATTTTAGGAATATTAAAGTAGTGTGAATAACCTGATTTTTTTTATACTTACTGATTTATTCCCTTTTAAAGCAATTGTTTTGTGCCAATCATTCTATGTAATTATCACTCTGTCTATATAGTTACACATGTTTTTCCTCTGAAGAACTGACATCATCTGAATGAAATAAGTGACTTGAGGCAATAGAAAAGGAAGGATATTATTGATAAAGATTTTAAGGTAAGTATATGGGCCATTATGTAATTTTTAATATACAGCACATTTTTAAATAATTACCAGAATAATTTTGGTAATGGAGCCATTAAAAACTGGAGATATTTAAGCAGTTTTGACCTATAAAAATGACAGTTTCCTATGAGCCAATATAAGTCTCATTTGACATGCTGTCTAGTCAAGATGGGCTTCCCTGGTGGCTCAGTGGTAAAGAATCCACCTGTAGTGTAGGAGTCATAGGAGACATGGGTTCAATGTCTGGGTCAGGAAGATCCCTGGATCTTGGCAACCTACTCCATTATTCTTCCCCAGAAAATCCAATGGACAGAGGAGACTGGAGGCTACAGTCCATAGAGTCGCAAAGAATCAGCCATGGCTGAAGCAATTGAGCACACACACATAGTTAAGATGAAGGTAACAAACGTTCCAGTCTTGCTGTTCCTAGGTTTCTTAGTTTTCTAAAATCTTTAGAATGTAAACGTAATCATAATAATTACCATTATTGTTAATATTAGCAATGTTTTATACAAAGTGCCTTACTCTGCCAGGGGCTCCCCAGGCAGCACTAGGGTAAAGAACCCGCCTGCTGATACAGGAAACATAATGAGGTGTGGGTTCGATCCCTGGGTCAAGAAGATTCCCTGGAGGAGGGCATGGCAATCCATTCCAGTATTCTTGCCTGGAGAATCGCATTGACAAAAGATACTATCAGGCTACAGTCCATAGGGTCATAGGTCACAAAGAGTTAAACACAATTGAAATGACTTAGCATGAACACACGTAGTATGCCAGACATTACCCAAGAGCTTTAAATAAATACATTTTCTGATTTTATTCATAAAGCATCTGTATCAAGAGATTAAGTTAAACTGGACAGACCATATGATAAGACCATAGGTGCACATACCCTGACCCACAAATTCTTCAGCAACCAGCCCATGAGGCCAATCAACATATTCTGTAGTGACTGGCTCAGAACCATGAAGACTTCATCAATGACTGCCAGCTTCCCTCTGTTTTGCCCTGTTTCCAACTCAGGGCCAATCCGAGAAAGTCAAATGATTTCCATTGTAAGATGCAGTGGCTTTCCAGGTGGTGCTAGTGATAAAGAACCCACCTGCCAAGAGACTCGGGTTCGATATCTGGGTCAGAAAGGTCATGGCCTGCTTCTAATCAGTTCCCTCCAGCTTCCCCATGCTGAAGCTTCTGATCAGAGCATCTCTGAAGTCTTCCCTTTTTTTCACTATAAAGCTGTTGGTTCACTTGGTCCTAGGTAGGACAAATTGAAGTAGGAAGGGACTTCTAAAGCAGGGAAACCCTTTGGAGGCTATTATAATATTGACAATATAGAAGAGAGATGATGAATGCCAAACATAATAGGAAATGATACCAAAGGAAATGACGGTGTATAAAGAGAAAGTAAAAGTTGACCCTTGGTGTGGAGCCTAGATCATTTGAAGAATAATGACATTATTTATAGGATTTAGAAAGACATGCAAAGAAGTGATTTATTTTTCTGGGAAGATAGTAACTTTTGTAAAAGTGTAGCAACCATTAAGTTTCTAGAGTGAACCATTTAAGCTGAAGTGTCCTACAGGCAGTAGGGGCATGGAGAGCGTGGAAGAGGGACCAGAGTTGGAGTAAAAACTTATAGTTGATTGTCAAAAAAATTTTTTAGTAGAATGACTGGTTTCTGTTGAAGTATAAAGAGCTGGGGGTAAAAAACTCAGTCCTTAGAAGTGCTCATACAAATGCAAAGCAAAATGAAGAGTCAATTAAATGACACAGAGATGATACAGTCAGATTGGTTGTGTGTGTATGTGTGTGTGTGTGTGTGGTCTGTGCAGAAATACAGGGTCCCACATGACATGGTGTGACTAATCTAGACCTGCAAAGTTGTTCTTGTGATGTCACAACCCAAAAAAACAGTGAAGGATGCAACATACCCCAGGCTGTGTCTGACCTTTGCCCAGGAACCTCAAACATCTCCACCTGCTAAGCCTAACAAAGTCATGTGCCCCGGCTTCTTTCTCCTTTCTCTATACCCTGCTTTAACCTCTCTGTATGGCAGCTTGGGTCTTCTTATGTACTTCTCAAGAACCTATTGGTAATACATTTTTCAATTTCAATTTTTCTTATGGTCTGTTGAGCCCTGACTCATCATGGGGCGTCCTGTGCATCCACTTGTTCAGTCTCAGTCGTGTCCGATGCTGTGCAATTATGGACTGTCGCCCACCAGGCTCCTCTGTCCATGACATTCTCCAGGGAAGAAGACGGGAGTGGATTGCCATTTCCTTCTCCAGGGGATCTTCCCAACCCAAGGATGGAACCCGTGTCTCTTGCATCTCCTGCATTGGCAGGCAGATTCTTTTACCACTGGGCTACCTGGGGAGCCCTTGTACTTCACTTAACAAATACTAATTTAACAAAGTCAAAACACCTATATAAAAGAAACATTGCTAAAATAAATAAAAAAAGAAACATTGCTAAAATAAATAAAAAAATAAACATTGCTGAAGATAACTTTTCTTATCTAATAGGAAAAAATTTTTTAAAAGCCTGTAGACAAATAAGACTAAAGAATATTACTGTGTTTACAGCTCTAGGTGCAATGTGAGGAAAAAGACAAGGCAAAATAAGACGAAACAAAACAAAATGAAAATAACACTTCATCCTGGTATTTCTGCACTTATATGGGCTAGAATTCAAATTATGTAGATCTAACTCTCTCCTCCTTCCATATGCCAAAGTTTAAGTTTTTTCCTACTTTTTTTTTTTAACTCCCAAGTGTCCTACATAAGCATAGAAATCCTAGGAAAAGACACTTTGTAGCCAGATGATGAATAGGTTCTACAGATAAAGTGCAAAGCAAAAAAGCTCCCACTAAAATTGTAAGACACATAAATAAAAAGCTAGAAAAGTAAGAATCAGTAAAAGTAAACTACAGAGTGAAGTTCACCAAACAGTAGAAATGAGTGCACTGGAATTTTAAGATTCAGACAGAAATATTCTATTTTTAAATGTTTGTATAAATAAAAACAAAAATTATGTCAAATGAAAAAAATTACATTGAATTTTCAAAACATAAAAAAGTCCACTGAGTACTTAGCAGATAGGAGAGGAATCATTTTCAACACAGATGAATTGGTAGATTTGAATAAATAACTTGAATGCAGTTCAAATAAAGAGACAAATATGCAAAAAAAAAGTTTTAAAAACTCTGAAGGAAAGAGATGAACTGACATGTTTAAATTGAGTTTGGCATATAAAACTTATTCAGTTAATAGTTTTTGAGCATCTAAAGAAAGGAATAGGAAAAACAAGAGAGAAGAAATAATCACAATAATAATGACTCAGATTTGTACTAGAATAGAAGACAAGCATTCCCAGATTCCAGAAGCTAGTTTATCCTAAGTAGAAGGGGAACAAAACCAAAACAGCAAAATCATCAATGAAAAGTTTTTATGACCTCATTAGAAATAGATTTATTAAAAATATTGCAAAACAACACATTATCAGTGACACTGTAACAATTTTAATTATATAAAAAATAAGTCCAATAAGAGTGTGTTTTTCAAGAGATGTCATACAGATAGAGAAAATAGAACCCCCAAACTGGAAGATATCCCCAAATAAAATTAACCAAGTAGTATCCACGGCACATAAAGGATACATATTAACAAGAAAAAGATATCTAAGTACAAAAATGGGTCAAACTGTGAACAGGATTTTCTGAGAAGCAATAACATTAAAAAGGATGATCAATTAACTGGTATTAGATAAAAATTGAAGCTAAATGAAGATATGATTTCACACCCATAAAATTGCTAAAATAAGAGGTTTGACAATATAAAGGACTATGGAGGATGAAATGGAATGAAAATGAGTATATGCTGTTGGTGGAAACGCAGCCCAGCAACTCCCTTTTAGGAATATTCCCTTAAAAACTCTTGCATGTGTTAATCAAACCACATGTAAAAGAAGGTTTTCAGCAATATTTTTAAGAGTACAAAAATCTGGAAACTATTCAATCATCTAACAAGTATAGAATAAATTATCTGTACTCTACCAGCTCCCAAGGGACAGTTTTTCATAGGTCTTTTATGTTTCTGCACATCTTGTTCTGGACTATTTTTTCAAGGTTTTCAGAAACCATGAAATATGTAGCATTTCCCTCTGGAGCAAAGAGCATATTTGCTTGCAACCATGAAAGACAGAAAGAGGATCGCCTCCTCCTGAGCAAAAAGCAGGCATGCTTATTGTCCCGAAAGGTATCTCCCTGGATAGCTCTGATTCCTGCGTAGCTCAGTCAGGAAAGCATCTGCCTGCAATGCAGGAGACCTGGGTTCAATGCATGGGTTGGGAAGTACCCCTGGAGAAGGAAATGACAACCCATTCCAGTATTCTTGCCTAGAGAATCTCATGGATGGGAGAGTCTGGCAGGCGAATACAGTTCATGGAATTGCAGGAGTCAAACACAACTCTATCTTACGCTATCTTTTCTTTCTTTCCTGGATAGCTAAGGGCAAAAATGCTAAATACTCATTACAAAAGATTTGTATTCATAATCTCAGTGTTCTTTCCTGTGACACAATCCACTGTGCATGCAAGCCTCACCTGGCCCTCATCTTTTTGCCCTGTGAAAACTGGGGTTTGGGGTATTGAGCAAAGATTCTATTGCTCCTATTGCTTGTTATGTGTGAGAAATAAAGTTCTTTGTCTCTGACCCAAAAGGTTTTGTGTCTTCTAGCAAGTCATGAAACTGTGACAGGTTAACTGGTTAGCCGTCGAGTAGGATTAAATCTCAGGCCCTTCCAAATTATTGATATTCATGTGATAGATTAAGTAGTAGAATTTAATCTATTCTATCTATCTGAATCAATATGGGTGAATCAGAAAAGCCCTTTGTTGAGGCAAAAACCATAGATTACCTGAAAGTATGGTTCCTTTCATAGGAAATAGGCTAAGTGATATACTTTTCAGTTGTACATACCTATGGGGCAAGCCTATTGAAAAAGGCATGAAACTAAAATCATAGTAGGTTCTTCTGTTGGAGGTGTCAAGGACAAGGATGTGGTGTAGAGTATATGCAGTCTGTGAAGGGTACATAGATGCTTCACAGGGGTTGATAAAATCATGTTCCTTCTACTGCGTAGCAGGCACATTCATTTCATTTGCTTCTTTAAACTCTACACATATACATATTTTATGTTCTTTAATGTATTTGATATTGTAGTTCACATTTAAAAGTATCGAAAGAACTGAAAGAAAAAGAAAAGGGTAAGATGGAAGGCCTCCCTTCTAAGAGGATTAAAAGAGACCTCAAAGTCTTTCCTGATAAGGTAACATTTAAGCATATACTTTAAGACATTTTGGAGAAACTTCTGTGGTCCTGTGGCTTTCTTGGGGAGGCAAAGTAAAAACAGCTGAAACTGTTCTACACCAAGAAAGGCAGTATGGTTGGAGTAGTGTGAACAGTAGGGAGAGATGTAAAAAGTGACTTTGGAGGGACAGAAACAGGGGTGCAGACCTTGGATGGCCTGATGGGATATTGAGTTCACCGGATAGAAGTTTGGCATGATAACACAATGTTTTATTTGGTTTTTAGCTTAAAAATGAATGCATAGATTTTTATTTTACATAAATTTTACATTTCTATAGTTTCATGTCTGTTTTACTCTGCATAGATGTGAAATATGATGTTCCTTTTTAGTTAATTTTTCTTCACATTTTTCTTTTGAAGGGAAGATTCTTTAAATAATCTAGTGCTTTAAATTTTTCTAAAATTTCATAGATGATTCTGTATAATCCCATAATAACTTTTCCCCCTACCGTTACATTGCTTTTCCCCACTGATAACAACTAGTTTGTTCTCTATATCTGCTTCTCTTTTGTGTTACTCACTAGTTTCTTGTATATTTTAATTCAGAATATAAGTGAAATCATGAAGTATTTGTCTTTCTCTGTCAGATTTATTTCACTTAGCATAATACCCTTTGAGTCAATTCACGTTGCTGTAAATGGAAACAATTCATTCCATGGCTTTTCTATCCATTCATCAGTTGATGGACACTTTAGTTGTTTTCATATTTTTGGCTGTTGTAAGCAATGCTGCTATGAACATTGATGTACATGTATTTTTTGAATTAGTGTTATAATATTTTTCAGATATATACCCAGGAGTGGAATTGCCAAATATTATGGTAATTCTATTTTTAGTTATTTGAGAAACCTCCATACTGTTTTCCACAGTGGCTGCACCAATTTACATCCTCACCACCAGAGAACAAGGGTTCTCTTTTTTCCACATCCTCACCAATATTTGTTTTGTGATCTTTTGATGATACCCATTCTGGCCAATGTGAGGTGATATCTCATTGGCATGATTACACTAAAATAATGTTCCTGACCGTTGTGTGGTGAATAGAGTTTTTGGAATCAAGAAGAGACAGGGACCTTATCAGAGATTATTATAGTATTTCAGACAAGAGAAAGTAATAGTCTGGACTAAAGATATGGAGGAGGAGATGGGAAGAAGTCAGAGTCAGGATACATTCTGGAGGAGATTTCCTGATGATTTTCATTTGGGAAGTTAATGAAAGGGAAGAGTCAAAGATGCAAATTCAAAGGAAATAATCCAATCCAATTAGGTTAGCATAATAGAGAAGGTTTTCTGGTCTCTTCATGACAACCAAATGAATTTGTTCTATCATTTAGAGTATTTGAGATTATTATATGTTTTAAATATCTTCTTCTCAGTAAAGCTTTTGTTAGGGTGGTAGTGTTCTATTCATTTTGTTTTAGTTTTGTCCTTTCTTATGAAAGCAAATTCTTATGAATAGTACTTGATTATTATTATATATGATTATTTGGCTGGAACAACATATAGAATTTCAGTAATTTTATTAAGAAAGTATATGAGTTGCATGCATTTCTGATCAATTTTAAAAATATGAGTAGGATTACTTCAACTTTCAAGGACACTGATATAAAATTGACCTGACAATCTAACTTCCTTCCTTTAGTCTCCTAGGCTAGCTAGCATCGTGTGAACAAATTATATGACAGTTGTGTTCTTCTACTTCCCTCCTGTACCCACTTTACCGTAGACTTCCCTTTGTGTCCTTTTTCTTCTTCTCTTTTCCTTTATTTCTGCCTTCAAACTTTAGCAGCCATCAAATGTCAAAGAGGTTAAGAAGTGCCAAGATTTTGCACAGATGAAAGAATGGCAGACACAAGCTGTGAGGCTGGGACCAAAAAAAGATCAGAAATATATTTGAGACAGGGACCTAGACTGGAAATTTGTATCACCAAATATAACAAAAGTGACGTTAGGTCAAATAGCACAGGTCAAGAAAGGTAAGTGAGGCAGAAAACAGATAAACAGAAGGAGAGCCCAAGTAGAGGTCATGTCTGAATTGCTTCATTTTATATTCATCTCCCAATACAAGGCCAGCACTGAAACAAAAAAACACTTTTTGGTTTCCAACAATACAAATTTCTGTATCAGTATGAAGCAGTAGGGATAATCACTTTGTTAAACAAAACTCCTGCAGTTGGCTTAGAGCTGTTAGAGCGCACAGATTTAAAAATCCATTGCAGGAATAATACAGAAAGATTTCCTACATCTATTTACTTATGTGTACCTCGAACTTTGATATTGTGTCTATTTGGGGGGTATTATTCATAGTGTCATAGATGTCCTCTGTGTGCTTTCACTTCATGCAGAAAATTGGGATCATATCCAATCAGCCAAAAAGAAAAAAAAGATATTTATCTAAAAAACTAAGAATGTTACATCAACTGTGCTTGTTGCTTTGACATTTTGTAAATTTAAAACCAAATTGTTTTGTCATTTGGTAGCATATGAGATGTCTTAATGATACTAATTTCAGACTGCTTATCTTGTCTTTATTATTATAATAAATATTATTCTTCAATTATTTGTTTTAGCCTTACAATTATATACATTTTTGAGCATCAATATTTTCAAATTCTTTCCAGAATAAGCTAAAAATAAATGAGCAAATCACTGTATAAAAGTTTATTTTAGAATTTTACCAATAAGATATAATCACCTATTCCTTTCATCTTTTTAGCAAATAAACACTGAGTCATTTTTCCTATAAAGAATAGACTATCGATTGGTAATAAATAATTAAGGATAATATGTAATTCTGTACTGTGAGTCTAATTTGTTAATTTTCCCATCTTCAACTACAGAAAAGTAGAGTGATAATTCCAGACATTCCCTGTTTCCTGTTTCCTCTAAATGCTTCTCTTTCTGCCCCATTCCAACTCACCATAAATCTCATTGTCTGAAGTGCATTTGTAGGTAGAGTTCTCATGTTCAAGCCTTAGATAAACTTGTTTATCATAATTCCAACCCACAGCATCTCTGCTAACAAATATGTCTCTCCAGTTTTGTCCACAATGTAGAATTCCTTGTCTTCCTCAGACACCTATCAAGTACCTTCTCTGTTTTAGCAAAAACTACTGGAATAATATCAAAAGGAACACCAGAAAAGTTAAGAAGAAAAGAAAGATCTTTAAGTTTCTTATAATTGCTTGAAGTTTGTGCAGTTGCTATTCCAAGAACAGTTGCTAAGATCTGGTAGAGTTGTAGGGAATTGAAGTTAACTGATTTATGCCTTACATCACTCCTAGTAACAAAGGAAAGAAAGAGGAATGTGAGGGGGAAATAGCTACTTCAGTAAGCTTGTATCAAATACTGCACTGCTGGCCATGCTGGCCATTTCTGGAGGCTTGATGTGGTCAATAAATATAGGAGTTAGTTCTGAATGCTGGAAACCAAAGCATTGCTCAAATGATCTCATTAAGTCTTACTGATTTTTCTTTCCTTCAAAGAGAGATTTATAAGGAATTAGGAGCTGGAGGTATGGGAGGTTAGAAGAAACTGGGTATTTGTGGAAGGACTTGAGAGATATAGAGAAAGAAATCTGTAATCATCAAATAAATTTTTGAAAATATTCAATCCGATTACTAGAATGATATTAATAATGATATTCATACCTTGGCCTCACATAATTAGATTTAAAGATAGGGCTTTGATTTAATAGCATTAGTCATTTCCTTTCTTCAGAAGTTGCGGGAATTAGCTACAAATTCAATTTTTTTTAAAAAAAGTGAATAGTAAAAGTGGTCATTTTCTGGATATAGCATTTTATACTGTCCATTAAAGATATGAAATTAACTATAAAGAAATGCCATTGGCACAGGCAATGAAAAGATAAAGAGGAGTCCTATTAACAGATTGCAATTACATTAAGCCTTTTCATGAAGATTTTCATGTTGACAAAGCAGTGATTATTGAAGCTGTGTGTACAAGGTGAAGTGCATGTGGAGTGGACCAGTTAGAAAGACGTTCAGGTGTGCACGCTGTCAGGCGTTGGATTGCTGCGTATCGGGCAGGTCATGGTGCTACATGCCCACGTTTCAAAGCGCATCTGCCTCTCCTTTGGATGCTAAGCCAGATGCCTCCTGTCTCCCGGTCTTCTTTGTCCCTTGCAATGCAACATTAATTCTATTCTTCACTATATTAAGTATGATTTGTATAAACTCATA
This sequence comes from Muntiacus reevesi, assembly GCF_963930625.1. Lineage (NCBI taxonomy): Eukaryota > Metazoa > Chordata > Mammalia > Artiodactyla > Cervidae > Muntiacus > Muntiacus reevesi. The sequence continues at coordinate 27,130,885 of NC_089264.1, forward strand.
AAAACAAAACAGAATTTCAGTTTTCTTTTATATAAACAAGGTGCCCAGTGACTTCAATTCCTTTTCACCTTAAGTCAATTCAATTGTTGAATTTTTAAGTTATAGCATGGCATCAAAGCTAAAATGATTGCAAGAGAATGTTCTAACAAGAGAATGTTCTAACTGCATTTTAACTGGGGTGTTCATTAAATTCTAACCAACTCTTTTCTTGCTTTGCTCTTCTACCTCTGCAGAGACAATAGAGTGTGGGGCTTCAGAGCTCAGTCTCTGGAGTCAGACGGCTCAGATTTAAATCCCAGCTCCAACACTTCCTAGTTGAGTGAACTGAGGTAAATTATTCCTCAATTTCCTCTTCTGTTAAAAAAAAAAAAAAAAGGATAAAAAGCGTAGCATATTATGGCATCCCCATTATTATGAAGATATAGTAAAGATCCCTAAATACTTGGAGAAATGCCTGGCATTTCTACATTATATAAATGTTTACTCTTATTATAGCTCTGCCAAGATTGATGTGTATTTGGAATGAAAACAGTTATGTGATCAAACTTAGCACAATTAATCTATAATTTACTCTGGACCTCACTAAATTAAAGGAAACAACTGAAATATGATTGGGAGAACAGCTTTTATCTCTTGAGAAAACCTCAGTAGTGCATCTAATACACCAGTGTTTATATAATTAAATAAATAAACTAGATAATAAATACATAAAATCAAAAGAAGCATGCTTTAATAAATACAATGCTGTTATTTTATAATGATAATACACTACTCATTATTTTAACTATGATGCTTTAAGGTTTTAAATATCTTGATTTCAGATTATATATATAGTATTATTTTTCATAAAAATCCGGATGAGGGATGCTGTTGTTGTTCAGTTGCTCAGGCGTGTCTGACTCTTTGCGAGCCCATGGACTGCAGCACTGCAGGCTTCCCCATCTGTCACAATCTCCTGGAGGTTGCTCAAACTCATGTCCATTGAGTCAGTGATGCCATCTAACCATCTCATCCGCTGTCATCCCCTTCTCCTCCTGCCTTTAGTCTTTCCCAGCATCAGGGTCTTTTCTAATGAGTCAGCCAAACATCAGGTGGCCAAAGTATTAGAGTTTCAGCATCAGTCCTTCCAAAGAACATTCAGGATTGATTTCCTTTGACCAGCTTGATTTCCTTGCAGTCCAAGGGACTCTCAAGGGTCTTCTCCAATGCCACAGTTCAAAAGCATCAATTCTTCAGTGCTCAATCTTCCTTGTGGTCCAATATTTTGCATAATGTACTCTGCATATCAGTTAAATAAGCAGGGTGACAATATACAGCCTTGACATACTCCTTTCCCACATTTGGCCCAGTCCATTGTTCCATGTCTGGTTCTAACTGTTGCTTCTTGACCTGCACACAGGTTTCTCAGGAGGCAGGTAAGGTGGTCTGGTATTCCCATATCTTTAAGAATGTTCCACAGTTTATTGTAATCCACACAGTCAAAGGCTTTGGCATAGATGTTTTTCTGGAATTCTCTTGCTTTTTCTATGATCCAGTAGATGTTGGTCATTTGATCTCTGGTTCCTCTGCCTTTTCTAAATCCAGCTTGAACATCTGGAAGTTCATGATTCACATACTGTTGAAGCCTTGTTTGGAGAATTTTGAATATTACTAGTATCACATTACTTGCCTGGAGAATTTTGAGCATTACTAATATAACATTTGGAGAAGGCAATGGCACCCCACTCCAGTACTCTTGCCTGGAAAATCCCATGGATGGAGGAGACTGGTGGGCTGCAATCCATGGGGTCGCTAAGAGTCAGACATGACTAAGCAACTTCACTTTCACTTTTCACTTTCACATATTGGAGAAGGAAATGGCAACCCACTCCAATGTTCTTGCCTGGAGAATCCCAGGGACGGGGGAGCTTGGTGGGCTGCCGTCTATGGGGTCACATAGAGTTGGACATGACTGAAGTGACTTAGCAGCAGCAGCAGCAGCAGTATGACATTACTAGTGTGTGAAATGAGTGCAACTGTGTGGTAGTTTGAACATTCTCTGGCATTGCCCTTCTTTGGGATTGGAATGAAAATTGAACTTTTCCAGTCCTGTGGCCACTGCTGAGTTTTCTACATTTGCTGGCATATTGAGTGCAACACTTCCAGAGCATCATCTTTTAGGATTTGAAATAACTCAGCTGGAATTCCATCACTTCCACGAGCTTTGTTCATAGTGATGCTTCAGCCCACTTGATTTCACGCTCCAAGATGCCTGGCTCTAGCTGAGTGGTCACACCATCATGGTTATTTGGGTCATTAAAATCTTTCTTGTATAGTTCTTCCATGTATTCTTCTGTGTATCCTTGTCACATCTTCTTAATATCTTCTGCCTTTGTTAGGACCATACCATTTCTGTTCTTTATTGTGCCCATCTTTGCATGAAATATTCCCTTAGTATCTCTAAGTTTCTTGAAAAGATCTCTAGTCTTTCCCATTCTATTGTTTTCTTCTATTCTTTTGAATTATTCACTTAGGAAGGTTTTCTTATCTCTCCTTTCTACTCAGTGAAACTATGAACCATGCCATGTAGGGCCACACAAGACAGATAGCTCATGGTGGAGAGTTCTGAAAAAATGTGGTCCACTGGAGAAGGGAATGGAAAACCATTCTTGCCTTGAGAACCCCGTGAACAGTATGAAAAGGCAAAAAGATATGACACTGAAAGATGAATTTCCCAAGTTGGTAGATGCCCAATATGCTACTGGAGAAGAGCAGAGAAATAGCTCCAGAAGGAATGAAGAGGCTGAGCCAAAATGGAAATGATGCCCAGTTGTGGATGTGTCTGTCAGTGAAAGCAAAGTCCGATGCTGTCAAGAGCAATATTGCATAGGAACCTGGAATGTTAGGTCCATGAATCAAGGTGAATTGGAAGCGGTCAACAGGAGATGGCAAGAGTGAACATCAACATTTTAGGAATCAGTGAACTAAAATGGACCTGAATGGGCAAATTTAATTCAGATTACCATTACATCTACTACTGTGGGAAAGAATCCCTTAAAAGAAATGGAGTAGCGCTCACAGTTCACAAAAGAGTCTGAAATGCAGTACTTGGATACAGTCTCAAAAATGACAGAATGATCTCGGTTTGTTTCCAAGCCAAGCCATTCAATATCACAGTAATACAAGTCTATGCCCCAATCTGGGCTTCCCTGGTGGCTCAGACGGTAAAGTGTCTGCCCGCAATGCGGGAGAGCCGGTGGGCGGTGGGCTATAGTCCATGGGGTGGCGAAGAGTTGGACACGACTGAGCGACTTCACTTTCACTTTCACATGCCCCAATCACTAATGCCAGAGATAAGTTGATCAGTTTTATGAAGACTGACAAGATCTTCTAGAACTAACATTAAAAAAAAAAAAAAAAACCCGAAAAAGATGTCCTTTTCACTATAGGGACTAGAATGCAAAAGTAAGAAGTCAAGAGATACCTGGAGTAACAGGCAAATTTAGCCTTGGAGTGCAAAGTGAAGCAGCGCAAAGGCTAACAGAGTTTTGCCAAGAGAACGCACTGGTCATAGCAAACACCCTCTTCCAACAACACAAGAGAAGACTCTACACATGGACATCACCAGATGGTCAACACCAAAATCAGATTGATTATATTCTCTGCAGTTGAAGATGGAGAAGCTCTATACAATCAGTAAAAACAAGACCAGGAGCTGACTGTGGCTCAGATCATGAACTCCTTGTTGCAAAATTCAGACTTAAATGAACCACTAGACCATTCAGGTATGACCTAAATCAAATCCCTTATGATTATACAGTAGAAGTAACAAATAGATTCAAGGGATTAGATCTGAGAGAGTGCCTAAAATACTATGGATGGAGGTTTGTAACATTGTACAGGATCAGGGAATTAGTTTGTCTAATTGATTTATCTTGTTTAATATGGTCATAATGAGATAGCCCTATATTTCCCATATTGTTATTATTTTACATATGATCTCTGATGTTATTTTATTTTAAAAGTATTAAGAAATCTCATATGTGGATATAGAAATAGTCCATTGCATTATATTTAATATTTTACAAAAGTAGATATTTAAGAATATTAGTTATTTATTGAGGAAGTGTTCCAATAACTCACCCAATTTTAGCAGTATCACACGAATATAGATTCTGTGAGCCAGGAGTTCAGGAAAGGCTCGGTGGTTGGCTTATCTCTGCTGCACAATGTTTGGAACCTTGACTGCAAACTGAAACATCTGGGCGCATTTGGTGTCTCAGGTGAGTTGGGACCAGTGTCATCTGGAAGCTTTTTCAGTGACATATCTGACTCCTGTGCTGGGAGAACATGGGTGTGAGCTCAGTTAAGACTGTTGACTGTAATAACTCCTGCTCCCTTCACGGGACTGACATTTCTCAAAGCAGCCGGGGGAGTTCTGAGAGGAAATATTCCAAGAGGAAGAAATGAGGATTCCAAAAGACTGAGGCAGGAGCTGCAAGACCTCCTTTGACCGAGCCTTAGAAAGTATGAAGCATATTGTGTACCATCTTCTACGGATGTAATGGAGATAAGAAGGTCATACCTGGTGCAAGGGAAAGGTGATTGAATTTACCACTTGACGTGTGCAAGTACACTCAGTCGTGTCCGACTCTTTGACCCCATGGGCAGTAGCCTGCCAGGCTCCTCTGTCCATGCGATTTTCCACGCAGGAATACTGGAGCGAGTTGCCATTTCATTCTCCAGGGGATCCTCCCAACCCAAGGATCGAACCCATGTCTCTTGGATCTCCTGTGTTGGCAGGCAGATTCTTTACCAGCAGAGCCACCAAGGAAGCCTTACCATGTGATGGGGGTGGGAAAGTCACACAGCAGAAGACCCGGTGTGATTGCTGATAACAGTGAAGCTTGTTCTGCCCATAGTCCGAGTCTCCGGTCGGGAAAGAAGACTCCTCGAAAAATGCAACTCGCAATAGGGGAATTTATTACTGACTCGAGCCAGGGCCTCCCGCCCTCACCAGGTGTGTGAGGACAAAATGCCCCGAGCCCCAGTTCTCTCGGGTATTTATTAGGTCAAAATAAGCAGCAGGTAGTTGGTGCAATCGGATTGGTTACACAGTGGGTAGTTGGCGTAAGCGGATTGGTTACACAGTTGCAAGGTAATTTTTGTTGGCCCTACGTGGGGCTTTAAGCTTTCCCCTGATAGGTTCCCTTTTTTCTGGCTAGGCATATGTTGATTGGCTGGCTCCAGGTAGCCTGATAATTATGTTACCCCGGGAAACCAGGCCTACTCCTAATCTAGGCTGCCTGCCATGACGTTAGCCGTGACAGCCTCACAAGCTATCTTTGGACAAACAGATCCTGCCACAGGGATCATGTGGCATATAGGGTTACTAGGTTAGTTTTAGTTACTAGGTTAGTTTTAGGTTAAGTAGTATATACAGAAATTCAGAAAGCACACACAAAATAAGTTTAATAAATAAAAAACAATTTAGTCTGTATCTGTAAGTGGAAAATATTTTCAGAAGGTTTCTCTTAAGAACACCTCAGTTAATGAAACTTAAAATTCATCCATGGCATTAATTATAAGTAAATGGTTTACTTATAATTAATTATAGCTAAAACAGAAGCCTGTGTACAAGTATTTTAAGTGCAGTAAAAGTTGCTAAAACTATGAATGAAGTAATATTTTATAAATCAACTGGATTTCCAAAACCATGATCAGTTATGAATTATGACTATTTCCAAATCACTTGTGTTTAAATGAACATGATAGTGTCAACAATCTCCAGAAATTTAAATTATGTCAGGGGATAGACTTATAAACAGATAAGTATAATACAGAACCAGATTTAAAAATATGTTATGCACATACTTTGAGAAGGAGAAAAAAATGAAATTTTCAGACATTTATGACAGAAAATTCTAATATTAATAGCTATAGAAATCTTCAGTATTTTATCAGCCTAAGTCAGTTTTATGTAAATGTGCACTTATATCAGATACTAAATTATAAATATGTGTTTATATAAGGTATGTATTTATACTTCAGTATCACAGAAAGAGAGATGATCTTGGGTAAAATTTAAAGATTTTTTTCTTCTTTAGAAAGACAAGTAGTGAATCTCAATTTTATATGAGATTTGAATAATTTTAAATTGCTATAAAGAAAACAAGGGAATAAACTGTTTACAAAACAGTTTCCAAGTGTCTCCTTACTAGTTTCTGAGGATATAAAGATGAATGATGTCTGCTATTTATCTGAGAGAAATAAAGTAATTTGCCTTGTTTATCAGAGATTAAAAATGAAATCTAAATGAGCACTGGGCTCAACTTCTTTTCCACTTTCAATTTTCTCAGAAAACAAAGAAAGGTATGCATTTTAATTCATCCCTGCAGTAAATAGCCAAAAGTAATATTTCTGAAAGAAGGAAAAGAACCATGCAAGATAAATGTTTTCTTTATTTGAAGTTTGGTTTTCATGTTTCTCAAGCACACATATTCCTGAGATAATTTCTAGACATCCATGTTCTATATGTTGATATTTGGTCAACAGTATCGCAGTCTCTATCAAATCTTGATATCTCCACTACTGACCCATTTAAAATTAAAATAATGTAATTTCTCAATTGTTATTTTTCTATCCTTTGGCGCAATAAAATTGGTATTCAAAAAAGACTGGGGAGAAATAACAAAACCTCAAGCCAACTTTGTTATAATTATTCCCAATGAAGGCACTCTAAGAGCAAAGGCATATTTTCTTAACTGTTTTTTATGTAATCCATTTATAATCATTAGTCTGCTCTGAATACATTTCACGAGATTTTCTCTCATGTAGCAAATGGATCTGGGTGTCTAATATGGGTGTTAATGATTGACTGATACAATGTAATCCTGGAGAGGACTTTCCCGGTGCTGTCTCATTAACCAGATGACCTCCAGACACTGTCAGTCCAACCCAGCCAAGGTGATTGATCACCAGAGAACAGAGGTTAGTAACTCTCCCCCAGGTATTAATGTATAGCATCTTCACTTACCTCCATCTCAGGCTTTTCCAGTAAAAGATTGATTTATTATGCAGCTTCGGTGGGGATTTGTCAAACTCTTAATCAAGGAATCCTATATTACCACAAGTAAATCAATGACACTTTCAGGTAAAATGACTTTTATGGCACCTGAAAACATTACTCTGTTCAGGTACTGTTTGGCAACAGCAAAATACATTCTCAGTGAAGCAGCGATGGCTCAATGGAAGGCAGAAACAACACATCCATTCTTTGACAGATGCTATGGGAAAGTAAAATGCTATTTTTTGTTTCCTGGAATAAATCAACACAATTCAAAGCTCTGAGACTTGGTAAAAGGAAGAATAGAAGGCAGAGGTGATATGACTATGGAAGAAACATACTCTAAAGGCTGACTGTTTGAGAGATATATATATAAAGAAAGTGGTGGGGAAAGAAATCTCAAAGCCTCACTGTTTTGACTGCCTGTCCTATTTAAATGTCCCTAGGGATCTAGCAACTAGCAGATACTCCATTGATTTCATAACATATATTATGATGGAAATTCAATAATCAGTGATATGTCTTATGATGACTAGAATTCTTGTTATTTGACAAACCATATACTAAATAGCATAGACTTAAAAGAATGTAAATAGTGCAGCTGAAGACACCAAAATTCCCTTACCAAACAGAACATATAACAAACCAGAATTTCTTCTTTCTGCTCTTTATGTCTAGGAGTATATTCCTCACCTCTGAAAATAATCTTTTAAAAAATAAGCAAACTATATTCTCTGTTATGGGTTGAATTGTACACCACTGAAGAAGATATGTTGAAGTCCTAACCCACAGTAACTCAAAATGTGACCTTATTTGGAAATATACTCTTTGTATTAGTCAATCCAAGTTGAGGCAATTAGAGTGAACCCTCATCCAGCATGACTAATGTTCTTTTACAATTTAAGGGAAATTTAAGCAGACACACTCAGATGGAAGATGGCAGAAAGATGGCCATGTGGTAAAAAAAAGCAGAGACAGGACAGATATAATTATAAGCCAAAGAGTACCAAGGATTGTCAGCCACTATTAAAAGCTAGGAAGAAGTAAAGAAAGATTCCTTCCACAGTTTCAGAGGGACCTCTGCAAATACCTTGATTTCAAACTTCTAGGCTCCTAAACTGTAATGCACTAAATTTTTCTTGTCTTAAGCCGTCCAGTTTGTTATGACAACCCAAGCAACTAATACCCTGTCTATGCACTGTGCACAGACTAGATATTGTCCAGATTAGGGAGACAGTTGTCATCTAGACTCACTAGATCCATGCAAGAATCAGGTCACAAGGATGGAAAAATGGGAGACTCGATGGACAGAGTGTAGAAGTTTCATGCCTTGGCAAGGCTGTCAGTGTGTGGGAAACAAATGGATGGAACAAAAAAGATAACTTCCATTATAAAAATAGACTAATCCCACCTTGATAATGATGGACATTTCTGGATGGGATAGGGATGACTTCCTCTTGATATGCAATACAGTATTAAATACAACATTAAATATAGTATTAAAACCTAGTAATTATCTGAATTGTTTGTTATGTTTATAAAACCAACTTTGATGTGATTGCTGAAAGTGTTTCTGATACCACTTGATAGGCAATGAGGATGTTTTTTTTACAAAGCCAGCAGTCAAATTATTCAAAATCCTACGAGCATTGTAAGTAACTAGGGACCACATCAATTGACATATGTTAAAAATAATGTTCTTTCTCTTTTTTTTTGTCAATAGTTCATTTGTTTGAAGAAATCAAATATGACTGCAAAGCAGGGGAAGGCTCAGTGATACTGTACTCTGGTATCCTCACTGCTAAGCTTGTCATTATTTTATAACTAAGACTTATGCTTTGCAGGCAAAATACTATGTCTAAAGGAGAAAGTACTATTTTCATTGTGAATAACATTTCATTATAATGTTCCTTTAAAGAAATATGCTATCTCAGGAGAATGATTGTCTTTGAGGGACTGCAAGGATGTTTGGGAATTACTTAAAGGTTTTCTTTCCTTAAATGTCTTTTGAATATATGTGATGACCATATAAGATCTCTTGCTGAAAGCATATATGTTAATCAAAATCTCCAACATATGAACATAGGCCATATTTAGAGAGTGATCAGTACTATTATTTTTAATGGGTCTCTCACAATTGCTAAATTTTGTCTTCTCAAAATCACTTCATATCTAAATAACCTTATACTTAAGAATTTACAAGTCTTTTTATGTCCAAATAGTTTGATCCACTGATTTATATACAACTATGTGAATATTTTTAAAAATCCATCAGAAATGAAGCATAAGGGATCTTGTTATGATGCAAATAGAACATATCATATTAATAGGAGATGTGTTTCTAAGGAAACTGTATCCTACTATAGGGGAAAAATGAATCAATATTTTATAATGACTTACTCCAGACTTACTGAGAATAAACATTACCCTTATCACAACATAAACATTTTGGGGATCTATCATTTTAAAGAAATTCTTACATAAATCAAAAGTGGATTTCAGTGGTTCTCATTCAGTTGGTTAATTTAAGGGCATTGTTGGTTCACTTTAAATGAGAACCACTTAGACTTAGACTTTTTACAAAAAAAAAAAAAAAGGAAAAAGATTTGGATGCATATGAGAGAATATACTAGAGGGAACTCCTCTCAAACTTAGAGCCCCTAAAATGACCTTATTGATTTGCCTTGGGACATCTCCTTCCAACACCGAGTTTCATTTCATTGAGTGGATGTTCTTTGAAGTCAATTAAAACTCAGGCATGGCACTCCCAAGACTGCAGCACTTTTATAGCTGAAGGCAACAACTATTTGACATGGTGACATGGAAATAAGACTCCTGATACAGAACACTATTTTCAACTTTCCAGCGTGTGGGAAATATAAAGTAAGGGTATTTATTTGATATTTAAAATTGAGCTGTTTTCAGGGCTTTGGAGAATAAGTATACAAATTCAACTGAGCTTTACTTTTTCTCAGTTCAGACCTAGAGAGCTTCCCTCTGTTTCCAGTCACTAGTTCTCTTGTAAACTCTTGGTCATGTCCAGAAGAGTGAATATGTGAGATTTGAGAATAGATGAAAGAAACGTCAACAGTCACAGATACTGGAAATGCCTAAACTTGGATCATTAGGGTCCACTTATCAAGAGGAGAAGCTTCTGTTTTCAGTTATTGGAGAAAACTCTGGGTGGTGCCTGATTATCCCCATTTGGCAATTTTATAAATCGTGATGAGATTAAACAACCTAATTCAGAATAGCCTTTGTCATGGTGGTATGGTCATTACTTTGCTTATACATTAATATAAGCAACTTTATTCTGGAAAGATGAAATCTTTAAACATTTACCCAGATTCACTATATGTAATTCACAATTAAATAACCATTTAAAGATTAAAAAGAGCAAACTTAGTTCATATGTATTAACCTCTCAGTGTAACTTAGTTGAATAAAATATAAAAGGCTAAAGGCATTATTTTAATATTCCATTGCTCTCAATTTCATAAGAAATAGAAAACTACTTCTGTTTCCATTTATATGAAAAATAGTAGTTTAGTGTTTCCTGTGGATACTACCATCCCATTTATCATGAAATGGAAAATGTTGGTAGAACAAGATTGTATGTATATTCACTTTCACTAATGGTGTAGCTTTATTCCTACTGTGTTACTCTTCTGGTAGGTAACGCTATCTGACATTCTATACCAAAATTAGGTTTAAAAGCAAATTTTAAAAATAATTACCTTGGAATCAGAAATCTTAAGACTCTATTAGACACTGATCCATCAACACATTTAAATATATTGTTGTGGGAATAGTTGATTTTTCTTCTTATTCATGTTAAATAATGCTGCTGCTGCTGCTAAGTCGCTTCAGTCGTGTCCGACTCTGTGCGACCCCATAGACGGCAGCCCACCAGGCTCCCCCATCCCTGGGATTCTCCAGGCAAGAATACTGGAGTGGGTTGCCGTTTCCTTCTCCAATGCATGAAAGTGAAAAGTGAAAGTGAAGTCGCTCAGTCGTGTCTGACTCTTAGCGACCCTATGGACTGAAGCCTATCAGGCTCCTCCGTCCATGGGATTTTCCAGGCAAGATATTAAATAATAAAATACTGTAACTCCTAAAGTTTAAAACTACCTATAAGAATAGCTCAGGGCCTGAAAGATTTCTACTGATGTGATTCCATGTTTATTGTCACTGTCCTTAATTTTTCCACCATTGAAAAGTATGAACTATTCACCTAGCCAAAGTCATTTTAGGGAATTTCCCGTACAGTAACTTCCCTGTGTACAAACATTTCCATTGTGAACTTTCAAAGATGGGAACATGCATGCCAGTCCCTCTGTGCCAGCTGTGGTACCGTACTACTGTACTTTTCAAGGTACTATACTATAAGAATAAAATGCTTTATTTTCTCTGTTTTTTTATGTACATATCATGTGTGTGCACTTATTACAGTGCAGTGCTATAGAGCTGATTGTTTTAGTTGGGTACCTAGGCTAACTTTGTTGGACCTAGGAACAAAATTGGACTCGCTTTTGGCCTCACACCAACACACTTTCAGAACAGAACTCACTTGTATATGGGGAACTCACTGTATATTACAAGGGCATTGATTTCCACCTCCCATCTGGAGGTGGAAATGTTGGTAACTCAAGGTAAATACTTGAGAACATTCTCAAGTGATGTCAGAAAAACCTTTGGTTAAAGAAATGAGGGTTTCATTTACACTGAGCTCTTCCTATGAGCACCATTTCCCCGTGTCCTCCTGAAGCTGCAGCTGGTGTCATCAATCATTGCTTTGATTGGCTCATTCTACTTCTGACATGCCCATTGAGATTTTGAACAGTTTATCAGGCAGTTCCAAAGTACTCACCCACTGTTCAAAGTTCTGCTGCAGTTCAAGATTGGGATGCCTTCTCTGTCTTTTTTCCACTCTTTTTGGAATTTCTGACTTGATAACATATGGTTTAAATTTATCTTTGACTTACTGAGGGCTTATAACATTTTAAATTACTCTCTATAATATTAATTATCAGGAGTAAAAAGCACAACATCATTTACTCAGTGTGACATTTTGAATAAAAAAGCCTTCCATCTGCTATCATTTCTGTCCCTACTTCTCTGTCTTCATCTTATTCAGCTTCTTAATAATGTTTTATGCAGTTGTCATCTCCTTCTTTTCCTTGACTTTTCTCATAGCATATTGGTCGATATTTCAGTATCTTCCAACTGCTAAATATTGCTGAACGCAGGACATTTCTGCTTTGTCTCTCCACCCCCTCCACTGCTGATCCATCCAAGGCCACAGCTTAAAATACAACCCATGTATTCAAGATGAAATTTCCTGTAAATCTTCTAAAGTTCTCCTAAACTCAAAACTTTTTATTTAACTACACAATTTATGTCTCCACATTGATATATACTAATCTTCTGAAACAGAACATATCTGGAATAAAGTCCTTATTCCTCCCTCCATCTCCAAATAATCTCTTTTTTAATCTTCTTTAGATCAGTAAATGGCAGATCACAAATCCAATTGTTCGGTTAAAATCCCCAAAGTTATTCTTGATTTCTTTCATCCCTTCACTGAAAACATTCAGGTTATCAGCAAGTCCTTTGATAAATATTTTGAATCTACTCATTTTTTTTTCCACTTTATACCTCTAATTCAAGACACCATTACCTTGTTTTAAGACTATTTCCACAACTTCTTAATTGGTGTTCCTGTTTCTGCCCTTACATTCTAAAACCTAGTCTTCATATAAAGACCATTATAAAGCGTATATATAGCTCACGCCATTTCCCTGCATAAGTCCAATGATTTGTCAGACTCATTACTGGCACTCATGATATAATTTTACATGTTGCTTGGGTTACTGCTCCCATATTCACTATCCTCCAAGAACGTTCGCTTTCTTTCTTTTCATTCAGTTGCCAGGCTCTCTTCTGCCTTAGCCTCCTCAGGTTTTCCCCTGCCTCTTTGTGTAGCCAGTTGCCGTCACCAATCTTTTCTCAATCCTGATGTCACTTCCTTACCTTCCCTTGTTAATCAAGTACTTTACTCACCCAATCTGCTCTTTCCTTATAACCTTCTTTATTCCAGAAACTTTTGCTCCCTGAAATTACCATATTATTTGGCACATAAAACAAGAGCAGTGACCTTTTCTGTCTTGTGCAACATCTCCCCCATCTCTTAGAAAAACATTTGAAAATGTTAAATGCTCAATATATGTTTGATGTATGAATGAAAAGACAGAAAGATTGATACCAGTTAATATAGAACGTAAAACCAAAAGGTAGGTGCAGATAAATTGCTGAATAATTCCAGGGAAGCCTATGAATATAGAAGCACTGCTTCTCAAAATGCAGTCCTCAGATCTTGCACTGGGCTTTACTGGTGGCCCAGATGGTAAAGAATCCGCCTAGAATGTGGTACACCTGGGTTTGATTCCTGGGTTGGAAAGATCCCCTGGAGGAGGGCATGGCAACCCATTCCAGTATTCTTGCGTAGAGAATTCCCATGGACAGAGGAGTCTGGTAGGCTAGAGTCCATGGGGTCGCAAAGAGTGGGACGTGACTGAGCGACAGCGCACCGCACACATCTTGCACTACTTCTGCTAGTAAGTTTCAGGAGTGGAAAAAGGACAACGTGGTATAGTGGGAAGAATCGGAATAGGAGCCTGAGAAACTTTAATTTTTTCGTTCTACCACTTTCTGATTTTGGCAGCTTGGGTGAGTCTCTTTGCTTATTAGACCTCTGTATCTGTTGCTGTAAATTGGGAGAATGACCCTGCTTAACCAACTAGGGTTCTTATGAAGGTTAACCGCATGTGGATAGATGGTGGATGGATCCCAGAGAGAAAGGCTGGGAATTGAGCATTCCTTGGCAGAATGTCAATACTTTTTGTATTTAATTCATTTTTAAATTTAATAATATTTTATTTTTATGTTCACATATGATTATACAAATAATATGTCTTTGTATATTCTGAGAGGGGAGAAAAAGTTAAGTATAGAAAAGTATAAAGAAGTGAAATAGGTCATCCATGATTCTACTTTTCAAATAAATGCTACAATTAGGATATTTTTTACGTCTTTTTCTGGGGGTTTGTAATGTAGTTGAGATCAAACAGTATAAGCAGTTTTGTATCATTTTCTTTACTTAATATATATATTCATATAGAAATTTCAACGGTTGCTTTTTGGCAATAGCGTTAATAGGTGGTATCATCAGTTTGTATTGATGTAGGTATAAGACAGCTATATATGTATGTGCTGAGTCAATCATGTCCAACTCTGAGAGCCCCATGGACTATAGTCCACCAGGCTCCTCTGTCCACTTAACTTTCCAGGTAACAGTACTGAAGTTGGTTGCCATAGCCTTCTCCAGGGTATCTTCCCAACCCAGGAACTGAACCCATGACCCTTATGTCTCCTGCACTAGCGGGCAGATTCGTTACCACTTGCACCACCTGAGAAGTCCAGAGGCTTCTCTGTCTATGGGATTTTTCGAAGTGAGAACTCTGGAGAGGATTGCCATTTCCTACTCCAGGGAATCTTCCCGACCCACAAACTGAAACTGCATCTCTTGCATCCTGCATTAGCAGGAAGATTCTTTACCACTGTGCTCCCTGGGAAGCCCTATATCACTAGCTATCAAATTATAAAGACACATTAAATCCATGTTCACAGCTAAAGAAATACTCAACCAATTTCCCAAATAAGAGTAACCTATTATATCATCAGCTCCTCAATATTTGAGGACAGAAGTACCTTTCTTAAACATCACAGACACCAAATGTGTGATGATATCATCTGAGCCTGAAAGCATTCAGTGAGCACTCTATAATGTGGCTGCAATGCCCCAGGGCCTAAAAGCAATCACCTCAAGATTCTAGTGATTTGTTTTAAATGTTACCTACTCAAGTAGCTTGGTCTGCTCTCAGAACTGGATGAAATATATCATCCTGGGGTTGTCTTGAGGGTTGGGGGGAAAAAAAAGACTAGCAAAAAAGTTCTGTTACTCAGATACTATTGAATTTTTAGCAAATCTGAAAACATTGAAAAATAAAGGTGGAAATTGACTTTCTTTCTAGAATGGAATGATAGTATTTAAGCTGACAAAAGATCTTTAGCAAACTCTGTGAAACGGCATTTTGAAATAATAGATCTAGTATATGAGACATATCTGTTCCCATGAAGGAGAGATGAAAATATTTTCAAAATCATTCAGAGGCTAAATCCAAATTTATTCCTAAAATACAGTGAATATTTCATAACTACTCTGTTCCATCACTTCTTCCCTCTCTCCTTTTCTTTAATTTTCTACTGTCTAAAAAACTAGTAGACCCAATGTATATTAAATGCTGTGTTATTTTTGTATAAATATATAGTAGTAGTTCTGTTAAATTAAAATAATATACATGTAACTTTTATAAAATAACTAAAATAATTATAAATAATATAAAATACTAATACATATTATTAAACATACTTTTTAAAAGCAGAGCATTTAACTTAATTATATTTAATTATTATGGCATATTCACAGGCTTATCATTTTATAAATTAGTGACATGACTGAAGATACAGGAAAAGAGAGATACATGGGGGAAAATGTCTTGAAAATTTCTTAGATTGAGTTGTGGAGAAGAATTGCTGGGGTATAGTAAAAATGAAAAAACAGAAACCTTAGTTGCAGTTATTACAGTTTTGAAATTGAGATGATACCAGAAAAGGGAAATAGAATCTAGTCTTAATCACTGAGTGTATGGTCTCACACTCTATACTTGCCTTCTCTTTCTATTCCCCAGGAAAACACTTCTAGTGGGTGAGCTGAGTTTGAGAGCAGGCCTCCTGTCTAGAGGAGTGATTGGCACTGAAAAGTGCAATTCAAGTTATAAGAGAATAAAAGAAGATAGAAACCTAGTTACATCAATGTTTTTCATTGCTAATTTATGTCCTACTCTTTGCTACCCCATGGACCGCAGCACACCAGGCTCCCTTGTCTTTCACTATCTTCAAGAGTTTGCTCAAACTCATGTCCATTGATTTGGTGATGCTATCCAACCATCTCATCCTCTGTCATCCCCTTCTTCTCCTACCCTCAATCTTCCCCAGCATCAGGGTCTTTTCCAGTGAATTGGCTCTTCGCATCAGGTGGCCAAAGTATTGGAGCTTTAGTTTCAGCATCAGTCTTTCCAATGAATATTCAGAGTTGATTTCCTTTAGAATTGACTGGTTTGAACTCCTTGCAGTCCAAGAGACTCTCAAGAGTCTTCTCCAACACCACAGTTTGAAAGCATGAATTCTTTGTCACTCAGCCTTCTTTATGGTCCAACTCCCAGATCCATACATGACTACTGAAAAACCATAGCCATAGTTTTGACTATATGGACCTTTGTCAGCAAAGTAATATCTCTGCTTTTTAATACACCATCTGGAAGAGGCAATGGCAAACCACTTCGTTATTCTTGCTTTGAGAACCCCATGAACATTTACACAAAAGGGGTCAACATTAAAGGTTTTATAAACAGGGATAGAAATGTGCCTTGCATTCCACATGAATTTAAGGTTAAACCTTCAAGGCACTGGGTCTAGGATGATGACTTAATTCTATATCTTGGGAGGAAGGAAGTCATTAACACACTTTTTAGTTTAGTTAGAATGAGCACAGAAACTGAAGTGCACTTAAGATGGGAAACATAAAAGCAGATTTAAGAAGCTAGTTCAAATAAAAACAGAGGACAGTGCAACAAGGAAAATCACATCAATTATTTCTAATGATTCTGAGCCCTTCACTGGGACCTGCCACTCTCAAAACATAACAGAAGTGTCAGGCTCTGAAAGCTGCTGTCACTATTGGTCACGATAGTTTCCTACTGACAGTATACTGAGTCAGATAATAAAGTCACAAGATCCCTATGTTAACTCCTAATTAGAAGGAAACAACATTCTATGTTCAGTTTTTTGTTAGAGTTTTAAACCTTTTTGTTGATTTTAATCTCGTTGATAGGGAGGACTAGAACCCATTAAAAGGAGGCCCTTGGTGGACAAGCACAGTGTAGGATAAGTTCCTGGGTTATAGTTTCATAGTAGAGTTTCTAGCAGCATAGAGGGTCCTCAAAAGATAAAAGCAGAAGAACTGCCATATGATCTGGCAACTGTACTTCTAAGCATTTATCCGAGAAGATGAAAAAATAAACAAAAACAAAAACTAACTGGGAAAGATATATGCACTCCTCATGTTCATTGCAGCATTATTTACAATATGACCTTTAAATTTTTGAGGTGGTACTGGTCAGGCTTTTGTAGTGTGTCCCTCTTTTAGGTTTGTATGATATTTTTCTCATAATCAGACTGGCGCTATTTTTTTTTTAGAAGTGAGGCCACATGGGTGATATGTCATTATCATGATATCATATTGTATCAAGGTTATGTACTGTCAATAAGATTTGTCATTATTGATGCCAACTTTGATGGACTGGCTAGGGGGCATTTGTCAGGACTACACACTGTAAAGTTTTCTACCCCCTATCCATGCTGTAGTCTTTGCAAGGAAATAGCTATTTGAAACTCACATTTAAGGAGTGAGGAGTGTGCTCCAGCTAATTGCGGGTGGAATATCTATAGAAATTATTTGGAATTATTCAGCACAGAAGGTTTTCATATTCTCCCCTACTTATTTATTTATATCACCATAAGCTCATGAATATTTGTTTTATATATTGGGATATAATCCAATATTACTTTATTCTCAATCCTTTAGCGAGAACATGCCTCTGACTGTGAACTTCGCAAGGGTGTTTCTCAGCACTTTTTCTCCCTCCTTTTATGGGAGAGGATAACTGAATTGGCCTGGGACTGGGTTTTTCCCTTCTACCACTTGGAAGGACAGAACTGACTGGAGTCAGTCACTTCCCTTCCATAGTTAGGCTCTGATAATACTCCACTAAATTCACCTCTGATAAACTAGTTTTTCCTTAGGGTAGGCTTTGTGAGAGTGCCCTGGCATATTTTCAAATGCTTCCCTTTCCACTCTTTCTGCAGGAAGCCGAAAGGGGTTTTTCTCCATTATTTACTGTGAGAACCTGGTTGACCTCCTAGATGTACATCTCACAAAGTTGTGTTGGCTCTCCAGTGACCAGATTCTCCCTGGAGTTTTTAACTCTCAGAGTTGTCTACACTGAACTTCCAGTAATGTGTCAGTTACAGCTCAAGTTTTACTCCAGCATTGGTCCCCCTGGAGATTTCCGCTCTGGAGGCTCCTCAGGTAAACCATGACTCTCTGTATTCATGTCTCCTCTTGTTGGGGGCACACCTGTCTTAGGAATCTAGGAAGGGTTGTTGGTATTTCAGTCTCCTGAGCTTTCTACTTGCTGTTTAGATGAAGTGGTGTATTCCAGGTTCCTTACACATGGAACTGGAAACTGGTAATATCCTTCACTTTGAAGTGTAATTCTAGGTTGAATTTGCAATTCTAGGTTGATCATATTTCTTTCCAACATATTTTGAATATTTCACTCAATTTGTTTCTTGCTTGCATGTTTTCCAATACAAAGCTGTCTGTAATTATTTTCCTCATTCCTATATAGGTAAGATCCCTACCACCCCCTCATTACTTCCTTGGTTTCTTTCAGGATTTTCAACTTTTCTTTGGTCTTCCACAATCTGAGTATGATATATCCAGGGGTAGGTTTTTGGTATTTATCCTGAGCTTCCTTGACCTATGGTCTAGTGTTTGTCATAACTTTTAAAAATGTTTCACTCATTATTACATCAGATAATTATTTTGTAGCTTTTCTTTCTTTCTCTTCTGGTCTTCTAATTCTGTGTGTGTTAAAAATTATCAAAATTATCCCATGGTTCTTGAATGCTTAGTTTTGCTTTTTAATTCTTTTTGTTTCCACTTTGCATTTTAGTTTGCAAAGCTTCTATTGACTAATCAGTTCACTGATTTTTTGCTCAGCTATGAGCTTCCCAGGTGGTGCTAGTGGTAAAGAACCTTGTTGCCAATGTAGGAGACCTAAGAGATGTGGGTTCCATCCCTGGGTTGGAAATATCCCTGGAGAAGGGCATGGCAACTCACTCCAGTATTCTTGCCTGCAGAATCCCATGGACAGAGGAGCCTGACAGGCTTACAATCCATAGGTTGCACAGAATCAGACACGACTGAAGCAACTCAGCATGCTTTCTCTACTAATGAGCCCATTAAAGGCATTATCCATTTCTAGTAGTGTTTTTTATTTAGGGTATTGTTTTAAACATTTCCATCTTTTAACCTACATTTATCCATGCATTATTCTATGCTGTCTACTTTTTCCATTACAGTCTTCAACACAGTAACCATAAATTGCCTACCTTCTAATTCCACCATCTGTGACATATCTGATTCTGATTCTGACAACTGTTTTATCTCTTCAGACTATTTTATATAATTTTCCACCATGCCTTTTAATATTTTTATTAAAAACTGGACATATACTCCATAATAGCAAATGAGATAAATGGGGTTTCATTGTGAGGATTTATGTTAATCTGGCTGGGAGTCAGACTGTGTTTGATGTTTGCCTTAACTAGGTTCAAGACACTTTGTATTCCTTTAGTGTTCTTGTTTTGACTCCTCTCCTGGCCTTGGGTTTGGACTTCCCAGGTGGTGCAGTGGTAAAGAATCTTCCTGGCAATGCAGAAGACACAGGAGATGCAGGTTGCATCATTGGGTCAGGCAGATCCTGTGAAGTAGGAAATGGCAACCCACTCCAGTATCCTCTCCTAGAAAATTCCATGGACAGAGGAATCTGTTGGGCTGCAGTCACAAAAAGTTCAACACAACTTAGCAACTAAACAACATGGAAGTAATCAGTCATGGAAAAGACTGATGCTGAAGCTGAAGCTCCAGTACTTTGGTCAACTGATGCTCAGAGCCAACTCATTCAAAAAGACTCTGATGCTGGGAAGGATCAAAGGCCAAAGTAGAAGGGGGCGGCAAAGAATGAGATGGTTATATAGCATTACCAACTCAACAGACATGAGTCTGAGCAAACTCCAGGAGATAGTGATGGACAGGGAAGCCTGGCATGCTGCAGTTCATGTGGTTACAAAGTGGACATGACTTAGCGACTGAACAACAACAACAACAACAATGTAAGTACTTATTATTACTGGCCCTTAAACTTTTCACAGAATTGAAATTTTCCAAAATAAAAATGGATGAATGGTGGGAGAATTAGCCTTGAGACTAGGATGTCCTATTCCGGTCTTTAAGCACCGCAGCTTCCTTTCATTGGTCCACAGTGAGCCCGTTCACCTCTGGATCATGCACTTCTCCACAGGAGGGTCTGAGTCTCCAGCCTCTTCCTGATCACCAACAGTTCTGATTGCACAGCTAGTGATATAGATCCTTTGTGGAATAGATCTGTCCATCATTATCATGTAAATAAAACATTTACTCCAAGGTGTATGTTTTCTCAGCTATAGTGGAAGAACTGGAAGTATTAGTCACTCAGTCATGTCCAACTCTTTGCAACCCCATAGACTGTAGCCCACCAGTCTCCTCTCTCCATGGAATTCTCCAGGCAAGAATACTGGAGTGGGTTGCCATTCCCTTCTCCAGGAAATCTTCCCAACCTAGGGATCAAACCCAGGTCTCCTGCATTGCAGGCAGATGCTTTGCCATCTGAGACAACAGGGAAACCCTTTCTCAGCTATATTGTGGTATAATTGGCATACATTGTGTATTTAAACTGTATAATTTGCTAAGTTCTGGCATTTGCATATACCTGCAAAGCAGTCAACACAGTCAATATAGCAAATATCCATTTCCATCCAGATTTTTCCTGTGCCTCTTTCTAATTCCTCATTCTGTCCTTCCCTACTGTCTCAGCCCCCAGGCAGCAGCTCATTTGCTTTCTGTCTTGGAGATTAGTTTCCATTTTTGTACAATTTTTTATAAATTAAATCATATACCGTATACTTTTTGTTGTTGAGCTTCTTTTACTTGGCATCATTAGATGAAATTCATCCATATTGTTAGATGTATTAGTAGCTCATTATTACTATTTCTAATAAGAGTGCAATATGTGTGTGTATATATATATATGTGTGTGTGTGTGTGTGTCTGTGTGTGTGTGTGTATATATATATATATATATAATTTGATAATCTAGAAGGACTTTTGGTTGTTTTTAGTTAGAGGCTATTACATAAAAGCTATTATGAACATCCAAAAAAGTTCTTTTTATGAAAATAAGCTTTCATTTCTTTTTGATAAATGCTCAGTAAAATAACTGAGCTTGGGATAAGTGTATGTTTCACCTTGTAAGAAACTGCAAAACTATTTGTGAAAGCAGCATATTTTACATACCAACCAGTAGTTTATGAGAATTCCAACTTATTCAAATGTTTGCAACACTTGATATAGTCAACCATTTTAAACATTCTAATATGTATGAGTCAATATTTGTGATTTCATTTTTCATTTCCCTAATGACTAATAATGCTGAGAATTGTGTCCATGTACTTGTTTGCCATTTGTGTATATTTTTTTGAAGAAGTACTGTTCAGATTGATTGCCAAATTTTTCAGTGGGTTATTTGTGGTTTTATTATTAAATTTTGAAAGTTCTTTATATATTCTGAATACAAGTCCTTTATCAGATATGTGATTTGGAAACATTTTCTATAAGTTTAGTTTCATCATTCTCTTAAAGTATTAATTTTTTAATTACAAATTTCTGGTTAGAATTTTTTAAATTTTATAACTAAAAACTCTACAATATCTATTTAATGATAAACAATGTATTATAAAGGAAAAATAAAAACTGGTTTCTCTATTGTGATTTACATTATTCATCAATTATGCTAATGGTTCTAGTATCTAAATATACCCAAACCCACTACATGTTAATTCTTCCTCTAAAATAAACATATGAAATATAGTCTTCATGGAATGCTCTTTGAAACATGAGATATAAATATTTATTGAGTGAGCTTTCTGGGAGAGATGCTGCCAGTTCCTAACGTGCTTCCTTGAATGATTCAAAGTGTCTCATTTGCAACCCAACACCAGTGTCAACAAAATACTGAAATTAAATTGAGGAAAAGACATTTTCCACTGTTTACATTCAAGCACACTATCTAGATGACTATTTGATAGAAAATTAATGTTATAATTTATTATTAATTATTCATAATTCCTAAATGGATAGCAATTATTTATCCATCTTCAGGAAGATATAAAAAAGTAACAGAATACATGTATCTGATTTAAACATATTTATTTATTTATCAACAGTTACAATGTTTAAGAATCATATTGATTCTTCTTTCTCATTTTGGGAATAGTGGGCTTTCATAAACTCAAAAGATTTAATCACTGGGTTTTATCTCACTAGATATTTTACACCAATGCCTACTATGTGTCAAGAGATATTTCATCTCTATAAAGCTCTGTTTCTAAAATTGTAAAAGTTAGTTCAGATTCTGCCTTTTTTGCTGAATGCATTGATGTTGAATAGTGGTGCTACAAGTATTTAAAATGTTATTTCCTGGCCTTTAGAAATAAAAACAATGACATTTAGAATGCAGCCAAATAGCATTAATCTGGCTTCTCTGCCTGCAAGTTATATTGGCAATTTATCTCAAGCAGGGTTTCATAGTTAAGGTGACATCACCCAAAATGTCAGTCTAGAGAGAAAACCAATGACCCTGTTCTTATAGGATAAAAACCTAAACAATATCAGCAGCTGCATTTCAAATTATACCATGTTGTACCCTAAAGGACTCTCAAAATAGAATCCAAGGCAGGATCCATGCATCTAAGAGTTTTAGCTTATTTCCAAGTTTCATTTAAATATAGCATTATCACTAATTTCATATATTTTTTGACAAATAGCTATTGAATGTCTACTATATTCCAGAAACTGTTTTAGTTAATTAACAGTAAAATATCATTGTTTACATGGAGCATAGAATCTATTAAGAGTGTAAGTAGTGAAATGAGTACATTCTTAGAAGTAAGAACAAAAGGGAAGAGAAAAACCAGAAAAGAGAGTTGCAGATGGTAGGGTGAGAGGTGGTTTAAAATTTTCAGTAGAGAGTCACGGAAGACCTGATTAAGAAAATGACATTTTTTTTTGTTTACAAAAACACTTGTATAACGCTGTCTTCTAGGCTATGTGCTTTTCAAATATTAACTCACTTAATCCTCATGACAACTCTGTGAAGCAGATGCTGTTATTAACTCCATGGTATAAAAAAACAAAAAGGAAGGACAGGAAGGCTAACTTGCCCACGATCCACAAAACTGGGAAGTGGTGGAGCAGTGACTTAGCACCGGTAGCCTGGTTCTGGGATCCGTGCTCTTTGCCTTTACACCACTCTGCTCTTTTCTTTGAACAAACACATGACGCAGGTAAGCAGGGCAAGCCATGCAGGTAATTGGAGGAAATGTATTTTAGACATCCATGAAGACAAAGGCCTAAACTGTTTGTAAAATAGTGTGGGGTCCATTGCAGCTTGTGTACAATATGAACTCAGTTCAGTTCAGTTGCTCAGTCGTGTCCAACTCTGCGACCCCATGGACTGCAGCACGCAGGCCTCCTGATTCATCACCAGCTCCTGGAATTTACTCAAACCCAGGTCCATTGAGTCAGTGATGCCATCCAACCATCTCATCCTCTGTCATCCCCTTTTTCTCCTTCCTTCAATCTTGCCCAGCATCAGGGTCTTTTCAAATGAGTCAGTTCTTCCAATCAGTTGGTCAAAGTATTGGAGTTTTAGCTTCAGTAGCAGTCCTTCCAGTGAATATTCAGGACTGATTTCCTTTAGGATGGACTGGTTGGATCTCCTAAATTAAAGATTTAATGAACATGGCCCCACCCATCAGAACAAGACCCAGTTTCCCCCTCAGTCAATCTCTCTCATCAGGAAGCTTCCATAAGCCTCTTATCCTTCTCCATCAGAAGGCAGACAGACTGAAAACCACAATCACAGAAAACTAACCAACCCGATCACATGGACCACAACCTTGTCTAACTCAATGATGAGCCGTGGGCCACCCAAGACAAATAGGGCCACCCAAGACAAATGAGTCATGGTGGAGAGTTCTGACAAAACGTGGTCCACTGGAGAAGGAAATGGAAAACCACTTCAGTATTCCTGCCTCGAGAACCCCATGAACAGTTTGAAAAGGCAAAAAGGTATGACACTGAAAGAGGAACTCCCCAGGTTGCTAGGTGCCCAATATGCTACTGGAGATCAGTGGAGGGATAACTCCAGAAAGAATGAAGAGGTAGAGCCAACGCAAAAACAACACCCAGATGTGGGTGTGGCTGGTGATAGAAGAATATGAACTAAGGAAGAGTAATAGGAATGTGAGGCGCTGGATCATATAAACAAATTATTTTACTCTGAGGGAGATAGAGAACCAGGAGAAAGGACATGTTGAGTCTGTTTCAATTACTGTGGCTACTCTGTCAAGAATAGACCATAGATTGTAGGAAAACAGGACCACTAGTAAGGAGTCTAGTTTGAGGATTTGCAGCAATGGTGATGAGAGGTTATCCTTCCTTGCAGGAGGTAAAGGTACTGGAGATAGTGTAATAACCATATTCTGATATACTTTTAGTCTGACCAATAGAATTCCTTGGCGGTTAGGTATAGGATATAAAACTAGACAGAAAACCAGGATGACATCAAGGATATTGGCCTGAACAACCAGAATTATAAAGTTGCCATTAATTGAGAAGGTAGGGCTGTAGTAGATTAGACTACGAATGGAAACAGCTTTGAACATGTTAAGTTTGATGACTATTTGGCGTTTAAGTGGAGGTTAGATTGGCAATTGGATTTATGAGTCTGGAGTTCAGAGAAGAGATTCACACTGGAGATAAAATTTGGGATGATACATGTGCAGTTAGTATCTAAAGGCATGAGGCCAGATGAAGTAACCAAAGCAGTAACTGTGGAGGGAGAAAATAAAGGGGTCCAGGATTAAGCTAGAACAACAATTGAGTATTTCTCCATTTGTTCAATGTCAAATATAATGTCACAAATGAAAAGGTAGGAAAAACAATGAGAGCAGAAGCTAAACTGTGTTTATAATACTTTGATTATAGCACATCTATAGAATGCTGATATATATGTGTATATAATATAACACAGAAGACTTTGCAAGTTTAAAATGCATTTGAACCTCACCTCTGTGCAGGTTTGAATTTTCTCAGAACTCTAGATTCTCATAATTAATAACACAGCAACACTCCATATCTTGCAACTTCCGTAAATGTTCCTCTTTGAAGATTTCTTGGATTCAACTTGATTGACAAGAGCTGGCTGATACTGATAACAAGTAAATTATAAATGGGCCAATAAGATGTTTGTTATATTTATCATTAAGAGGAAGGAAAGGAGGGAGAGAGAAAGGGAGAGGCAGGAGGAAGAAAAAGAAAAAGAAGGAAGCACAGCAAAATAGATAAGTGAAAGTAGCTATATTTGCCAAGTGTGTATTCAAAACTTGAGTGGCAAGTTTCACAAGTAGAACATGAATTCCCTAATCATCCACCCCTCAGTCATGTGAGTAGTAATCAGTAAAAACACACTTTCAGAGCTTCTGATACTGGGAAATAGCTAACTATCTTTGGTATCTAATTGATCTGTCAAATCAAGCTTTTGTTAGAGTTGATCTTGCAAAGGAATTTGGCCTCTGAAGCCCATGGAAAGCAGATGGATGCTGGGAAGGAATTAAGTGTCTGCTGGTAGGGGGGAGATGGGTTGTTTCATTAATAAAATGTGAACAGCAGGAGGATGTTAATGAATAGACACCCCAGAACATGCATAACAAATTTATTTCATGAAAAAAAAAAAAACAACTTAAATATGTTAACAAGAAGAGGTATTCTACAAAGCAAAATGCCAAAACAGTAGAGAAACTCGTTACTTAGAACTGTAAGGTTTTTTCTAAAAAAATCAGTTTCTGCTACTTTCAATATAGCATTCGTTTTTCCAACTTGTGGTCTAAAAGACAAATGGAAAATATAACTAATATTAATTAATATCACATATTCCATTTTAGAATATTGATCCCAACATTTAGGAATTTGTCATACTTATTATTTATTTTATTTAGATAACATACTTTTTTCTCAATTGATAGAAAAGATAGCTAAAGGGTTCGTTAGTCAGTCATGTCCAACTCTCTTTGCAACCCTATGGACTGTAGGACTGTAGGCTCCTCTCTCCATGGAATTCTACGGGCAAGAATACTGGAGTGGATAGCCATTCCCTTCTCCAGGGGATCTTCCTGACCCAGGAATTGAATGCAGGTCTCCTGCACTGCAGGCAGATTCTTTACCATTTGAATGATCATATTGATCCCAACATTTAGGAATTTCTGATACTGGTTATTTACTTTATTTAGATAACATACTTTTTCTCAATTTATTGGAAGACAGGTCTTTAAAAAACATGTAAACTAATTGTGTTTCTGTCACAAAAGTAACTCATATATATTTACAAAAAGTTAAAACTACAGATAAATCAAAAAAGGATGTTAAAGATCTATCATAATCCCACAATCCAGAGACTATCACTGCTTACTCACTCTCCTTTCAGACATTTTCTACTGAATAAATACTGACTTACATGCATCACCTAAAATTAATTTCTGGAGAGTGCTTCAAATATCTGGACACAATAAAACATGGCAAGATGCGAGTAACAGTCAAAGCAGTAATACAGATGAAGCAGTTCTGTTTGTTTATATTCCACTGAAGTGAAGGCAGGTCAAGGCAGCAAGGATACAGCAGAAGTAACTCTTCTGGCATTGCCTCAATAGTTAACTTTACAATTCTACATTTCAGTTTGTGAGGCAAAGGCATTTTCTGCATTTTCTGCAGTCCGCTGGGGTCTCCAGCAGGAAGGCTGCTCTGCTTCTCCCTGCAGGATAATCAGCCATGCAGAGCCACTCCTGTAATGTATGGTGTGCTCCCATATGTGGCCATCCAGCTCGTGATTGCCATGCATCCCCTGACATCCTAACGCAGGAAGTAGGATCTTCCCTGGATGAGTGACATTCAATTATCCAAGAAAGAAATTCTTAAAGGACCACATGATACAAAGATAAATCACCTTGGCTGACAGCTTCATTACAAAACTGACACGGGGGAAGAGAAGTAGCCCGCTAGGCTAAAGGTACCTTCTCAGCCACTCCCCAAGCATCCGTGATGTCTGCCGAAAGGAGAGCCTCAGCCAGATGAGTCGGGCAAGGCCGAGGAGTCGCGTCATGAGAGGATTAGATTTCCCCCACAATATCAAGGACTGAGTTTCTGACGTCAACTATTTGATAAATCACCCCTGAGAAGTTCCTGACAAATAGCTGTAATACTATGTATTATGATACGGTCCCCGACTGGGTAATCCAAAGCTATTTCCTCTTCTGAGCACCTCAGCTAGCTAGCTACTAACAATCTACGATAGATCCCAGCTTCTCGGTTGCTTTTTATACTTTACCAAGCACAACAGACGTCCGTCTTATTCTTAACGTTATCTCTATCAGCAAGCACAATGCTTAGCACTTGGAAGACAATGTATAAATATTGGTGAAGGGATGAATATACAAACAAATAAAAGTATAAGTGGTGGAACGCCTTACCAGCTGAACACAGACTTCTGGCCCATGCGTTTGCCCACAGGCAGCAGGATAGCCCACTTCACTACAGAGACCGGACAGGAAGAAGTCAGATCTGCTTTCACTTCGCATCCTCCACCCAACAACTTTCACACCATTTCCTGACATTAGTAAGAAATAGGACTAAGTAGTAAGAGACAGGACTAAGTAGGGCCTTTGCTTTTGTCAAAAGGAATACTAACACTACTAAAATCCTGCAATTAATATGAGATGATTTGGATAATGCAAGTAAAACATTAAACATCACATGTGCATAGTTGCTCAGTCGTGTCCAACTCTTTGTGACCCCACGGACTGTGGCCACCAGGCTCCTCTGTCCATGGGGATTCTCCAGGCAGGAATACTGGAGTGGGCTGCCATGCCCTCCTCCAGGAGATCTCCCCAACCCAGGGGTGGAACCCAGGTCTCCCACATTGCAGGCGGATTCTTTACTGTCTGAACCACTGTGTCTGACGCATAATAAGAGTTCTGTAAACAGTCACTATTTGGCTCTTGGCCACTAATGCTAGAGGCTCATGGCCGCAATAATGAGCCTTTCCCAGCATCTGAAAGAAAAATACCATCTGACTGGAGGAAGAAAACACAGAGCATGCTAGAAGTCCTTGCTTCACACTTATCCTGTGAGCTAGGCATCTGCCTCAGGAGGACAAGTCAAAGGGAAAACTCCCCTAGAAGCCTACCTGCTAGTTATGTAACTACAATTAAATCAGAATATTACAATTAAAAGGTGTTTTGGTCATATGACTGAAGAGACTTAGCAGCAGCAGCAGTGATAATAAGTCTAGCCTCCTACTGCATATTTGAATCACGCGTATAAAATCCTCAGCGAAGGATACTCAGTTCTCATAGCCATTGGTGAGAAGCCTGCTCCCAGATATATTCAGGAAAGAGGTCCTCAGGGAAGAAAAATGCAAAGTTGTATTTATTCTCTCCTGTGTTTTTTTTTAATACGATAAATTCAACAATATGAAATTCTACACTGCATGTCATGCATAGACTGCCATGGAGGGTTTCTTTTAAATTTCTGAAATAATCTTATTCTCATTTTGATTCCAGTAATAGGAGATGTAATGAAAATGTCAAAAGAGGTTACTAAACGATTTAGCCACATTTTCAATTCCTGTGTTGCATTTTTAATAGTTACATTAAAAAGTGAATACTTTAGGGACTCACTCACTCTCAGGGAAAATGAGGTGTTCTGGAGATATAGCTTTGATATAAGTAAAGGCTTTAACGAGACAGCTACTTAATTATGCATTAATATAAATGCTGAATAGGAGGTGTTTCATAATGAAGGGAGCCCCTATTACAGATTATTCCCTGCTCTTCCTATTAATATTTTGCTCCTATTACTGATTGTAGAGCTCACCAAGGTTGGACGGACCAGAAATGCCTAATTAAATGAGCTGGTTTCTTGGGAGATGGGAGGGGAAAAGGAAATTGATGCCTGTATGGGAAAAACAGTTAGTCATTGAGATAAAATGAATCAGAGATTTATAATGAAGGATTATATTGCTTTATGACTTGATGTGTCAAAAACACCACAGTTAGAATTAACACACAAATACTACCACCTGGTAGAAAAGGGATTAGAAAATGATCGTGGCAGGGTGCAAGTTAGTCCACTTAAAAGGAAAACAGTCAAAATTCCCTGCGCCCTCAAAGGACCTTAGTCAAAAATGCAAGCTGATTTTTTTGTAAAGTGGGAAGTCTAAAACAGATTTCACATGTGACAACTTTATGCCTTGCACTTTAGAATGTGATAGTGCAGTTTGCGTTTTTTTCATTCTTCCTACCACCATCCTATTTGTAAAGATAAAATTAAATTAAATGTCTAAGTAGCTTTGAAAGCAAAACATAACAGAAGGGTGAAATCTGAAGTGAACATGATGCAGGTAAAAACTTAGGATGTTTCTATTTGTAGCTAAAACAGGTACTTCAAGAATTACATCATGAAGTGGAACTCAGAAGTTATTAAAGACAATTCAGGATTAGTCTCTTCAGTTGTGTCCGAGTCTTTGCGATCCTATGGACTGTAGCCCGCCAGACTCTTCTGCCCATGGGATTCTCCAGGCAAGAATACTGGAGTGGATTGTCGTTTCCTTCTCCGGGTATCTTCCTCACCCCAGGACTGAACCTGCGTCTCCTGCGTCTCTTGCATTACAGGTGGATTCTTTATCGCTGGATCACTGGGGAAGACCATTAAAGACAGTAGGACTTTCTTTTCTTCCCAAAGTTCTGAGGTCTTTGAAAAGATCAAGTACCTGTAAAAGTGCCACCCCTTTAAGGAACACAGCAAGCTAAAGTGAGAATCTTTCAAGAGAATTAAGTGATAGTGAAGGGATAAATTTTCTGAATGCACAGATCTATACAAAAAGGATCCTAATGATCTGGATAACCATGATGGTGTGGTAAATCACCTAGAGCCAGACATCCTAGAGTGTGAGTCAACTGGCCCTTAGGAAGCATCACTAAGAGCAAAGCTAGTGGAGACGATGGAATTCCAGTTGAACTATTTCAAATCCTAAAAGATGATGCTGTTAAAGTGCTGCACTCAATATGCCA
The DNA here is from genome assembly GCF_963930625.1 of Muntiacus reevesi. Classification (NCBI taxonomy): domain Eukaryota; kingdom Metazoa; phylum Chordata; class Mammalia; order Artiodactyla; family Cervidae; genus Muntiacus; species Muntiacus reevesi. Next base: position 27,161,177 of record NC_089264.1, read on the forward strand.
GTAAATTTGGAAAACTCAGCAGTGACCACAGGATTGGAAAATGTCAGTTTTCATTCCAATCCCAAAGAAGGACAATGCCAAAGAATGTTCAAACTACTTCACAATTGTACTTATTTCACATGCTGACAAGGTCATTCTTGAAATCCTTCAAGCTAGGCTTCAACAGTATGTGAACCAAGAACTTCCAGCTGTTAAAGCTGGATTTAGACAAGGCAGAGGAACCAGAGATCAAATTGCCAACATCCACTGGATCATAGAAAAGGCAAGGGGATTCCAGACAAACATCTGCTTCATTGCCTATGCTAAAGGCTTTGACCTAATGGATCACAAAAAACTGTGGAAAATTCTTAAAGAGATGGGAATATCAGACACCTTACCTATCTCCTGAGAAACCTGTATTCAGGTGAAGAAGCAACAGTTAGAGCTGTACATGGAACAACAGACTGCTTCCAAATAGGAAAAGGAGTACATCAAGTTTGTATATTGTCATTGTGCTTATTTAACTTATATGCAGAGTACATTGTGCAAATGCCAGGCTGGATGAAGCACAAGCTGGAATCAAGATTGCAGGGAGAAATATCAGTAACCTCAGATATGCAGATGACACCACCTTTAGGGCAGAAAGCAAAGAGGCACTAAAGAGCCTCTTGATGAAAATGAAAGAGGAGAGTGAAAAAGCTGGCTTAAAAATCAACACTCAAAAAACTAAGATCATGGAATCTGGTCCCATCACTTCATGGAAAATAGATGGGGAAACAATGGAAACAGTGTCAGGCTTTATTTTTTGGGCTCCAAAATCACTGCAGATGATGATTGCAGCCATAAAATTAAAATATGCTTACTCCTTGGAAGGAAAGTTATAACCGACTTAGACAGCATATTACAAAGCAGAGACATTACTTTGCTAACAAATGTCCATATAGTGAAAGCTATGGTTTTTCCAGTAGTCACCTAAGGATGTGAGAGTTGGGCCATAAATAAGGCTGAGCATTGAAGAATTGATGTTTTTGAACTGTGGTGCTGGAGAAGACTCTTAAGAGTCCCTGGGACAGCAAGGGGATCAAACCAGTCAATCATAATGAAATCAAGCCTGACTATTGATTGGAAGGAATGATGCTGAAGCTAAAGCTCCAATACTATGACCAACTGATGTGAAGAGTCAACTATTAGAAAGGTCCCCGATGCTTGGAAAGATTGAGGGCAGGAGGAGAAGGGGACGACAGAGGATGAGATGGTTGGATGGCACCACTGACTCAATGGACATGAGTTTGAGCAAGCTCTGAGAGATGGTGAAGGACAGGGAAGCCTGGGGTGCTGCAGTTCATGGGGTTGCAAAGAGTCAGACAAGACTGAGCAACTGAACAACAACTCATTGAAATCCATTTTCCTTTGCTTAGTTGTCAAGGGCTCAAAATGCTAAAGTAATAACCATAGAATTGTCATAATTATATTTTATTTCTAAGATTTTTTACTAAGAAAACTATCTTCAATTTTTTTTTAATTTATGACATGAATCTATTAATAGTCCTTGGGAATGATTTTACATATAGATATAACTTTATAGGTCAAATGGAATATGGTGTGAATATGTTTGATAAGGAAAAGCAAGCCCTCTATATGGATTGGAGAGGATCATTATATGGATCATTAGCCAAAGATGGTGAACAACTTATTTTAGAACAATACAGTGATGATTCTTTTTAGGCTAAACTGTAAAGTTGATTTAATCTATACTTGATATTCTCCTTCATATTCACTTTTCTGCCCACACAATTCCATGTACCTCTGGCCTGGATTGCCCTCATTATTACTGCAGTTGATGGATCTTTATGATGACTCTGTTTGCTTGTCATCGTGTTTCCTAGAGGATGTGTAGCATGGTGACACTTCTGACTTGTAGGAAGGAACTGAACATGAGCATCTCGGTGCCATTCTGTCCTTCTTTAAGAGTAGCATCACCCCTGGACAGGTAGATGCATTCTGCTATGTGCCTGCTTTCACATGGAGAGCAGACCTTGGTCAGGCCAGGCTAACTTTTAAGAGCAGGTGTTAGAGACATTTTTTCACTAGACTCATTCTATCAGACATCAAAAATAATATAGAGTGATTACCCTTATTGCTGTTTATGTAGTGTTTGCCTGCCTCGCAGATAAACTCTTTCTCAGATGAACCACCCCAAAGTTTAGACTGAGCGGCAGGTTACAGATAATGGTTGGGAACCAATTTGCCTTTAGAGTCCAAACATGTTCCCCATTACAGCACTTCTGGAAATACAACTGGCATTTAGAGACACACTCTTCTGTTTATCAATTAGTTCTTAACATTAGGGGATAAGATAAGAGAGATAGTGTTTAATTAAAAACCAACTTTAAAAACTAACATTGTCAAGCATGTTATCTTGTTCAAATTTTAGCTGATACAAGTTAACAGTTGTGTTTTCTGAATGATACTCTGGGTTAGCTTGAAATTCCATAGTGGTGTTGATATTTAGTTTATTTTTAGTTTATTATTAGTTAATGTAAGAAATTTCATCTGTAGACTTTTACATATGCATATTCTTATTTTTACAACCTTCAGCTCATCTCAGTCGCTTAGTTGTGTCCAACTCTTTGTGACCCCATGAACCACAGCATGCCAGGCCTCCCTGTGCATCACCAACTCCTGGAGTCCAACCAAACCCATGTCCATTGCATTGGTGATGCCATCCAACCATCTCATCCTTTGTCATCCCCTTCTTTCTCTGCCCTCAATCTTTCCCAGCATCAGGGTATTTTCAAATGAGTCAACTCTCTGCATCAGGTAGCCTAAGTATTGGAGTTTCAGCTTCAGCATCAGTCCCTCCAATGAACACCCAGGACTGATCTCCTTGAGGATAGACTGGGTGGATCTCCTTGCAGTTCAAGGAACTCTCAAGAGTCTTCTCCAACACCACAGTTCAAAAGCATCAATTCCTTGGTGCTCAGCTTTCTTTATAGTCCAACTCTCACATCCGTACATGACTACTGGAAGAACCATAGCCTTGACTAGATGGACCTTTGTTGACGAAGTAATGTCTCTGCTCTTTAATATGCTGTCTAGGTTGGTCATAACTTTCCTTCCAAAGAGTAAGTGTCATTTAATTTCATGGCTACAATAACCATCCACAGTGATTTTGGAGCCCCAAAAAATAAAGTCAGCCACTGTTTCTACTGTTTCCCCATCTATTTGCCATGAAGGGATGGGACCAGATGCCATGATCTTAGTTTTCTGAATGTTGAACTTTAAGCGAACTTTTTCACTCTCCTCTTTCACTTTCAAAAGATTCTTTAGTTCTTCTTCACTCTCTGCCATAAGGGTGGTGTCATCCACATCTCTGAGGTTATAGATATTTCTCCCGGCAATCTTGATTCCAGCTTGTGCTTCTATCAGCCCAGCGTTTCTCATGATGCACTCTGCATATAAGTTAAATAAGCAGGGTGACAATATACAGCCTTGATGTACTCCTTTTCCTATTTGGAACCAGTCTGTTGTTCCATGTCCAGTTCTAACTGTTGCTTCCTGACCTGCATACAGGTTCCTCAAGAGGCAGGTCAGGTGGTCTGGTTTTCCCATCTCTTTCAGAATTTTTCACAATTTATTTTGTGATACACACAGTCAAAGGCTTTGGCATAGTCAATAAAGCAGAACTGAATGTTTTTCTGGAACTCTCTTGCTTTTTTGATGATCCAGCGGATGTTGGCAAGTTGATCTCTGGTTCCTCTGCCTTTTCTAAATCCAGCTTGAACATCTGGAAGTTCACAGTTCATGTATTGCTGATTTACATTTACAACCTTGAGTGAGTGAAGGCGCTCAGTCATGTCCAACTCTTTGCGACCCCACGGACTGTAGCCTACCAGACTCCTCTGTCCGTGGGATTCTCCAGGCAAGAATACTGGAGTGGGTTGCCATTTCCTTCTCCAGGAGACCTTCCCAACCCAGGGATCGAACCTGGGTCTTCCACATTGCAGGCAGACGCTTTACCATCTGAGCCACCAGGGAAGCTTTACAACCTTATAAGGTGGCAATTATTGTCCCTATAGAAAAGCAGGATCAAATAACAGTAACTAAGTGACAATTATCTGAGCTAGATTTTTAATGAAATTCCTTATTTCAGAGTTCATTCTCCTGAATGTTGCTATTATGAAAGATATAAATTGTGTACACAAATAAACATTTAATCTAGAAAACTATGTCTACCATTGAGAGAAATGTAAATGCCAACCTGACTTATAAGTCAGAAATATCTGAAATAGCCTTAATTATTCTCTTAATTTTTTCCTTTAGAACATTATAACTGTTTTAAATCAAATGTTTCTATGGCTATTTAACATCCATTTCCCCAAATGAACTGTACATTCTGTATGAAAGAGAATCATTTCTCTTTTCTCCACCATTGTACCTGCAGCACTCAGCTCACTGTTTGGCTCACTTTAAATAACCAATGTTTGTTGAATAAACTTAGGCATTCAGCCCTATTCAACCTGGTGACTTCACTCCTTTTCAATACAAAAGATAGTATGAATGGACCAATCAATTTTCCCTCTCCAGAATCTATTTTGGGTCTGTGGAGAGCTTGTTCAGTTCAGTTCAGTCACTCAGTCATGTCCAACTCTTTGCCACCCCATGGACTGCAGCACGCCAGGCTTCCCTATCCATCACCAACTCCCAGAACTTGTTAAAACTCATGTCCATTGAGTCAGTGATACCATCTAACCATCTTATGCCCTGTCATCCCCTTCTCCTCCTGACTTCAATCTTTCCCACCATCAGGGTCTTTTCCAATGAGTCAGTTCTTTGCATCAAGTGGCCAAGGTATCGGAGCTTCAGCTTCAGTATCAGTCCTTCCAATGAAAATTTGGGACTGATTTCCTTTAGGATTGACTGGTTGGATCTCCTTGCAGTCCAAGGGACTCAAAAGAGTCTTCTCCAACACTATACTTCAAAAGCATCAATTCTTCAGCGCTCAGCTTTCTTTATAGTCCAACTCTCACATCCATACATGACTACTGAAAAAACCATAGCTTTGATTAGATGGACTTTTGTTGGCAAAATAATGTGCAACTTAATTGCAGTTGAAATTCCAGCAAAAAAGATAAAGAGGAAGAAACAGAAATTTTCACAAAAGAAGGTTCAGAATGCATTTGAATGCACTCCTCCCTTTTCTTTGTCATTGAGTCCTTCTCCCCACCTTCCCTAGAACAATTGTGCACCATCTGCTGGCTATATCCAGATTGCTGTATATTTTCAGAATATAACCACATGACCAGGTGTTGGAGACTTTTACTGCACCACTTTCAGTTGTCAAAATGCAGTCTTTATTTGATGTGAAACTTTTCTGTGAAGTCATCAGCCCTTCTTCCCAGTCAAAGATAATTCTTTCTTTCTCTGCTCTCCTATCAAACATCCTTAAATTTATTTTATAGTATTTATCACAGACTTCCTGGCATTAGAGTTTGCTTTATACAACTCTCTTTCTAACAAAATTCAGAGCTCCTTTGTACCAGGAGTTATGTACCCTCAGTTCCTGGCACTGTATCTTGGGCAAGGAACATAGTCAATTAATGCTTATTAAACTGAATTCTGTATCTTTATTTAGAGCTTGGAGATAATGACTAGCTTGTAAATAGTGGGAGGCTTCACCATGCCAGAATCATGAAGTACTGTCAGTAGTTGAAATGACAACTTGTTCAGTCATAAACTTGTTTGTCAGATGTTTTTCTTAAAATGTGTCTTACAGCAGTATTTATGGAAAAGAAATAACAATGCAGATTGCTCCAAGAATAGGTTACCATAATGGGTGCAGATCAGATAACCGTTAATACAATTGCAATGATCTTCTATGTTATTTATTAGGAATAGAATTTTAAATCACCTGGATTTTTATAAAAGCAGAAATTTGCATCTTGTAAGCCTCAGAATAGATTTAACTTTTACTATTTTAACACACATCTCTCCAAAAAATTCATTATTTTTGCATTCAGTTTTATTGATGTATTTGACATATAATACTGCATAGACTAGGTCCATGGGGTTGCAAAGAATTGGACATGACTGAGCGACTTTCATTTCACTGCATAAGTTTAAGATCTACAGTATAGTGATTTGACTTATATAATATAATGAGCATTACAATAAATTTAGTCAAAGTCCATCATCTCATATAGATTGAAAAGAAAAGGGAAAAAATACTTCCTTATGGTGAGAATTCTTAGGATATACTGTTTTAACAACTTTCAAATGTAACATACAGCAGTGCTGATTATATTTACCATGCTGTACATTAAATCCCTGGTATTTATTTATCTTATAGCTGCATGTTTGTACATTTTGATGCCTAAATCCAATTCCCCTTCCACCCAACCCCCTCCTCAGGAAGCCACAAATCTGATCTCATTTTCTATGAGTTTATTTGTTGGTCTGAGTCGGTATGAATTTGTTTGTTTTTGAAGTATAGTTAACCTACAAAACTATGGTATTTCCTGGTGCACAACATAATGATTCAGTATTTCCATACATTTTGAAATGATCACCATTATGATCACAATAAATGATCACATAAATGATCACCAAATGATCACAATAAATACCATCTGTCACCAAAGATATTACATCATTATTGACTATATTTCCCACACTATACATTTTCTATCCATGATTCACTTTTCTTATGCAACTGAAAGTATACACCTGTCAGTCTCCCTCACCTATTTCTCTAATCCCCCTATGCACCTTCCCTAAGGCAACCACCTGTTTGTTCTCTGTCTCTGTGACTCTTCCTATTCTGTTATATTTGAGGTTTTTTTTTGTTTGTCTTTTAGATTCCACATATAAGTGAAATCATATAGTATTTATCTTTCTCTAACTTATTTCACTTAACATAATACCCTCTAAGCCTATTCATGTTATCACAAATTGTAAGATTTCATTCCTTTATATTCTACTATTTCAGAAAAACATCTACTTTTGCTTTATTGACTACACCAAAGCCTTTGACTGCGTGGATCACAACAAACTGTGGGAAATTCTTCAAGAGATGGGTATATCAGAACACCCAACCTGCCTCCTGAGAAATGTGTATACAGGTCAAGAAACAACAGTTAGAACTGGACATGGAACAATAGACTGGTTCCAGATTGGGAAAGGAATATGTCAAGACTGTATATTGTCACCTTGATTATTTAACTTATATGTAGAGTACATCATGAGAAATGCTGGGTTGGATGAAGCACAAACTGGAACCAGGATTGCTGGGAAAATATCAATTACTTCAGATAAGCAGATGACACCATCCTTATGGCAGAAAACAAAGAACTAAAGAGCCTCTTGATGAAAGTGAAAGAGGAGAGTGAAAAAGTTGACTTAAAACTCAGCATTCAGAAAACTAAGATCATGGCATCCAGTCCCATCACTTCATGGCAAATAAATGGGGAAACAATGAGAGCTTTTAATTTTTTTTTTTTTTTTTTTTTTTGCTTCAAAATCACTGCAGATGGCAACTGAAGCCATGAAATTAAAAGGCGCTTGCTCCTTGGAAGAAAAGCTATGACCAACCTAAACAGCATACTAAAAAGCAGAGACATTACTTTGCCAACAAATGTCCATCTAGTCAAAGCTATTGTTTTGCAGTAGTCATGTGTGGATGTGAGAGTTGGACTATAAAGAAAGCTTAGCACTGAAGAATTGATGCTTTTGAACTGTGGTGTTTGAGAAGACTCTTGAGAGTCCCTTGGACTGCAAGGAGATCCAACCAGTCCATCCTAAGGGAAGTCTGTCCCAAATACTCATTGGAGGGACTGATGCTGAAGCTGAAACTGCAATAGTTTGGCCACCTGATGCGAAGAACCAACTTATTGGAAAAGACCCTAAGCTGAGAAAGATTGAAGGCGGGAGAAGGGGATGACAGGGGATGTGATGGTTGGAAGACATCACTGACCCAATGGACATGAGTTTGAGTAGGCTCTGGGAGATGGTGACTGACAGGTAAGCCTGGTGGTGCTGCAGTACATGGGGTTGGAAAGAGTCGGACATGACTGAGTGACTGAGCTGAACTGATTCCATCTTATATATATATATGGATGTGAAAGTGTGAGTTGTTGAGTCATGTCCAACTCTGCCACCCCATGGAGTGTAGCCCACCAGGCTCCTCTGTATATATACTGTGCTGTGCTCAATTGCTAAATCACGTCTGACTCTTTGTGACCCCATGGACTGTGTAACCCATCAGGCTTCTCTGTCTATGGAGTTTTCTAGGCAAGAATATTGGAGTGGGTTACCGTTTCCTTCTACAGGGCATCTTCCCAAGCCAGGGATCTAACCAGCGTCTCCTGCTTTGGCAGGCAAAGTCTTTACTGCTGAGCTACCAGAGAAGCCCTGCAATGAACATAGGTGTGCATATATCTTTTTGATTTAGCGTTTCTGTTTTCTTCAGATAAATACCTAGAAGTGAATTGCTAGATTGTATGGTAGTTTTAGTCTTAATTATTTTGAAGAAACTCCATACTGTTTTCATAGTCATACAGTAACTTACATCCCCAACACTAGTACGTGGGTTCTCTTTTCGCTACATCCTTTGCCAGCACTTGTTATTTGTGGTCTTTTAGATGATATGCTGGGAAAGATTGAAGGCAGGAGGAGAAGGGGACGACAGAGGATGAGATGGTTGAATGGCATCACCGACTCTATTGACATGAGTTTGTGTAAGATCTGGGAGTTGGTGATGGACAGGGAAGCCTGGTGTGCTGCAGTCCATGGGGTCACAAAGAGTTGGACATGACTGAGCAAATGAACTGAACTGAACTGAGATGATATCCATTCCAGCAGGTGTGAGGTGATATCTCATTGTGGTTTTGATTTGATTTCCTTGATGGCTAGTGATGTTGTGCATGTTTTCACATGCCTTTTGGCCACCTGTATGTCTTATTTGGAAAAACTTTTATTTATTTCCTCTGCCAACTTTTTCCATCAAGTTACTTGTTTTTCTGATTTGAGTTGCTTCAGCTCTTTGTATATTTTGGATATTAACTCTTTATCAGATATGTTGCTTGCAAATATCAAATTTCATTCAATAGGTGGTCTTTTAATTTTGTTGATACTTCTCTTTGCTGTGCAACAATTTTTAATTAGGTCCCATTTGTTTAATTTTGCTTTTGTTTCCTTAACTGAGGAGATGTATCCAACTGAGGTCAATGTCAAAGAACATACTGCCACTGTTTTCTTCTAGGAGTTTTATAGTTTCAGGCCTCACATGTAAATCTTTAATCCTTTTTTCAGTTTATTTTTGAATGCAGTGTCAGAAAGTCATCCAATTTGATTCTTTTGCATGTAGTTACCAGTTTTCCCAATGCTATTAATTTCTTAAGGTTAAATAGAACAGAATGAATTTCTGGTTTTCAACCAAAGCAGCCTACTTGCCACAGTTACTGAAATAGAAGAGAAGTGATATTTACCAGAAATATTAGAAAAAACATAGAAAGGAAAGCCTTACTGAGAGATGGTATTTGTGAGCTCTCTGGATATTATCTACTCTGTATGGGTTTCTGTGGGATTTGGGGAGAATGGTGGAGAATGAAAAGCATCTAATTTTGATTGATTACTTCATTTCAAGATAGGTGAATTAGCTGTCTAATATGCATCATTATTGCTTCCTTATGACACCGGTGCTCCATTCTTAGAGCATGATAGTGCCCATAACTCCCGTATACCAAGTATGCAATAAACTGAGTCAGAGTCTTCCAGTAGCCAATCTTAAATTAGATAAACTTTAAAAGTTATATTAAAATTTTAACTGAAAACATAAACACCATTTTCAGAAATTGCTTAATTATTATGCAAACACTGGGGAAATCTGACTGAATACATCTTAAATAATTGGTTTCATATATTAAGAATAAGGTGAGTGCAATTTTCAATAAACAATTACTAAGTTGTCATATAACAAGACAAGATTATATTTCCCATTAGTTGAGGTGTAAGCTATCCTTATTCCAAACATTGAATCTACATATTCATTTACGGTAGACAAAAGAGCGTGTACACATACAGTTGAACTAAACATGAGCTTGCGTCAAAAATGACAGGCATTTATTAGTTATCTAATATTGAATGTGATATGAGTACTTCCAAAGAATTGTAAAAACTTAAAGTGTATAAGTAAACCGTTTACTTAGAGGAATTAATGTAAATTGATCTTTAAGAAGAATGGTAAGATACAAGTTGCATTTGAAATATTCAAAATATGAAAGCTGTTGTTTTTCCCTAATTATTCTTTAAAAGGATTCTTTCCTTACATGTTATTAGTTTCAAAGTGTGGTTCAAAGATTCTTAGGAATACCTGAGACATTTCAAGTGTCTATGAGGTCAAAGTTGTTTTCATAATAATGCCAAGATGCTATTTGACTTTTTCACTGTGTTGTCCTTGGCGCTGATGGTAAAAGGCAATGGTGGGTAAAAACTGTTGATTCCCTAACTTGAATCAAGGCAATGGCACCAAGATACTTAGTCTAAGCCATTATAGTCTCCAATGTCATACACTCACAGGGGTAAAAAAAAAAATTAATTTTACTTAAGGATGCTGAAGCAGTAAGATGTAATAATTTCACTAACTACTATTTTATATCTATAGTCTTGAGGATTATTGTTTGCTTAAAGTGGGCCAGGTAATGTGTTCTTCACACTTTCAATGAAACAAAGAATCTGTAAGGTTGCAGTAAAGAATATGAAATTCTCTTCTCCATACTATGCTGTTCTAGGACAGAGGTTTTTAAAGAAATAAAAGGTCAAAATTTGATGCAGTATGATGAAAAAACTGTTCTCATGGGCATTGGTTTCAGAAGGCAGAGTGAGTTTCTCAACTCCAGAGTTATCCTACGATATGGTAGATGGCAGCTTGGGGGAATTCTACAGACTGTGGTAGAAGGGAAGAGTAGCATGCTGCCTGAATTGGGAGAAGTCATTCCCACATGGAATTTCATAGCTGCCTGCTTTCCCCTGAAGCCTGAAAATTGGAGCATATACTTGACTGAGTAGAAGATATGATTCTCAGAAGTGGTTAAAAATTTGGGTATCTTGATCAAAAATAAATACATGGGCAAAAAAAAAGAACAGAAAAGGCAAGGGAGGGAAGAGAGAAGAAAAAGAGAAAAACCAAAAGTTATTACCTCTAAGCATCCAAGTTTGTGTTTATGCCCATATGAGGTCCAAATTCTCTCTGGGGTTAAGTCCACCAAACTCACCAGGTTTATCGAAGGAGACAGTATGGGAGCTTTTCAGGATCTGTCATCCTAGAGGCTGAACATAAAGCAATTCCTGCCTTGTAGCCTACATTCTGATTGGCATAAAATAATTTCTAAGTGCAAAATTTTGTTTTCATGATTCCTTATTCTCCAAATATGTGGCTGTGATCCATCTACTTTAGCTCATCATCTGTGTGAAGTCTGGCCTTCAATTTTCCCATTTTTTCCTCATCTCACCTATTTTTTGTTTGCTTGTTTGTTGAATCTACCACTGCTTTTTCTTTCTTTTATTCAGTAGTTCTAAGACTAGGTATTCTTCATAGCTTATTATTTCTATCCAACTAAAATGGTAAACAGTGGTCATGGAGTTGTCTCCCATCACCATTTCCACAGATCCACCCAGCATCTGGATTTTCTGAGACTTCTGTTTCTTTTTACATTGCAAAATATTCCTATTTTGCCACATGTGGTACTCCAGTGTTTGCCCACTTCTAATCAAATGCCTTCCCTGTGGTCTTTACCTGAAAGAAAGACCCGACAATCAGAAACTTGGCCAGTTTGTGCCTCAGGTACCTGCTTTCCACTTATTTAGCATGCATCATACAAGTCAAAGTCTCTATGACCTTGCAGGGGGCATCCCAGGTTGCACTAGTGATAAAAACAAATCCACGTGCCAACACAGGAGACATGGGTTCAACCCCTGGGCTGGGAAGATCCCTTAGAGTAGGAAATGGCAACATGCTCCAGTATTCTTGCCTGGAAAATTCTGTTGACTGAAGATCCTGGTGGGCTATAGCCTATGGGGTTGCAAAGAGTCGACATGCCTGAGCGACAGAGCACATGCAGACATCACCTTGCAGTAGCAGATAGAAATGGTCCCTTAGAAACCAGATCAGACAGAGACACGTGCACCCCAGTGTTCATCGCAGCACTGTTTATTATAGCCAGGACATGGAAGCAACCTAGATGCCCATCAGCAGATGAGTGGATAAGGAAGCTGTGGTACATATACACCATGGAATATTACTCAGCCGTTAAAAAGAATTCATTTGAATCAGTTCTGATGAGATGGATGAAACTGGAGCCTATTATACAGAGTGAAGTAAGCCAGAAAGATAAAGACCAATACAGTATACTAGCGCATATATATGGAATTTAGAAAGATGGTAATGATAACCCTATATGCAAAACAGAGAAAGAGACACAGAAGTACAGAACAGACTTTTGGACTCTGTGGGAGAAGGCGAGGGTGGGATGTTTCGAGAGAACAGCATCGAAACATATATATTATCTAGGGTGAAACAGATCACCAGCCCAGGTTGGATGCATGAGACAAGTGCTCGGGCCTGGTGCACTGGGAAGACCCAGAGGAATTGGGTGGAGAGGGAGGCGGGAGGGGGGATCGGGATGGGGAACACATGTAAATCCATGGCTGATTCATATCAATGTATGGCAAAAACCACTACAATATTGTAAAGTAATTAGCCTCCAACTAATAAAAATAAATGGAAAAAAATAAAAGGGCCCTTTAAGGAGGGAGCCACCATCTTTCTAGATGATGTGAAGACTCTCCTTCAGATTTCTTTTTCCTCATCTGGCTTCTGCCCAGTTCTCTACTGGAACCTGTTCTGGCCAAGGTTCCTCTTATTTTCTCTGCTGATTAGACAGATGATCCCTGCCCCGTCCTTTCCTGACTTCAGGAACAGGGGACAACATTCCCTCGCACTCCACCCCCCACCCCAATCTCCTCCATGGGCTCCTCTTCCATGTTTAAATGTTGTGTTCCTCAAATTTTCTCCTAGTTCCTTGCTCACCCAGCTCCATACCCTTGTCTGCTGGACCCCTTTCATGCTGAGGACTTGTATTCATCACATCTGCAGATAGAGACCCACCCTCTCCCTTGTGTTCCTTGCTCAGGTCTACACCATGTATCCCCAAGATCTCTTACAAATACATTAGATGCATCTTACTAAAAATGAATTTGACGTGGCCACACAAAATATGTCACCTTAACGCATTGACTCTTTTAAGCTGAAGGAGTCTGAGAAAACAGCAGAAGCAGGGACATCACTCTGAACTCCCTCACCCTTATCTGCCCCCTGCTTCACCTTTCCTTGAAACAGGCTATAATATATTTCCTCATGTGATAGGGACCCTCTCTATATCTGGAGGAAAGAGCATCCTTTTCTCCGAAGACAAAGGAATGCCAAGAAGAATCCTAATAAATAGGTCTTGTTAAATTCCTCCAAGCTTACTATACTTACCTCATACTTCTTAACCTATCATGTTCCCCTTAGCTGTCCACTCTTCATCAAAGCAGTGTAAAAGAACAAAGGTCTGGAAGTTTCTTTATGTCTTCATATCTTTGTGAAGGTTTACATACCCCATATCCCATAAACTATTAACTTGTAATCTCCTCTTAATCTGGCCTCATCAGTTTAATGTTTAGACCCAATCTAGGACCCTAAGAGGGTTGAGGAAAACTTTTTCCTCCCCTGAAAACTCAGTCTCTCCCCTGCCTCTACCCCTTATCTGCTTCTCCTCCTGAGTTCCCGATCTCAGTGTTGCCACCGTTCACCCACCTGTCAAAGTCAGAAACGAAAGAACCATCCTCTCATGGGGACATGACCTGCTCCCACACTCCCACATCTAATCACCCAAGTTCTGATAATTTAAACTGTTGAATATTTCTCAAAGCTGTTTTCTCCTGCTCTGGGCTCTCATTATCTTTTGCCCAGATTACAGCAACAACTTCCCAGCTGGTCTTCCCTAGAAGATCATTTTCTTATTGCCGTTAACATCCTTTCCACATCTCAGTTAGTTGAATACTGTCTTTTTAATATGCTGTTTGATGAAATGGAATGTAAGCATAAAGCGCTACTGCATACCAAAATACAATCATTGTCTTTAGGAAAATCACATGTGCAGTTATTTGCATGGCAAATTAGCTTGGATGCCTTTTTATGGAATATAATTTTTATTTGAAAGTACTAATGAACTATAGACATCCAGACTTGGACACTTAATAGACATATCATGACAATGAGCTCATCATTTTAAGAAAAACACTGGACAGTACATTTTCTTTAATGATAAAATATGAAATTAGGAGTAAAAATTATAATTTCGGAACACTTGTATTCACCAACATGAGTTTGACAGCCTTCCAATTCTAAAGACTTTTCTGATGAGATTTGTGTGATAGCAAGAAATATGATTCTTTTGTTGTTAAATAATGGAATCTGTCAACATTTGGAAGATGTATGGAACCCAGTGAACTTATCTTCCTCAAAGAACCAATGAGTGATACTCCAAAATCTGTTCAAAGTGAAGAAAAAATGGTAGATTTTAACAAAACAGAATATGACTATTTCTTTTAGAAGATTTCAGATTTCAAATCACAACTTACATTTAAAAACTACCACACATTGAGTTTGGTGTACAAGAAAGACTATCCATGATTAATCTGCAAAAGTTCTTTTTTTTTCAACTACTTAATATGACAGGCTACATTCCTTTACATCTTTCCACCAAAGAAATGTTTCACAACAGATTGAATGAAGAAGCTGTTATGAGAATCCAGATGTCTTCTATTAAGTAAGACATTAAAGAGAATTTGACAATTATAAAGCAAAGCCACTCTTAAGGTTAACTATCTTTTGTTTTACAAAAATATTTTACTTTTAATTTTTTAATTTATATTAAATTGCAATGAGATTATTAATGCTGTTTTAAATGAATTAATATATAACTTAAAGCTTCTTAGTTTTCATTTTAATATGATAAATATTGACAGATACTGTCCACATTAAAAATAGCACTTATAGATTCTCAATAATTTTTAAGAATGTTAACAAGTCCTGGGAAACCAAGAGTTTCACAACTAATTTCTTATAATATTTACAGTATATAATTCAGTGCTGAATAGCTGAATAAACACTTGCTACTTCTCATTAATTGATAATTTTGATATCATCTATTTAATTTTTTCTGAGACAGAATTCCAAATAAAGATTTAGTTACACGACTGAGTTTTTCTAAGTATTATTTCCCAGATTTAAAGATAAAATAATGTTTTTGAAAACCTACTGCAACTCTTTTTCTAGTCTGAAAGATACACATCTTTAGCACAAAAATTCTACTATTAGGAATTTATCTTAAGAGAAAAACTAAGCAAATGTATCAAGGATATATATTAAAAGATCTTCACTGGAATGTGTAATGGTAATAGAAATGTACGAATAAATAAATACTGACACAGAAGAGCTGTATAAAAAAGATCTTAATGACCTAGATAGTGTGATCACTCACCTAGAGCCAGATGTGATGTGATCACTCACCTAGATGGTGTGATTACTCACCTAGAGCCAGACATCCTGGAATGGGAAGTCAAGTGGGCCTTAGGAACCATCACTACAAACAAAGCTAGAATAGGTGATGGAACTCCAGTTGAGCTATTTCAAATCCTAAAAGATTATGCCGTGAAAGTCCTGCACTCAATATGCCAGCAAACTTGGAAAACTCAGTAGTGGCCACAGGACTGGAAAAGTTCAGTTTTCATTCCAATTCCAAAGAAAAGCAATGCCAAAGAATGCTCAAACTACTGCACAATTGCACTCATCTCACACACTAGCAAAATAATGCTCAAAATTCTCCAAGCCAGGCTTCTACAGTATGTGAACTGTGAACTTCCAGATGTTCAAGCTGGCTTTAGAAAAGGCAGAGGAAGCAGAGATCAAATTGCCAACATCGGTTGGATTATTGAAAAAGCAAGAGAGTTCCAGAAAAACATCTACTTATGTTTTATGGACTATGCCAAAGCCTTTGACTATATGGATCACAAGAAACTGTGGAAAATTCTTAAAGAGATGGGAATACCTACCTCCTGAGAAACATGTATGCAGGTCAAAACCCAACAGTTGTAACCAGACATGGAACAACAGACTGATTCCAAATTGGGAAAGGAATATGTCAAGGCTATATATTGTCACCCTGCTCATTTAACTTATATGCAGAGTACATCATGAGAAATGTTGGGGTGGATAAAACACAAGCTGGAATCAAGATTGCCAGCAAAAATATCAATAACCTTAGATATACAGATGACACCTTAAGGCAGAAAGCAAAGATCTAAGAGCCTCTTGATGAAAGTGAAAGAGGAGAGTGAAAAAGTTGACCTAAAACTCAACATTAAAAAAACTAGCAGCATACTATTTGGTCCCATCACTTCATGGCAAATAGATGGAGAAACAATGGAAACAGTAAGAGACTTTATTTTTTGGACTCCAAAATCACTGCAGACGGTGACTGCAACCATGAAAATAAAAGACACTTGCTCCTTGGAAGAAAAGCTATGACCAACCTAGACAGCATATTAAAAAGCAGAGACATTACTTTGCCAACAAAGGTCCATCTAGTCAAAACTTTGGTTTTTCTAGTAGTCATGTATGGATGTGAGAGTTGAACTATAAAGAAAGCTGAGCACAAAAACAATAAAGAATTGATGTCTTTGAACTGTGGTGTTGGAGACGACTCAAGAGCCCCTTGGACTGCAAGGAGATCCAACCAGTCAATCCTAAAGGAAATCAGTCCCAAATATTCATTGGAAGGACTGATGCTGAAGCTGAAACTCTAATACAGGGAACAACAGAGTGGTCCCAAATTGGATCATGTTCTTTGCATTGCCACCTGAAGCAAAAATCTGACTCATTGCAAAAGACCGTGATGCTGGGAAAGATTGAAGCCAGGAGGAGAAGGGGACAAGAGAGGATGAGATGATTGGATGGCATCACCAACTTGATGGACATGAGTTTGAGTAGGCTCTGGGAGTTGGTGATGGACAGGGAAGCCTGGTGTGCTGCAGTCCATAGGGTCACAAGGAGTCAGACATGACTGAGTGACTGAACTGAACTAAGAGTGAATTAGTTAAAGTATGGTACATCCATATGACAATCTATTAGAGAGTCACTGAAAGAATAATATAGTTATAAGTGTATTGCAATAAGTGTATATTTATGGCATGTAACCTGAAAAGCAGGTATGAAGATAATATGAACTCAGGATAGTATTGCATATGCAGGATTTTCCTCCTCCTTCACCTCCTACTCCATGGTTTAGATATTGTATCTTCCAGCAGTTGCCTGGTGTTTCAGGCTGAATGAAGTCGTATGTCTGGGGAAGAGGAGGGCAGAAAGAATTAAGTTGAGAGAATTGAGTCAATCCTTTCACTCGGTGACTGAATTGTCTGGCATCATCTCTGAGGAGATATATATAATCTGGTTCTCTTATTTTTATTTTCTTAATTGAAGTATAGTTTATTTAAAATGTTGTGCTATAAAATCTAATGTTTGACCAACAATCCTGAAAAACAGAAATGCAAGCAATTGCATAACAAACAGGGCTGAATCTTGAGAGAATGATAGACTGGAGGTGAGTGGGGAGAAAACTGGAAGAGGAGACACAGAGGAGGGGCCAAGGGTCAGGAGGAATCACTTAATGGAAATAAATAAACAGCAAAGAAAACTAATGCAGAGAAGGATAATAATAATAAAATTGACAAAAATTTATGAAAGACGATAAAAATTCATTAAAAGTAAGAAATAGAAGACTATGAAATGTGTAGGTTTGAGATCCTTAGAGGAACAAGTGTTAAGAAACCAGTAGTTTTCTATCTTAATCTGGGTGTGTAAATATAAAAATAACCTGGTTTTTAACTTTGTATTATCTAAGAAACTGACATCGTCTTTCACAATGTCACTTCTAGGTATACGTCGAACATTTATAAGATAAACTTTTGCACATATATACTATATATAAGGATGATCTTATTTGTTAACACACATATTCAAACAATAATAACAAAAAAATCAAAATTATGCTAGCAGAACAATTAAAAAGTTGTACTCGAAGGCTCAGCAATAAAGAATCCGCCTGCAATGTAGAAGACACATGAGACACGCTGGTTCCATCCCTGAGTAGGCAAGATCCCCGGGAGGAGGAAATGGCAACTCATTTCAGTATTCTCGCCTGGAGAATCCCATGGACGTAGAAGCCTGGTGGGCTCCAGTCCAAGGGGTCACAAAGAAGAGTTGGACACTATTGAGCACACAAGCGTAAAATAATACAATGCATGAGTGCTCAGTTGCATCCAACTTCTTTGTGACCCCATGCACTGTAGCCCGCCAGGCTTCTGAGTCCATGGGATTCTCCAGGCAAGAATACGGAAGAGAGTTGCCATTTCCTCCTCCCCGGGATCTTGCCGACCCAGGGATGGAACTAGCATCTCCTCTGTCTCCTTGCATTGGCAGGTTGATGCTTTACCACTGAGCCATCTAGATACCATATTTATATAAGGGAACACAGTGGAAGTTAAATGTCCTAGGTATTACAGAAATTAAAAGCAATAAATCCGTATTTAAAACTAACAAGGATAACCAACAAGGATGTACTATATAGCATATGAAACTCCGTGGCAGTCTAGATGGGAATGGGTTTTGGAAGAGAATGGATACATGTATATGTATGGCTGAGTCCCTTCACTGTCCACCTGAAACTATCGCAATGTTGTTAACGAGCTACACCACGATACAGCATAAAAATATTTTTATTTTTTTAAGATATTACATTTTTATAAGAAAGGAATAAATAAAAAATACTAAAAGACAAAAAAAAGGTTTATAACAATGGCTGCAATATGAAAGCACTTATATAAAGCTTAAAATTATGCAAAACAATGCTGCATATCATTTGCAGACACATACTACGTAGTAAACATGGACAAAAGTAGACACGATTTTTAGAACGGTGGTTAACACTGGGGAGGAAAGGAAAGACAAGAAATAGGAAAAGTACAAACAAAAGCTTCAATTATGTGTGTTTTATACAATGTGTAAAAAAATATCTAAAAGTAATGGAGCAAAATGTTACAATATCTGCTTTCCAAATATGTGAAGCATTTCACCATGAAAAGTTTTTAAATTATGCTCCATATAATTCCATTTCAGGATAGTTTTATAGGTAAATATTGTTTATCTTTACTTTCTATTGTTTATATAAAATGAAGTTTGCTCAGTCGTGTCCAACTCTTTCTGACCCTATGAACTGTACAGTCCATGGATTTCTCCAGGCCAGAATGCTGGAGTGGATCGCTGTTCCCTTCTCCAGGGACCTTCCCAACCAAGGGATCAAACCCAGGTCTCTGGCATTGCAGGCGAATTCTTTACCAGCTGAGCCACTAGCGAGCCCTTATTGTTTTTATAAGAGACATCCATTAGTTGACTGATGTAAATAGCAGAAAATTAAATATAATTGTTTAAATGTATTGCATTATATTCAAAGGCATATAGAAGTTATCAGCCACCTGACATGTATAGTGAAATAAATATAAATCATCTTCAAATTCATTTCAGTGATTATTTCTTGACTGAAAGTATGTAGGATTTTGACCAATTTTGCCAGCTAATTAGTACATTTATCAAGAATATTTTCAAGGATGTAAAAGAAATTTTAAAAATTGATGTATAAACCGTTAGCAAATACTTTATGTACTTGTAACTGAAAAAATTTGTAACATCTTTAAACTCAAAGATCCAGAATTATATTCTTTAATTTTTTTCTCAAAGTGAATGGTAGAAATAGCATAATATCTGCTGTTATGAATACATTATTCATTTAAAATAAATTTGCCTTATACCACATTTTACTAAAACATATGCAGTCCATTTAGGCAATAATTTTACCCATCAATTGTAAACATTAACTAATGGCAAGTTGTCACTTTAAAGATTGCTTTGGGACTAAAAATATAAACAGTAGTGTAATTTCTTAAATTTACAATCACTTTTCCTGCCTCAAAGATTAATATAATGCTATGACATGTACATTTTATCAATAGAAGAATGTTATGTGTGTTCAGAAAATCATCCATTTTTACTTTTATAGAAATTTATAGTAGCTACACTTCATCTTCCCAGATTCAGCAGCCAGTCATAGAGATCCCATAGTTTGGTTTTAAATGCCTTAACCAAAACAAACAAAATGAGTAAAATGATTTCTAATATCTGTTTACATCTTATACAAACCCTGAAAAATTGCTTTGAAAAGAGTAATAGGAAGCATGCATAATAGGTAGGTTAAGTGCATGTAATAGGTCCACTGTACTATTTGGTAAAAGAGCATGTTGAACTAGAACAAGTAATAACATACACCATCTGAATTAATTCATCAATATTGTATTTAAGACTGTTATTGCCCAGGAAATAGTCTTCCTGTCTAAACAAAAACAACGCAAATAAATGAAAAAGCAAATGAAACTGAGTTGGTAACCTGGTTTCCTGTAAACACACTCTGAGATAAGGAATTGTGTACATGTTTATCTAGAGATAAATGTGTTTCCCTCATTGTCTAGGGCAACCCCCACTGAGTACAGAGCTGTGAACTGGCTTAACTGGGGAATGGTCGCTACAGTAACACAGACAAGAGAGTGAAGTGGAGTGAGGACTTCCCAGGTGGTGCTAGTGGTAAAGAATTCACCTACCAATGCAGGAGAACCAAGAGACGTGGGTTTGATCCCTGGGTTGAGAAGATCCCTGCAGTAGGAAATGACCAGATGGTAAAGAATCTGGCTGTGATGATGGAGACACAAGTTTGATCCCTGGGTTGGAAAGATCCCCTGGAGATCACTCCCCTGGAGAATCATTCTAGTATTCTCGCCTGGAAAGTTCCAATAACAGAGGTGCCTGGTGGGCTACAGTCCACAGGGTTGCAAAGAGTCCTAGGACACAAATGAACAACTAATAGTTGCACCTTCTCATTCTTAAGCGATTCACCTTAAGAGAGGGACATCTGATCTACAATGCAGTTGCAAGTGAGGCCTCCTCTGATTGCATGTGGAGTGCTGACACTAAAATAGCTCCTCAGTCGCTTCAAATGAAATGAATGGCAGAGGCTTTATGTCCTTGCGGCAGCCTATCATTGACTACAAGTCGTCCTATAGGGAGGACAGAGCCAGGGCTGCTCCTATGCTGACATAGGAGGGCAACCCCCACTGAGCACAGAGCTGTGAGCTGGCTTATCTGCTGGATGGTCTCTACAGTAGCCCGGACAAGAGAGCGAAGTGGAGTACATGTATTCATTACAATAGTATCCACACAACAAAGTCTGAATGGATTTTTAAATTTTTAATACGCATGTGCCTACTTCTATGTATATTGAAGACGCCTGAAATAAAACTGATATTCTTCACACGGTATTTTTAAAAGGTCAGAGTAAAATTAGACAAGTAGCCAGCAGGAAAGGTGAGAACTAAATTATAAATATGAGGAAGCTTTTGCGGCAGCTTTACATTTAAGTTTGAAATTTGTGGCTGACAACATAGCCAAACTGAAATCATGTGGCTTCTAGTCATTCTAAAAGAAAAGAATCAGCATTCAGGAAAAATAAGCATTTTCTTGTTTATAACCTTAGTAATAATGTATCACATGCAAAGGATATTAAATAACAATGTCTTTAATATCTGCAGAAAACGCAGAAAGTGTCATCAGTTAGATATATATTGGTAATACTGAAAACTGACAAGAGAATCAATTGCAACAAATCATTGCTAAGAAGTAAGCCCAAGTACATTGTTTTCTAGTGCTATAACTTGAACCTACCTAAAGGTACCCTGTCCCTTAGACCATTATTGATGAGAAGCTTTTGCCTCAGCCATATTTTGCCTAGAGCTAAATAATAGTTATTTCGAAACAGATCTCTCAGGCAAGTACCTGGCACACACAAATCTATGTTGATGATTGAAAAGATACCAGATGGTCTGGCAGCAAGGTTACATTCTGTTATGGAAATTAAGGAGCTGAATTATATTCTTGCCCACTTGGAGGGTCATCCCCTGTCCACATGGGAGTAAACAGCAGGGGAGCAATTGGTCAAATCTGTTTTAAAAGAGCTTTGACTCTCTATCAACTGAAGACTCTTTGCTTTATCTTAAAGGCCATCTCAGCTAAACTGGTACTTCCCAGAAGTCTAACTTGAGAATTTTGAGGTAGTTTCAGTATTCTGTGGTGAAACTGTCATGACATGTTAATAAAATCTGCCACAGACAAGAAAGCAAGCGTGCTGTTTATCTGCTCACCAGGATTTAGTCCCAGGAAGATCCGCACCATGGAGCTTGGGAAGGCTCTGGCTGAGATCATTTTTGGAAGAGGTAGAATCTCAACTGCCTTCTCTAGAATGTAAGACTTGGTGTAGTCCTGCCTCCTTTTGAGTTTGTGAGCTGCAAAACGTACTCCTCAGGGACTCTTGATGGAATTATTTACTGTGGCTCAAGTAAAGTTAAATGATGCCAAATGCAAATTTAGTTTTAGCCTAGCTGCCATGTAACTGATGGTCTCTGAGAATCACATCCAACTTGTTTGGCTGCTTAAGAAGCATTCTGATTTCTGATAGTGCAATGATGTCATTTTAAAAGAAGAAAATGTCTGCCTTTCTGATTCCTAATGGCAGCAGAGTAGAAATGTGGTATCTATCAAATGATTTATTTGGAAGTGTTAAGTGATCATATTCAGGTATAGGTGCATGTGCACTAGGAGGGTTAAGTACAACCCCATTTTAGTCCGTTTTTTTTTAATAAACCTTTTATCTTCTCAGGGAAGACTTTTCTAAATATCTTCTTCCCCATTTAAAATAGTAACTCCATATCTCTAGTTACTCTGGTTTCCATATTCAGCTTCCCCACTTAATTTTTCCAAATTACACTAATCGTTTTCCGTATGCTGTATAATTTACACATTTTTTTTTGTCAATTGATTTTTCTCCCCCCATGAAAATGTATGATTAATAAGAGCAGGGATTTCAGCCTACCTTGTTCACTTTTACACCCTAGGGTTTAAATGTTATGCTAGAATAGTATCATGACATGTACTAGGCAGTCAATAAATAGCTGTTGACAAAATTAATGGATAAACCAACGAATAGATGGTGCCTGACCATTCTGAGTCTATAATTATACTCATTTATTTTGATTTAGGGCTTTCCTGGTGGCTCAGATGGTAAAGCAGCTGTCTGTAGTGTGGGAGAACCGGGTTCGATCCCTGGGTTGGGGAGATCTCCTGGAGAAGGAAACGGCAGCCCACTCTAGTACTCTTGCATGGAAAATCCCATGGACAGAGGAACCTAGTAGGGTACAGTCCATGGGGTCGCAAAGAGTCAGACATGACTGAGCAACTTCACTTGCAGGTTTAGCTTAGGGCTTCCTTCAGGTTTGACTTAGGCCTTCCCAGGTGGTACTAGTGGTAAAGAATCTGTCTGCCAGTGCAGGAGACACCAGAGACACAGGTTCAATCCTTGGCTCAGGAAGATCAAGTGCAGGAGGGCATGGAACCCCATTCTAGTACCCTTGACTGGAAAATCCCATGGACAGGAGAGCCTGGGGTCGCAAGAGTTGGACACTATCAAGTGACTAACATACTATATTGATTTAAAGAATAAATAAGATTGGGGAGATTATGTGGAAATCACATGGCTTGGCACAGACATAGGTTGTACTAATATAAAATGTGTGCCTGCATGCACGCTAAGTTACTTCAGTCATGTCCACTTCTTTGCGACCCTGTTGTCTGTAGCCTACCAGGGTCTTCTGTTCATGGAATTCTTTAGGCAAGAATACTAGAGTAGGTTGCCATGCCCTCCTTCAGGGGATCTTCCCAACCTAGGGACCAAGTTTCTTATGTCTCCTGCATTGACAGGTGGGTTCTTTACCATGTATGCCCCCTGGGAAGCACACTAATATAGAATATGAGGAGGCAAATGATAGATCGATATTTTCAGGAGCTTGAGAGTATTGGGTTGTTAACTGCTTTTTTAAAAGATAAAATAGAGTACTTGAGATCACTCAATCTATGGAATGCTGCAAGTACATTTCCCTGAAGTCAGTCCTGATGAATACTTCTGCTCTCCTCAAAATGCTTTAGAGATGATCAAAAGCCACACTCTTGGCCTGTAATTCATTGCATTTTCCTTCCTTGACAGATTTCTCCTAGACATATGTTATCACCTCATTTATATTGCTACAGCATCTTATTCTATGATCTGCTACTACATTCTGCTAAAACTATTTCCCCTCTGCCTTTTGATACAGGTGAACTATACTAAAATGAGAATCCCTAATGATCAAATACTATTGGAGCTTGAACTGAAGATTAGCAGGATGTTGAGTTTATCCATACTCTTTCATATTCTGGAAGAACTTTAGAGGGAGTCCGTTTGTTTGAGGAACCAGAAATAGATAAAGTGGTTTCATTAGATATTGTGTTAAGCTGACCTGATTCCACAATTGTTGGTACTGCATGGTACAATTTTATGAGTTGACACATCTTGTAAAAAAGAAAAAATGCATAAGTTTCTTTGAACCAGATCACTTAAGTAATAGGGTATGATGAGAAATTCATTTATTCCAGAGAAGTTGAAAACTGATTAAAAAAAATTACTTATCAATTTATTTACTGTATGATTCCAGTTCCTCTACAATGGATTATAATGCCTATAAGGAACATTATGATCTGTATTCTTTGCTAACAGATACCCAGCAATTAACACCGTGCCTAGCTGAGAGTGCTTATTAAATAACTGAGAATATACAATTAAGGAAGAGTCTTTATTTTATAGGGCAGTTAAAAATAATCTGTTGTGCATTCTTCCAAGGATTGTAGAAAAGGTATTTTAGTATTTTCTCTAGGTTATTCAAATTCTCATTGGTTGTCTTCGTAGCCCAAAGCATGGCCCATGTGAGATACACAAGTGGAAATACATTTTACATATCAAAGATCATGGTTTTTAGTTTCCAGATGTTCTCATATAGGATTGTGGAGAACGGATTGTGGAGATAATGGTGACGGATACCTGACTTTGTTCTTAGATATGGTCATTGTAGCTGCTTTTTTTTTTTCTTTTCTTTTCATCAAATAGCAAAGAGTAGAGAAAGGCAGTCAGACATATTCAAGTCTGTGAGACTTTAGAGTCTGTCTGGGTCCTAATAACAAACTCTTCTCTGGTGCTAGGATGGTTCTGGGCATGTTTAGTGTGAGGTAACATTAGACATGCCCCTTGACAGTGACATTCTTACTGTCATTAAAGATAGAATATGAAAATGTACATTTATAGTCATTAGATAAATGTACTATACTTCTAAAATGAAGATTAAGATATTATCAATAAAAGTGAAAGTTGCTTAGTTGTGTCTGACTCTTTGCGACCCCATGGATTGTAGCCTGCCAGGCTCCTCTGTCTATGGGATTCTCCAGGCAAGAATACTGGAATGGGTAGCCATTCCCTTCTCTACAGGATCTTCTAGAACCAGGATATTTCCAGCACTGTTCAAGGTAATGGGAACAGTACAACAAGACAAGCAAGTATTTGAGATAACTTTTAAGCCATATGCAATGCATGTGGGAAAATGGATTATTTGTACAAAAAACATCACATTGTCATGTTTAAATGCATGTGCGGGTTGTATAAATTATTGGGCAGGTATTATTTCATACAATAAATTAGCTTATTTACTAAAGCTGTTATATTTCTTGGGCTTCCCAGGTGGCTCAGTGGTAAAGAATTCACCTGCCAAGCAGTTTGATCCCTGGGTCAGAATTATCCCTTGCAGAAGGAAATGGCAGCCCACTCCAAGTATTTGTGCCTGGGAAATCCCATGGACAGAGGAACCTGGGGGGCTACAGTCCATGTGGTCGCTAAAGTGTTGGACACAACTGAGCAACTAAACAACAGCAACATTATATTTCTTATGTAACTTTATTTGCACATGGTGTTTCTCCAATGATAGCTTTACAAGTCACATTTTCAGAAGCCACTTTAATCCTCTTTAGAAATGAGACCTTATCTCAGGTGAAATGCAGCTGCTATCTTGCAGAATCATCATAGTACAGGACAGGAAACCAAGGAGACCTTCATTGCAAATAAACATATAATTCATTCATTGAAATGAGTAATGCACTACACGGAGCATCCTTTTATGACATTTGTCTGAGTGCTGCCAAATGCAAGTGACCAGAAGAAACAGCAGCGATCTATCCACAAGGTCTATAGCAAGTAGATTTGGGACTTCTTATGCCAGTGCATTTAAGGTCTTAACTAGATGTGGTAGTAAAAATGTCTAAAATGTTATCTCTAGAAGGAATTAAAGTCTGCATAAATATGTAGTAATGCATCTAAATAAGCAAAGGGAAAAGGAGAGAAAGATAAAAAACATACAAAAGTCCATTAAAATTATCCTACTAAAGTATAAGCTTTTATTGCATTAGATAGAAAACTTGTGCCTTCTCAGACTTATAAGAATACTTCTTATGAATCATGTTTTAAGTATATGAGCTACATGCAACATTATTTTTCATGTATGGCTTATGCCTTGTACATTCTCTGGCATTAGATTCTGCACACTTTCACAAGTTGGTAAATGATCACATCAGCATCTCACATATACAACATAAAATTCTGACTTGGCATTTACTTATATACTGACTGAAAATACAGTTGCTCACAAAATTTGATAGCTTCTAAAATCAGTACACAATACCCTTGAAATCTTTTGTGGGTGGAGCTATAGGAAAAAATAGTTGAGGATATTTAAATACCTTTTTAAATTTTTTGAAAAACTACTCTTTTTTTAAAGCAATAAATAAAAGTATATAGCATTTATGTATACAGGTATATGCTTATATGTAATTAGTCATTCATTAGTTCCTCTAAAATGTTCTGAGGCATAGAATGGAAAAGATACTATCATTCATACTGATGCTGGAAATTGAAGGAACTCATTTTAAATAAGTAAACAGAGTTGATTTATCAAAAATCTAGGAAAACTGCATCATTTTAAAAGTATATTACTGATTACTTACTACAGCATATATACATATCTATAAGCATATATGTGATGTTGTAATCACTTTCCTATATACCACCTCATTTGATCACAGCAATAATTCTGCTATATTAATTTCATATATAAAGAAACTAACTAACCAACAGAAAGGTTACACAATTAACTGATAAACAGTTCCATATGCCAACACAAGGCTTTAGTTCATAAGCAGTTAGATGTGGAGGGAAGATAATCAGAAAAAATATGCAAATTATTGAAAAGGAAATTGGTTTTTCCCTCAAAAATGATTTGATTAATTATTATAATTAATATCAAATTACTAAATTCACCATTTGACATTTCCTGGAAGAGTGATGTTATACAGATTATAGATTATAATATCTGACAGAATACATCAGAGAGCTCTGCACTGTGTCTTTGTCCCTATCTAGAACTGTGAAATGAAGAAATCATACTCTCAGATCAAAAGTAGGATAAAAAGAGAAAGCAATATTCTCTATAGGGATCCTTTCATATAATGTGAGTCAAAATTCCAAAGGCTGGAGAAGGTATCTCACTGAAGACAACAAGCCAATTTTAAGATAAATCATTTTAAAAGAACCTCATTTTCCAAGCAGTTCCTTTCCAGAGAGACTCATTGGCCAAATCATTACAGGAAAATCTCCAACTTATTTGCAAAATATAAACCCTTGTGTGTCATCTACCCATGTAGTACAATTATTTTCTTGATTAGATGATATGCCTTAAATAATCCCCTCTCACAATAAAGAATTCATCTTTTTGTATATTATAAACATTCCGTGGTAGATTAAAATTATTATAGCTATTAAGCCCTTGAAAGTGTTATGCAAATTCTCCTTCAACTATAACTGTATTTCACACAGTTAGGAGCAATGAAAGATAGGATAGTTTTATTTTAAGGAAAGAACATGACATTATTTTTTTTTTTTACAGACAAATGAAAATAAGATGTGAATGCCATTCTGTCTTGTAGTCAAGGTTATTATAATTATAGTGAGCACTCTATAGCTCTGTTCAGTTGGCATTATTGCAAACTAACAATATGCATGAGTGTCAGCTAATACTAATTAATGATCTAAGTGACTCTAATGCTGTGAAGAAGCACACAAGTGAGCCTTTTGTTCCCAACCAGTACTTGTCTCTGACTTTTAATATAATAACATACGTGGCAAACGTTTCGATTTTCCATCTGAAGTGACCAGATGTTCAAATGAATGTTTTACTATTTTTAGGACTATGAAATGTGCTTTCCCCCCATCTGAAATGTCATTACGATATGTATTACTCTTTCTTGATATTTAGCTGTAGGACCACTTAACTAAAAATTGATTTGTGATCTCTGGATAACAATTCAGAGTACATATTATTTCTTCAGGTGCTATTGAAATATAAAATAGCTTCATGAATAAGTCTCCATTTACATACTTATTCTTTTATATCCTCCTATCTCTGTTCCTGGTAAGTTTATTTACAAAAGTATCTGTTTTTATCCCAGAGTATGCCATTTTATTTTTATTTCTCTTTTATCTATTTCCAACAAATTCATTTTGCATTTGTTCTTGGGGTCACCATTCCAAGGAAGATTCTCTGTACACAGTAGTTCTGCTCTTATGGTAAAGCATAGTCAAAATACTGGCTATGCATTGCAATGAAAAAGTTTCAACCTAGAAATGGGGACCTTATGTTCTCCCAGTGAATATTTCAAAGCACTAGAAATAAATAAGGATATTATTTTAGATTTAAAAGGAGTAAATCTGGGCTTTACTCAGAAATATTTAAATAATTAATAATACACAGAATTTTTCTACTTTTTCTGTTGGGGGAGTGTAGAATTCTAAGAACTAACTTCTCAATGTCTGCGACCAAGACATAGTCTCTGTTTAGGGATCTTGTTTTGACAAGAACAGATAATTTTAGAGACCGTCCCAGATCCCATAAAAATAAATATTTATTTCTGGTGGTGTGAAATAGGTTCAAAGGAGGCATTTCATTCGTCTGCAATTAGCAGACAACTCTGTTTCAACTGATGTCAGTAATAAGGAATATTTTGTTTCACAGTGTGCCAGAGATTTATTCCTCTCACTTATTTGGAGTTAAGGTTAAGACGCAGGGCCCAGCACCATCAGAGAGGCCTCAATGACCTTTCCAGGGACTCAGCTCCTTCCACAACTATAGCCTGCGGCCCTCAGCCTCAGTCTCAGCCTGCGCCTCTCTGGTCTCTTGTTGCCAAGATGGCTACCGCCGTTAGAGGCCCAGACACCTCATGGTAGAAGGAAGGTTGCCTCTTTCTGGGTCCTACTTTGTCAGGAATCTGTACCAAGGGCTACCCCAGCAGACTTCTCCTCACGCCCCACAGATCACACTGGGTCATGTATCCACACCTAAACTACACCCCGAGAAGGGGAAGGAGACTACCATGATTCACTTCAGGCAGTCAGGTGACCTGAGAAAGCAGACACCAGAACTCTGATTTTGACAGTGAAACATTCTGTACATTGAAATACAAGCAGGCCTCTGTCAGCACGGCAAGCGGGGATACTGTTGACTAGACCGCCAGCTGATGCTACCGGCCAGTCGGTCTGTCCAGAAGCTATTCATGTCCTCCGTTCTGCACACACACCTGAAGTTTGGTCTAGATGAGGGGAAAGCAAAGAGCACGAAGCAGGGGGGAAGACTCGTAAGACTCAGCAAGATGGCAAACTAAAGAGAAGGTGCACACTCTCTTCCCAAGACATTTTCAAAAACTGCAGCCTGTTGTTTGGCACGCCCTGGGAAGTGATTAATTGGCAATTTAATTCATTTTGGTACCAAAGAAGAAATAATTTACCATTAACTCCCTGGTGCTCTGAAGGAGTTAATTTTCATCACATGGATGAGCACTTTATTCCCAGAGAGTATCTTACTCACTCTGCCTGCTCATAGAAAGAGACGCAATTCAAGGAAATATTGAACCATTTGGAAAGAACATTAGACTGAATTAAACACTCTCTGTGCTCACCCATGTGATGCAAATTAGTTCTTTGTATTCTTTTAGTCTGATTGCCAAGAAGCATTAGACACAGGAATGTGTACTACCAGTTTAATTGCATGGTTAACCAACAATATTTATTAAGCACCTACTGTTTACAGAGAACTATTCTTGGAATGGTCATAGTCCAAGAGGAAACAGTATTCATGAAGAAACAAGTCAGATGAAACTGCATCAAACTGACTCTTAGTCTGTTTGTAAAATTAACTCAGCAAAGCCTTACATGTATTTCAGAGCAGAACTGGTAGATAGGGCACAGTAAAGAAAGAAGCAAATAACTACCTTTTCTTCACTTATAAACCTTACTCAGCAAGTATTTTAAAGTATTTTTTTTAACATTTCTAACATCCTGTCTCACCTGACCTAGTTTACTCTTCTGAAAGCTGGATACTAAGCATTATTTAACTTACAATACAGTTGTTAATTATCATTTGCATATATAACATGATACGCTTATTCTATTTTCTCATGTAGTGACATTTTAAATGTTGAGATTTATCAACAGCATTTCATTTTAGATTTAGTAAAAGAGATAGAAAGAAAATAAAGTGTAAAAAATTTTGATATGGCAAATATATATATATATAGGTACCATTTTCCTTTCATATAAATAAATGCATCAGATACCATATTGTAGAAAACTTCAGCATTTTATGAAGAATACTATCAATTTCACACATAATTTCATTAAAGAAAATAAATATTGGGAATTTCCTCATGGTCCAGTGTTAAGACTGTGCTCTCACTGCCCCGGATGCAGGTTTGATCCTTGGTTGGGGAACTAAGATTCCATAAGCTGCCTGGCCAAAAAAAGGAAATAAAATTTTATATCCTATATGGAGAAGATATCATTTCCTTAGGTCAAGTAAACTATCTTTGATTCAAATATTAATAGTAATTTGCTAACCAGAAGTGGTAAATTCAGTGTAAATGAAAATTTTGCTTGTTTTTCAGGTTAAATCAGTATAACAGGGCTACTTTAGTATAGTACCCCCTCCCCATTCTGTGTATTGCTGAATGTTCTACAACATGCCACTGCCTGATGCCATTAGACATTCCTGGGGATTGGCACAGGACCCATTTGCATTCCTCAGAGTAGAACACTGAGAAAGAATTTATGGAGATTGAAATGTGAGCTAAATTGAGAGCATAATTTCAAGCAGATGATTTCAGTTAATTAAAACTAGTAATACAGGTTCCATATAAATGGGTGCTGGTAATTTCCAGAATATATGAGGACATCTACTGAACTATACATTTTATCACAGTCTAATAAGCTGTGATAAAATGCTTTAACTACTATGAGGATTTATGGAACCAACTGTGTTTATCAGACTGATATTCGGTCAACTCTGACACACAAAAAGAAGGGCTGATTTGGTTTATCCATGCCCTCCCTTCTCTTTATCTTCGTTTCTACTTATCCCTAACCTCATTGTATCCTTCATCAAAGGAATAACAGGAAATTACTCAGTTGCTTTTAATGTTTTTGGTGAAACTTGCCTTGGTTAAGTGGGAGCTTGGTAAACTTGTCTGAGACTAGGCTGGAGAATATGTCCGTGTTTTATTCCTGACATACAAGAAGATACTTATCATTAATTTCCAAAGCTCAGTGGATAATGAGACAATACCAATCAACTTACTGAATATATGGTAGTGTTCTTGCCTTTGTATCCCTCTTATCTGGTTGGCTATATTGAGATATCATTAAGATCAGCCATTTTGTCATTTGCAACATCAGCTATTGATTCCCCCCCCCCCAGATTGAAACCATTTTCTTCATTTTCTAATATGAAACTTATTAGAGCATCAACTAGGAATATGAGTATAATGCCATTGGTGATGAGTATCCTGTACCATCTGCCTCTGTTGTCGTTGTTTAAGTCATATCCTACACTTTTGCGACTGCATGGACTTAGCCCATCATACTCCTCTGTCCATAGGATTTCCCAGGCAAGAATACTGGACTGAGTGTTATTTCCTTCTTCAGGGGATCCTTACCCAGGGGTGTCATATTCCTTGTCCTGACCCAGAGATCGAACCTGCGTCTCCTGCATTGTCAGGCAGGTTCTTTACCATTGAACCAAAAGGGAAGCCCATCTCCGTTATTAAATGGGGTCAAAAAATATCCTGACTGATGTTTAACTTCGGTGTAAAACCCCTACTACTTTGTGCAAAATAACATGCAGAACCTAAAGAATTTGGATTACAGAATTGATCCCTGAAACCTCTAACATTCTAGGAATATTGCCAATGTGAGACCTCACATTTTATTTGACTATGTGTTTTATACATTTTAGCATGATTTTATTTAAGTAGATTTGAAACTGCTTCTTGAGGAAAGATTGGCTGTCATGAAGGTCCTTCTTGTGTCCCATGTCCACACAGAAATCCAATAATGAATATTAAGTTTACTTCTCAATCTTACTGAAATTATATCAAATTTTTCAGTAGTACATGTGGTATTTTCTAAGATCTCACTGGGAAATACTTCTTTGATAGGCTGTGTATAATTTGGCCAAAAAGCAAGCACTTAATGAGAGCATGCTATTATATTGTAATTATAATAATAATTAATAATTAAATAATATTGTTAAGTATAATTTTTCAAGCTAAAGCACTATATATATTATATATAATCTTATTTAATTCTCATAACAATACTACAAGGGCTAATATTAATAAATAGTATAAACTAAACACATACTCTTTGCCAGCAAGTTTGGGATCTGGACCTTATTTTAGAATTAACTTACCTAATTTTTAATAAGCTAACATTTAATTTGAAATACCTAACTCTCTACTTCCTTTTTATGAATGAGGAAACCAAAGTTTATAAAGTTATGTGCATTGCATGCTAGTTGCTCTAGGTTCTAGAACATATTCACTGAATGTTGACGATTCGGAGTAGTACATACAAGAGCCATACCCTTGAATCAGTTGTTTATTTCAACCCTCTTTCCTCTAACTTCAATGATCAGAGTAAAGTGACATTAATAACCTACCACTCTGGTATTTCACTCTTGGTCTCAAAGCAGTATATTCAAGTGTCTGGGCATCTTTGTCTACGGTGAATGTGGCCATAGCTGGATACAGATTAGGAAATACTGATGGAGGATCAACTGACTGTGGTCATTTTACTACTTACTTTAATACCTTAGTAGCTTATTTAGTGGAGGAAGCCAAGGAGGCATATATGTATCTATCTGAATAAGCAGAATATTCATGACAATAGCACCAATCTATGTTCAGTCTGACTCCTTTCAGAGTTTGCCCTTCACTGCACCTCATTTATTTTATCTTAAGTAGGGGTCTATTCGTGATTGAGCCATCTTCCCAAGATTGATATATTAAAATGTGTGAGGAGCAAGACAGCACTTAGCAGCATTAATGACTAGCCTGATTTTATAGATGTTAAAAAGCTTAGGAGCAATAAAAAAGAAAAAAATAAAAACATGGAATGTTTGCTTAATGAATTCCAGTTTCGCTGGGAAACTAAACATCATTAACTTTCTCATAAGACTTCCTTCTACTTTTCCAAATTTAAAAGAATAAATAATTTATACAAAAAGCTATTATGGTGGGGTGATTAGAAGTGTTAATTCTTATCTCAAAAGGCATTTTCATGAGGCTTGGTTCCATTGTTTATTAGCTATATGAATTTGAGAATTCACATAACTTATTCTTGTGTCAGTTTTTTTTTCTTCTGTAACATAGAGTAAATAATATTTATGTCATAGGATTTTTGTGATGAGTTAAAACATGAAAGAATCTGGAGCTACACTTAGTACATACAAAATACACAATAAATATTCAGTCAGTTCAGCAACTCAGTCGTGTCCAGCTCTTTGCAACCCCATGGACTGCAGAACGCCAGGCCTCCCTGTCCATCACCAACTCCCGGAGTTCACTCAAACTCATGTCTGTTGAGTTGATGATGACATCCAACCATCTCTTCTTCTGTCGTCCCCTTCTCTTCCCACCTTCAATCTTTCCCAGCATCAGGGTCTTTTCCAATGAGTCAGTTCTTCACATCAGGTAGTCAAAGTATTGGAGTTTCAGCTTCAGCATCAGTCCTTCCAATGAATATTCAGGACTGATTTTCTTTAGGATAGACTGGTTGAATCTCCTTGCTGTCCAAGGGACTCTCAAGAGTCTTCTCCAACACCACAGTTCAAAAGCATCAATTGTTTTTTTGAAGCTCAGCTTTTTTATAGTCCAGCTCACACATCCATACATGACTACTAGAAAAACCATATCTTTGACTAGACAGATCTTTGTTGGCAATGTAATGTCTCTGCTTTTTAATATGCTGACTAGGATGGTCATAGCTTTTCTTCCAAGGACTAAGCTTCTTTTAATTTCATGGCTCCAATCACCATCTTCAGTGATTGTGGAGTCCAAAAAAATAAAGTCAGTCACTGTTTCCATTTTTCCCCATCTATTTGCCATGAAGTGATGGGACCAGAATCCATGATCTTAGTTTTTTGAATGTTGAGTTTTAAGCCAACTTTATCACTCTCCTCTTTCACTTTCATCAAGAGGCTCTTTAGATCTTCTTTGCTTTCTGCCATAAGGGTGGTGTCATCTGAATATCTGAGGTTATTAATATTTCTCCCAGCAATCTTGATTCCAGCTTATGCTTTATCTTCCCAGCATTTTGCATGATGTATTCTGCATATGAATTAAATAAGCAGGGTGACAATACACAGTCTTAATGTATTCCTTGCCCATTTTGGAACCAGTCTGTTGTTCCATGTCCGGTTCTAATTGTTGCTTCTTGACCCACATACAGGTTTCTCGGGAGGCAGGTATTCTCACCTCTTCAATAATTTTCTATAGTTTGTTGTGATCCACACAGTCAAAACATTTGGCATAGTCAATAAAGCAGAAGTATATGTTTTTCTGGAACTCTCTTGCTTTTTCAATAATCCAGTGGATGTTGGCAATTTGATCCCTGATTACTCTGCCTTTTCTAAATCCAGCTTGAACATCTGGAAGTTCACAGTTCACATACTGTAGAAGCCTGGCTTGGAGAATTTTGAGCATTACTTTGCTAGCGTGTGAGATGAGTGCAATTGTGTGATAGTTTGAGCATTTTTTGGCATTGTCTTTCTTTGGGATTGGAATGAAAACCGACCTTTTCCAGTCCTGTGGCCACTGCTGAGTTTCCAAATTTGCTGGCATATTGAGTGCAGCAATTTCATAGCCTCATCTTTGAGGATTTGAAATAGCTCAACTAGAATTCCATCACCTCCACTAGCTTTGTTTATAATGATGCTTCCTAAGGCCCACTTGACTTCACATTCCAGGATGTCTGGCTCTAGGTGAATGATCACACCATCGTGAT
Organism: Muntiacus reevesi; assembly: GCF_963930625.1. Taxonomy (NCBI): domain Eukaryota; kingdom Metazoa; phylum Chordata; class Mammalia; order Artiodactyla; family Cervidae; genus Muntiacus; species Muntiacus reevesi. The sequence continues at coordinate 27,196,708 of NC_089264.1, forward strand.
TATCTGGGTCGTGACGATCTTTTTTGAATATTAGTTAAATAATAATAATAATAATTCTATGGGGTTCTCAGCAGATACTGCTGATTAGTCCTAAGGTTTCAAGGTATTGTAGGAAGGAACTCAGGCCCTTGGTACTATACACTTAAGGAACTGAGTTCTGCCAATAACAGAGTATTGGCAGAGTAAGCTTTTACTGGGCCCTCTTCTAATAGAGCCTTAAATGAGACAGCAGGTTCTAGATGACACCCTGTTTATAGCATCATAACATCCTAAAAAAGAGCCCAATTTTGCTATACCCAGACTCCTGGTTCACAGAAAAATATGAGATAATAAATGTGTCATCTTTTAGACAACTAAGTTGGTTACACAGCAATAGATAGCTAATAACAGGAGTGAAGAAGAAGGAATTATGAGATTTCTAGTTTGAGTCTACTTTGTTAATTTGTTTATTTTAATTGGAGGATATTTACTTTAAAATATTGTGATGACTTTTGCCATACATTAATATGAATCGGCCATAGGTATACATGTATTCCTCCATCCTCCCCCCTCCCGCCTCCCCATCCACCCTGTTCCTCCAGGTTGTCACAGAGCTTTGGGTGCCATGCATCATACATCAAACTCACCCTGGGAGAGTCTACTTTTATACTGTGCTAAAGTTGAGTTATTATTTGCTATATGGAAGTCAAACGGTCAGGTTCTAAGGACAGTTTGACTGGGCAGTGGTTACGACCTTTTACAGGGCAGTTTCAGCAAGTCAGCAGGCTCTGAACCAGATTCAGTGGGTCAAAGTTAACCAGAGTTTAAAACTGCTGACAGAAAGTCCTATAGATGGCAGTTCCAAAAAAAAAAAAAAAAAAAAAACCTTTCTTCACTAAAGGGAAAAAGAAAATAAATGGATAGACTGAAGAAAAGATAGAGTTGAAGGCACATTATTTTATGGTAAAGAAAGGGGAGTAGACAACTTAGGAAAAATAAGGTAAGAGGGAAAGGACTATGTTTGTTAATGAAGAGGATGAGATCTCTTAAAGGCACAGATTTAGAACCAAGGCAAAAGAAGAGTCAGATAACCCTCTACATCTGAAAAATTGGGTAAAAACAGTACTTAAATCATATAGGTGTTGGGTAAATATAACAAGACGATAAATATAAGGCTTTTAGCACAGTGTTTACTTGTAGCAAAGAAGAAAGAGTATCACCTACAACTAATTTTATGATTATTAAAGATACCAAGAGATGATTGGAAGAACAGGGCTTGGAGGTAGCAAAAGGAAAGATAAATGTATATTGATTAATATATATATATATATATATATATATATATATTTTTTTTTTTTTTTTCCCAAGAAGAGAAGGGAGTGCTAGATGAGTGAAGAACCCACTGTTGGGAGCCATTACAATAACTTGGATGTAGGATAACTGAGGGAAGTTTGTCTTCCATTCCAGGCTCTATGAGTGCTTAGTAATGAAGGCATGTTCTGGCTGTTTGCTCTCACTCCTCTGATTTTAACCTAACTTTCTGAACATCAGCTTAACTCTAATCTTTTCTTTTTTTTTTTTACCAAAGGAGAGGCATTAAAAATACTAGGCTCCTTGAGTAGCTTAATGAATCTTGTTTAGAATAAGTTCTATTCTGAATGTATGAAACTGTCTGTAATTCGGATGCAAGACATGTTATGCTTCTTGTTTTTAGAAATTGTGTTTAACTGTGTAACTGAGTAATCGAATCCTTGTCTTAAAATTGCATCTTCAGTTTGTATTAGCAACCTTTCACACATGTCTAGGCTGAAGTGTTAATCTTGTATTGAACTCTGGGTTGGTTAATGTGCTTTTCTCATCACGTTACCTTCACACTCAGCTCCAATTTACAAATCTCACCAGTAGAGGCAATTTTGCTATCTTTTCACAAGATGACAGAATTCTTGGTTCAATGATGAAGTGTGAAAAACTTGCCACTATATAATAAATGTGATACGTGATATTAGAGGCTTTATTTTTCAAATTACTAATGCAGTTTTGAGTTGCTAGAAAGATTTTTAAGGAAAGAAACTGCTTAGTTCACCTCCTCCTAAATTTTCAAACTACCTGATAAATGAAAAATGAAGAAACACAACCAAACTGGATATATGCTTAATTACTGATAGGCCTCATTTCATGTTTGCCGTTTTTTAGACTATAAGGATAACTATAGCTAGAATAGACAAATATGGCAAACAATCTAATGAATGTAAAATAGACAAGTACTTAAATAATTCAAAATAATTAAAGTGATATGTAAGTGATATTAACTATTTTAAGTCTTTTTATTTATACATACAAAAGATGGAAATTTTTTCCTTAAAAATTCATACAGTAATAACCAGTACTGGTACATATGTAAGCTCTGAGAGTCTCAAAAATAAATGATCAAAGAACCTGTTTTTAAATTTTCCCATTTTTTTCTTCTCTTAAAAAAGAAAATTAATTTATTTGAAAGGATATGGGTGTGTTTGGCAGAGATGGATTTAGCATAAAGCTAAAGAAAATCTTTAAAGTTTCTGAAGAAGGGCCCCTCGCTTCCTAGGGCCTCTGAGGATTGTGGTTATGCACAGTGTTCTAGGTGGGAAAGAAAACCAACTTGCAAAGAGGACATCTTCTTATGAAAACATTTCTAACAAATTCTCTAAAAAAAATGGAAGCAAAAAAGGACCTGAGTCTACAAATAAATCTTCAATATTTTGTTGTGATTTCTTTTTTTTTTCCAAGTAGGAATCATCACTGTTACCCAATTATGTTCAATTCAATTCCGCCACTCAGTCGAGTCTGAATCTTTGTGATCCTACCAACTGCAGCACACCAGGCTTCCCTGTCCCTCACCAACTCCCCGAGCTTGTTCAAACTCATTTCCATGAATCATCGATGCCATCCAACCATCTCATCCTCTGGCGTCCCCTTCTCCTCCCGCCTTCAATCTTTCCCAGCATCAGGGTCTTTTCCAATGAGTCAGTTCACATCCGGTGGCCAAAGTATTGGAGCTTCAACTCATCTTATACAGCTACCTTCTTATCTAAGTATATGGATTATCTAACGCTGCAAGTTTGAAACTGACAGCTACTTTTCTATGAAGACTTTCTGTATCAGCCACTTTCATCAGGCACCCCAGTGCTTGTCAAGGCATTGTGTTAATACACGGCTTCTCTGTTTCCAACTTACATACAAGTAAGGTCCCAACACAATTCCTATGACCCTGTCCATTAGTTTTGTCTGTTAAAGTAGAGTAGATGAAACTTAAAATCTAATTTTCAGCTCAGTTCTTTCAGACAAAACCACATGCTGAATGGAGAGTTCAGTCACTGCTTCCTTCTGCCATGATTAGCTTTATATCCTTGTGGAACAAGAGAGGGTTCTATGTATTTTGAAGTTGTTCCCACAGAGAAAGGGAATGGCAGCTAAATTTGTATGAATTTTTGGTTCATATATCTTTTCTTCTATATAATAACATCGTGACTTTCTTTTCCTAAATGTTTGGACTGTTATCTCTTTTTTATATTGATGTGTAGATGATTTACAATATTGCATTAGTTTCAGGCATACAGCAAAGTGATTCAGCTATGCATAAATATGTAAGGGGCTTCCTCCGTGGCACAGTGGTAAAGAATCCGCCTGCCAATACAGGAGACACATGAGACAAGAGATCTCTGGGTCAGGAAGATCCCCTGGAGGAGAAAATGGCAACCCACTCTAGTACTCTTGCCTGGAAAATTCCACAGACAGAGGAGCCTAGTTGGCTACAGCCCCTGGGGTCATGAAGGAGTCAGACATGAATGAGCGACTGAACTAATGACCAAATGTACTTATCTATATTATTATTTGGATTCTTTTCCATTATAGTTTATTACAAGATGTTGAACATAGTTCCCAGTGCTAATGCACTAAATCCTTTTTGTTCATCTATTTTATATATGGTAGTGTGTATCTGTTAATCCCATATTCCCAATTTATACCTCCCCTACTTCTACTTTGATAACCATAGTGTTTTCCATGTCTATGACTCTCTTTCTGTTTTGCAAATAAGTTCGTTTACACTATTTTTTTTAGATTCCACGTGTAAGTGATACCATATAATATTTGTCTTTCTTTGTCTGACTTACTTCACAGTATGATAATCTCTAGGTCCATCCATGTTGCTGCAAATGGTATTATTTTCATTATTTTATATGGCTGGGTAGAAGTCCATTGTATCTATACACTTTTCACAATAGCCAAGACATGGAAGCAACTTAAGTGTCCATCAATAGATGAATGGATAAAGGAGAATTCACTTTTAACTACTGTCTCATTGCCTTGTCAATGAAAAAGTCTCCCCATGTATTGCAAAACACCACTTAACCGCTTAACCTTAGATACCTTACCTTCCCAATTTAGGGCCATCTAAAAGACCAAAGAAAGCATATTCTGATAACACAGTGCTCCAGGCAGGGAAGAGAAACTGGCAGTAGTTACGCTTTCCCTTTGTTCATGAAGTTAAAGAGCAGCAAACTGCATTCGCGTTACTTTCTTTCCATTTCCTCATACAAGTTGTCATCAGATTGGAGACAAAGTGAAAATACTTAGTTCATTTAATGAAATTAAACCTAATAGGAGCTTTGTTTAATTATCTAAGAGCAGAGTCAGTCAGAGATTGGTACTGAGAAAATGATGGATCCAGTGAAAGCACTTTCATCTGGTGCTAACCTGCTAGCTGCAGTTTTCTTAGTGGGCATATTAATTGTAAAGGGGAAATTTTATGTATCACTTAGACGGAACCTTTATAATTCAAGCCTCCTTTATGTACAGTGCAAAATGTATGCTTAGTTTTTCCAGTAACTCTTGGGAAAATGCCTTGTAAATGGGTGTATAAATTTGCTTAATTAATCAAACAAAGGGAAAGCTTTTAGAGAGCAAAATCATGACGGGAACTTAAAAGAAGGAAATTAAAAAGATAAAGCTTATTACTGCCTAGTAATTTCAATTTATGCTGTAAATAAAATAGGTTTAAAAGCAAAGGCAGTGCAAATATGCCTCTATAGCAGGTTCTCTGGTATAATTGGCCGTGGTCCAAGAATTACCAATGGGCTCTAAGTCAATATTGTTTTTTGAGTGTCCTTGGACTATTGAATTTATTAAGTGGTTTGTATGTAAGTGAAGACATTCTCTAGGTAACCTTGCCTATACTCCACATGTGATCTCTGAGTCACCAACTAGGCACAGGAGGTGAATTCTGAGAGCCAGGAGTTTTCATGTTGATCTTGGAAATGATACTCCTCTACAGTTAGAACTGATTTTAAAAACCATAGTGACTGGGGGATTATTGTAAGTTATTTATTTTCATATATACTTCAAATGTTTGTTGCTTATTTCCAAGAAATTTGAGCAAACTGTTAGAGAAATTAACTTCAATTAAAGTCCCTGGTTTATGGTAAATGGGCCATGTGAACATGCTATTCTTGTGGGAAATGCTGATCCTCCACTCACCCCTCTGCCTTCAAAGAGGGTCTATGGTTCAAAGATGAGTATATTACTGAGGGAATTTTTATAGATGCAGAGGCTTGGGTCCCATGCCAGAACGGCTGATTCAGGATCTGCATTTTAACAAAATCCCAAGTTAGAGAACAATTCTAGCTAATGAGGGTTTGCAGGGGCAGTAAGAGCTCCTTCTTGTTCCCTCAGGAATTAGTATTTGTATTTGTATTTGGCACTGTATTGATTCATAACTTTATAGCAGTAAATGTACCACCGTTTTTTAATGTACTGAGGGGCTTATGTCACCTCTCTTCTAATAGTTTGTAACAATAATTTAAAATAATTCAGTATAGGCAAATTAACTGAGAGGTTTTTTGAGCCATGGGAATTGAGAACTCTAAATTGGTCTCAGTTTAGATAAAGCAAGATTTCAAATATTATCCAAGTTCTGAGAGTGCAGGATAAGTCAAGTACTAACCATTTTTGCAAATTGTTCCCTCCCCTTGGGGGAAAAAGCTTTACATCATTTTCAGGTTTCTCTATAAGTTATAATTTGCTACCTTTTGTAATTGAAAATGATTTTTTTCTTACCCAGTGATTTAATTATTTGTCACTACATTTATAATCTAGGCATTTGTGTTAACAGTTGTAAAAACCAAAAATATGATATACCATATAAATAGATAATATAGAACTCTTCTATATGCCAGGAATTCTTCTAAGTTTTTTATGTAATAACTAATTTAATTTACACAGTAACCCTATAGGTTAAATACTATCATTAGACCCATTTTATCCTTGTAGAAAGTGAAGCACTGGAATGTTAAATGACTTTCCCAAAGTCACACAGCAAGCTCATAATAGAAATACAAATGTAAGTAGTCTTTCTTCAGAAACAACACTCCTAAAAACTTATAAACACTAAACAGTGTAGATGCCCAATAACACATGGGAACTCTGGGGAAGGGAATGCGTTTGGGTTGGGAGAATCCAGTCCCTTGTTCCTATAAGACTCAGTCCTGATTTTCTTGCTGTCTAACACCCAGACATCGCTCTCAGCTTCTGCAAGCCAGGTCCCTTACACAGCTATTAGGCTGACATGCCACGTCCTAAGAAAACTGGCTGACTGCTTTGAGATGGAGAGAGTTAAAATGCTGTTTCGGGGGAGGGGGCTGAGGAACAAAAAGAACTGCCATTTCTGTCAAGTTACTGAATGTTTCATCTGATTGCTTGAGTCACAGGCAAAATAGCTGGAGGCTAGACAGGTATATTGCTCTTTTAAAAACAGATGGTGGAGCTCATAGGAGATTTGAGAGGGAGGGAAAGCAGACAGAGTAAGTGATTTCTATAAAAGGAGCCATCTTATATATCATAGTAGATACAAAATCACCAATACGTTATTTGATCCTCTATTACCTTTCTAAACGTTATGTGGTATCTATTAATAAAAGGTTCACCCTATGATCTTTTTTGCCAACATTTTAATGTCAAACTTTGAAAGCATATTATATAACACTTCTATTGCTTTTTTTGTATTTTTATGTATTTATTTATTTATTTTTAAATTAATTAATTTATTTTAATTGGAGGCTAATTACTTTACAATACTGTAGTGGTTTTTGCCAAACATCAACATGATTAGCCACCAGAGCACATGTGTTCCCGTTCTGGATGGGGAACACTTCTACTGTTATGTTCAATATTGTGATGGTTTTTGCCATACATCAACATGAATTGGCCACAGGTATACGTGTGCCCCCCCCCCCATCCTGAATCCCCCTGCCACCTCTCTCCCCGCTCCACCCCTCCGGGTTGTCCCAGAGCACTGGCTTTGGGTGCCCTGATTCATGCATCAAACTTACACTGGCCATCTATTTTACAAATGGTAATGGACATGTTTCAATGCTATTTTCTCAATTCATCCCACCCTTGCCTTCTCCCACTGAATCCAAAAGTCCGCTGTTTACATCTGTGTCTCCTTTGTTGCTCTGCATCACAGCAAAATCCTCTATGACCCACCTCCCAGTAATGGAAATAAAATAAAAAATAAACAAATGGGACCTAATTAAACTTAAAAGCTTTTGCACTATGAAGGAAACTATAAGCAAGGTGAAAAGATAGCCCTCAGAATGACAGAAAATAATAGAAAATGAAACAACTGATAAAGAATTAATCTCCAGAATATACAAGCAGTTCATGCAGCTCAATACCAGAAAAACAAATAACCCAATCAAAACATGGGCATTTCTCCAAAGAAGACATGCAGATGGATAATAGATGCATGAAAAGATGCTCAGCATCACTCATTATCAGAGAAATGCAAATCAAAACCACAATGAGATACCATCTCACACTGGTCAAAAGGACCATCATCAAAAAGTCTACAGATGATAAATGCTGGGAGGGTGTGGAGAAAGGGGAACCCTTTTACACTGTTGGTGGGAATGCAGACTGGTACAGCCACTATGAAGAATACTGTGGAGATTCCTTTAAAAACTGGAAATAGAACTGCCTTACAACCCAGCAATCCCATTGTTGGGCATACACTCCAAGGAAATCAGAATTGAAAGAGACACATGTACTCCAATGCCCATTGCAGCACTATTTACAATAGCTAGAACATGGAAGCAACCTGGATGCCCATTGACAGATGAATGGATGTTCATCAGCCAATGAATGAATAAGGAAGTTCTGGTACATATATAAGATGGAATATTACTCAGTTATAAAAAAGAATGCATTTGAGTCAGTTCTGATGAGGCAGATGAACGTGGAGTCTATTATACATAGTGAAGTAAGTCAGAAAGAGAAACACAAATAATGTATATTAACACATATATATGAGGAATTTAGAAAGATGGTATTGAAGATCCTATATTCAAGATGTTTTTAATTTATTGCCTGAGTTTACATATTGTAATTGAGGGTACTGACTGCCTGGTGAATACAAAAATATTTATTAAATTAAATTATTGCTTTTACACTGATAAAACATTTAGTTTTACAGTAAAAAACATTATTGGAAAAGCAAAGTTGGAGATGACAATTCTATCTAGGATAGGTTGCTTATTGCTAAGTTGGAAGAAGGTATCTTTCTACAAAAGTTACCTGCAACAGATATTGTAAAATGATGAGGTCATAAACAAATATTAACATGGCATGTACCTTAACCACAAAGAAGCAAATGTCTCATGGCAATACATCTTTTTAAAATGCTTATTTGAAGAAGAGGTCTTGGCCTTTGTAGATTCAGAAAATGCTACTGACCAATTTTTAAAATATTTCTCCAAAAAGGGGGTATATGTAGAAACATTAGTGATATCTGGCATAATCATATTTGCAAAACTGCACAGTTTTAAGTGTTTAGGCTAAAATCATGGATAAAGAGTAAAGTAAACCAAGCATGGTGATCAAACACTTAATCATAGCCTCATAGACACAGATTTCTTTATCTGTGACCTACTTAGCTATTTATTAATGTGTGATAATTTCATTTTTACTTACCATTACCATTAATTGACCAGATATAAGAGGGTCTGTAATTCAATTCAGAAGTCATTTAAGTATATATAGATAGAGAGTTTTAATAGCATTTTATAAAGAGTACCATTGTCTCCTGTAGACGCTCAGATTTCTGAAGGCAGAGAGCATGCCTGGCTTACTCGTGTTTATAAGCTACCGGGACACAGCAGTGTTTGGCATATAGTGTCAACCACTCTACAATTATTTAATCTTAAGTCACCGAAGAAAACTATGAAAGTAAAGAGTAATTAGTAGATGGCATCATTATGGAACATCTAGGGTAGAAAATATTTGAGAAGCAGTTTTCTTATTTTCTTGTCTTGGGAGAATGCCATATTGAAAAATATGATAGGAGTTGAAAAAAGATACATAAAAATAACAGCTCTATTTAATGTGGCTGAACAAAGTGAGGTTAATTGTTGATTCAGTCAAATGAGTTAAGTAAGACCTGCAGTGTGACTGTGAAAATAAGAATACTGTTTGGAACAAATAGCATTTCTGTTGCTATTGTGGCTCAGTCACCCAGCCGTGTTCAACTTCTTGTGACCCCATGGACTGCAGCAGGCCAGGCCTAGTGTTTCTGTAAATTAGTTTATTTACTACAAACTTAGCCTTGCTATCCCTCAAGTATCAAAGTTTAGCAACTTATCTTATACAAACTCTTAATGAGTAGTACTAGCAGTATTCTTAGAAAAGGAAAAAGGAGTGTAAATCTAATTATATAAGTGCAACATATAAACACTAAAATTTAAAAATAAAGTTAGGCAAAAGGCTTAGAAGAAACAATCTATTTAATCTCATCAAATGTAAAATATTATTTGGATGCATGGGAAGACCATGTATCTCTCTTATATGGAAAGAATTTTTACCACACATAGATTGGCTCTCCATAAGATTATACATATACAGATCCAATTAAAAACACAAAAGTGATGTAAGGGGGGAATTGGAGTTAGTGATGTTTTTCTTTGTATTAGTATGTTTCATGCTTTAAATAACAAATACTATCTGAGGCTAGTCAAGAAATTTTGAGTCAGGAAAAGGAAAAAATTGTCTCATGGCAGAACACAGCATAAAGACATTATAACCAAATAAACAAGATTTTGGCCAAAGTGAAACAAGCGGTGCTGACACAAAGTGACTATCCTTCTAAAAGAATATAAAATTGAAACCCTACCTTTACCATATGTATTGGTTTCTTAACGGCAAGTGAAACATATTATTTTAAAATTATTTTCCTAGGATGCACATTTAATGGTATGCACAGATATAATGTCTGTTCAACAAATACATATTAATTTGTTGAAATGAAAAAATTGAAAATAATATTGTGTTTATCAACTTAATTTGTAGAAAATGTCAACAGTATAATAAACAGTAATAATAGCAATATTTTAGCAACTAGCCATGTGCAATGGTAAGAATTCTATAGGTATTACCTTACTGATTCCTCCCAGTAACTCCATGAGGCAGAGTCTGAGATTCTCTATATTTCATAGAACATCAATTTGAGGACTAGAATGGGCAAGTCATGTGCTCAAGGTCACTCATATGAGAAAAAGTGGAGCCGGGATTTAAATACAGACAGTCTGACTCCAGAAGCCTCTTCTCAAACTATAAAATATGTACTTGTGAATATTCATATTCACTCTCTTAATGACAATGTTGCTGTTAGAGGTAATCTAAAATGTATGAAAGACTTGTAGAAAAGATAATGATGGGGCTTCCCTGGTGACTCAGAGGGTGAAGAGTCTGCCTGCAATGCAGGAGACCTGGGTTCAGTCCCTGGGGTGGGAAGATCCCCTGGAGAAGGGAATGGCTACTCACTCTGGTATTCTTGCCTGGAGAATTCCGTGGAGAGAGGAGCCTGATAGGGATAACATAACTTAATTGCAGGGAAGACAAAGGAAAAAAAAAAAAATAGAGGTCAATTAAAACTTCTACGAGAAGAATTTCTTGACTATTGTTTAGTTTGCTATATATGATTTTACTTATTCTGTCATTCAGACATGATTGAAGCAACTTAGCATGCATGCACACATGCGTATTCTTCTCATAGTGAATTTTATATATTATAGTTAGTACAGAAGGAAGATTTTTATTCTTTTGTAAAAGTAAACCAAAAATATTAACCAGATTGAGATATAACTTATAGTTTCAACTGGAATCAAGATTAAAAATCCCTACCTTGCTCAGTCACTTCAGTCGTGCCTGACTCTTTGTGATCCTGTGGACTATAGTCTGCTAGGCTACTCTGTCCATGAGATTCTCCAGGAAAGAACACTAAGTGAATGGCCATTCCCTTCTCCAGGCCATTTTCCTGACCCAGGGATCAAACCCACATCTCTAATGTCTCCTGAACTGGCAGGCGGGCTCTTTACCATTAGCACCACCTCAGAAGCCCTAAATTCTCAGTACATTCTCTATATCTCAGAGTATTCTCTTATGTTTTGGAGTTTGTGTTCTCTCTAACTTTCTAATTTTCTTTTTGAGGCTGCTATTCCCCCCCCCCAACTCGGCCCCAAATAATTCAAAACTATAGCCCTTTCTTTCTTTCTTTGCTCTAATTTCAAATATATCTCTCACAACTTATAAAAATAAAACCCAGACATGTTGAACCTGACTGAAATAAATGCAATGAGACTGTCAGAATGAATTTGTCTATGTGAAAATATAAGACAATGGACTTTTGGGATTTGGGAGGAGGTAATGAGAGTGGAGGGCATGGGGGCATATTACCTGTTGCAAAGTAGGCATTCAATAACTAGCTGCTGAATGAATGAATGCATGAATTAACATGAACTACCAAATCAGGAAAGCCATGACTCAATGAGCCCTTGTAGATTTCTTGTTGGTTCACTGCCAAGGCTCCTTGACACAGACCTTTCTTCTGTAGGGGTGTTGTTGTTTTGTTTTGTTTTTTTTTTGAATCATTTCTTTCCATTACCTCTTCTCTTTTCTATTCCTATTAGTTTGAAATCCAGTGACACAGCATATCCACTTATATTGAATTATCTGATTTTTACAAGCCAACTATCAAGGACACAGAGGAACTCTTAAGCCTATAGGACCTGGAGTTGTCTCTTACAAATAAGAAAAGTAACTCACATTTTTTTGTAGTTAATGGATATTCAGTAAATGAGATTGGTATGTTTATTGGATTAATAATCAGAAATACATGAAATTATTTAAATTTTTACACAGGAATTCCAACATGTTCAAGGAATTTCTGGACATAAAATCAACAGCTTATTTTCCCACTAGATTTTGTGATTAATTAACTAACAGAATAACTCAGCTAAATTATCTGTCAAACTCAATATCTATAACAGTGTATCTCCACTGGGGATATGCAAAATGGTCTATTAAGTGCAGAAAGAAAATAAGTAAACTTTTTTTATAATTATTAAAACTAGAAGAGAGATAAGGCTGAACAAAAATACTGAGCACAATATATGACTATAACACACACACACACACACACACACACACACACACACATATATATATGAACACACATGGGGTAAAAGTATAATAACATTCTACAGATCTGAGGGAGCTCTGCAGACTTGTTTTAGATGATGTCTAGGGTGATTTCCTATAACTCTTTCATTTTTAAATTTTGTTATTTTATTCCCATTACCAAAATGAATATTATTCTAGTAATTTATTATTTTATTAAAATACCTCAAGTTCTTGGGAACTCCAGGCCAAAACCTTATAAATTTAACCTCAGAGTAAAAACTTTAAATGGTGAAGTTCTGTTTACAGTGATTTCATATGATAATATATCTATGCAAAAATGATGAGTGTTCCTTAAATACCTTGATACCATGAACTTTTTTTGTTGATGCATCTGATGATATGAGAAAATTTAAATCATAACCTTACACATTAGTCTTCTCATAATTGTGTTGGGGAAATTATTTTGAGAAATTTAAAGACTTTACCATGTACGTTAACTCTTAAAGTACCTTAACATTTTCACTGAACTTACACACATTAAAAATAAAAAATATCTGAAAATCTTCTCAAGTAAGATGAGTGATTATATCTGAAATTATATGACCCCAAGATTTCTATAGAGGGAATGAACACTGTTAAAAAGTTTAAAATCTTAGGAAAAGAACTAAGTTCTAAAAATGAAGTCAGTAAACAGTGGTTTAGTATATCAATAAAACGTTACATACCTGTTATGTCTTCAAATTCACCAGAGAATCCTTCACTTGACAGTCACATCATATATGAATTCAAGAAATATTGTTTTTTCAGATACTATAAAATAAAGGGATGCAATAAAATAAAAATCTATCAAGGGAAAGGGAAGCATAAGACAGAAGAATGGGGAAAAAATAAAGGGAGAAAGAAGGTACGAATGTTGCATTAATTGCTTTTGATTGTCAGAGTGTTTTCCAGTTCAAAGGTCAACAGCTCTCTTCCTTATAGGTGTTTTCTGAACAATGCTGTTGTTCAGTCTGTTATCTGTGTCTAATTCTTTGTGACCCCATGAAGTATCCTTCACCATCTCCCAGAGTTTGCTCAAACTCATGTCCATTGAATCAGTGATGCCACCAACCATCTCATCCACTGTCACCCCCTTCTCCTCTTACCCTCAATCCCTGCCAGCATCAGGGTCTTTTCCAGAGTCAGCTCTTAACACCAGGTGAATAAGGTATTGCAGCTTCACCTACAGGATCAGTCCTGCCAATGCATATTCAGGGTTCATTTCCTTTAGGATTGACTGGTTTGACCTCCTTGCAGTCTAAGGGACTCTCAAGAGCCTTCTTCTGCATCACAATTCAAAAGCATCAATTTTTTTTTTTTTTTTTTTTTTTTTTTTTTGGTGCTCAGCCTTCTTTATGGCCCAACGCTCACACCCATACACAACTACTGGAAAAATCATAGCTTTTACTATAGGGACCTTTGTTGGCAAAATGATGTATCTGCTTTTTAATACACTGTCTAGGTTTGTCATAGCTTTTCTTCCAAGGAGCAAGCTTCTTTTAATTTTGTGGCTGCAGTCATCATCCATAGTTCTTTTAGAGCCCAAGAAAATAAAATCCTTAACTATTTCTACTTCTCCCCAAACTGTGCCATGAAGTGATAGGACTGGATGCCCATCATGGATGCTATAATTTTTGTTTTTCCAACGTTGGGTTTTAAGCCAACTTTTTCACTCTATTTCTTCCTCATCAAGAGGCTTTTTATTTCCTCTTTTCTTTCTGTCATGAAAGGGGTATCATCTGCACATGAGATTATTGATATTTCTCCCAGCAATCTTGATTCCAGCTTGTGAGTCATAGCCCAGCATTTCTGGACAATAGAATATTCTAAAACTCTTCTTAAAAATAGTTTTGTAACAACTCTAGACATTTTTTTGTGGGGAGAGAATTTTTTCAGCTATCAATCTATCACATGTGTTATACATTAATTAAATGAACTGTGGAATTATTTTCCTACTTCAGAAATTACAGTGCAGTAAATGGAGGGCTAAAAGGATGTTACCACACACTCTGTCATTTTACATTTAGCTTCTAAGAAGATTAATTATGCTTCTTTAATTGCTCAGATTTAGAAAGTAGGTTCTAGTTAATACCTATTGGAGAAAAGAGGGAGAAGGATTGAGGGCAAGTGAATAAGTGTGGAGAAGCGCCGAGCTTAATAGAACAGAATGTAGACTAGTGATTTACACACTTAGTGGAATAAAGCAACATTTGGAAAAAAAAATAATTTCTTCTGAAAAATCTCATATTAGAGGGCCCTGGCTCAACACACATACACAGGCACATACACACATACATGTACACACACACACACACACACATGCACTCTCAACAGGAAACTCATAGCCTCCCCCCCACCCCCAATAAGGCTAACTACTTAAACAGAAGTAATGTCTTTATATAAATATAATTTCTGTGTATATAGAAAGCTTAGTTTTCCTTGAAAACACTTCCAAGTGTTGCACCTGCAATAAAGTGGAAGGAATTTTGTGTTGCTAACTTTTATGGTGGATGTCATGACAGGGGGAGGGAAAGTACCACTAAATCTATACGACTATAAACAAACTCAAAAATTCTTCTGTAAACAGCACCAGCATCTGAGGCCATCCTTGCTTCTATGCTTTCATAATTATATGTTATTTTACAGCTCAGGGCATTGTGTGATGTGTGATATGGTGCAAAGTAAGGATTGGTAGGTAATAAAACAGCGTTCTGCCATCTGCGTGTGATTTATTCAACATGATGTCAAAATTTACATAGTAATCAAAATTTAGACATGGATTTAAATTTGTCATGTGACAAACCTGGTGCCCAGCTCAGTGGAGGATGGGAGAGAGGCAGCATATTTATTTTACAGGCCCCCAAGTCACATATAATGATCATAACAGCAATAAGTGCTATTTGGATCATATTTTGCAGTGTAAGATGTGCTTTCTCTAATAATAATGGAGAGAATAACTGAAGAACTTATCCCCAGCCTTAGCAAAATAATTCAAGAAAGGGTATCACTAAATCAGTCTAAGAAATATTATAACTTTGAAGGCACAGAGGTGAATTTATAGGGACATTTTATTTTCCCTTGATTTTAGTGTAAAGAATAATGCTTTTTCTTCTCCTTATAGAATGACTGGGTTAAGCATTTTCTGGAAGACTCTGAAATATTCCCTCAAAATAGTAGCTAAAAGATAGGAAAAGGAGGTCAGCATCTGTGGACAATGCCTAAGACATTAAAGACTGGATACAGTCTTTAATCTAGGAAAACAGGGATTTCTTTTAAAGTAAGAAAGTCAAAGACAGCCCTAGAATAGACTATGATGAAGGAGATGCTACTCCCGGGCTTAGCAACTTAGAGTCAAACTAAAGAAATGGGGCACAAGCGAGACTGAGGATTTAGGTCAGTATGTTAGTATACCACCAACAGACATATATCAAATCAACAAAGTCAGCAAAATCTGGAATTTCTTCCAGAAAATTATAAAATCAACACTTCAGTCCTAGCAAAGGGATACAAGGAAAGTGTTTGCCTCTCTTTCTCTGTTTTCTTAAATGCAATGCCCTGTTGAATATTTAAAATCAGATCACAGATTTTATCAAAGCACAACTATAATTTGCTTGCTGTTGTAATTAGTCTGCTCTCAAAAAAGATATAGGTTTGGGTGTAATCTTTAATTCCTATGCAATTAGAAGACTTTCAGGTTCTTAGGGATTTGTGTCTCTTCTGTATGTGTATGAAAGTACATCATATATCCATATATGTGTACATAAATATGCATTCATTAAAATCCACACATATATATGTGAAATTTCATTCATATGATTTACAAAGATAAATATAATATAGGTTCCTGCCATTTAAATGGCCAAGTAAATGATAGGAATTTTAAAATCATTAGCATCTTCCTTCCTCAGCTTTACCCCTTTCTCCACAGACTTAACCAAATTTGTCAATTTAGTACAAATCAGTTCAAGTTATTTTCCTCTTCCAACACATATATACATCGCTTTTGGTTATTGTAATAAAAAATTTTAGCAATATGAAATTATAAACAAAACATATCATTTTGTACCATTTTTCACTTGATTGTTGTAGCCACACATACTTTGCTTTATTTTTATTAGTTTCTCAGCATTCCATAGTTTGAATGAACCAACTTAATCATTCCTTTTTGGGTGTAAATGCCAATTTTGCCCAATATTTGCTTCCATAAATTATGATGCAATAGATATCTTTGAAATATATTTTGACATAATACTATTTATGTCAATATTTAATATTTATATAATATATAAAATATAATATATATTAATATATATTATATTTATATATTTATATATAATAATAATAGATATTTAATAATATTTAATAATATTTTGACTTAACATCTGAAATATTCCCCAAGGTAGGATTACTGAAGCAGCATAAAATTTGAAACAAAAGTACTGTAGATGATGTTGTACAGTCTCACCAGGAGAATGGAGAGGATTCATGAATGAGAACTCATATCCTTGTTATTTCATCATTGCTGAATTCTACCTCTTCATTTATTGGTCAGTCTGATGAGAATAACATTGTTGCTTTATTCCTAACTGTGACCAATAGTGAGTAGGACCAGCTCATGATTGGTGGGATCTGAGATGAAATGAAAATGCAGGGTCCCAGCTGGGATCTGGAAAGGCAATTTCCGCTTCTCAGAGGACAGCCCTGCAACCCACTGTGGGTGGTAACTTCCAAGGGATTGAAGACCCCACCCTTGGGCACTAGTGGTACCTGGCTGCAGATGGGCAGAGGCCAGCCAAAGAACTCCACAGAAGCAGCAGTAGGCAGGCGGCCAAGGTGGGCTCACCCCTCCTGGCCCTGTCCAGACCCCCTACAGCAAGTGCCTGACCCGCGGCTTCCACACAGTATGCCCAGTGAAGGCCCTGGTCTTCACAGGGCGACAGGGAAAAGGGGGGCCCTCCCCAGGCACACAAACAGAGAGGGGAGGAACCCATCCCAGGGAAGTAACAGGGGGCAGGAAGTTGGAAAGAAGCTGAACCTCACCGGAGCCAGGGTACATGTTCTGAATGTCTTCTCTGAATTCACGTAAAAAACCCCAAATGATCATTTAAATCATTAAGAATTTCAAGATGATGGCCACAGAGCATTATACCCCCAAGCAATGAAGCCCACTCAAGGAGGGAACCTGGGTTGCTTGTTGCTCCTTGGAGAAACACAACCTGCTTATTGAGCTTTCACATTTTTGTTTCTCTAAAATTTTTGAGCACATCCTCTGTCTACTGTGATGCTTGCTTGTTATGGTTTTCTTTGACATTTTAGAATCATTTTGTTTAAGAGAAAAAAACATACTGATGTTTCCTGCCCAAGCTATGGTCAGGATCTTCTTCTAGTTTCTTTTTGTCTTCTTAGAGAATTCAACATGTTTGTGTAACAATGTACTTCAATTCCTTTATCTTTATAGACTCTGGGAATAAGAACATATCCGCTCCCAAATTATGGAAATACCTGGATGTTTCCATCCAATCTTCTTTAATTTACTTGATTGTGGGATTATTTTTTACATTTTTAGCTCCAATACAATGGAAATACATTCATAAGTAAACTGATATGTTTGAGTGTACTTCTGTATTCTCCTAAGTAGTTAGTCGGTTACCAAACACCACTATTAAACAGTTGATCCTTTTCTTCTTGGCAGATAATTCCATCAATGTCATGAATGAAAGTCCAATTTATACCTGAATAAGTGTTGGTTCTTTTTATTCTATTAAACCACTGTACCGTGATAAATATCTGATGACAATTGTGAGTGTTCGCTAACAGGTATTGCTGTTAATTTAAAGGTTAGAAATGGGTAATACTTCTATTCATAACATACAGCTTAGCTATAATAAGTATGTGGAAACCCTGAAGTACACATTTTCCATGCTCACAGGTAATGAAGTTTGGTCTAATGGATAGCATAAAGAATTGTGAGTCCAATCTTGTATTGAAATCTTATTCATATAAATACTAGTCAACAGATAAATTGCCTGTACTAACACTGCCATATAATTTTCAACTGTGAAACAAGGCTAATAAAGCTTTTGATAGCTTACGGTGAACGGTGTCAGATTCTTGATCTCTGAAAAAGATTTAGCTTCAGGACCAGGGACCAGATTTGATCACTCAAGAGCTTTTGTGTGCAGAGTTTTATTAAAGTAAGAAAAGGTACTGAGAAAGCTTCTGGCATAGACATCAGAAGGGAGATGGGGAGTGCCCCCCTTGCTAGTGTTAGCAAGGGAGTTATATACTTTTTAAAATTAGTTATTACAGTTAATCAAAAGAATGTCTCAAGGTTGTAAAGATCTTACTAGACTCACCCCCATAATTTACATTTTAAGATGACAGGATTAGCCTGAAGGTTTCAGGAAGGAAACACTGTCTTCAAGTAGGACCCACTGTTGTTATATAACCCTTGGTACAGAGTTTAAACTGAGTTGTTTGTTGTACAATCATCAATTCAAGGCTTAAAGAAAAAAAAAGCCTTATGGAACTAAGACTGAGGAATATAGAGGGGAAATAAAAACATTTGTCCTTTCCTCCTCCTTGAGAATGCCAGACCCCTATATCCTCCTTGAGAGCCCAGATCTCTTTCTCCCCCTTGGGGACCCTGGACTTCTTATCAACCTGCCTAGGAATTGACTCTCACTTTTTTCACAAAATAAACATCTTGCAACAGTATAAGCCCTCTAAAAAGATTAATGCTCCCTCATTATCATAACGTCAGAACATTTCACTTTAATTTACATCATGGTATGTCTTTAGTCCATGTATTTCTCTTATACCTTTTAACTTTCAAATAGGTATCATTTCTCTGGAAATCAGGATAGAGCTGTAAATTTCAATTCAACTGAAGTTACTGCTTTTTTACAGAGAATTGTAACTTATTTACAGTTATTCTAATAATAAATGCATTTGAGCTTATTTCTCTTATCTAGTTGACTTTTATTATTCAATATCCTTCCTATTGCCTTTGTTTTTTTTTCTTTTCTACCTGATTGAATAATTTGTTTTCCTCTAGTCAGTAATTTCAAGCTGCTTTGTGTGATATATACATATGTAGATATATATTTTTTTCTCAGTGTTTATCTTTATCATTTTAATGATTACATTTAAGCATAGGTTTATTTATTTATACCAAAATCAAAAATTTTATAAACCTTTACTTCCACTAACACAGAACTTTTATAACATATTTATTTCTTCAGTTTTTCCAACACACAAAAACTCTTAATTTTCATTAAATAAACTTTTGAATTTAAATCCAAGTTATTTTTTTCTTACAGAATGCTTCTTATATCAACAGTATTGTTCACAAACTATTATCAATTTGTATTAAATATGAATTCTACTGGATTCATTTTTAACTGTGCTTCCCTGATTAACTATCCTTCTATTTTTAGATATTCTGATACCATTTTCTTTCAAATGTGGGATTTTCTTGAGCAATTCTTAGAATATGTATATCTCTTCAAATTGTCTCAGAAAATATACCTCCATGTGGTAGGTATGTGTGTATGTACCTAGCTTGCTCCTTTTTTTCCTTCTTTCCATTTTTTGTTTCTAATTTTGCCTTTTTCCTTGACAAAAGAAGGAGTTCATGGTTCAGTCTCAGGCTATCTTCCAGATTTCACTGGTGCAGATGAGATGAGGGACAAAAAATGGACTCCCTTTACTCTCAAAAAATTTATGTACATTTTCAGTTTATCCTTGGAATTGAGGAAATTTCACCAGGCTAGGGGTCTGGGTGTGTATCTTCTTTTGCTTAATCACACTTTGCACACTTGGTAGGCATGTCTTAAAAGCTCAGCTGTTTTTCAGATAATGTGAGTACTCTAGTCATGGTTTATGTGTTTCCTCTAATAGGTTTCCAGAATACCAGTAGTTCAAATTGAATCCCTGGATATGTTCATTTCTCTTGTTGCTCTTACTCCTGATTTCCAGTTCTTCATAAGGCTCTTTTGAGTGGTGGAGCATTTTGCCAATTTCCAAATCATTAATTCAACTTTCAGCATGCTTTCCAGTTTTTCTATTGAATATCTTAAATTCAGAGATCACATTAAAATGAGTTGTTAAACTCTTATTCTAAGCTTTTTATTCTGTAATAACTCTGTATCCTTTAAAATTACATTGTGTAAAATATGTAATTTAAATAAAACTTTACTGAATAAGGTGAAGAGAAGTTAGCTTCTGAAGGCATACTTCTGAAATCAAATCCTGGTTTTGCCAGTTACTAACTTTTTACTTTTCATCCTTGGACAAATTAAGCTCAAACTCAAGAAATTAATTGTTCAGAGGATTAAATGAAATACTTTGAGAAGCAATGCCTAGCTCACAGTAGGTGCTTAATAAATTGAATTACTCACATTTAAGAAAATGAAAACTCCAAGACAGGGGGAAAAAATGTCTTTTGCATGAAATACTTTTAGCTAAGAACAATTTGATGTATTGAATACCATTCATTATTATCAAACACAATGTCTTAAAATAAAATTGAATGCATCAAATTCAGACACTATTTCTCATTTTTGGTCTTAGAGAACTATGTATGTGCTTTTGAAACCTCTTTCTTTTGTAACTGAAATATAATTGATTTACAGTATTAGTTTCAGCTGTGCAGCATAATGATTCAGCATTTTTACAGATTATACTTGATTAAAAGTTATTACAAAATGATGGCTATAATTCCCTGTGCTGTACAATATGTTATTTTTTATTATATATTTTGTACATAGTAATTTGCATCTCTTAAACCTACATACCTAATGTGCCCCTTCCTCATTCTTTCCCTCTGTTGGAATTCACTAATTTGTTCTCTATATCTGTGAGTCTATTTCTGTAATGCTATGAATATTATGAAAACTTATTATCACTATTCTTTATACTTAGGCATTCTGTTATATTAGCCATCCAATATGTAGTAAAGAAGAAATACAAGGCAGTTCAAAGCTTATCTTGAAACACTTTTAAAGGTTTTATCATTGATCGTTTTACTTTTAGAATAAAAGACTATTCATTTTAATTATTTTTGCTATTTATTTGAAATATTGGTTATATTCCTGGTCTTTTTCAACAAGTAAAGGAAGCTAGACAAACTCTTTAAGTCCTGTTTATACCCATGGCACCAGCTAACACACAGAATTTTATCGATTCTCTGCTTCCCCTTTTAACATATCTGAAATTGGAGTCTCCTTATTAAAGGCACATTCAACTAATGTATAATTACCTCCTCCCATTCCCAGTCTTCTGAGAAGCTGATAGTAAATAGTTGGTGAGTATTACAGTTAATGTATCAGAGGTACTTTTATAGCCTGGCAAATCACAAAGAAATTATGATTAGTAATCCAGAGAACAAATTTTGTCTTTGCTTTCTTATCTAAAAAAATGGAGAGAAAAGATTGCCCTTTCTACCTAACAGAGGTATTTCAAAGCAAACAGCACGTTTCAGAAGCACTCTGTACTTAGAAGAGGTACTTCTTCGTTGAAATCACCATATGCTGAGCTCTCCAAGAGCAGCACCAAAGATGCTTCACTGTATAGTTGTCTGAGAGCATGCCTTGCAGAGAGCGCTATAGGAGCAGTTGCCAGGGGTGCTTTTCCCTTTTTCTTTATGCCTGGCATTTCTGAAGCGAGACTCTACTTGCCCAGGAGTTGCACAGGGCACAGACCAGGGCAGGATCAGACTTCACTGATAGAAAAGAGATGCCCCAAACAAATACAACAACAAATGAGTGGTAGGCTGTAGTAACAAAACATGAGTCAAGAAATGGAAGTAAGATGTTTTGTTTACTCTAATGCAGTGAGATAAAATGCAGGTCCCGTATTCAAGACTTAAACAGAACATTCACAAATAACTGTATTTTTTTATTTTTTTTTTTCTTTACTTTGACTGGAAGAAGTCAATGACTCAACTGTCAGTATAGCTTGTGATTTGGCCGTTGAAATAAGGCTAAAATCTGTGCTTAGCATCCTCAAAATGCTTTCCACAAAGAGCCACAGCTGCAGAGATACTGTCATGGATTCTCTCACATATTCCTTGGTATTTTTGGTTCACCATTGGCAAATTGTGCAACCAGTAAGGAAACTGGGATTTAATTTTCATTTCTACCAAGCAATATCAAATGCTTAAATTAAATATGTAAATGAACAACTATAGCTACAATTAAGAATTCCTACTTTGGAAAAAAAGTGCCTACATTTCTATAGTTTTCAGTATGTCAGTGTGAAGAAGTATTGCTCAGTCACCCTGCACTAAACCTTTTTAAACCAACAAATTTTAACGATTAGATTAATACAGTGTGTTGCAGCCACAGTAAACTACGGGACAAGGACTATGATAACAGACAACCCAACAAAATAAATACATGTTTAACAGTTTCATGTTGTGAAAGCTTCTGTTTCCATTTGCCAACACAAGGTCTACCATAAGAATAAGAGTCCAAAACAAGTCAAAAGACATAGTAGATGTTAGCTATTAGGCAAAAAATTAAATTGAGTCTCAGGCTGACATCTAGATTTCATGTAAAAGGAGGAAATATTTTTATAGCATGGACTTCGTGCCAAAAGGCTGGCTGAACACTGCTTTGGGGACAGAAGTAGGAGAAGATGAACTTCAATTAGAATAGCTACTTTGAGGGACAAAACCAAGAACAGAAATGATTAACAAATTTTGTTCTAGCTGTCTGTCAGGGCAGTTGAGTTTGTTGGTACCTTTTACATATGCAATCCCATTATGGTGAGATGTAACTTCAAAGAAAACACACATTTTTATCAAGATACAAATCTATTAAGAAATCTTGAAAAGAAAAATACTGTTCATTACTAGTTCCTAAATCATTTGATCCCCCTGCCTTTGGCTTTGTCTGCAAATCTCCATTGAATCTCTTCTCAAAGTGAAAGTTGCTCAGTTGTGTCTGATTCTTTGGAACCCCATGGACTATACAGTCTATGGCATTCTCCAGGCCAGAATCCTGGAGTGGGTAGCCTTTCCCTTCTCCAGGGGATCTTCCCAACCCAGGGATTGAACCCAGCTCTCCCACATTGCAGGCAGATTCTTTACCAACTGAGCTATTAGGGAAGCTCAGGGAATCTCTTCTCAACTTAGACTGTAAATACCATTTCTGCATTATATATAATCAGACAAAATACTTTGCCATAAAATAATCTGGTTGTTCACAGACTAGGTCATAATAATATTTCACTTATATTCCTGATATAAAGTTTTTTTTTCTTCAACTGTTATCATAGATATTTCTATCTATATCTATAAAAAAGACCTCCTTTTGATTCTTCTTTTATTTCTTCTTGTTACATATTTCACTTTTCCTCAGACTTTTTGTTGGAGATTGCCTAAATTGCAATTTCCATGAACCATACATCTTCTAGATAAGGTCTTCAAGATTGGAAAGACTTGCTGAGTAATAATAAAGAGATCTGATCATAAGTGCATCTTGCATAAAATGCTACATCATTAGTTCTTTTTCCTCTCTCCATCTTCTGAAGAAAGTAACATCAAAAAGCACTTAATTTCCCAGGGCTTCCTTCACATTTACTTAACCTATGATAAAAAGGAAGGCATATTTAAAGTTTCTTGCAAATTCCACCTCCCACTCCAGACCTTTGTACTTAACACTGATGTTTCTGTCAGGGCTGGTTGTGGAACCTCTAAGCACACTGTTTACTGACTGTACATAAACAAAAGCATCTTTGATGCTTTTTGTGAATAAAAGAGGAGAAGGAAAAGGGTGTAAGAGTACAAGAATTGAAGGGGGCAAGCATAGAATTTGGATAATATACAGGGACCAAAAAGTTTTTTATTTTTTAAAAAAAGGAGGAAAATTCACTAGCTGGTAAGTTCTCCAAAGTTAGGAACAATGTTTTATTCCTCCAGCATATTGGCTTGAAAGAAATTTCTGAATGAATAAATATGAATTCAGCATGAGAAAATTCAGCAAGGAAAAGAGGGAAGATTTTGATGCTCTTAACTAAATTTGGTATCCTTCAGTGTGTGCACAGCTGATCTAAACACAGAACTTGTAGAACTGGGTTGCAGTAAGTCTCATATATTTAAAAGTGGGTAACTTCATACATAAAGTGTTAAAAAGATTTTCTACCTCTGCCCATTAACACAGTTCTTACACCATTACAAGAAATTCTGCTTAACTTTCTGACTTATGTCTTTGATTCTTGTTGAAAAAAAAAATGAAAATCATCTCCCTTCTTCCTTCAACCAATTCTACACACATATAGGAACAGAATTAATATTAATATTTGAATGCAGTAATGTAAATAATAGAGATACTTTCTAAATCAAATTTTCAGAGAGAAGTATACAACAATTAATCTCTTGGAACAGCTAAATGCAACGTTTTCTCACTCATATTAGGATAAGCCTCATTGCTAATTTTCTTACAACAGTTCATTTATCTTAACACGATGTACATCAGTCAGTTCAGTGGCACAGTCGTGTCTGACTCTTTGCGACCCCATGGACTGCAGCGCGCCAGGCTTACCAGTCAATCACCAACTCCTGGACCTTACTCAAACTCATGTGCATCGAGTCAGTGATGCCATCCAACCATCTCATCCTCTGTCATCCCCTTCTCCCCTCACCTTCAATCTTTCCCAGCATCAGGGTCTTTTCCAATGAGTCAATTCTTCACATCGGCAGTCAAAGTATTGGAGTTTCAGCTTCAGCATCAGTCCTTCCAATGAATACTCAGGACTGATTTCCTTTAAGATTGACAGGTTGGATCTCCCTATAGGCCAAGGGACTCTCAAGAGTCTTCTCCAGCACCACAGTTCAAAAGCATCAGTTCTTCAGTGGTCAGCTTTCGTTATAGTCCAACTCTCACATCCATACATGACTACTGGAAAAACCAAAACTTTGACTAGACAGAATTTTCTTGGCAAAGTAAAGTCTCTGCTTTTTAATATGATGTGTAGGTTGGTCATAGCTTTTCTTTCAAGGAGCAAGCATGTTTTAATTTCATGTCTTCAGTCACCATCTGCAGTGATTTTGGAGCCCTCAAAAATAAAGTCTCTCACAGATTTCATTGTTTCCCCATCTATTTGCCATAAAGTGATGGGACCAGATGTCATAATCTTAGTTTTCTGAATGTTGAGTTTAAGCCAACTTTTTCACTATCCTCTTTCACTTTCATCAAGAGGCTCTTTAGTTCTTCTTTGCTTTCTGCCATAAGGGTGGTGTCATCTTCATATATGAGGTTATAGAAATTTCTCCTGGCAATCTTGATTCCAGCTTGTGCTTCATCCAGCCCAGCATTTCATATGATGTACTCTGCATATAAGTTAAATAAGCAGGGTGAAAATATACAGCCTTGAGGTACTCCTTTCTCAATTTAGAACCAGTCTGTTTTTCCATGTCCAGTTCTAACTCTTGCTTCTTGACAGTTTTCTCAGGAGGCAGGTCAGGTGGTCTGGTATTCCATCTTGAAGAATTTTTCACAGTTTGTTGTGATTTACACAGTCAAAGGCTTTGGCGTAGTCAAAGAAGCAGAAGTAGATGTTTTTATGGAACTCTTGCTTTTTCAATGATCCAACAGATGTTGGCAATTTGATCTCTGTTCCTCTGCCTTTTCTAAATCCAGCTTGAACATCTGGAAGTTCATGCTTCATGATTGTTGAAGCCTGGCTTGGAGAATTTTAAGCATTAATTTGCTGGTGTGTGAGACGAGTGCAATGGTGTGCTAGTTTGAGTATTCTTTGACATTGCCTTTCTTTGAGACTGGAATGAAAACTCACCTTTTCCAGTCCTGTGGCCACTGTTAAGTTTTCCAAATTTGCTGGAATATTGAGTGCAGCACCTTCATAGCATCATCTTTTAGGATTTGCTCAACTGGAATTCTGTCACCTCCACTAGCTTTGCTTGTAGGGATGCTTCCTAAGGTCCACCGACTTAACACTCCAGGATGTCTGGCTCTAGGTGAGTGATCACATCATCATGGTTATCTGGGTCATTAAGATCTTTTTGTATAGTTCTGTGTGTTCTTGCCACCTCTTCTTAATATCTTCTGCTTCTGTTAGGTCCATACCATTTCTGTCCTTTATTGTGCCCATCTTTGCATGTAATGTTCCCTTGGTATCTCTAATTTTCTTGAAGAGATCTCTAGTCTTTCCCATTCTATGGTTTTCCTCTATTTCTTTGCACTGATCACTGAGAAAGGCTTTCTTATCTATCCTTGTTATTCTTTGGAACTTTACATTCAAATGGGTATATCTGAGAGGAATAGGATGGGAAGACCACTTTCTCCCCTACAAATTCATCGAAAGAACAGTTGAACGTTAAGCAAATTCCACAAAACAACTTCTGATCGCTAGCAGAGGACATCAGGCGCCCAGAAAAACAGCCCATTGTCTTCAAAAGGATGTAGGACAAAATATAAAAGATAAAAAGAGAGACAAAAGAATTAGGGATGAAGACCTGTCCCAGGAAGGGAATCATAATAGAGAAAGTTTCCAAACACCAGGAAACGCTCTCACTGGCGGGTCTGGGGGAAGTTTTTGAATCTCAGAAGGCAACCTAACCGGGAGGAAAAATAAATAAATCAAATAGGTATATCTTTCCTTATCTCCTTTGTGTTTCACTTCTCTTCTTTTCTCAGCTATTTGTAAAACCTCCTCAGACAACCATTTTGCCTTTTTGCATTTCTTTTCCTTGGGGGTGATCTTGATCTCTACCTTCTCTACAATGTCACGAACCTCTGTCCATATTTCTTCAGGCACTCTGTCTACCAAATATAATCCCTTGAATCTCTTTGTAACTGCCACTGTGTAATAGTAAGGGATTTGATTTAGGTCATACCTGAATAGTCTAGTGGTATTCCCTACTTTCTTCAATTTAAGTCTGAGTTTGGCATTAAGGAGTTCATGATCTGAGCCACAGTTAGCTCCAGGTCTTGTTTTTGCTGACTGTATAGAACTTCTCCATCTTTGGCTGCAAAGAATATAATCAATTTTATTTCAGTATTTACCATCTGTTGATGTCCATTTGTAGAGTCTTCTCTTGTGTTGTTGGAAGAGGGTTTGCTATGATGTACATGTGAGTGAAGTCGCTCAGTCGTGTCTGACTCTTTGCGACCCCATGGGCTGTAGCCTACCAGGATCCTTAGTCCATGGGATTTTCCAGGCAAGAATACTGGAGTGGGTTGCCATTTCCTTCTCCAGGGGACCTTCCCAACCCAGGGATAGAACCTGGGTCTCCCGCATTGTAGGCAGACTCTTTACTGTCTGAGCTACCAGGGAAGCCCATGATGTACATAGACATTTGCTATGTTCTGCTTAAGTACCTTTCCCATTAGAATATGATCTCTTGAGCATGGATTGTCAATCTGGCATACTAGCTGCAGAGTAACTACTCAGTAAAATGGTTGAATCAATGAATGAATGACTTCAGATGCCTTTGACTCTGAAATTTGTATTCTAATGCTAAAATTATGAATCATTCAGAATTACAATTTATAAGCTAGTGTTTAAGAACATAATTCATTCACTTCACGAGATTAAACTTTCACACTATGAAGGTCATATTGGATTTCCATTATACTGATATGCTCATGATTGCAGAGCAACACTGCTTGAGCCTTTCAAATGATGTTTAGAGGTAACTACACTACTCCTTATTTGCTCTATTCAGAAGTTTGTACGCGATGGATGGTGTAATCTTATGTGGGATCACTGACTCCCATGTTAGAGATTTTTGCTTAAATTTCTTCCCTTGAGGAGTATCAAATATTTTACTGGCTTCAACATAGCAGAATATCCTGAAAGATCCTTCATGATGTTTCTCTAATTGCTTCATTCCCAATGTCACCAGTGTCTTTTCTGGTATTAGGATATAGAACAAATATAATGACCTTTTAACTGGATTCCATGGACCTAGATTATTTTCCATTTCTCCATCTGTTTATGGATTCTGCTCAAAAGTCCTAATATATCCCTGCTATCCAAGATATAAAGCTTAGTTTATAATTGAGCTAGCATTTATCAACTTTCACTAGGGTCTCACAACATTTGACTGGCATTGTAACTTTCAGTTCAGTTCAGTTCAGTAGCTCAGTCATCTCTGACTCTTTGCGACCCCATGAATCACAGCATGTCAGGCCTCCCTGTCCATCACCAACTGCCGGAATTTACTCAAACTCATGTCCATCGAGTCGGTGATGCCATCCAACCATCTCATTCTCTGTGGTCCCCTTCTCCTCCTGCCCCCAATCCCTCCAAGCATCAGGGTCTTTTCCAATGAGTCAACTCTTCGCATCAGGTGGCCAAAGTATTGGAGTTTCAGCTTCAGCATCAGTCCTTCCAATGAATACCCAGGACTGATCTCCTTTAGGATGGACTGGTTGGATCTCCTTGCAGTCCAAGGGATTCTCAAGAGTCTTCTCCAACGCCACAGTTCAAAAGCATCGATTCTTCGGCACTCAGCTTTCTTCACAATCCAACTCTCACATCCATACATGACCATTGGAAAAACCATAGCCTTGACTAGATGGACCTTTGTTGGCAAAGTGATGTCTCTGCTTTTTAATATGCTATCTAGATTGGTCATAACTTTCCTTCTAAGGAATAAGTGTCTTTTAATTTCATGGCTGCAATCACCAACTGCAGTGATTTTGGAGCCCCCCCAAAATAAAGTCTGATACTGTTTCCACTGTTTCCCCATCTATTCCCCATGAAGTGATAGGACCAGATGCCATGATCTTTGTTTTCTGAATGTTTAGCTTTAAACCAACTTTTTCACTCTCCTCCTTCACTTTCATCGAGAGGCTTTTTAATTTCTCTTCACTTTACTTCTGTTCAAATGGATCACTGCAAGTTTGTATGTTTGCTAATTCTACTATGCCCATCTAGAACTTATTTCACTCATGCTTCAAAATGTTGAAATTCTAAAATAATAGAGAAAAAAATGTGGGTTCATGTCGAATAGAAGTCTCTTCTGTTTGTGATTCGGATATACAAAAATGATGGTAGAAATGTTCTTCTAGGAGTAAATAAAGAGAACATATATTTTTAAGAGCATGAGAAGAGTTCTTTGTGAGGTGGGTTGCTAATCAGACAATTGGAGTGTTGAGGAGAGACTAGAAGGAAGAAAAGCAGAGAGGAAACCAGGAAATGGTGTGATCCTGGGGGCTGGGTGAGATTAAAGGATAGTGAGGACTTCCTAGTAGTGGAATATTTGTTCCCTAACACATGTGCTGCCCCATTAACTGAATAGTCTATAAAATCTACTAAATTAACATTCTTATAATATCTATTTGTGCCTTTTATCTGCCAGCTGAGGAAGAGGTTGAGCTCTACATCTAGGTCAAAGAGATCAAAGAGCATGTTCTCCAACAAGACTCATATTGCTGTACAGTGGAGCTTTTCCATATCCAAGGATTCTTCACCTTTTGGGATGATTTTCATTTGTTAAGGACTGGGAAACAATCATGATATCTGAGATAAGCATACCGAAGGTAGAGTTGCACTTCTCTCTTGTTCTTAATCATGCTCTTGTTCTTTCTTTCTCATTCCCTCATTTTATTGAAGAGTTTCTTGTCCACATGGTAGGAGTGACTTCTCAATATTTATTACACATAAAGAATTAGAACACCTCTATTCTTAAAGCGTTTGTCATACACTGCCTTGTTTATGATAATTGAATGAATGTATGTTTATAGTAAGCCACGTCCTTTTTTCCCTTAATTATATTTTCACTTTTTTGAATCTGTTAAAGTTTCTAAACTTCTAATTAAATACCTTATTGTTGGTGATTGATTTGTTGATAGTAAGGCATACTCAAAAGAAAAATGCCAGTAGAAATGTAGATAATAGGAAAGGGAAGAATGGCCCTCGTTATCCAAAGGAATCTCTTCCCAAAGCCCAGAGAGGTAAAGCTCTGGACTTTGTTGTTATCCAATTGGCAGTATTGGTGATGGCTGCAAGTTTCCCCATATGCTAGTTTCAAATTACACATAAGAATTTTTGATTAATTTTAAAATCTATGAACCTATCTTTTGTCTTCTGTTATAATACAAATAATTAATACCCCAATTTACTGGAAAGAAGAATACAACAAACAAGTTGAAATTTTCTCTTTGTTTAGAGTCAGTAATATTTTAGGCATTCAATCCAAATGAAAATGAAACCTTGGTCAGGCCAAATGTTATAGAAAATGCAATAACAAATAATTGCATTTTCTACAGCTTTTCATTTGAAATGTTATGCAATTAGATAATGCGGTAATCTTTCTTTTTGGCAATAAATGTGAAATGCTGAGAATTTATTCTGGCTTTCCCCCTATCTTCTACATATAAAAGATGATATATATATTAGATGAGTTTCCTCTCTCTGCTTCTGTTTCTTCACCTGTGAAATTACGATAATAATGTCTGCTACATCATAGGGTTTTTAAGCAGCTTAAAGTTATTAATAAAAACATCATAAGTTCATTTAATAGTGACTGCCACTTACTAAATGCTGTATAAATGTTTGCTTAATACTATTATCATTATTATATTAAGTTGCAATTGTAAGCAAAAAATTACATCAGCATACATAAAATGTCACAAAAGACCTCATGTCTTTTAGATTATATTAGTCTATTAGGTTATATTAGTCATGACTATTTTAAGAGCTAGTAATAAAAAGAGGAAAAAATTAATTAGGATTATTGGAATAGCATTTCAATTTATAAAAAAAGGGACAATAACATATTTTATCACTAAGTATAGTCATTCTAGACAAAGCAAGAATTTAGGACTCCATGTTAAAAAAAAATTCCTAAAAGAATATCTTCCACCAATGATTTGTGTTTTCTTTTATTTAAAATATGACATATAATTTTTTGGATGGAAGAAGAAACTTTATCAGAGACTTTCCTAGAGCAATACATGACACTATTACTTTTAAAAGCTATGTCTTGAATTTAATTATAAGGTGATAATTAAGAACATTGTGACAAGAAAATAATGTCCATATAATGTTACTGCTTTTTAAAATAATATTTTATTATCATTACATATAAAATCTTTCATGAGCTGGTCTCATAGATAAAACTGGCAACCCCAATTTCTGTTTATTGTTTCTATACAATCTGATTTTAATCAGATTTCTTTTCTTTCCATTCCTAAAACATACTAGTTTTACACATTTGCAGAATAGTTCACATTTTTGTGTATGGTTTACTGTGCTTGGAATAGCACCTTTCACGCTCACTTGAGCCAACTCCCACTCAGAAATCACATGCTCTGTGACGCTTGTGTGGACTTCTTGGGGTTAACTTAATCACTCCGCTCAGTGTCTAGCTTAGCCCCTCTCTCTGATTTGTGTGCCGCTGGATCAGAGCTCCTAGCTCTGATCTATCCTCCAGACTAGAGGTCTCTCTCTCCTCAGAGATCTCCATGAGGCTGACTTCTGCTTCTCATTCAGATTTCTGCTCAAATGCCATCTCAAAATGAGCACTTTATGTACAACACAACTAGAATTACTCCCTATGCTTTTCATCCTAAACATTCCCCAGTACTTCTTTATCACCCTGCACTTTTATTATTTTTTCCATCATCTCATTCTTTTCTTTTTCCTTAGTCATGAAAAGGTAATATTAAATACAGAAAAGGAATACATTTCTACCAGTAGAATTGATAGATCAAAGAGTATACTATGAAGGCCATAGATATATTTTGCCAGGTTCCTATCCAGAGATACTTTATTATTATTACTATCATTATGTAGCATGTATAATTTTAATATGGAGATATAATTACACCATTTATTATAACTATCACTTGTGTTCTTACAATATACCAATCACTGTGCTAAGTGCTATAATACATTAAGTGAATCTTCATATGTATTAAGTCTATTTGCACTTCCATTGGCAGTATGAAAGAGTGTTAATGTTAACATAGTCTTACCATTACTTTTTAAATTTTTGATCATTAGGATTATATTTTATTTTCTAGATTTGAAGTCCTTTAATGGCACATATGATAGAATATGTCAAATTTTTACTGGTCATTTGTATTTTTTGTTGTTGTTTATAAACTCAGTGTATTAGTTTACATAGCAAAATACTGCAAACTAGATGGTTTAAACAACAGAAATTTATTGTCTCACACTTCTGGAGGCTAAAACTCTAACATCAGTGGATCAGCAGGGTCATACTCACATTGAAGGTGTGAAGGAAGGATTGATTCCAAGTCTCTCTGCTAGCTTCTGGTAGCTCTTTGGTTTGCAGCAACATAGCTCTAATCTGCACAGGTGTTAATTTTGTGTTTTCATATTGTCTTCCCTCTGTACATGGGTCTCTGTGTCCAAATTTTATTTTTAATAAGGACACTAGCTACATTGGATTGGATCCCACTCCACCTATTTTATCTTAACTTTGTCACCTATGAAGACTCTATTTTCAAATAAGGTCACATTCTGAGGTACTGGCCATGAGAACTTCAGCATATGAATTTTGGAAGGACACAGTTCAGCCCATAAAATCCAGTTCATGATCTTTGCTAATATTTCTTTTGATATACTCATATATTTTCATGAGGATTAATAAAAGTAGAACTATAATCCTAGACCACATATTTGGTCACTCTATTTCCAGTTAGTGCTTATCTTTCACTTTTGTTTATGTACTATTGACATATGAAATGTCATATTTATATATGAAAAATGAATTATTTTTAGCAATCATCTTTAGGTGTACCTTGCCATGGTAAAGGACCTTTAGTTATATAAGTTAAAATTTCAACTTTTCATCTAATTATTTGGTACAAGCCATACATGTTAGCTCTCCAGAATTACCCTTCTGCAAATTATTCTTCACTTTGCCAGAAGAGTTTATCTAACATATGCTTCTAATCATTATTCTATTACTTAAAATCCTTGAATGGCTTCTTTTTTTTTTTTTTTTTTAAATTTTATTTTATTAGTTGGAGGCCAATTACTTCACAACATTTCAGTGGGTTTTGTCATACATTGACACGAATCAGCCATTGAGTTACACGTATTCCCCATCCCGATCCCCCCTCCCACCTCCCTCTCCACCCGACTCCTCTGGGTCCTCCCAGTGCACCAGGCCCGAGCACTCGTCTCATGCATCCCACCTGGGCTAGTGATCTGATTCACCATAGATAATATACATGCTGTTCTTTTGAAACATTCCACCCTCACCTTCTCCCACGGAGTTCAAAAGTCTGTTCTGTACTTCTGTGTTTCTTTTTCTGTTTTGCATATAGGGTTATCATTACCATCTTTCTAAATTCCGTATATATGTGTTAGTATGCTGTAATGTTCTTTATCTTTCTGGCTTACTTCACTCTGTATAATAGGTTCCAGTTTCGTCCATCTCATTAGAACTGATTCAAATGAATTCTTTTTAACGGCTGAGTAATATTCCATGGTGTATATGTACGACAGCTTCCTTGGTTTGTTGTGTATATTGTGAAACAAATTTTTTTGCAGAGTTTGGTTTCTAGCTTCTCTAAGATTTGGTGCCAGCTCATTTTCCCAACCACAACTTCCACACACTCAAATACACACCTGCACTACTTTCTCATCAGACCCCCTGAAGTGTGAAAATGTGTCACATCCTCTCAGACAAACAGTCCCTAACTACACACACATACACATTTCCAAACTAAATCCAGGAATCACATAATTGAGAATGACTTTTATCTCTGATTTCCAAATATTATTTTAGATATCTGCTCTACAAAAAAAAAAAAAAAAAAACAGTGAAAATGAAATAATTAATTTCAATTAAAATTATTTCTAACACAAAGAAGTTATAATTTTGAGAGGAGTTGTAGAACTTGGGGGGTAGGGTGCAGAAACAGCTGAGTATATTGTGTGGAACTAGTGGGGCAATAAAATCAAAGGCCCAGAACCAGATCTGGGAGAAACATGTCCCTAGCCATTCTCTAGGCAGACTAGCAATTTGAAAGTGCAGAAGATAATTCCACAGATAATATTTAAAGTTTTCATTTTGAATTAATTTCAGATTTGCACAGGAGTTAAAGAGACAGTACAGAATGTGGCTCTGTGCCCTTCATCCAGGCTTCCCTGGCACTATCATAGTCATAGCGTATTTGTCAAAACTAAGAAATAAGCATTGACACAAAAGTACTAAATAAAATGTACACTTTGTTCAGAGTCCATCCATTTTCTGCTGATGTTAACTTCCTGTTCCAGAATCCAGTCCAGGATATCACACTGTATTTTGTCTTCATATTGCCATAGTCTCCTTCATTTTTGATACTTTCTCAGACATTCTTTCCTTGTCATGACCTTGACACTTTTGAAGAACACTTATCGGATTATTGGGTATTTTTAGACCATTCTTCTTGTACATTTGTCTGATGTTTCTCATAGTTAGATTGAGGGTATAGATTTAGGTGAGAATACAGCAGGGGTGATATGCCCTTCTCACCACGTCATATCAGGCAGGTATATGATATTGACATCATTCATTACTGATTATTTAACCTTGGTCACTTGGTGATGGTGGTATCACTCAGGTTTCTTCCCTACAAACTTGCTATTTTTTCCCTTTCTATAGTTGTTAGAAGTGAATCACTAAGTTTAGCTCATATGCAAAAGGAAGCAACTTAAGCTCCGTTTCCTGGAAGGGAGAATATCAAAAAATTTGCGGACATATGTTCAAGCCACCACAGTAATTATTTTGTGGGAGATACTTTGTGGATATTTAAATACTCAGCCTCTAGCTTTTTATCCTCTAATTTTAGCATTCATCTGTGATTTTCCTTTTCTTTCATGTCTTTTACGTGTATTAGTTTGAATTTTTTTGAAAAGAATATTTGTCCCTCCTCTCCTATTTATTTCTTCTATCATTCACTTAAATAGGTTTGGACCTGTGGATATTTACGTTACTCTCAGACTGCAAGTTGTTACAACAGTCATTTGTTTTCTTTCTCAAATTGTTCCAGATTTGGTTATTGGAAGCTCTTGCCGATTGAATTCTGTGCCTTTTGATATGGCTCATCTTTAATTTTTTTTTTCTGTTTTCTCACTTACTAACCTAGTAAGATGATTTAGGTTTATACTGTATATTCCCTAAACAAACTTAGGCTCATAGAATGAACCATTTCTCCAATGGCCTCTATTTTCTTTTATTAGAGACTGATATTCTGAAATTAAGATTGGATTCATAGTAAACAGCTCTTCTCTATGGAGGTTTCTCTGACGCTAGGCCATTTCAATAGAGCTGTGTATGTATGGTTTCCAAATACACATACATATCTATATTCATTTAGGTATTTTCTCTACCAGCATCTATATTAAAATAAGTATGTTATCACACTTAAATCTCTGACTCTAATTCAGCACATTTTTTCCTACTCTCCCCCTTTTTTCATTTGTAACTCTACCTGGACCCCATTATTTACAATTTACGTCAAACCCAGTAAACATGTAAAATTACTTCAGAATTGATAACTCATACCTCTGTGAAATAAATTTATCATCTAGAGTATAGTCTTTAATATGTATAGACTTTTTTTTTTCTGTAACCTCACAGCATCCAGTCAAAATACAGTTTTCCAAAGTTACTTATTTCAGTTCCTTTCCCCATCTTTTTTTTTTCTTTTCCCATCTTTTTCATTGAGATTATGCCACTCATTTGCAGTTAGATTTATTGTCAGAGTCCTGGGCTTCTCCAATATCCTGATTCATTTTCTTAAAAATGTAATAAAGTTCTAATTTTGAGACATATTGACCTATTGGTTTTGATAAATACATTAGTCCTGTGTCCTCAAAGTCTTATCAGTCTTTTCCAGCATCAGGGCATTTTTCAATGAGTCAGCTCTTCATGTCAGGTGGCCAAAGTATTGAGACTTCAGCATCGGTCCTTCCAGTGAATATTCAAGGTTAATTTCCTTTAAAATTTAAGTCTGTCACTGTTTCCACTTTTCCCCCTTCTATTTGCCATGAAGGGATGGCACCAGATGCCATGATCTTAGTTTTTTGCAATGTTCACGCCAGCTTTTTCACTCTCCTCACTTACCCTTATCGATGGCTGATTCATGTTGATGTCTGGCAGAAACCAACACAATTTTGTAGAGCAATTATCCTTCAATTAAAAATAAATAAATTTAGCAATAAAAAAAGGCTCTTTAGTTCCTCTTCACTTTCTGTCATTAGAGTGGTATTATCTGCATATCTAAGGTTGCTGATATTTCTCCCAGCATTCTTGATTCTAGCTTGGGATTCATCAAGCCCAGCATTTCACATCATGTACCCTGCATTAAAGTTAAATAAGCAGGGTGACAATATACAGCCTTGACATACTCCTTTCCCAATTTGGAACCAGTCATTTTTTCCATGTTCAGTTCTAACTGTTGCTTCTTGAGCTGAATACAGGTTTCTCAGGAGACAGGTAAAATGGGCTGATATTCCCATCTCTTTAAGAATTCCACAGTTTGCTGTGATCTTCAAAGTCAAAGGCTTTACATAGTCAATGAAGCATAAAGAGGTGTTTTCCTGGAATTCCCTTGCTTTCTCCATGACCCAGTGGATGTTGGCAGTTTGATCTCTGGTTCCTCTACCTCTCAAAACCCAGCTTGTACATCTCGAAGTTCTCTGTTTATTTACTGCTGAAGCTTAGCTTGAAGACTTTTGAGCATACCCGGCTAGCCTGTGAAATGAGTAAAATTGTATGGACGCTTGACCATTCTTTGCCATTGCACGTCTTTGGTCACTGCTGAGTTCTCCAAATTTGCTGGCATACTGAGTGCCGCACTTTAAAGGCACCATTTTTATGATTTTAAATAGCTTAGCTGGATTCCAACACTTCCCCTGGCTTTGTTCCTAGTAATGTTTCCTAAGGTCCACTTGACTTCACATTCTATGATGTCTGGGTCTAGTTGAGTGACCACACCATTCAGGTCATCAACACTTTTTTTTAAAAAATAGTTCTGTGTATTCTTGCCACCTCTTCTTAATCTCTTCTGCTTCTGTTAGGTCCTTACTGTTTCTGTCCTTTATTGTGCCTATCCTTGCATGATATGTTGATATGTCCCTTGCCTGATATATGATATGTCCCTTGATAACTCCAATTTTTTTTTTTAAATATCTCCAATCTTTCCCATTCTATTGTTTTCCTCTATTTTTTTGTATTGTTCATTGAAGAAAGGTTTCTTATCTCTCCTTGTTCTTCTCTGGAACTCTGCATTCAGTTGCATTTATCTTTCCCTTTTTCCCTTGCCTTTCACATCTTTTATTTCCTCAGCTATTTGTAAAGCCTCCTCAGACAATCACTTTCCTTTCTTGTTTTCTTTTTTCTTTGGGATGGTTTTGGTCACTGCCTCCTGTACTATTTATGAACCTCCTTCCATAGTTCTTCAGGCACTCTGTTTACTAGATCTAATCCCCTGAATATATTCTTACCTCCACTGAGTAATCATAAAGGATTTGATTTAGTTCATACCTAAATGGTCTAGTGGTTTACCCTACTTTCTTCAATTTAAGCCTGAATTTATCAATAAGAAGCTCATGATCTGAGGCATACTCAGCTCCAGGTCTTGTTTTTGTTGACTGTATAAAACTTCTCCATCTTTAGCTGCAAAGAATATAATCAATCTTATTTTCATATTTACCATCTGGGTGATGTCCACTTGTAAAGTCATCTCTTGGAGACATCCTTTTCCTACGAACATAGGAAACATAGGCAACATAGATGTTTGCTATGATTGATGTGCTTTCTTGACAAAACTCTGTTAGCCTTTGCTCTGCTTCATTTTGTATTGCAAGGCCAAATAAAGGCATTGTGAAAGTGAAAGTCACTCAGTCATGTCCAACTCTTTGCGACCCCGTGGACTATACATTCCATGGAATTCTCTAGGCCATAATACTGGATTGGGTAGCGTTTCCCTTCTTCAGGGGATCTTCCCAACCCAGGGATCAAACCCAGGTTTCCCGCATTTCAGGTGAATTCTTTACCAGTTGAGCCATGAAGGAATTTGCTCATTATTCTGGGTATCTCTTGGCTTCCTATTTTTGTATTCCAATCCCATATAATGAAAAGGACATCCTTTTTTGGTCTTAATTCTAGGTGTTGTAAGTCTTCATAGAACTGGTCATCTTCAGCTTCTTCAGCATCAGTGGTTGGGGAAAGACTTGGATTACTGTGATCTTGAACGGTTTGCCTTGGAAACAATCTGAGATCACTCTGTTATTTTTTGAGCTTGCACCTAAGTATTCCTGTTCACACTCTTTTGATGACTATGAGGTCTACTCCATTTCCTCCAAGATATTCTTGTCCCTAACTAATAATGTCCTTTGTCTTGAGTTAAATCATTATATCTACTGAATATAATCAGTCATCTGAATTAAATTCGCTCATTTCCATCCATTTTATCTCACTGATTCCTAAGACGTTGATGTTCACTCTTGTGTCTCCTGCTTGACCACATACAAATAACCTTGATTCATGGAGCTAACACTCCAGGTTTCTGTTCTTTACAACATTGGACTTTACTTTTACCACCAGATACAGCCACAGCTGAGCATCATTTCTGCTTTGGTCCAGCCTCTTCAGTCTTTGTGGACCTAATAGTATTTGCCCTCCACTCTTCCCATATTAGACATATGGGACATATGCATACTGGACAACTTCTGACCTGGAGGCCATCTTCCGGTGTCATATCTTTTTGCCTTTTCATACTGCTCATGGGGTTCTACTGGCAAGAATTCTGGAGTGGGTTGCCATTTCCTCCTCCAGTGGACCATATTCTGACAGAACTCTTCACTATGACCCATCTGTTGGGTGGCCCTGCATGGCATGGCTCATAGCTTTGAGTTATGCAAGTCCCTTTGGCACAAAACTGTAATCCGTGAGAGGGACAACACAGTTCCATCACCCTAGAAATCTACTTGTGCTGACTATATGGAGCCAACTCTTGACAACTAATGAACTGCTCTCCATCTCTACAGTTATATCTTTCCAGAGTATAAAAGAAATGGAACTACATTCAATATGTAGTCACTGAGATCTAGTATCATTTATTTCCCTTGGGAAATGGCAACCTGCTCCAGTATGCCTGGAAAATTCCATGGCTAGAGGAGCCTGGCAGGCTGCAGTCCATGGGGTCACAAAGAGTCAAACACCACTGAAGGACTGAGCACTGCACATCATTCACTTAGCTAATCCTTCCTGCTATGTTAACCACTTCTTTATTCCTTTTATTACTAAGTAGTAGTCCATTGTATGAATGTACATTGTGTATATCTATTCATAGGTTGCAAACCTCTTGGTCACTTCCAGATTTTGGCCATTATGAACAAAGATTCTGTAAACATTCCCATACAGATTTTGGTATGAACATGCTTTTTAATTTATTGAATAAATAGAAACAGGGTCACTGGTTTTTATGGTAGATGCATGTTTAACTTTAAAAGAAACCATATAACTCTTTTCCACATTTCTGTGCCATTTTTTTCATTTGCGTTAGCAAGGAACATGATAGGCAGGCTGAAAACTATAAAACACTGATAAAAGAAATCAAATAACAAATCTAAATAACAGAAAGATATATAGCATTCTTGAATTGGAAGCCATGATACTGTTAAAATAACAGTTCTCTCCTGATTTGATGTGTAAATTCAATGCAGTCTCATTCAGAATCCAAGCAAGCATTTTGTAGATGTAGACATTTTTAATCTAAAATGTATATGGGACATCAAAGTAACAAGAGCCAAAACGGATGAAAAATAAAAAGTTAAAAAACCCTCTTTACATGACTTCAAGACTTATTATGGGATAGACAGATCATTCAAAATAATATGACAGAGTCCAGAAATTGACTCCTGCAATTATAATTAATTTATTTTTGTCAAAGTTTCAATATTAACTCAGTGAACAAAATATAGCCTTTTAAGTCAATACTGCTTGGGACATTTGGACATCCATATCAAAACATAATATAAAAGAAGCGGACTCACACCTCACATCTCATACAAATTTCACTCAAAATAGATTGACATAAATGTAAATACATGAGAATATAAAACATCTAAAATAAAATACTGGAGAAAATCTATGTGACTTTAGGTTTGATGATGAATTTTTACATACATCAAAAATAAAATAAAAATATAATAAATTGGACTATCAAATTTAAACATTTTGCCATAGAAATGAAACTTTTAAGAGAATGAAACTACAGCCCACAGACAGGGAGAAAATTTTTGCAAATCACGTGTTCAGAATACATAAAGAATACTTGAAGATACACAATAAGAAAACCGACAATCCAGTTTAAAAATGAGCGTAAAATCTCTTTGAGTCGGTTCTAATGAGGTGGATGAAACTAGAACCTATTTTACAGAGTGAAGTAAGTTAGAAATAGAAAGATAAGTA
This sequence comes from Muntiacus reevesi, assembly GCF_963930625.1. Lineage (NCBI taxonomy): Eukaryota > Metazoa > Chordata > Mammalia > Artiodactyla > Cervidae > Muntiacus > Muntiacus reevesi. The sequence goes on from NC_089264.1 coordinate 27,237,629, forward strand.
TCATATTCTAACACTTATATACAGAATCTAGAAAAGTGGTACTGAAGAATTTATTTACAGGGCGGCAATGGGGAAACAGACATAGAGAAATAGACTTATGGACATGGGGAGAGGGGAGGAGAGGGTGAGATATATGAAAAGAGTAACATGGAAACTTACACTGCCATATGTAAAGTAGATAACCAAGGGGAATTTGCTGTATGGCTCATGAAACTCAAACAGGGACTCTGTATCAACCTAGAGGGGTGGGGTTGGGAGGGAAATGGGAGGGAGGTTCAAAAGGGAGGGGATATATGTATACCTGTGGCTGATTCATGTTGAGGTTTGACAGGAAACAACAAAATTCTGTAAAGCAATTATTCTTCAACAACATCAAAAATTATTTTTTAAAAGGAACAGAAAATCAAAATAATAATAATAATAAAAAGAACAGAAAATTGACACCAGACACCATTAAAAGGAGCTATGCTGCTGCTGCTAAGTCGCTTCAGTCGTGTCCGACTCTGTGCGACCCCATGGACTGCAGCCTACCAGGCTTCTCTGTCCATGGGATTTTCCAGGCAAGAATACTGGAGTGGGGTGCCATTGCCTTCTCCGAAAGGGAGCTATAAGAATGACAAACAAATAAATAAAATGACACTCAACATTATGAGTTATTAGAAAATGCACACTAAAGCCACGAGATACCATTACATACCTATTAGAATGTTTATATAAATATAACATATATATGTGTGTGTGTACATATACATATATGTGTATATACATATATGTGCATATATAATAACTTCCCCAGTGGCTCAGACGGTAAGGAATCCACCCGCAATGCAGAAAACTCAGGACAATACCAAACCTTGGTAAAGCTGCTCAGCAGCAGGACTCCTTGGGGTTCCCTGGTGGTCCAGGGGTTAAAAATCTGCCTTGCAATGCAAGGGGACACAGATTTGTTCCCCGGTCCAAGAAGACGCCACAGAGCAACTAACCCTGTGCGGCACGACTATTGAGCCCGAGTCTAAAGCCTGCAGGCCCCCAACGACTGCAGCCGCACGCCCGGAGCCCGTGCCCGCAACAAGAAAAGCAGCCTCAGGGCGAGGCCCGCACACCTCAGCTGCGGAGAGGCGCACTCGCCACTGGAGAAAAGCCCACGCAGCAAGGAAGACCCCACACAGCCACACAAAGAAAAAATGCATAAATCTTAAAACAAAGAAATTCTCTTGCACAGAGCTTTAAACTGTACATTATTCATCTCACATCATGGATGTGGTCATTTTCAAATAACCCCTTTTGTTTTTATCATAGTTTGTAACATAATTTAGTCAGGTATAAAACAGATTAAGAGGAAGTATAGTTATCAGCTTTACTAAATGTATAATTACAATTATTAATCCTGAATCAGAGCAGCTCAACCAGCCAAAGTGTACAATATAACATCTATCAAAGAGAAACCTACACATTCCTGTTTGGGTAGGTCATGGTTATACGTATGTAGGACTGGAAGATATGCACTGTTCATTAGAAGAACAGGTATTGATAATTGTTAATAAACACATGATGGATTTACATTATAAAACACTTTTTAATAATATAATATTTTTACTATTTATTATATGTCAAGTACTATAATATGTACTAGTTATTCATGCATAAGAAACAAATAAGCTGAATAAGCTAGCTTATTCATGCAAAAGAAACAAATTACTAATATTAGGATGACATACCCTAAAACAGAATAATATCATTTTTTTCTTTTAAACTTCTGATGAAATTAAGATATTTAAAAGCAACTTTATCTAACAATATTAATTAAATAATATGGTTATTAGCCAAAGGGAAACTTCTGTGATTCAATTAAACATGAAAGGTGGCAGAGCATAATTTTCTTAAATGTTTATACCTAATGGATATTTGTCAACATAAATAAAGCATTATTGTTACAACATGCCTAAGAAGGGAATAATGTAAACTTTTCACAAGACAACTTGCTCAATTTTAAATATATGTCCATGTAAAAACACAGTTAAAAATAAACAGTAATTGAAGATATGGAAAAGGGAAATCACAGCAGGTTTCAAACATAAATCACAGCAAACATCACACACTATTCTAGAGCATGTTACTTAACAATAACCATAATTAGCTGTATTAGTGTCTACCAGTTGAAAAGAATAAGCAAAGTGTTTATTTTGGTGTTAACACTGCTTTCCTTTAATATTTTAGTCTAAAATACTGCCAAATGAGAATAAACATTCAGAATAAAATTTGCATTAGCCTAGAGGGGTAAGAAAAAAAGGCAAGGAACGGATATCTACTGAGCAACCGCATGCACAGTGATGGGAGTTCCAGTTCAGTTGAAGGTAGGAGGAAAAAGAATGATGAGACTCAGGGGAAAAAAAAGAGAGAGAGAGAAAGATTCTAGTGATTAACTGTTTATCTCCGGGTGGTCTGAAGGGGATTTGTGGACTGTGATCATGGAAGAAGGCACTTCCACAAATAAAATTGTTTCCTAAGAAAAGTTACTACAGAGAAGGCAGTTTTGGTTGCACAATAATTAGGTTTTGAGGGAGAAAAGAACAGAACACTGCTTTAGATGTTATTGGGGCAATAATACTTAATGATACATTTCAGTTCTAATTTTACTTAAATTATAAAATTGCAAGCCCCAGTGTTTCCTCACACAACCCAAGCCCCTCCTCCCTCACTCCATCAGCGTTTGGCGAAGCTGTTCTCTTTAATTAACTAAATTGTTGTCTAGCCAGACAGCTCGACTTTGAGAAAGTGGATGCCTGGGGATTTGCTTGACAGAGGACTTGAGAGTCTTCACACAGACCAGAAACATGACATTGGTTCGGAAAGAAATTTATAGCCCTGCTGACCAGAGGTTCTGCTACCAGCAGAAGAAACTGGTCTAGAGGCGGGATGACTAATATGTCACCACATCAGCGGTTCCTTTATGGAAGCTGAAGAAGAACATCCAAATAAATCAGATTTGTCACAGGCCTAAATACCATTAGGCATGTCAGCTGGGATCTGAGTTGGTGTCCCAGAGCAATGGATGGGAAAGCTCTGACTGCACTTTTCCAGAAGCCTCAAGCCACAGACACCCAGCAGGCACCTTGATGGCTGGGACCTTCCGTTTTAACCCTAAGGGGCTTTCCTAGATGTGGCTTCCAGATCATCACCGATGTTTTATTTTAAAGGACAAAGTAAGGGCCGAGTATGCAGAGAACGACACACGCTGCAGCTTTTCTTGGTATTTGAGGGGCTTTTCCAGATGTATAATTTCATCCAACATATGCTACAGTAATAAGCAGCCATTCTTTTTTTTAACATAAGCCAAGAAACTATTACTTTAGTCATTCATCAGTTATTTCCAGTAAAAGTTTATTATTATAAAAATGACTATGCCACATACACAGTAAGAAATTTTTACTAGTTTTATATTTAACAGTATTTTATATATAACTCAGGCTTCTCATAGATATATATAATATATAAAATAATTATATTTAGTTTTCATGACTAGCAAATAAGCTTATATCAAATAGACAAAAACTATTCAAAAGGAAAAGCATGTCATTTTAAAATTATAATACTAATGTTTCATTTCTTTGTAGAAATTTTATAAAACATACCCTGAAACTTGGAAAAGCAGCACATCATAGATATAATAAATATATATTGAATACTTCACAGTTTACATTTTATGGGAAGGATTGGTTTTTGGCTTGTAAAATTTTTTACTTATAAAACTTTATCTAAATTTTGTGACTTCCAACCCAAAATATAAGCAGATAGTCATATTAGTGTAGGTAATATGTTACCTTTTCAAAGGTAACATTTGCAAAGCAAAAGTTATAGAACCTCTCCCAACATGATTAGAAGATGAATGTACAAATTTTCAACAAAAATGCCCTTTCTTTTCACAAATACTCCTAATTTAATTCACCCAATTCATTGCAGCATTGTATTGAAATAAATCAAGGACTATTAAAATAAATCAAAGATAATTAAAGTAATGAGGTGTTGGGGGAGAATAAACACACTTACATTGAACTCCATTGATCTCTGGTAGAGATACTCTGTTTCCAAGACCCTGAGATGTCTTTTCTGACATATTGTACCTTTATTTGAACAAGTAATTTATATTCCCTGAAAGAGTTTGTCTAAATGAATTATAACTATCTGCATGTGTGTATCTCCCCCACGAACTTGGACCTTCTTCATTCATTAAACAGATATTTATTTAGCGGTGGTTTAGACATCAGGGATTCAGAGATGAAAGACATCGACTTCGGTGATCAGAGAACTTAGATTCTCACAGCAAGATGATTGTGCACTCAAACAACACACTCTGCTCAGAAAATGTTAATGTTGGTGGTAGACACAAGCTGCATTGCAAGTGTAGGAGACACAGTGTCTGCAGATTCCAGCAGGTAAACACATAACTTTTATCAAGAATTGTGGAACAACAAAGAATAAGAGACATGATATGAAATCTTAATGGCATAGACCATATTCCTACATGTTTTCTTTAGGTTTTAGTTATTACTTTTTACTAAAATGCTTCTGTGTATTTTTAAATTTGTATTTATTTTTGGCTGTGCTGGGTCTTCCCTGCTGTGCATGGGCTTTCTCTAGTTGGGGCGAGTGGGGGCTGCTCCTTGCAGGCTTGTCACTGCAGTGGCTTCTTTTTTTGTGGAAGCCAGGCTCTAGAGTGCGTGGTCTTCAGCAACTGTGTAGACGGGCTCAGAGGTTGTGGTACATTGGTTTAGTTTCCCCATGACATGTGAAATCTTCTTGGACCAGGGGTTGAACACGTGTCCCCTGAATTCATAGGCAGATTCTTTGCCATAGAACCACAGAGAAGTCCCAAACTGCTGCTTTAAAAACCAGATACTTAGCAGTCCTAGGAGCATTTGAATCACTCTAAAGCATTGCAAAGGCTTCACAGAGCTGATAGAATCTGAGCTGAGAACTAGAGGCTGCCTAGGAAAGTATTAGTGAAGTAGGCAAAGGCTGGGAAAGATAACATATTTAGGTGAGCAGCAAGGAGCAGAAAGAGGTAGTCCAAGCAGGGGAACAACTTGGACTTAGGTGTGGACTTAGGTTACAGTAACATGTTCAAAGGGATATTATCGATAGTTCATTATTGATGAATCATAACATAAAATGAAAATAGAAAGGAAAGGACAATACAGTGTAGGACTTTTTTTAAAATTTGATTCCAAATCTCTTGAAGATTTCCTGCATATGGTAGTCATTCAAGAAAAGTAGATCAATGTATAAATTAATACTCTGAAAGTATTGAATTATCTTGACAAAGTATTTTACAGATATTCTTCTCCTATCATATTTTCTCTTCACTATTACAAAACTGTCTTCCCCTATCAGTAAAAAGAGTCAAATCTAATTGAGATATGCATTGTCTGGGTCTGCTAAGAAATGATTGCCAACAGAGTATTAAATGTACAAAATATTTGTTGGGGACTGAACAGAAGGCAGAGGGAGACTTCATTCCATAGTGCAGGTCGGATGCCTATGAAATGAGAGAAGGAAGGAAGGAGGGTTGAGTCAAATGTCTCAGACTCCGGAATAGTTTCAGGAAAGATTTGGTCAGGCCCACACAGAGTCCTCAAGCCAAAGTCATCCTTTAGAGGAACCCTGCATCTTGCTTGATAAGCCAGCTTTAGTCCTGCAGTATGTTCAGTCACTGCTTGGGAGCAGGCCATGGGAAGCAGGGCTTGGCAACAAACACAATGTTGGATCCAGAGGGGCAGCAGCTGGGGCCAACAGCCCATTATACTCCACACCGGGAGGTCTGAGTGGCACATTTTCATGGTTGCCACAATGCATAAATCTAAATGAAATGTTCTCTGAAGACTGATTAAAAAACAGAATTAAAAATCATGTAGAGACCATGTTCCCACAATATCAGAAGGAATCATCTGTCTCTTAATTGATCTTCTTTGTACAGCTCTAGTTCCCTGCGGTCTCATAACAGAGCACAGAACACAAAGCACTGCATTTCCCTGAAACCGTAGCTGTGGCACCAAGGCAGACTCGAAGGCCCTATGGCTAACTGTAGCTATCTTTGAGGGGAAAACTTGTGATACATGCCTGCAAAAACCTTAAATACGCAATGCAGTTAAATCAAGCTTATACCAAAAACATGTTTATATTATTAATGAACTAAAGTATACAAAGAAAATTATGCTATATAATTCTGAACCAATTATTTAACCTATCAATCTCTTTCTCATGTGCTCTTTTATGATTTGGGGAAAAAAAGAGAGTTTTTTTAATTGTAAAATATATTTCAAAGCTTCTTTTATTTTCAAAAGTTCAGCTTTGGGGAAAGCAAGACTTTTCATAGATATATGAATATTATCCAAGGAACACTAGAGGAACTAAAATCTATATAGCATTAAAAAAAAAACAGAGGGTTTACAAATATGAGTGAATTTAGTCTCATCTACACTAAAACGTTCTTCATATATTCAATTCTTGTGACCGTATTATGAGCCAAACTTTGAAAGATATAATGAAATTAAAAGTAATTTAAAAATAAGAGTATAAGAGGTCCCTTGTCTTTGAGAGCCTCGCAACCTAATGGAGGAATTTAAAACAGAAATTACAATGGCACAAACAGTGCTTCAGAGTCATGTAAGAGGAGAAAGTGTATCATTGGTGAGTTCTAAGCAGGCGTCATAGAATAATTACCAGGTATGAGTCAAGAAGTAGCATGAGGCTAAATGGAAGGGAAAGGGTCTTCTAAGCAGAGGGAACAGTATATGCAAACACAGAGAGTTGAGAAGGTCTGGAAACCATACAAAAATCACTATGACTAGAGAACAGAAATACAGAGGAATGACTCCGCATGGTATGAAAATGGTTTACTTTTCCCCCTTCTTTTTATAGACAATATAAGACCATGGAAGAATTTTGATGAAGGAATGGCCATGATTTGATATGTAAGTCTAATATATTTGTTACACATGTTAAAGGGATGAGAGTGGAATAGATTGAATGGGATACAGGAGACATTAAATAAATTATTATAAAATTCTAAATAAAATACGACCACTGGTGGTAGCAGCAGCAGCAAAGGGTCAGTACGGGAAATATTTACAAGGATAGACTGAGTTCCCCACACATGATTAGAAACAGTAGAGCAGAGGGAAAGAGATTCAGCGTGCCTTCCTGACGTTGGCGTTGGCACTTGGGGGCACTCCTCACAGAGAGAGAGGTTCTAGGACAATTTCCCTGTTGAACAGCTGGGGGAAATGTCTCCTTAGCAGCTAAAACCATGAAAAAGTCATCTGAATAATATTTTAAAGTGTAGGTTCTTCTTTAACATTTCATTCATTTATTCAGTGTCTTCTGTATGCCAGGTTCTGTTCTAGTCTAGAAAGATAAAGCAGTGTACAAAATGGGAAAGAATATTTGCCCTTCGCTAGCTAATATTTTAGTGGAGAGTGTTAGGAAACAAAAACAGTGAAGGTATATAATATGAGAGATTGTATGAGAGTGGTTTGAAAAATAGCAATAAATGAATGAATGTGCAGGGGCTGTTTTAAGATGACGGCCTGAGAAGGCCACAGTGAGAAGGGGGCCACAGTGAGAAGGGGGCCTCAGTGAGAAGGGGGCCACCTGAGTGGGGATGTGAGTAGATGAGGGGGATCTGTGGGTGCGCTGGAGAAAAGAGAGCGTTGTGGGCAGAGGACACAGTGTGCATACCTAGGCCGGAAGGTGGGAGCAGCTCCAGCCTGTGCGAGGGGCGACGAGGAGCCTGGTGTGATTGGAGCAACGTAAGAGAAGCGGAGCGGCAGGGGCCCTGGTCCAATGTGTAAAGTGAGGCTAAGTTATGAGGGCTTTCATTGTTACTTTAAATAGAGTGAAAAGCTGTCATGTAGTCATCTTCCCTGAAACATTTTTTAAAAATCCCTTTCTTTAAGTCTCAGATTTTCAATATACTTTTTAATCATGTATCTCCTGGGTTTGTTAATGTTACATTTTTATTTTTTCTAATATTCAGTCAGACTAAACTACACTAACTTGAATTAACAAATTTGTTAATTAACAAATTAAAGCTAAAAATTATTATCCATTTGGACATACTTATATATCTTAGCTGTTTTTGTTTCCTAACACTCTCCACTAAAATATTAGCAAGCGAAGGGCAAATATTCTTTCCCATTTTGTACACTGCTTTATCTTTCTAGATAGAACAGGACCTGGCATACAGAAGACACTGAATACTTGGTGAATAAATGAATGAAATATTAAAGAATAACCTACATTTAAAAGTATTATGGACATACTTTTTTGGAAAAAAAACATTTTTAATAATTGCAATGTTATTTTTTGTTTATACCAATGCTTATTTTTGTTCATAAATCTCTTTTGATTTATACTCATTTTTATAGTAGAAGCACACTAAAGAAATTAACATGATAGCTTAAGCTCTTCTATATAGATAACAATGCTGACAGAATCAAAAGGTTGTCAGTTAGCAAGGTAATACCACAAGACAGTATAAATTCAATATAAGAAAGTCAGTGTTAAGGGTACCAATATTCCAACTATAAATGTGCCCCTCATAAGCGTAAATACAGAATGCTAGTAGATGTTTTATTACTGAACTTTCCACAGTCAAATGTTTCAAAAGTTGTTTAATTAAACAAAGTTAATAGGGTTTCATTAACACAGGACAAAGCAGATCTTTGCAGAAATGAATCTCCAAAAGAAGTTCATGTAGTATGTTGTGCTTCTCAAGTTTATTCGTCCACAGCCCTTTCTTTAACAGTGTCTCTCACCAAGACTGAAAAAGACAGAGTCCTCAGGTGGTGCTAGTGGTAAAGAACCCATCTGCCAATGCAGAAGACATAAGAGACTCAGGTTCGATCCCTGGGTCAGAAAGATCCCCTGGAGGACAGCATGGTAACCCACTCCCGTATTCTTGTCTGGAGAATCCCATGGACAGAGGAACCTGGCATGCTACAGTCCATGGGATAACAAAGAGTCAGACACAACTGAAACAACCTAGTATGCACACACATGACAAACCCAGACAGCATATTAAAAAGCAGAGACGTCACTTTGTAGACAAAGATTCATACAGTCAAAGTCATGGTTTTTCTAGTAGTCATGTATGGATGTGAGAGCTGGTCCATAAATAATGCTGAGCACCAAAAAATTCATGCTTTGCAATTGTGCTGCTGGAGACAACTCTTAAGACAACCTTGACTGCAAGGAGATCAAATCCGTCAATCCTAAGGGAAATCAACCCTGAATATTCCTTGGAAAGACTATTGCTGAAGCTGAAGCTCCAATACTTTGGCCACCTGATGTGAAGAGCTGACTCACTAGAAAAGACTATTCTGATTCTGAGAAAGATTGAGGGCAAGAGGAGAAGGGGGCAGCAGAGGATGAGATGATGAGGTACCATCACTAACTCAATAGACATAAACTTGAGCAAACTCTGGCTGATAGTGGAAGACAGAGGAGCCTGGCATGCTGTAGTCCATGAGGTCACAAAGAGTTGGACACGACTTACTGACTGAACACAACAGTTCCTGAAGACAATTGAAATCACTTTGATTACCACTGAGGATGTGAATCTGGAATTCTGTGTAGAGACCCCTTCAGGAACTATATTTTAGATGTCATTATATTATGCATCACTGCCATGGGTAACTATTACTGCTACTGTGCGCAGTTGCTCAGTCGTGTCCAACTCTTCGACACTCCATGGACTGTAGCCTGCCAGGCTCCTCTGTCCATGGGATTTTCCAGGCAAGAATACTTGAGTCGATTTCCATGCTCTCCTCCAGGGGATCTTCCCGACCCAGGGATTGAACTTGTGTCTCTTATGCTGTATAGGCAGGCCTAGTACCAGGACATCACCAAAAAAAGATACTTGTTTTTGTTTCTCTTATATTCTAGTGGTGAGTGGCAGATGTTAAACTATAAATATCACTAGGGGGTAAATCTACTGTCTATAAGTAGCTGAGAAGTGCCATGGAAGAGATAAAACATAATTAGAGATCAGGAAAAATGGGTTGATGGGGTTGTTGTAATGTTGAGCAAGGGATAAAAGGAAATTTTGTTGTTGAGAAGACTAACTATGGGGAGAACTTGAAGGAGATGAAAGATTTAGACTAAATTCATAAAGATATCTGACAGAAGGAATTTCCAGGCTGAGGATGAAGATTCCTGAAGGCAGGAGCTTGTCTAGAATATTCCTAGAACTGTTCAGAGGCTGATATGCTGTAATGGAAGGAGAGAGGAGGAGAATTTAGAGCTATGATCAGAAAGGTGAGGTGACCCAGACCACATAAGCCATGATGAGAAATTTAGCTTCTACTCAGTGAATGTGGGGGTCACTGCAGAGTTTTGAATGGGGAAGAGACATCATCTGATTTATGTATTTGAAAAAATCACTCTGGTTTTTCAGGCTGAGTTTAAAGAGTGGAGGCATGAGTGTAGCTCATAAGTGTCAACTCAAAGATACCTGTTAGAAAACTACTGCATACTCACAAGCACAGTGATACACTTTGAATCAGAGTAGATGCAACAGAAGCAGGAAAACTGGTGGATATATGAGGTGAGAGAGTTGAGAGGCAAAAGAAAAAACAAAAAAAAAATTGAGAGTTTTATAAATATATATATTGTTGTTTAGTCACTAAGTCAAGCCCTACTCTTTGTGACCCCATGGACTGTAGGGTCCACCAGACTCCTCTGTCCATGGGATTTTCCAGGCAAGAATACTGGAGTGGGTTGCCATTTCCTCCTCCAGTGGATCTCCCCAAACTAGGGATCAAAACTCGTGTGGCTCCTGTATTTGCAGGCAGATTCTTTACCACTGAAGCAACTCGGGAGCTGAACACACACACACACACACACACACACACACACACACACACACACACACATATACTATTTAAAGATATGGAATTAAATGACCTCATGGAAGGTGAACTGAAAGTAGATGGAAAAACAGGAAGGGCCAAGATTGTGGCTTGGGACACGGTAGCAATGAGAAGACTAAAGGAAGAAGAAGAACCAGTAGGAGCTGGGTAGGACTGTCAAGTGAGTGGAAGCAAAGCCAGGAGATTGCAGTGTCCAGGGAGCCAATGGAGAGTCATGTGTTAAGGAGGGGTGAGTACCCTTAATAAGCAAGAACTATGCTGCTCCTAACCTCCAACCCCATAACAATCATTGGAATCCTGACTTCCATTCACTCTGCAGACCTCTTCCTGAAGAAACAACGGGGCTAGAAGACTTAGCAGAGATACGATCTTCCAGGTGGTTTATTACCTGCCAAATGCTCCTGCCATTACTCAAAAGCCCTTTCTTCTGTGTTTCTTTTAAGCATCTACCTTCATACTTTGCTCCTTTTCTGGAGATTTTGCTCCTTTGTTATCTTAAGCCCCTTAGAGGTAATTTACATCAAGATGTCCAAAATGATTGACTGATTTTCTGATTGGCTGAAACCAATCAGAAAGGAAAAAGAAAACATTTCAGTTTTAACCATAGATATGCTCCTTTTTTAAGCTTTCAAATTTGTAATCAATTACCTGAAACTGGTAGTTCAATATCATTCTCTCTCCCTTAGAATCTAAAATTGTGTTCGAACAACAACAACAACAAAAAAGAATTAGTATTTCACATTACATTGTAGCACTCCTTTTATACCATCCCTGACCTATATTTCACAGAACTCTCCGTAAAAGTATAGGATGGTAAGCAATTGAACAATGTTACTGAAAAATTGATTAGCCCATGGCTTCATCTTCCTCAGGAATTCCTGAGGAAGTTGTATAGTTGTATGTAATTGCAATACCTAAGAAGAAATATAGGACAACTAATTAGCATATCATTTTTATCATTACACTGTCAAATACAGAAAGAACAAACACTTTTTTATGTGTTTTTTCTTTTTCTTTTTCTCTTTTGGTACGTGATGGCTCTGCATATCCCTGGCTAGAAAAAAGCATTCTTATATACTTAAATTTCAGTTAGCTCAAGGATGAGTCTCTGCATCTGGGTTTTATTTAGTCTATCCAGAGGGCATCTTCATCTTATATTTCCCCGGTATAATTACTGTTACTATCATTAGGGGAGAAATAAACTAATTTTGATAAAAGTCCAATTAGTATTGTTACTTGGCATATAGATATAAAGTGTGCAGACTCTATAGAAACATTTTTATGACTGGTATTCATAGGCTAACAACTGAAGAAAATGGGATACACCATTATCATTTCATTTTAAAAAGCACCCTATGGATTTGCTTAAGGAGTATTAGCAATTTCCAAAGCCAAGTGTATTTTAATTAAACAGTTATATTTTGTATAGGCAATACTTATTCGCAATATTTTTTTCTTAAGTGGCCAATTGAAGAGTATTTTCTGGATTTATATGCACTTATCATTAAATTAGCTTGTCCAGAGTAACTAACTTTCATCAGCAGAGGTCAAGATTTAAACTTTATCAGAACTTTGGGCAGAATAGCACATTTGATGATAGCTGCTGCAAGTCTAAATCCAATTATCTATGTTTTAGTAAAGTTGTGAATTCTAAAGTGGTATCCCCATAGGGAGACACTAACAGTTTCTTTCTGAATAGTTTTGTTTTTAACATTAAAAATTAAAATAATAAATTTGCACTGTACCTTCTTTGACAAGGTAACCCTAGTTCTTTTCCAGCTTTAAAATTTTCTTTTATATAAAAAACAGTCAATACATTACATTTCATATTTCTCTCTAGGAAATCTGTCTTTTAAATAGTTTTCACAGAGAAGTGCTACTTATTTAGAAAATAAAGGAGTAAAAAATATAAGTAAGCCAGTAAGTGATCAACTTAAATTCAGAATGTTGGTTATTTCTTGGGGAGAATGGAATAATTTAGTTGGGAAGAGGCACACAGTGTCTGGGGTCACGGGTCTCCTCCTTTCCCAGTGGTTTACTTATCTGATAGGCTGTTCATTCCAGGTGGAGGTAACTTTGTAGCCTTTGTGATTCGATCACAGTCTGCTTTCCTGGAGAGGCAATGGCAAATATTTGAAATGATTGCATAGATTTGACAAGAATTACAGTGGGAATCGGTAGTATTACTAATTCCATTTTGATGTGGAAAGACACTAGCACTTGGTGCAGTGGTACATTTCACTATTGTGTATAAAATAATACTCCTGGAAGTCATCTGAACTCTTCAAGATTTTGATACTGCCCATGCTGAGATGGAGTTGATCATCCCACCATGATTGTACCCTCTTCCCTGTTATAGTAGCTTCCTTTTCTCTCATGGGTTCAAATCAGCCATATCGGAATGTACTTGCTTTCTAGGCACTTTCCAGTACCCCTAGACCACCAACTTTCTTATAATTAAATGCACCTAAAACCTGAACTGCCAGGAGTCATCATTTGTTATTTGGAAGCAATGCATTATTCAAAACAAAACTTCAATATATTTTGTCAACATCATACCATGAACTAGAGTCAGAAAACATGTCTTGAAATCCCAGCTTTGCCACTTTCTAGTGAGGTTTCAGCAAATTGTTTTACTTGTCACTCTAAATCCTTTAGAGTAAATAAAATCCTTTAGAGGAATAAAACATAGTGACAATAATAAAACAAAGAAATTTACTTCACTTTATGCATATCACATTACTCTTACACAAATAAGATCTAATATACAACTGTGTTGTGAATATTAAATGAGATAATATGTGTGAAAGTGCTGGGTAAATACTAAAGTGCTCTAAAAGTAAGAGCTATTTTTATCTATGACTTTCTTTTTTATTTTAAGTAATTTTTCACTAATCAGAGTCTCTATCATTCACGTTCAAAGAATTATCTTTTCTCTCACAATCCCTTTATAATTAAATGGTGTGTTTTCCAGGGTTGATAAAAATCTCTTGAAAAAGATAACCCTTGGTCTTAAGTTATAAAGACTTTTAACCACAAAATGAGCTACATTTCAGTGAATGAGGTGACTCATATGACATGTTTGTGTTAAATACTTGCCTAATATAAGAAAGAAATAGTGTTCTTAATAGGTCTTCATAGGAGACAAGGCTTCCCAGGTGGTGCTAGTGGTAAAGAACCGACCTGCCAATTCAGGAGACAAATGAGTTATAGCTTTGATCCCTGGGTTGGGAAAATCCCCTGGAAGAGGGCATGACAATCCATTCTGGTATTCTTGCCTGGAGAATTCCATGGACAGAGGAGTCTGGCAGGCTATAGACCATAGGGTTGCAAAGAGTCAGACACGACTGTAGCAACTTAGCATGCATAAGAGATAGAAATATTTATAAATCATGGAATCATTTCTTATAGAAGTCTCAGAGCAGCAAGCTTGGAGAAAATTGAGACCTCTCTATTTAATACCTTTCTTATGCTGAACTGATTTTTTAAAATATATTTAAATTTTGACTTAGATGTAAAACATGTTTGTTTGGTTTACTGCAAATATGCATAGTATGTTTTAATTGCTCTTTAAAATCAGAAAACAAAATGTATAAATGATGGAAAATCAGCATATCATAGACAGGAGGTAAGATTTGGGATCATAAGGGGTACACGAATAATAGAAGAATGACTTGAACTGAAGACTTCACCAACTTTGAATGTATGTGATATTAGCCATTTGATAACAAATTTGGACTTTTGTAGAAAAAAATTTTATCTAAAAAAGAAAAAAAAAAATGTCTCAGTTACCAGGTACTGATCTCATTCCGGGAGACTAAAATAATTGAAATACAGCATCCTTTTGGTGTTGGATTGTATAAAGAACACGTGTATGTAGACAAAGCAGTATAAAATAATAATGAAAGGTTCCCAACTGAATTGTTTGATACTGATATCAGCAAGCACATGTCATCATTTTTGTGAACTCCGATTGCCTTTGCACGTTGTAGTGGTATCACATGGGTGCTGAATAATGCTTCTTCACTGATGGCACAGTGACTGAAAAAGCCAAATAGAGCATTTCTCATGCATGAAGCATGGCGTGATTTAGACAGGAAAGTATTTTTAAGTAATTTTAGTTTCTTGATAACTAAATTATAAAGCAGTTGGGAGTTTATTTCTGAAATCATCCTAAGTGTTTTACACTTAAGGAAACATCTTATTTTTTAACAGTTTTATTGAGATCTAATTGACATTAAATAATCCACCTATACTAAGTGTAAATTATGATACATTTTGATAAATTTATGTATGCATGAAATACTTTTATTCATCCATGAAACAAATAAAGATAATGCCTGTACTATTACTTCCAAACATATCCTCATAAATTTTGGAATCTTCTCCTCTCCATTGTTGAATTTATCTATTTGTCTATCTTTATGCCAGTACCTCACTGTGTTATTACTGTAGTTATGTGAGTCTTGAACAATCTGTGAGTTTATAGTTTCCATCGAATTGGAAACGTGTTCATCCAGTTTTTCTTCAAATACTTTGCTTGCTCCTCAGCCTCTACTTCCAATCAAGGACTCCATCTACACATTTTAGGTCACTAGAACTGGCCCCTAATTCACTGATGGCTTTGTTCTTTTTTAAAATTCTCCTTTCTCTCTGTATTTGAATTTCAGCAGATTCTATTGGTATATCTTCAAGTACACTAGTCATTTCCTGCAATATCTATTCTTACTTTTAATGCTAACACATGTATTTGTCATGCAAGACACACTTTTCATTTCTAGAAGCTTGATTTAGGTCTTTTTTTTACTTCCCTGTCCCTACTTAACGTTCTGAAAATACAGAAGACCATTATAATAATTGTTAAGTGTTTTGTCAGTGAATTCTAATATCTGTGTCAGTTCTACGTCAGTTTTAACTGATCTTCTTTATTATGGATGGTATTCCCTACTCCTTTTACGCCAGGTTATTTATGGTCAGGTGCTAAATATTGTAAATTTTACATTTTTAGCTGTACAACTGTATATTTCTACAAATATATTGAATTTCCCTTGCCCTAGCCCCAGGATGCAGTTGATTTAACTGTAAAGAGTTTGATTCTGTTAGGTCTTGCTTTTAGGGTTTTTAAGTGTGAAAGAATAGCATTTAGGATAGAATTAATTATTCTAAGAACTGTACCTAAGTCTTCATGAATTGTAGAGTTTTTTAGTCTGGCTGTTGGGATAAGGCACTATTGCTGGTCCGCTGTATCTGCTGGGGACTGTTGCTTCTCATCCTTTCACGTGTTTCTTGATTGCTTTAGGGTATTTTCTTCATGCACGGTGCATACAACAATATTCAGCTGAATAATTTAAAGAGACCCTCTCCAGGACTCCAGTGTTCTCTTTTTGTCCCTACTCTCCCTGAAAAACTCTAGTAGCCTTGGTCTCACAAACACTTAGCTCTGTCCTCAAGTCAGGAGTCTTCCATGCTCTGTCAGGGCTCCTTTTGCCTAAACAACCTGAAAACTCTAAGACAGCAATCTGGGACAACTGTTCAGTTCAGTCATGTCCGACTCTTTGCAACCCCATGGACTACAGCACACCAAGCTTCCCTGTCCATCACCAACTCCCAGAGCTTGCTCAAACTCATGTCCATTGAGTTGACAATGCCATCCAACCATTGCATCCTCCGTTGTCCCTTTCTCCTCCTGCCTTCAATCTTTCCCAGCATCAGGGTCTTTTATATGAGTCAGCACTTCACATCAGGTGGCCAAAATATTGGAGTTTCAGCTTCAGCATCAGTCCTCTCAATAAATATTCAGGACTGATTTCCTTTAGGATTGACTGGTTTGATCTCCTTGCTGTCCAAGGGACTCTCAAGAGTCTTCTCCAACACCACACTTCAAAAGCGTCTATTCTTCAGCACTCAGCTTTCTTTATAGTCTGACATGACTACTGGAAAAACCATAGCTTTGACTATATGGACCTTTCTCAGCAAAGTAATGTCTCTGCTTTTTAATATGCTGTCTAGTTTGGTCATAGATTTTCTTCCAAGGAGCAAGTGTCTTTTAATTTCATGGCTGCAGTCACCATCTGCAGTGATTTTGGAGCCCAAGAAAATAAAGTCTGTCACTGTTTCCCTTGTTTCCCCATCTATTTGCTGTGAAGTGATGAGACCCAATGCCATGATTTTAGTTTTTTGAATGTTGAGTTTTAAGCCAACTTTTTCACTCTCCTCTTTCACTTTCATCAAGGGGCTCTTTAGTTCCTCTTTGCTTTCTGCCATAAGGGTGGTGCCATCTGCATATCTGAAGTTATTGATATTTCTCCGGGCAATCCTGATTTTAGCTGGAACTCATCCAGTCTGGCATTTCGCATGATATATTCTGCAAATAAGTTAAATGAGGGAGGTAACAATGTACAACCTTGACATACTCCTTTCCCAATTTGGAACCAGTCCATTTTTCCATGTCCGGTTCTAACTGTTGATTCTTGACCTGCATACAGATTTCTCAGGAGGCAGGTAAGTGGTCTGGTATTCCCATCTCTTGAAGAATTTTCCACAGTTTGTTGTGATTCACAGTCAAAGGTTTTAGCACAGTCAATGAAGCAGAAACAGATGTTTTTCTGGAATCCCTTTGCTTTTTCTATGATTCACTGGATGTTGGCAATTTTATCTCTGGTTCCTCTGCCTTTTCTAAATCCAGCTTGAACATCTGGAAGTTTTAGATTCATGTACTTTTGAAGTCTAGCTTGGAGAATTTTGAGCATAAGTAATGTGTAAGCTTATGTGAGCATAAGTAAGCTACTGTGTGAGATGAGTTCAGTTGTGTGGTAGGACACTGTCGGACTAGCCTAATTTGTTTCTTGGCTTTCTGGGATCACTGTATTTCATTGCCTGATTTGTTTAATATGTTTTGATTCTGATACTTTTAGGTGATTTTAAATATGGTTCCAGTTACTCTTCTGGACCAGGAATAGAACTCGGATGTGTTTTTAAACAAAATTTACAATAAAGCAAACTATAAAAACAATAAGAATGAAAACTTCATTGAAAGAAATGTTTTCTTGAAATCATCAACACGAATGGAACGTAATTATATCTGAACAACGCTTGCAGAATTTCCTGAACTTATGACACTTCTCCACATCACTTAAGACCTCTTTGGCTAATATAAAGGCATGTCCATTACTAGCTACTGTTTCTCTAAACTGCTAATCAGCTCTTGCAGGGTATTTGGAGAATGTGGTTGCACTCATGTAACAAATGGAGCAACAAATATATCTAAATTGACTCAACACTGAGAAGAATGAAATTCATCAGAGAAAAAAGAACATTTAATTGGGCAGTCAAAAATTTAATTTCAAAGCTAATCTAAAGCATTTTGAGCATGTTCTGCTGTGTTATAGTTTTCTGTATGCATGTATGCATGTATTTATGTCTGTGCTGAGTCTTCACTGCTGTGCTTGCTTCCTCTAGTTGCCGCAAGTAGGGGCTACTCTCTAGTTGTGCACAGGCTTCTTACTGCTGTGGCTTCTTTTGTTTCTGAGCACGGGCTCTAGGGCCTGCAGGCCTCAGTACTTGTGGCATATGGGCTCAGTAGTTGCAGCTCCCAGGCTCTGGAGTACAGGCTCAATGGTTGTGGCACACACTTAGCTGCTCTGAGGCATGTAGGACCCTCCTGGATTAGGGATATGACTCGTGTCTCTTACATTGGCAAGCAGACTCTCCACCACTAAGCCACCTGGAAGCCCTTGTCTGTTTTCTGTTACATAAAAAAAAAATGATACTGAAGATACTTAGAAAAAAGTTTGTGTTATACTCCTAAATGCCCACGTAAAGAAATTTAAAAGATTCCCTACGTGACAGCAAACAATTCAACTCAAATATCAGTATGTATGCAGAAAAATGTTTTCTTTCCAACATATATTCAGAATTTATTTTTAAAGATAATTGTATACTGCTTTATTGGAAATTGATTAAAAAATATTCTTTAACCCTTTAGTGGATCTTTTTGTGTCTGTTTAATTATTTTATGAATTTCACTGACAATATACTTTATTGGTGACTTTGATAGCATATATGTTTCAGTTTTAGAAGTTTCCAGGTTGCAAATTTTTAAAACATTTTTATTTTTTTTTAATTGTGAGCTCAAAGAGAATCTCAGGAAGAACAACAAAAGCAAGCTTTCAGACAAGTTTCTGTTTCTAGTGAATAGTAGGCCGTGACAAGTCTGTTTCTATGAGTGTATTCTGTGTCAGACAACACCTGTAAAGAAAGCCTACAAGGAACATTAAGTATCTGGAAATAGGAAAATTATTTCCACTGATGGGCAGCTGAAATGCACTGAGGAGACAGACAGAGTAATGGTATCTCTGCGTTTATTTTGACAGACCTATGACAGCACCATTCTGTTCCTTGATAGACAAACACAATCTTTGAAATATGTTTGGAGATGCCTTCCACTCAGCTTGTTTCTTTCAAGGCTGCCTTTGATCACAAGCCAAACCCAGCTGAATGGAAAACAATATCTGTTGTTCCTTGTATATCATAGCTAAACTACTATTTTATCTTTCATTACTGGATTTTGACTTGTATTTGAATGAACATTAAAAAAAGCTTTAAGCAACCATTATATACCTTACTCATTCTGTCTCCAATCCTACTATTCATTTATCTGCATAACAATACTCATTGTTGATGCATTATGAAGAATAAAAATACAATACCCTCATCCTACTAAATTTCAATTCATTTTATAACAATCAAAAATGTTCCAAGTACAATCAAGTTATTTCCATAAGTTTCAGTATCACCACATTAGTTAAATAGGTCAAACTTCTGTGCTCTTATACCTCCACATATTTTTAGTTCCTTTGGCAAATAGCAGAGTACATTGTTTTCCAGCAACTGTTTGGAGCATAAAAGGAATTCTGAAAGCACAGCTAATGAAATCCATATATTAGAATTCTTGCCATTTCTGTAGAACAAGAGTACCAAATTTACTCTAAATTTTTTATTCAGCAGCAAGAGCATTACAAAATATAGTTTTATGGATATGATTCATGTATGTTAGCAGCATTAATTCAGGATGGGAAAGTAATTGCATTTCCTCTCTCAATATTAATATTTTGTGATTTGTATTTATAGCTAACCAAAAGAAATCTACTACCACCATATCTGTAGAAACCTTCTGTCTCTAAAAATTTTCTGCTTTGAAAAGATACAAGCCCAGAATATACAAAGCTCTACTCATCTATCATATAGATTGACAAATTATGTTTCCACATTTTAAAAATATTTCTTTATATACATATATAAGAATCAGGACCACCCCTGGGGTGAAAAAAAACACCCGAGGCCTCTCCTTTACTCTTTTCATGACAATATGTGTGTGTGTGCTAAATCACTTCAGTCATGTCTAACTTTTTGCAACCCTATGGACTGCAGCCCACCAGGCTTCTCTGTCCATGGGATTCTCCAGGCAGGAATACTGGAGTGGATTGCCTTGCCCTCCTCCAGAGGATCTTCTCAGCCCAGGGACTGAGCCCATGTCTCTTACCTCCTGCATTGGTAGGTGGATTCTTTACCACTAGTGCCACCTGGAAATCCCTCATGACAATATAGTTTATAACAAATCTGAATTTAAGCTCTGAAAGAAAATGGAAGTTTAAACTAAGCTGCTGTCTAGACCTAAGATGGAGTTTTCAGTAATTCGTATGAAACATAATGTAATCAAATTTCAAAAAGTTAAAGGGTGCTGTGTACTGACCTGTGTCTCCCCACCAAAATCCATGTGTTGAAGCCACAACCCTCAATGTATGTATCTGGAGTTAATTCAGGTTAAATGAGGTCATAAGGGTGGGGCCCTAAACCAGTAGGGCTGTGGGCTGCTAAGAAAAGGAAGAAAGAGACTTGCCCTCTCTCCATTAGGTGAGAAAACAGTAAGATAAACCCTCTGCAAGCCAGGAAGAGCGCTGTCACCAGCACCAGTGCCCACCAGCACCCTGACCTCACAAGTTCAACCTCCAGAGCTCTAAAAAAAATCATTTTTTTTGTTGTTCAAGCCAACTCAGTCTGGCATTTTTTCATAGCATCCTGATGATATGTGGTTTAGTGGATATTTGAGTAGTTCCCTTTAACTTATTAGAGGTGTGACCAGGGATACATCATTGAAGCATTTCATATCTGTTTTTCCCATACTTACATGATGAATTATTGAAACAGGTTATGTTTATATCAAAAGGATCATGTCTGTTTAGTCCACGATATGGTTGCATATAGATTCTTGACTTGATAGCCATAACTCAAGGTTATGGGGCATCCAAAGCCCCTAGGATATGAACCCCAGTGAAGATTTACTTCAGTGTTTTCCTTCCAAGAGTAAAGTTTAATTGGCCAATCCCTCATTCTTAATATAATATATAATATGGGTTTGAGGCATATCAATAGGTTATATAAAATCTGTACTGCTTTTTCTCTTGGCTACTAACCTAGCAATTTATTTGAATAAAAATCATGTCAAATTATTTAACAGAGGTCACTATGCGTGATTGTAATTTCTTAGTATAGCATCTCCAAAATCTTTCAATCTATCTAATTTTTATAAATGCGTCTGTTGCTCTATGTATTTTTTTCCTACATGGAAATGAGGACTATTGATTCTGTAAATACAATTTCTCAGCATAGAATCCCTTATCTCCATTTTTCTCTTTCTATCATGGTGATTGTTTTTCTCCAATGAAGTCAGATCAAATTTGTATCATATATAGGCAGAAAAATATGCATGGATAGATATTATTAGACATGTTAGATATTATTTGACTTGTTGGCTTTATTATGATTTCAGTTATGACTAGTATCATGCAAATGTATTCACTACACAACGTAAAGCTTTTTTACGTATTAACCATGACTCTGCCTTTCAATCCAGCCAGAAGCAAAGATTTGCACTACATTTTGTTTATTATGTGCAGGTATAATTGTGTCCATTTGTCTTACTGTAGCTTTTTAAGGTTTCAGAGCCACAACCACTCCAGTGTTCACAGCATCATGCACAGCTGAAAATTTAAAGAGCTATTTCTGTTACTGATGATACTGCTAATAATGATGATTTTGTTTAAAGGTATTTCAGGCCACATATCTAATGGCAGAACTGGGGCATGAAAATCCTCTGAAATTTTTACACTGGAGCAAAGGATGAAGCACAAATTGTGCAAGGTTTGACTTTGTCTACAATTTTCTTAGGGCAATCATCTGTTCCATGAAAAAAAAAAATCCTTAAGGTCTTTTCATGATAGAATACCTTTATGACAGCCCATTAGTCCGTCATTTCTAGCTATGTACTGTCTTCCGGTTTTCCAAATCATTTCTGAATCAGGATGAAAATGACATTTCAAGTCATTGTGACAGGTGTCCAGAGGAAATCATACATGTGTTTTTGTGCACAAACTTGGAAACACAGAGAGTACAATTTATGGAGGCTGAATAGCTCTTTGTGTCGTATGGCTCTGAGGAAAAGTTAGACTCACTTATCAATTCACAGTCCATCATCTTGCACTAGTCATTGAAGTTCAGGGCTCAACACTGCATGGCTACTTGTCACTTGGTCCAAGAAAGAAATAAGAAATGATGTAAACCAATTTCCCTTGACAGGAAAGACACAGATGGAGACGACACTTGGACCATATTGTCTGCTTTCAGGTCATCCCTGAAGCCATTAGCTATCATAATGATGAAACCCGAGTTATTTATTTCCCCACAATTTTCTAATGTGGCAAAAACAGTATTACACTGGGGGCCTGAGTTTCCTCTGAAAGGTTGTGTTGTCCTTGAGAAAAAACAACACATATGACAGAATATTTTTAGCCTGTAGAAGTAAAAATTACAAATTAGATGAAAGAGACATAATGCAGGATAAATATTAAGCTTAGTAGTATGTAAGATTAGACTTTTCATAATACTATTTTGATATTTATGTAAAATATATAAACTTTTCTTGGAGTTATTGACTCCTAGTACTTTGAGTCAATTCATTCATTTAAGACCATTATTTGATACCTTCTATTCATTTATTCTATTAGTCAGAATGTTTACCTGACCAACAGAATAAATAAACATTTATGGAAAACAATGGAAACAGTGAGAAGCATTATTTTCTTTGGGCTCCAAAATCACTGCAGATGGTGACTGCATAGCCATGAAATTAAAAGACGCTTGCTCCTTAGAAGAAAAGCTATGACCAACCTAGACAGCATATTAAAATGCAGAGACATTGCTTTGCCAACAAAGGTCTGTCTAGTCAAAGCTATGGTTTTTCCAGTAGTCATGTATGGATGTGAGAATTGGACTATAAAGAAAGCTGAGCACTGAAGAATTGATGTCTTTGAACTGTGGTGTTGGAGAAGACTCTTGAGTCTTCTCAAGACTCTCAAGAGTCAAGATCTCTTAGACTGCAAGAGATCAAACCAGTCAATCCTAAAGGAAATCAACCCTGAATATTCATTGGAAAGACTGATGCTGAAGCTGAAGCTCCAATACTTTGGCCGCCTGATGTGAAGAACTGACTCATTGGGAGTCAGTTCCCTGATGCTGGGAAATATTGAAGGCAGGAGGAGAAGGGGAAGACAGAGGATGAGATGGTGGGATGGCATCACCGACTCAATGGACATGAGTTTGAGCAAGCTCTGGGAGGTGGTGATGGACAGGGAAGCCTGGTGTGCTGCAGTCCATGGGGTCGCAAAGAGTCAGACTTCTGAGAGACTAAACTGAATGATGGAAAACTCAACATTTACCAGGGCTGATGATGTGTCAGAAAACAAAACAAATCAAAAAGAAGAAACACATTCCTATACTGATGGAGCCTGGTTCCTAATAGGGAAGGCAGCAGAGGAGTGAAAGTCAATTATATATAATTGTTAAAAGGTGAAGAGTACTATGAGGAAGAGGAAGTACCAGCAGGGCTAGGCAACGGGAAGGAGTGGGGAGGATGAGAGTACAGTGAAAGTGCAGTTCCATGAGGTGATTAAGACTCCCTGAGAATATGACATCTGAGCACAACATTTTTAAAATATCTATTTATTCACGGCTGCATTGAATCTCAGTTACTGCACATGGGATCTTCATTGCAGGAAGATGCCTCTCCACCTGGGTCTGCTCAGAAGTTCTGTTGCTCCAGAGCACGTGGGACCTTAGTTCCCCATCAAGGATCAAACCCCTGCCACCTGCATTGGAAGGCAGATTCTCAAGCACCCGACCCCCTGGGAAGCCCCTGAGCAAAGTCTTAAAGTGAGGATTTCACCATATGAATGGCTTGGGGACAAGCATTCTCTGAGGAAGGACAATGCATGCAAAAATCACTGGGTGGCAATGTGGTTGGCCTGCCCAAGCAGCAGCCACAAGACTACTGTGGCTGAGAGAGTGAGTGAGGGGAACAATGTGGAAGTAAAGAGAGTAACAGCATAGAAACACCAGGGCCAAATTAAAAGGTTTGTTTTTTGGTTTTTTTTTTTTAGGTCATGATAAGGATTATGGCTTTTAGTTTCAAGGAAAAGGGAACCATTGAAAGGAATTTGAGAAAAAACATACATAGCCTAAATTCCTTTTGAACCAACTGAAGAAGGAGCCAGGTGGGGGGTAAGAACTCGATTAGGAGCATTTGCAATAAACCGAGACTGAAGAAAATAGGCATTGTATAAAACAATGAACAAACACAGTCTGTGCCCTTAAGTCACTCATAGTGGAAAACACAGGCATGGGTAAATGTAATTGTGCTAAAGACTGTTATGTGTAATAACTACCAATTGTACTCAAACAGGATATTGGCACCAGGAGGGAATGATCAATTGTGATTGGGTGCTGTAGCAATGTGAGTGGGTTCCTCACACGAGAGGAAACAAAATCCCTCCTCTTCAGAAAATTATATTTTCATTATAAAAAGTAAAGTTGACTTGTCAAATTGTACATCAATTTTCTCAAATATTAAATCAAAGTTGCTGGTAAAGTCACCAAAGGGGTGGGCAGTAGAAATGTATATGACATTACAGATTGCATAATTTGGAAAATTACTGAAGTTAGTGGGGTTTTTTTCCCCTTCTTTACAGTTCAGTTGGCTTCAAAAGTCTTGTTAAATTAAAAACAAATAAAAAAGGAAAAACCCTTAACTCTCTATATTCAAGATATAAAATTTCAAATACAGAACATTAGATACACAAAAAGACTGGATGACTTATTTTCCCTGTTTATTCTTTGCATATTCCTCCTTTACTTGTTTTTAAGTATCTCTCTTCCCTTTGAGGTTTTCTGTTTTCTTTTTTCGTCTTGGGCAGTATCAAAATCCATACCAATAATTTAGACTTGCAAATATTTACAAAAGATTAGGCAGGCTGCAGGAGGTGTCAACCAATCCACATTTCACAGGAGAGGAAACATTGTAAAGAATATAAATTCCATGAAATATTGCTCTATTGTAAGTTACCATTGAAAAGGCTCCATAATTCATTGGTTTCTTATTGAAAATGTACTCATCCAACCGCAATAGATGCTAATATGTTGAATTGCAAAAGTCAAGAACTGTTTTGTGGTTTTCAAAATGCAAAGCTAAGAATTCAATTAAGATCAACTGCATTTTGTTTTCAAATGTTGGTATTCATATTCAAAGTGCAATTCTGTTGAAGTAGGCAAGGTTACATTAGATAAGGTTAGATTATAAATTATATAAACCCATAAGATATAATTAACACATAAAGTACTATACACAACCAATAGGTTAGATGTTACCATATGATTCTTTCTTCTAAGCACTCAAGAAACATCCATTAAAAACTAGTTCGAAAAGGGCTAAATAATGAAGCTTGAAAATACAGCTTCCCTGGTGACTCAGATGGTAAAGAATCTGCCTGCAATTCTGGAGACCCGGATTTAATACCTTGGTTGGGAAAATCCCCTGGAGAACAGAATGGCAACCCACTCCAGTATTCTTGCCTGAAGAATCCCATGGACAGAGAAGTGCAGTGGGCTACAGTCCATTGCATCGCAAAGAGTCAGACACAACTGAGCACTTCTATTTTCATCCTACACTTACTCATTTAAAATTCTTAGGATCATATAAGCTTCCCATCTAGATATTATATAATATTTTATTTGTTTATATAAGTATGCACTATAATTATATATTTATATAGGTGTTGTATATAAATAATTATAAACATAATATACACATATATTGTAATACTTTTATCATCAACTAATTGAGTCTAATATTCAAGTTTCTATGAAAACATTTGCCATCTACTCATTATCATTTACCTTGAGTACTAATTTGTGATTTTTTATAGCAAAAAACATGAGAAGCCTGTAATTTCACTCAGAAAAAAATAGTAAAATGAAGATAGGATATTAAACATCTTTATGTAAACGAATCATTTTCAGTGGCAAAATGGTATTGTTTCCCATTAGCTCCCTTGAAACGGTTAATCACATAACATATCTTGATATTAAGTCCAAATAAAACTCAGAAGAAATAAACTCTTTTCATGGAAAGAATAAGCCCTGATTCTAAAAATCTTTATCAAATGTACCTGACCTCAGGTAAATAACTTGTGTTTGGAAAAATAGCTGTTTACAGATTATTTTTTAATAATGCAATGCCTTTGTGCAGTAGTGGATATGATTCAGGCACCATCATCCATGTCATTCAGCACTGCTGGGCAGAGTAAACATTTTTCTAAATCATATCATGACTGAAGAAAGACATATTTCCAATTAGAAAATAATTTAAACATCTTTGCAATTCCACATCTGTGCCACCTTGAAAGGACTATCCACTTTCTTCCATCTGTCTTTTAAAGGCTACTATTGAAAGGTCAGTTGAGAAAAATAGATCCACCTGACAAGCATAAGAACTGTGTTGAACCATGTTGATTAAGGTTGTCTAGAGCTTCTGTGTTACCATTACAATGGGAATTGTTACAAAGAATGCAAAATTGATAGCTAAAAAGTAGAACCAACTTTCTTCTACTAAGAAAAATCCTTAATAAAATGATTGGCATAAGTATGATCAATAGAAAGATTTTCTATATTGCCAGTATATATTTTAATTCTGAAAATTGGCCAATTAAAAACAATTCTTGCCAATTATATTATTTTTATTTTCAAAATTTTATGTAAATAATTTATAAAACTCCCAAACCCCATATGTTTATATTAGAACTTTTTAATAGTTTGTTAGAAAAAAATCAAGTTATTGTTTAATGGAGGCAAGTTCTGGGTATTGTGAATACACTTAATAATGGTGAATTATATACTTAAAAATGATTAAAATGGAAAAAAAGGAAGGAACTGTTTACAATTCACCAAAACAATAAGATACCTATAGGAATAAAATTTAAAAAAACAGCTTTCTAAGCTCCTCAAATTCTGCCTATTTAAAATCAAAGTGACGTGTGTATGAGAATGTGGTTTCTTTCAGTGTATTGGCATTCATTTGTATTAACAGTATAAATTACAAAATGTCACTTCATTTGTAATACACTTTTTGTCTTATTGATATGCATTT
This sequence comes from Muntiacus reevesi, assembly GCF_963930625.1. NCBI lineage: Eukaryota > Metazoa > Chordata > Mammalia > Artiodactyla > Cervidae > Muntiacus > Muntiacus reevesi. The sequence continues at coordinate 27,265,094 of NC_089264.1, forward strand.
AGAGGGATTGCATTAGTCCTAAATGAAGAAACATAGGAAGAACAAAGGGAGGAGGGAAGGAAGGAAGTGAAAGAGGAAGGAAAAGAGAAAAAAATCTCTCCTGTCTTTCTTGTCCATTCAGCGGTGATGTGAAAATTCTGCTTGCCGTTCTTCTGAAACTAATAATAATTCTGCTTTGTAGACAATATTTGAAGCATTTTTGAGGTATTGGAAGTATGTTTTTATGTTTCTAAAGCTGAGCACATTAATTAGTGTAAGAGAACATTAGCACTTCAGCAATCTCTCTTGATTACTATGAAAGGTTTCCCCACATATATCATAAATTGACTAATTATGAAGAAGTCTTAAAGGAAGAAGAGACATTAAAACCTGGGAGATAATAAGTGACTGAAAAATAAAAAAGAAAGAAATGCTGGTTTTAATTGCTTACCGAAGTAAAACCATAGTTCAACATAGATACATCAGGCTTCCTGGTGGCTCAGATGGTAAAGACTCCTCCTGCAGTGTATGAGATCTAGGTTCGATCCCTGGGTTGGGAAGATCCCCTGGAAGAGGTCATGGCAACTGCTACTGCTGCTGCTAAGTCACTTCAGTCATGTCCGACTCTGTGCGACCCCATCCTGGGATTCTCCAGGCAAGAACACTTGCCTAGAGAATTCCCATGGACAGAGGAGCCTGGCAGGCTACAGTCCATGGGGTCACAAAGAGTCAGACAAGGCTGAGTGACTAAGCGTAGCACAGCACATGCATTGCTCAATAATAAAAAAAGAAAGAAATGCTGGCTTTAATTGCTTACTGAAGAAAAAGCATAGTTCAACATAGATACATCAAGATCACCTAAAAAATAAAGGTGTGCATGTTCCGACACAGTGTAGAAAAATTTAAGAGTTTTTTCTTTAGTCCAGGAACTGTTTTGTAAGATGAGAAAGAGTAATAGGTCAATAATCTAACAATTTATTGATGTTATCCCTACTTAGCAAGCAAAAATATTACATTGACTAAAGGAAAAAAGTATCCAGTTGGCTACTTTACAAGTAAAGATATTAAACAATTATAGAGCTTACTAAGTTTTGTGAGAGATTTGAAAAAATGCCAGACATGAGAAGATTCCAGGAGACCATCACATTCTTGTTTTACCACTTCCACTTCCTTTCCTTCTCTACTCCCTTCTCTTTCTTCTCCCCCAACTCCCCTATTTCTTTTTTCAGGCTTACTTTTTCATGAAAGAAGTATTTTCTCTATGTTAGCATGGTTTAAAGACATATAAGAAATGGTATAAAGAGGTACAAATATTGGATTGGCCAGAAGGTTCATAAGGGAAAAACTCAAATGAATGTTTTGGCCAACCCTACACATATATATATACACACACACACATATATATACATATATAAATATTAAACATTCTGTTGTCATATATGACAACAGAATGTTTAATATTTACTTTAACTTTTCATAAATATACATATACAAAGTATTCAGAAATCAGAGTACTAATAAGTTGATAGGAAAATAAAGCTTAATTACTTCACACTCTTGCTCATTGACTCTGTCTTCCAGCCTTGCTTCTCAGAAGTAGTTATTTTACATTCTTTTGGTTATTCTTTGTGGTACATCCCCATGACTTCAAGTGACAATCAAAAAAAGGAAACGTTCTTGGTCTATCAATTTAGGCAGCATCTATTGACTTTCCCTATGAGAAACTCAATATCATTTCCATATCCTTCCCCTATATTTATATCTCAGTTTTTGGTTAAATCAATATTAAATTTCTATTATAAAAACTAAGAGTTATTTCTAGGACAAGTAATATACTAAATTATAGATTTAATTTTTTTGTTTGTTTTTGCTTTTACTGGGTTTAAAATCAACTTTTTTCATTTGCTGATGTATATTATAACATATAATCAAAGAAGGAAATGGTAACCCACTCTAGTACTCATGCCTGGAAAATCCCAAGGACGGAGGAACCTGGTAGGCTGCAGTCCATGGGGTCACTAAGAGTTGGACACGACTGAGCAACTTCACTTTCACTTTACATTTTCATGCATTGGAGGAAATGGCAACCCACTCCAGTGTTCTTGCCTGGAGAATCCCAGGGACAGAGGAGCCTGATGGCTTGCCGTCTATGGGGTTGCACAGAGTCGGACATGATTGAAGCAACTTAGCAGCAGCATCAATAGTATCCTAACCAAAGAAGGGAATTATAAAATATCCTGTGCTTGTCATTCTATATATATAAAATTGTGTGGGGCTAGGTTAAAGGAAAATGTACAACTTTTCATTCATTTGATAAGCAGTCTCTACAACTTAGAAACTAATATAAAATGGTGTCTTAGATTATCTTCTTCCAGAAGCAAAGTCAGTGCAAACAGTTGACCTAAGTGATCTGGAAGCACCAGTTAGTGGAGTGGATAAGAAGACAGAAGGCATGAGTGCTAAGTTGCTTCTTTCATGTTTTGATTCTTCGTGACCCTCTGGGCAAAGACCTGACCCTAGCCCGGCCACCAGGCTCCTCTGCCCGTGGGGATTCTCCAGGCAAGAATACTGGAGTGGGTTGCCATGCCCTCCTCCAGGAATCTTCCCTACCCAAGGATCAAACCTGCATCTCTTGTGCCTCCTGCATTGACAGGCGGTTTGTTTACCACTAGGACCACCTGGGAGCCCTAAGACGGAAGGAAAGGAATCCAATAACGAGCAGATTATTATTTTACTTAACTAGGGCTAGGGGCTTCCCAGGTGGCTCAGTGGTAAAGAATCTGCCTGCCAATGCAGGAGACGTGGGTCTGAACCCTGAGTTAGGAAGATCCCCTGCGGAAGGGAATGACAACCCACTCCAGTACTCTTGACTGGGAAATCACATGGACAGCGGAGCCTGGAGGGCTACAGTCCGTGGGATCTCAAAAGAGTCAGACACAACTTAGCAATGAAACAACAACTGTGGCTCAGTTCTACAGGGAGCTTCAGAGGGACTGCGTGGGAAATCTTCAGGGTTTCCTCACTGAGGAGCAAAAAGTTTGCAGATTTACTCATCAACTCCGGTCAGTTATTGGATGAGAAGCACTTCCAGGAACATCAACATCCCAGCCCTGACACACTTGCCTAGGGCCAAGTGCTTTCCAATGGTCAGAGGACCCTGCAAGCAGACACCTGAGCGTTTGCAATAGAAATCCACCAGGTTAGCATACTCAGGGACTGGGAGTGCAGAACAGAACTGAGTGAAGAACCAACAACCCCTGATTTTTTCCCCACCTTCTATGAGGATAGAAAATATATAGCATCGATCTCTGCCCTAAATCCTTGAAAGCCTTGTAATTTCCTAAATGATAAGAGCACTAGAAACATCTTTTGCTCTAATATTTGGCCTTTGACTACAGTCCCTGACACAGAACTTCTAAAACCCTTGGAATTTCCCCAATGATCAAAGTGTCTTGTCCTTAAAAGACATCACCGGCTGGGCTTCTGGATGGGGACTGGTCACTGGGAAAACCAAACCCTAACTGTAAGCTTGGAATTATCAGCCTTACCTTCCTCACTTCTCCAGAGAGGAGAGAGGTGCTGGAAATTGAGTTAATAATTTATCAGATCTATCTGATAAAGCTTCCCAGGAAATCCTAATACATACTAAGATTCAGAGAGTGGTAGGTTTGTGAACACATTCACATATCAGAAGGGTGACATATCCTAAATCTACTGGTACAGATGCCTCTGGGCTCAGGATCTTCCCAGACCTCACTATGTACCTCTTCATCTGACTGTTCATCTCTATTCTTTACCTCGTATCCTCTAAAAGACTGTTAAATATAAGTATGTGATCCCCTGCATTCTATGTGCCTTTCTAGCAAATTAACCCAAGATGGGGGTTGTAAGAACTTCAAATTTATAGCCAACGAGTCAGAAGGACCAGTGACCTGGACTTGCAGTTAACATCTGAAATGGGAGGGGAATAGTCTTGTGGGAGTGAGCCTGTAACCTGTGGGGTCTGAAGCTGTCTCCAGGTAGGTCGTGTCAGAAGTCAGTTAAATCATGGGACACCCAGCTGGTGTTGCAGAGAACTGCTTGCTGGGACACATCAATCTCAGAAGGGTCATGCGTAGAGCAGTAGTGTGAAACCGAAGGAGAAGCATAGGAGGAGGACTGAATTTTTCCCAAGACAGCTTCACCTCAGCCTCAGTAGAAGTGAAGCCATGAAATGAAGCCTCCAACTGCTCCTCAGAGACCTCTGCCTCTCTCTCTCTCTCACCTGTGATACTCAGCCTCAGCCTACATATCTGTCTGCATGTAGACAGTCCCTCTAAAACTCATGCAATAGTTTGAGTATGAGTTCATCTCTGTTTGCTTCATACATCATGTATGAGTCCTCTCAGGCTTCCAAAACAAAGTACCATAGTCTGGATGGCTTCAACTACAGAAATCGTGTCTCACAGTTCTTGACGCTGGGAAGTCCAAGATCTGGTGCAAGACAAATCAGCTTATGATGGGGGCTTTCTTTGGCTCACAGGTGGCTGTCCCCATGCTATATCTTCACTTGGGAAAAGAGAGACAGATAAGAGAGCACTCTGGGGTCTCTGCTTATAAAGACACAAATTTTAATGGATCGAATCTCTAGCCTTATGATCTTAATTAACCTTAGTTATACCATAATAATCGTATCTCCAAATAAAATTACATGAGGGTGCTGAAGCTTCAACATATCAATTTTGGGGAACATAAATATTCAGTTCATAAAACATCATAAGAAATCTCACATTTTTGATCATTCTTTATCTTCTAGAATCCCATTCCATAAAGATCTGTTGTTGCTGTCTTTGCTGTTTAGTCCCTAAGTGTCTGACTCTTTTGCAACACCATGGACTATAGCCTGCCAGACTCCTCTGATTATGGGATTTCCCAGGTAGGAATACTGGAGTGGGTTGCCATTTCCTTCTCCAGGGGATCTTCCCAGTCTAGGGATCAAACCCACGTCTCCTGCTTCAGCAGGTAGATTCTTTACCGCTGAGCCACTGAAGATCTGTACATCTACTCAACCTCTGCAAATCAGCCACAGAACTCTGAAATGTTCTGTTAGTCATTAGAGAATCCCCTATATCCTAAACCTTCCTTCTGATGTTCCTCTTCATATTCTTACCTCTCTGAGGCTGAAACAATAATATTAAAGATGTGAGAGAATAGTCTATGTCTCGGAAGTGAAAAGTTGCGTGAATTTAACAAAAGCAACCCATTGCTCTTGAAAATTTTCCTTTACATTTGCCCTTTGCATTATCAAGTTCACCTTTGCTCAGTCTTATTTTTTTTACTTTGTGTTATTTCTATTGACTTATAGCTGATGTAAAATATTGTCTAAATTAAAGGTATAAAATACAGTGATTCACAATTTTTAAAGGCTGTACTCCACTTTCAGTTCTTTTAAAATATTGCCTTCATTCCCTGTGTTGTATCATATATCCATGAGCTTTTTTTACACACAGTAGTTTGCACCTTTTAATCCTCACCCCTATATCGCCCCCTCCCGATCCCTCTCCCAACTGGTAAGTGCTAGTTTGTTCTCCGTATCTGTGAGTCTGTTTCTTTTTTTGCTGTATTCACTAGCTTGCTTTAATTTTTTTATATCTCACATATAGTATTTGTCTTTGTCTTAATTGTTTAGCTTAGCATAATGCCTACCAGGTCCATCCATGTTGTTGCAAATGGCAAAATTTCCTTCTTTTTATGACTGAGATGTATTTCATTATACCTTCTTTATTAATTCATCTCTTGATGGAAACTTAGGTTGCTTTCACATCCTCGCAGTTGCAAATAATGCTGCCTATGAACACTGAGGCTCATGTATCTGGTGGGAATGTAAATTGGTGCAGTCACTGTGGAAAACTTAATGGAAGTTTCTCAAAAAACTAAAAATAGAGCTACCATGCAACCCAATATTTTTTTTTTTTTTTTTGCAACCCAATATTTTTGTTCCTGGGTATGTATCTGTACAGTCTTCTCAAACTTCACTCAGCTACAACTCACTTCCACAATCGTATCCTGAGTGCTAAAAGCAATGGGTGTTTTTTGGTAGGTATGCTGCCCCAGCTCTATACCCTTTGCTGCTTTTAGCTCCCTTTTTTTTCTTGGATTCCAGAAAATATTCTTTTTTTCTTTATTCTTTCTAACACCTATTCCTCTTAGTCTTTCACTGGTTCACTTCTATTATCATCTCCCCTAATTAGTAACCTGATCTCCCACATTTATATTTTCTGCCTTCCCCACTTATCATTCCCTAGATAATTTTATTTCCATTCCTTTCCTTTCTCTTTCTTCCATTAACTCCCAGGTATCCAGCTTTCAAATCTGACTTTTTGCTGATTTACAAACTTGCACTTTTAGTTTGTATTGAGGGTTTTTTTTTTTTAATTTTGCTGATTTATTATTTTGAAACATGAACTCAATCTGCCTCTTATACATACACACCTTCTTGTACCCTCTGCTTGGAATCAAGGACTCAGTATCTATCCAATCCAGGGACAATAAACAACCATCAAAATCATACTCAACTAATTCAAACTTGTTATTTTTAATCCCTCTAGAACCACTTCTCTTTATAATAACCACTTGTTTATTTAGGTTCTCCTCATTTCTCGAGGATTATTAAAATAGCTTCCTAACTGTCTTAACCGTGAAAAGGTATCTTGACACAGCGACCCAACCTGTCATTTTAGATTAATACTCTGGACAAACACCTTGTTTTAAACATCCTTGGCTCTTTCTGATCCTAGAATGAGATGCAAACTCTTTGGTTTGAGAAATAAAATATTTCCTCCTTTCTTTCATTCAGCTTTGCCTCTGGCCACTTCTCGCCTTGTTCCTTATGTTCACAGCAGTCCAAACCCCAGTCCTTCCCCACCTATCCCCAGTATCTATGACTTTATCTTATTTTTCCCTCTGGTTTAAGTACTCTTTTGAATGCTTCTCCACCCAACCTGCTTTCAAGACCCAAGTGACTAATAACTCTAATGAAAAAGTGAAAGTGTGAAGGAATCTTAATTCTGGAAGATCAGTCAGGATAAATAATCATGATGGCATCTATGCTCCTGAAGTACTGCATGAACTTCTATTATAGCATTTATTAAATTGCTTGGTAATTAGTCACAAACTTATTCGAGATGTAAGATACTCATAGCAAGCACATCCTAATGTTTGTTTATTTTAAACAGAGAGAAAGACCAGGGATGAACTCCTAGTCCTAAAAACTAAGCTTGTATCTTAGTTCTTCCATGGACCAATACTGTGATCCAAAGCAAATTTGTTAACCTTGCCCCAATTTCTCTCCCACCAAATTACGATAATAACTTATTTATTTTGAGAATGTTATGGAATAATAAACATATGGTTCCACAGATCACAGTTCCCAGATCATAGTATGTAGTCTGCAATGCTGGTTCCCTTCCTTATTAGTGTCTTCCTTTCATCCCTGGACAGTGTCGGCACATAGAGTGTTAAATACAGGTATGTGCGTAAATCCTTTTGTTTATTATATTTACTGTATCCAAGCCATCTGAAGACTTAATAGCTTACAGCAATGACAACTTTTATTATGCTACTGAATCTGTGATCTGGGCTGAGCTTTCTGGGGACAGCTTGTCTGTGTTCCACTCAGCATCACTAAGGTGACTTGTAGGTTGAAAGGCTGAAACCATTTGAAGAGTCCCTCATCACCTGCCTGGCATTTGATGCTGGCTGTTGACTTAGACCTCTGCTTGGACTGTGGCCAGAACTCCTTCACCTCAGCATTTCATGTGGCTGCTTGTCTTCCTCACAGTGTGATGACTGGGTTCCAAGAGCAAGTGTCCTGAGAGAGAGAGTCAAGAGGAAGCTGCGGTACCCTTTATGATTTAGCCTAGAAATTATGCAGCCTTACTTCTGCCACATTCTATTAGCAAAAATTGATTAACTAAGACTAACCCATATTAAAATAGAGGGGAATTAGACTCATATTTTGATGGGAATAGTGTCAATGAATTTGTGTACTTGTTTTAAAACCATGCATTCCTCCACCAGTCAATACCATGCTGCTGTGTTGACTATATAGATGAGCCCACTTGAAAGCATCAGGGTTCCAATATACAAATTAGAGACCTATTAAAGTAAAGAAAGTTTGGGATTGACATGTGCACACTGCTATATTTAAAATAAAATGCTTTTCCATGAAAAAAAATTAAATAAAAGGAAAAACAAACCCAGGCCCAGAATTCCAAAGTATGCCTGTATACTAATTCCAGATATGCCCAGCCTAAAAACTAGCTAAGCCTTAATTACAACCAAGTCACTTAACTGTTGAGCCTCAGTTTTCTCAGATCTAAAGTGGGGATAATGATTATTATGCAGACAGTTACACAAAGTTTTGAGACTCAGAACTAGTTCATGTAAAGCCATTATGAATTCTGTAACGTAGAGAAAGGCAAGTTGTTGGAGTAAAGGTAGATGAGTAAAACCATTCTCCTTTTACATAACAAAGAAATTATATTCTTATCTTTGTTAGATTTGCTTTTACTGCTGGCAGTAAAGACTGTTTGTCCTTTCATTTTCCCTGTATAAGAAATGCATTTTTAAAAAGGCCACTACTCTTACCTAGGTACCAGGAAGGTTAATTAGCTCTTGATGCAAGATGTTTTGCAAGTGTCCACTGCAGTATTACATATCCCACCCTATTGATACACTCTATATTTAGTCTTGTGTTTCAAGAGAGTAAAAGCAAGTGACATTTTGTAATCTAAGCTTGTTCTGTTTAAAAAAATGGATTCTAGGTTTATAGAAAATGTCAAAGAAATCAAAGAAAATATCTGACATTTAAACAACCAAGAACCTCAATACTCAATATATAAGATGAAAAGGATGACTAATGTGTACATTCTTAACTATATATTACATTTTCTATCCTTTTGCTTAATGATGAATACCTTGTACTTATATAGATTGTTTCCTTAATAACATTTTAATTTTCCATGATTTCACCATTAAAGGATATTATCACCCTTTAGCTATCTTTATATGAAATTCTTCATTACTTAATCTATAATGCACTTTTCTTCCCATGCCTTTGTCTATCCATATGTATCCATATAATAAAATTCCAGTAATTAGCCAGTTAATCAAAATGTTGATGGATCTACAAAGAAAATAGTCTACATACATGTCTGGACTGAAGTGGAAGATGCCTCTTCACACAAGACTTGGCAGATGAAGTTAAAACAGAAGCCCCCATGTGCAATGAGATATTTCAGACACATAACTGGCAAGGTATCTAAATCTGAAATATATGAAATATTACTACACATAAATAATAAAAGTAAAACAAAAAATGAGCTTAGAATATGAACAAGAAATTCACAGAAGAGAAAATCCAAATTGCCCATAAACACAGAAAAATATGCCCATGTTACTAGAAGCAAGGAATAATGTATTTATATAAAGCAATAAAGAAATAATATGCATATTCATTAAATGGTCTAAGTTCTAAACTCAGGCAAAACTTAACAAAATCAAGTTTTGCTAGAGCTACTAAAAGTGAGAGTCTCATAACTGCTTTCTGTTAGCCCGCAATATTACATAGTGACAAGTGAATATAAATACACACAATTAAAATAAATATTTTAAGAAATAGTATTTGCTAGTAACTACATCTGTTACAATCATTTATTCAATCACAAAAGATTGAGTACATTCTAGAGTTCATAGTAGATTGTCCTAAATCTAAGACGACTGGGCTTTAACAGTGAGAAAATGAGTATAGAGGAAGCTTTAAAATGTAGAACACACAACAGGAACTCAATAAAGAGTAGATTTAATACTATTTCTGGAGGTTTTGAGCTAGTAGTTACAAGGGTTATAAGCCATTGTACACAAGTCAGTTTATGATCATTCATAAAAAATACAGTAAGTGTGTAAATTCTAGAGATAAACTGATTTATATTTCCAATCCTGTCCTGTAGGATGATTTCTTTTAAGAAATGGAGTTCTTGCAGCTTAGAATATAATTTCCAAAGACAGCTCGAAATGTGGATTCACAACATGTTACATCTCAAATAACTTTTATAGAGATGAAATGATGTGCTCTGGGGAAAAGTATGTTAGCCAACTCAAAAAGCATCTTAAGTGATCCAGATGATATTAAGGGCACAGATACTAAACAGAGAACTGTGAAATGGTAGAGTGAATTAAAACAATAATACTATGATAATGTATTACTTAATATAATATATAGTGTATGTGTGCATACATGTTTAGTCGCCCAGTCATGTCCCACTCTTTGTGACCTGATAGACTGCAGCCTGTCAGGCTCCTCTGTCCATGGGGATTCTCCAGGCAAGAGTACTGGAGGGGGTTGCTATGCCCTCCTCTAGGGGATCTTCCTGACTCAAGGATCAAACCTGTATCTTTTACCTCTCCTGCATTGGCCGGAGGGTTCTTTACCACTAGCACCACCTGAGAAGTCCATTATAGTATATACATGTAAGTTAATATAATTACACCTACTTCACCAAGAATAGGAAAAACATAATTGAAAAATTATTTTGCATTTTCATATCTTCCAAATGAGAAAGTAGAGGATGATCTTATTTTAAATATTGACATATATCCACACATAGTATAATCTACCCTGCTTTAAAATTCTTTAGTGTCTCCTTCCTACTATTAGGACAAAGTTTAAGCCTCTTAGGGAAACATGCAAGGCTTCTAGAATCAGGCTTTTCCCTAACTCTCCAGTTTTTTTGCTTTACTGTCCCTTAAAGTTCAGCATTACAGAACTTCCCTGGTAGCTCAGATGGTAAAGCGTCTGTCTACAATGCGGGAGACCCGGGTTCGATCCCTGGGTGGGAAAGATCTCCTGGAGAAGGAAATGGCAACCCACTCCAGTATTCTTGCCTGGAAAATCCCATGGATGGAGGAGCCGGATAGGCTACAGTCCATGGGGTCGTGAAGAGTCAGACACGACTGAGTCACTTCACTTACTTAAAGTTAAGCATTATAGAACTGTGTGTTGCTCTCTTCAAGAGTTAAATAAATTCTCCCCTGTTCTTTGACCTGTCTCATCTTCTGGTCCAACACTTCAAAGTTTCAATTCCTGTTATGACTCCTGTTTGAAAAATTTCCTGAACAAAACCTCTTACCACTACCTTTTTCCCTTGCAAAGCATCTTTTTCCTATCTTTTACATGGCACTGTATTATAATTTCTTTTCTAAAATATTAACATTGTGAACCAGAGTACATAGTAGCTTCTAAGTTAGATAGGAATTATCCAAGCTTTGTCATTCAAAAGCTGCATGACCTAGGATAATTTACTTAACTTCTCTGATTCATTTGTAAACTGTGCAAAATAATATTATGCAATAACAGTAATAGTAGTATAGTGTTATGAGGTTTAAATAAGTTATAAAAAGAATGGCTACAGATCATAACCCAAATTACTATTATCAATAAATAAAGATACTATTATCATATTATTCTTGCTATTATTAATATTATTTTCTCTTTTCTTCTCATAGCATGTAAGATTTTTGGCACTAAATGGAATTGTTTTATTATTTGTGTCACCTAAGACTGATGCTTTGACTGGAATATGCTACATTCTTGATGCTTGGATAATTAAATAAATGAATGAGTGGGACTGCTAGAAATTAGGAAATGGCAAATTACAGTTTGTCCCATACAGAATAGAAGAGAATGACCGATTTTCTTTTTTCTAGAAATCATATGTCTACAGCATTACTGTGTGTTGTTGCTGAGCAAAATCTTCCATGACCTAAACATGAGAAGCACATGAAGAACCTTAAATTTCATCCTCTGAATGCAATCGTCTCCTTAAGATTATGTGTTGTTATTAGCACTGTTTACCTTGGAAGTTATTAGACCAGAGCTCACTCTCTCTCTCTCAGTCCTGACGCTTAGTTACAGACCCTGAGAAGTCTGAGATGAGAGAAATAAATGTTGCAGTGTCAGGGGCTACAGGCTATAGGAGGAGGTAAGGAAGGGTACTTTTGAAAGACAAGGCGTTGCCCAACATTATGGGAACAGATGGATGAAGGAGGAGCTGAGAACTGATGACAATGAGAAAGATGGGAGAGCCTCCAAACCCAAATGGCTGTTTCCTAGCATTTTATTTAAAAGGTTTCAACTGTGGTATTCATGACGTTGACAATGACTTATCTGAACGGGTTAAAAGTACTCTGAGACTGAAATTCCTCCCTCTTTGGTGGCCGAATTACTGAGCAGTCTAGTTTAATTCTGGTAAACATTTTCCCAGTGAGGTTTGCTAATATTCCCACTGGACAGACTGGAGAAGCCACTGAAGGCCAGATAGATATTCCACTGTAAATAAATTGACACTGCCGTTTATCACTAGTCCCTTGAGACTTTAGTCAGCATCGAATCCACAGAGCCTATAAGTCGTGGTAGAGCTCAGAAAAAATTGAATTTTAGAATCTCTAAGAGTTAGTAGTCCCTGAAATAGAAACGCATACAACAAAACCAGCAGTCTTCTTCCTGCTGACTTCCCCTCCTCTTCCAGCTTCAGGAAATCACTCACATCATCATCGTTATCCTCATCATCCTGCTTTAATTAAACTCCACTACCTCTAATGTGTGTACCGGACACATTACTTTCAAGTGCCAACGTCCTGTAACAAGACGTCTGATTGGCATAGTGGGCAAGTACAGATATGTCTGAGGTCAGCTGCTCAAGGAAACACATTACAACAGAAATTCTCTTAAGAGAATCAAGATGCAGTGCAGAAGAAATGGCCACAGTCTTCACCATTCTAGTAGTATCCCATGAAAACAAAGGTAGTGCACGCTTTCAGATTTCCATAATGAAAAACTTTGAGTTATAGGTCAGTTTGTTTCAACTCCTCTCAAGGAGTAAGACAGTGAAGGCTATTGTGCTTTGCTTGGAGCCATTCACTTTTAGAGTTCAGGCCATGAGTCCTCCACCAGCCCTTATTCTCAAAAGTCCTTTCTTCTTTCAGACGTTTTAATGACTCTTTGGGCACTAAAGGGGGTGGAGTATGTGCTTGACTTTTCCCCTACTTGCTTCTCCACATTGCCTTTAGTATCTTTCACTATTACCCCAAGGCAGATGCACCACCACAAGAACTTTGGTAAAGATGAAACAGCATAATTTCTCAAAATATTTCTGAAATACATTCTTCTTTATTTTTCGTTAAAAATCTTATTTTCCGTGCTTTTCAAAAAAGAACAACTTCACAGTGACATCTGTAGTTTGCCTAAGGGGCAGCTTTTGGATAAAGTCACTGTCAAATTACATTCAAAATCAGAAATCCTAACAGAGAAGTTTTGTGACAGTGAATACTGCATCTATCCCTGCAGCATGTTGCTGGCTTTCAGGGATCATACCTGAAACAATATTGACTGACGGGTCCCAAAACAGCTCACCCCTTATGAGGAGAGTATAAAGAGCCAGTGAGCTCCACCTCACAAGTATGAAGCTGATCCTCTCATTGACATGGCCCTACTGTCCTGTCAACTCTCCCAGAGTGACGCCTGGAGAAATAAACTTGCCTGCAATGCAGCTTCATGTCAAATTAGCATGTGGCATAGCATATGGAATGACAATTGGGTGACTGGTTTCTCAGACCTGAGAGGATGCAAGAAAAAGATCTGCAGAAGAGACGTGTCTCTCATTGAAGAGGCAGCTGCCCAAGACGCATTGTCTCCCCGTAGACTGGTACTGGCAAGGACAACTGTCTTGGCTGAAAAGAACGCTGCCAAGAAACTGACCTTAGGGGGAATGGCAGAGCTCAGAGTGCAGTATTTACATTTCTTTGAAGTCTCTTTCAAGTTTTGAAAATCACTCCTAAAAATACACTCAACTATGACTGGAAATATATTTTCTATTCTCTTAGAATGGTTGGGAGGTTAGGAGACACGCTGAAAATGACACATTCACTCTTCCCCATCTCTGTATTCTCCAATTTTTTTATGCAGCGTGACTAAAGTAAAGCAGTCCAACAGATTAGCAATACTAAATATATGCATTTAGGTTTCCCTCTTATCTCATTCTCAGTTTAGTAGCTTAGAGTCTCAACTGGAAACTATGCTAAATCCACATTATATTTTGGTATCCCACACATTCTGGAGAGAGAGCAAAAATCCCCTCTGATTCTTTCTTTAATTTGCAACTGTTGCTAAGTATTGGAGCATTATACCCCTTTACCACACAACTGTCAGTAAGGAACACTTTGAAGATAGCTTCTAATCCTTCATGTGAGTGACAGCTTGTTTCATAGCTTTTTATTTGAGTCAACTTGAAAATCCCACCAATCAGAAATCTCATTCTTGCTCAAAAATATGAATTTTAATGTATTAAATACTGTCCACTGTAGAGAATACCTTGTCAGGAGAAAATATATACAAAACATCAAAATACATAGACGTTCACGTAGTGAGATCATCAGTGAACATTTCAGAAGTTTTTTTGTGTTTTTCAGTAGTAGGAAACCTCTCAGAAAAAAAATAATTCACATTAACTTATTTTACAGTGTTTCTGTCCTTTACCACGAAATGATGATTCATTTCCACAGCATCTAAAATTCACAACTCTAAATGCCCTCATGAGAACCTAGTTCACCTATGTTAGTTTTTCAGGTACTAATAGAGCTGCTTTGAACTTCATTCACTGAACTCCATCACTTTTACACTGACATTTACTGACACAACATTCTATAGTTTTGCTATCAGGCCTGAGCCGTTGTCAGGTATCCACTGAAACACAGTAAGAGTTTATTTTGTGTGTATTAAGCTACATTGAACCTTTGTATCTGGACCTTTTCACTTGTCTCATTTGTGGGCACCTTTGCTGTCCCTTTTTCCCCAACCAGTCAGGATTCTAAGATAATCCTTTCATCAACATATTGAACAGTCTAAAACCAATGTCATTTTTAGTTTTTTTTCTCCTCATCAATCAGTAGTCAAGATAATTCCTGTCTGTTTACTCTTATTTTACTCAAAATCTGCAAAATATTAGCCAGGAATACTTAAAAAAAATCAATAACAAAAGGAAAGCAAAAACTTCAGTTGCAAACATCATACAACATGCTTTAGATTCAGGGAAAATTTGAACTTAAATCCCAGCTCTGTTACTTGTTCACTATTTGGCGTTTCTCAAGTAACAGAAGCTATCTGAGCCTCAGTTTCTCCTCTATAAAATCAGAAGGTTGTCTTCAATTTTAGAGTGTTTGTGTGAATCATGAAGTCATATTATCTGAGTTTTAACTTACTCAGAATGAAGTAGTTTTGCTCGAAAAAGAGTAACGTAAATGGCAAGAGTGATCCCATCACCTATCCTATCAAATCCATCTCTTCCCCGGGTAAGCAGGGCATGAAGGATGTATATTGTCTAATTTTCATGCAACATGTCTCCAAAATGTAAGCTTCAAATTTCAAACAGAAATTGTAGTCTGCTTCAGTGCTAAAGGAAAACCTGGCAGTATTAGATTTAAGGAAAAGCAGTTAAGCAGTACTTACTTAGAAATTCTCAGTCAATATATTTGAGTATCCGAAATATACCCCATCCTGGCTGACTGTAGAACCTAGCACTTGTTCAGATGGTAAAGAATCTGCCTGCAATGCAGGAGACCTGGATTTGATCCTTGGGTTGGGAAGATCACCTAGAGAAGGGAACGGCTACACACTCTAGTATTCTTGCCTGGAGGATTCCATGGACAGAGGAGCCTGGTAGCTACAGTCCATGGGGTCACAAAGAATCGGACATGACTGAGCAACTCTATTCTACAATAATGTTTTAAAATTTCCTACCTAACCCATCATGTCTCACACATTAATGGCATTCAATCACATTGGGTGATTATTATTCATCATTTTATTGTTACAGTAAAATAAACACAACTGCTATAACTTTTTAGCTTTTTGTTGGCATGAAAAGTGAAAGTCACTGAGTCATATCTGACTCTTTGCAAACCCATGAATTATAGCCCACCAGGGTCCTCTGTCCATGGAATTCTCCAGGCAAGAATACTGGAGTGGGTAGCCATTCCCTTCTCCAGGGGACCTTCCTGACCCAGGGTTCAAACCTGGGTCTTTTGTATTGCAGGTAGATTTTTTACCATCTGAGCGATCAAGGAAACTATGGCCCTAACAGTGGTTCTTCCCAATATTTCCACTTTCCTCAAGTCCCATATTCATTCTTTCCTTTTCATTTGTAGCAGACACTCAATTTCCACTATTACTCTCAAATTAAGATTATCCAGTATAGTTATACCTTTCTCACATTTTTCCCATGTAAAAGCATCACTTTATATTTAATCTTCTTCTCTTCCTTTGGCCAGTCTTTGAAGAAAATTAAACCTTCTCCAATTTAAGTTTGAAGACCTCACCCATTCTTAAAGGTCTTGTTTTATTCACTTTCATGTTAATCATAATAGTAAAAACACATACTATATTTTATGAATATCTGGCATATACTTAGTGTTTTGCTTTAGATACATTTCCTGTTACTATCTTGCTTTCCTATTTATTTTTAATATATTTGTATGGATCTCTGTAAAATATATTCCTAAATTTCACCTTGTTTCAATGCCTGTAAATATGGGATCATACTGTGTGTCGTAACGTGTAGCTTGCTTTTACCTTTCAACAAAATTTTTTTGAAATTCTTCCAATATAATATTTTATATGATAGGTTTTTCATTTTCACTGTTATATAATATTCCACTGTATGAATATATGACCTTTTAATTATCCAATCTCCTGTTGATAAATATTTGTGCTATTTCCATATTTTTTTTTACTAAACACAGTGATATCCAGGTCATTTAAGTCAAAGTCGATACACAAAGTGTTCTTGTGGATCGATCAGTATCATCTCTCAGTGTTCTTTCAATTCATGTGAAACTGGTAAATTACTGAATCAGAGTTCTCTTTCCTCTTTAAATCCTTCTGTATTGATCGTCTATTTAGCAACTTTTCTCTGTATAAAACAGTATTTAAGAAAAACTTGACTGCCACTTTGCAAAGAATTATGGATTTTCAATTTGTTTCTTATTAAAAGCAGTTTTATTTCAATGAAAATGACTGAAGAAGACACAGTTATATTGCTATTATTGAGTTAGCCAGACACAAAATATATTTTGAATGTATTGAATAACTTTAACCTTCATGAAGGACCATATTTTAATCAACGATAGAGATATTCAAAGGCTCCTAAATGTTTGTCTCTGCATGACTAGAGCTTCGCTGAAGGATCACAGTGTCTACTGAATAAATCCATTAAGAACTTGTCAATAACATAGAGAAATGTTTTATTTGCTTTACTAACAGCCTATAGGAAAAAAATATCTTTCAATATCTTCGACTAAGCTAATGGGCTAGCATCTGATATATAGAGCAAATTATATAATCATTACAACAGATAATTCTGATTTTAGAGTCATAGATTTAAACCCATTTTGGACTTTGTTGTTAGTCATATCATTAGTATACATTGATTATTCTGATTGGCTAATTGATAATTAGGAAATAGACAATATTTGTTAATAAACTGACTTAAGACAATTCTCAAACTCTGGGAGAGGATTAGTAGTCCTTTATTTTGTGTAAGTTTGTACATGAAATCTGACAGTGAAATTTAATATTGCACTAGGTGTAAATTTTTAAAATAATTCCAATAGAAATAAATGAAGGAAATATATGCACACATAATTTTGTTACTAATGAAAATAGAATAGTTAGAAAACTTGAAAACCATCAGAGAAATGATTTTGTTTATTGTGTTTATTTTGTTTTGGGGCCCTAAAAAATATAACTAAAGCCTGTTTTCTAGAATCAGTTAACATGATAGTTAATCACGTTGCTCAAATGTAGAAACACAGTTCTGAGGTACAATGAAAAAGGCCTAAAGTTACACTAGTTCACAGAACATTTAAACTACCATTTGTATTCCCTACAGAGCTTCCTGTATTACAAATAACACTGACACGAGGAGGAGTTGAACATTCTGGTTAAATGATAACGGATGGTACAAAATGTAATGCTATAAAGGTATGAATAAGACATAAGGAAATTGTTTCAAAGGCCAGTCCAATGTCTCTTTGATACAAACCTAGGGGCCCTTCCATTTCCAATGAGCTCAATTAGCCCCTTTGCTTCATGACATCACAGAGTGACTGCTTTAAACTGTGCTTCAAGAGCCTTTTATACACAAGAATTAACTGTCTCATTTAATTTCAGTTAATGTAAGTGAGCTTCTGAGAAGGAACTGCTCAGTTATAATACTGAGCTTGGAGCCAGGCTAGCTGATTAATTCCTAGCTGTTTGAAGTGCTTTCTTCTCTTATCTTGAGCTCTGCAGGCCTCACTATAGCCTGAGGAGACCTGAACCTAAGTCTTAGAGAGATTTTTGTCTCCTCTCTACAGAGAGGAATGGAGAACAGATAAGCACTGTGGCATAAAACCAGAAACAAACCAGGAACTTGTTGCCAATTTTGAAAAAGGCATGGGGTGTGAAGCTGCATAGAAAACCCAAAAAAGCCCATAATTTGGCGTCCTTGTATCTGACTTTCAATCCACTGGTACACTGTGCAATTTTAATTGAAAATTACTATTGCTTAGAAACTAACATTACTCTAAAGATGTCCTAGTTAGTTCCAGTTGAAGTTTTTTTACATAAAATGAACATTAGCGGTGATGAAAAAGGAAGGGAGAGGCTGAACATGGTGAGTCATCAAGGCAACGATTAGGACACTTTCCCAGATTTTATTGTATAACCTTTTGAAATCCTCATATAATCTGCTTTGCAATTCTCAGGAGAGTCCTTTTATGATCTTCAAAACAAAAATCTGCCTCAGCATGAACCTCCTAATAAACATATCACAGCATATCTTCCAGTTTAAGATAAAAACGGAATCATTTTTCTGCAGTAATTTCATGACTACCCCTCTTATGTTTTCCCATTCACCCATACACATGCCCTGGTCCCCACCTCACCTACACTTTTATATTTTATTGAATTTTTATTTTAAGTAGATGTCCGAGAAATGCAGGATGAACTGGCAACTTTAGGTCATATAAACATCCTTTCTTGCCTCTACATGGCATTGCTACAAGACCACAGCACCCAAAACAGTTATGCAGCCCTGTTCGTGGGCAGCCAAGGTGCTGAAGATTCAAACAGCAAACGAAATCATTGCCAAGAACTCACAAGAGCCAGTCAGAAGTGCTTAAGCACTTGAGAGAGCAAAATTATTAAAACTAAGCTAGCTCAAAGACCAAGACCGTTCCTCTCCAGATACTGCATTTATTGCTCAAATAAACATCCAAAGCAGAGCAAGAAAATAAGAAAACAAAACACCTAAGACTGTAAAACAAAGAACCATTGTTTAAACAACTCTTCCTCCTGGGAAAACTGGAAACCGCAATGAATCCAGAGATTCACAAAGCAAAATCTTAAATGCATGTTTACTCTAGGCATTGTTCTCATAGCCAGATCACTAATGTACTTTATTAGTTTGAAAAATCTTCATAATTCTGCTGAGGGGCTAGGCGATCTTATATTATACTTCCTATAAAAGTACTTCTGGTGGGATGCTCTCCACAGCAGCTGAGTACTCCAATTATATTATCTGAACATAGGCTGTCTGGGAAAGAGAACATTTCCCTCATCTTTATTCCAGACTATGTAAGATTAAAGTAGTAATGGTTCAGTAACTATATGGATTTTGATATTTGGAGATTCAGAATCAACTCATGAAAAAGGATATATTTTACATCATTCCCTAGTAGCACACCAGTAGCTTAAGAACTTGTGTTTGTGGAAAGGAAATATCTTACTTAAGAAATTTTATCTGTGGAATATATATGATTTCTCAAATTAAAATGAAGAGTAAATATCTAAATAATCAGATGCCAGATAATTTTGGAGGGTTACTCATATAATCATCACATGAAACTGGACCTAGAATTAAAAATTCAAAATCATGAAGTTTCTTTACTCTATGTCATAAACACACAATTCATAATCATGAATTGTTATTGTAAATTAATGAAACTAATTTATGTTATGGGCTCATTAGTTAACTCTACAATTATTTAAAAATGCAAAAGTGTTTTAATATTGGGATATGTAATATATATAAATATATATAATAATAGGTTACTCTTTGTTGAGATCCTATGGCATACATGCACTTTTCACAAATGGTCTAATTTAATGATAAAAATGTTGGGAGGCAGCTATTTGACTCTGTTTTTAGATTCAGAGATGTTTTGATGTTGAAAAATAATGCATCCAAAGTCACATAGCTAGTCGTTGCCAAAGCTAGAAATTCCCTCTGTTAGTTCCTTTCCCTATAGGTTTCTTCATACTCATTCATTTCTCATTCTGTTCTTACAGCCCTATTTCCTCCCAATTTTCTCCTTTCTTCTGCTCTACTATTTTCTCTTTAGCATACTACTAAAGTTAAACTAAGCCTTTTTTTTTTTTCTCCAAAAGCCCAAAGCTGCAGATGACACCATCTGAAGTAAAAGGTAAGCAATACCTCCAACATGTTTTGTTTCTACTTTATTCATCAGAAATCCCATTCACAATCTGTATCTGAAGCCTAACCCAAGTGCAGATTCTCTGGGCTGACCTTCATCTGAGCCAGTTCTCTCTTCCAAAGCCTCTGCTATCTTATCATTACTACAGGAGATAAATAATTCTTTGATTTTGAAACCACTATAAACAGTGTAAATATTTTAAGGCATTTTAGGTAATACAATTGTAACTGTTAGTATTAATTATGAAATAACTAATCATTCTTCATTTTTATGGCTTCTTGTAAAACTGTTAAGGTGATCATAATGCTCTGTGCAGCAAATTAAGCGTAATATTTCCATATTGCAAAATTTCACTTATCATTGGGATCGCACTAATGTGTTTTTCATCTATGTTACTGAAAAATCTATCACACTACGCATTTGTATTTTTGCACGGCAATGTTTATCTACTCAGCTACATGAATAGGACATACCCACACCAACATCACTATAAAGTTCAGGCCAATATTTTCTCCTCTCCTTCCATTTTAATCCCTCTCTGGTATAAAACTACCTCAATAGAAATTAAACTGGAAATGATATCCATAGATATTTCTAGGGTTTCTCACAAAGAATCAAGTAATATCTTGAATAAACAATGGGATTCAAGTTTTTTATTCCTGGTCAGGAACAATTCTCATGCTAGTAAACTAAGCTAAAGAGACTAACTAATGGCTTCACATGTGCTTTTTTTCTTTTGCTGACTCATACAGTCTTCAGCAAATGTATATTCCATGAATGTGAAGATCGCAAGAATGATGAGGCTGGAATAGTGTAGTGGATTATTCACATTTAAAATCAAGGTCAGCAAATAGTTTTCTATTTGGCCATCTTCCTGGCATTTAGAATTTCACTTTATCTTTTGTCCAACTTACTAAATGCTAGAAAATTGAGAAATCTTTTCTGCAATTTGAGATTTAAAGTTGGAGTCTGAAACTGGTCATTTCTTTCCCTGGGGACTTCCCTGGTGGCTCAGTGGTAAAGAGCCTACCAGCAATGTAGGAGATGGGGGTTCAGTACCTAGGTCAGAAAGATTCTCTGGAGAAGCAAACGGTACCCTCTCCAGTATTCTTGCCTGGAGAATTCCATGGACAGAAGAGCCCAGTGGGCTACAGTCCATGGGGTCACAGGAGAGTCGGACAGAACTTAGCATCAAAAGAAAAACAACAGATTTTATACCTGAATAATCCCATTAAGATTTCCTCAGAAAGATTGTAAGCTTCAAATTAGTATAGAAAATTTCACAAACTTTACAAAGCAAGAGCTAGAGCATTAAGTTATCGTAAGAACTTAATTATGTTGGTATTTATTACTATCGTATCTTATTTAAAGTTATTTAAAATGCATTTTTAATACTGTTTTCCCAATACCAAATCTTTTTATAGTATTGAGTGCATTTAACTTGTTCTTTGTTAAGAAGACAAGTACCAAATGAAACGTCACTGGAGTCACTATTACCTTGATTCAGAAAAAGTCAAAAAGTGTAGGGGGCAGGTAGGGCTTTGTGAGAAGCGGTATTGTTGTAGCCATGTGTTCCAGGAAACAAACTCACTCAGAAGGACAATGCAGATAGTGGAATGCAGTTTATTACACCAGTGGGCCCAAGGCAGAGTCCCCTCTTAGCCAAGGACCCCAACCAGTTTTTGTGAAAACCTTATATACCCTAAGTGTACATGCCCAAACCCACCTCCCCAAATTCCCTGAAACTAGTCTGAACAAAGGGAAAGAAAGACACAATCAAAGTTAACCCCTGATTCAGATGCCTTAAGCCTAGGTAGTTAACAGTGGACAATTATCAATAGGCCTGGGGTCATACCCTAATAAGCATAATAGAATTTATGATTCTATTCAGTTATACAGATAATTAAGGTATTCTTTTAGGATACAGAGAATATAGGTAGGAGCCCTGGGGCTCTTCCTTCCAGGGGGCCTGGTTTTCCAGTTGATACATCATTTCCATAGATACTGGGCACAAAGCTCAAAGTCCACAGTCCGGCCCAAGACGGAGTTCTGCTCTCAAGATGGAGCCTGTTCTGTCTGTTTCCTCTTTCAGTATAGATGAAACAAGATTGGCCAAGTATTAACCATTTTTGAACCTACATGCTAGATGTAAGAGAGTATGTTATACTATTTGTTCTACTTTTTCTTATGTATTAAGTTTTTTATTAGTACAATTTTTAAAGCTAAATTTGCCAAAATGACCTCATATCCCTTTTCCTGTGTGTATTTAACCATTTGAGCCTCCTAAATGTAAATTCTTAGAATCTTTCATTTTAGCCTAGCTTTTATGCACAAGTATATAGAAAAAAAATAATTTCTCATTTACTTTTCTTGTCCTCTTTGAAAATCCTATACAATATTTAATTGGCCATTCCATTCCTATACTCTAAACCAATGTATTTCTATTTTTGCAGCCCTAGTGTGGTTCTTTCTACTATTTTCAAGTGTTTGGGCTCAGAACTCAGGTAATTTTTTTTATGTTCTTCAGCAGTTTTTCAAAAAATTCCATTGACTTATCTGTGGTCAAGTCATAAACTCAGCTGGACAAATTCACAATAGGTAAGGCAATGTCACTGAAATGTTCCCCCTCTAAGAAATCATCTTCTTCTAATTGCAGGCCAGTGACATGTTTAAGAAAAAGGAATTTTTTGTTCAAGTCAGCTGTCCATTTTGGTTCATTATTTAAGACTAAATTTCATCACCTCAATCAAAACAGTCCTATAATTTTCCCGATGGGACATCATTTGCCTTCTGAAAATTTAAAAAGTGGAAGGTTTTCTCATGCTATCCATTTAATGTGGTCTTTCATATAATTACCATATGCCAGT
Organism: Muntiacus reevesi; assembly: GCF_963930625.1. Taxonomy (NCBI): domain Eukaryota; kingdom Metazoa; phylum Chordata; class Mammalia; order Artiodactyla; family Cervidae; genus Muntiacus; species Muntiacus reevesi. The sequence goes on from NC_089264.1 coordinate 27,288,508, forward strand.
TATTAGTTCTGTTTCACTTCTGTTCAGGTCCGGGCAAGGCAAGTAAACATATGTCACTGTGTTCAGAATTTCAAAAGGAAGCATCTCAGTTTGAAAAGATGATCAAAACTGTGCCTCCAGGGGAGAGCACCTAAAGTGAGTGGATTTCTCACAACCTTGAGTGTGTTCCCACGAATGGCACACAAGCCCCAGCAAGCATGAGTAACAGCTGACGCCACAGCAAAGCCAGACTTGGGCTCTGCAGGAATCAGACACTGAAAACCACCGTGGTTTAAAAGAGCCTCTGGTGGGAATTTTTAGACAAAAGACCCAAACAGCTTGTAATGTCCTCATTATCTTCAAAACAAAGCATGTTGCTAAGAATGCCAGAGGACTTAATGCTTTCCAAAGACTTGGTGGTACAAAACTTTCCTCTTTCCTTCAAGCAGTTAGCATGAATCACCATCTTTACAGAGAAAGAAACATGAAAGGAAATTACTCAAACATTTCTGGAAATGTAGCAATTCCTCGAAACATGTAGTTCTTTAGATGATTCCATTATCTCCCATTAAAGAATTTTGTGAAATGTTAGGTAATCTAGTTTTAAGAGGATCTCCCCAAGAAAGAAATTTTAGAATTTAAAAAGTGCTTATTTATGTTACATTTGTTACTATGTACTTTATAAGATACATTTTCACATGCCAATTTTCAACATTAAACAAAAATTATGAATGTTATATGCTCATTTTATTTTCTCTAATAATATTTATCATTTAACATTTATGCATTTTCCTTGAATCTGACCTTATTAGCTACATTACTCAAAATATTTATTTAACTTGCATGAAAGTCACTTGGTCTATAGAGTGAACATACCAAATTCATTTTGATAGAAGAAAATTATTTTCAGTCATCTGCCTGCTGGTTTATTTGGAGGCAAGAAATCAAACAAGAAAATAAATCATTTACTTCAGTATTTACCAGTGAACTGTATAAGTGTCAAATAATAAACAGACTGCTTTGTAGGCAGGCGTTCCTTAAAGAGAATATAGTTGACTCTTGGACAGTAGTAGGATGGGGTAGGTTGGAGGTCTACCCAGAACATAATTTTGGGTCAGCCCTCCATATGTATCTGCAGCTTGCAAACACAAATTCCAACCAGTTCATTCATTTAACCAATATCATCAGGAAGTTACTCTCTGCTGGACACTGTGCTGGAACCTGAATGTTCAGTGCTGAGAGCAATAGAATATCAAATGGAGAGAATTCAGCACACAGAATATTAAGTTTCATGAGGAAGGAAAAATATCAAATAGGGCAATTAAGGAAAATGATGGACAGAATATAGAAGTAGAGGGATGGAGATGAGCTAATGTTGAAGAGGGAAGTGAAAGTTTTAGTGAAGAGATGAGGCAACCAGAGAGAGAACCATTTGGGGCAGAGTGAATAGCCCAGAGCCTGTGCAGAGCTCCAGCTTGAAAAAGAGATTTGCAGATTTGAAAAACTGAAAGAAGACAGGATGGAGAAGAATTAAGTGAGGGGGAAAGAAGAACAAAATTGGGTTGAGAAGCAAGTGTACTGGAAATCTTAACATTCAATAGTTTTTTGTTGTTGCTGTCTTATTTATAATATATAGGTACCTACCTCCATCATCATTTTAGAAATCTTTGAGAAAATTAGTGATAATATTCTTTCTCTTTCTAGATCTTTAGAATATAAAATAAAGGTTCAGAAAGGTTTTTTGTTTGTTTGTTTTTGAGCAATTTGTTCTTTTCTGAATGAAATCATGGATTCCTTTGATGATTGGCTCAGGAATCTATCAACTATATCATGAAGTTGATAGCCTAAAATTTGAGCAAATCTGTACCTCGACCATGTCCTATTTTGTCTCTTTTGAATTTTTCAATACAAGCTATGAGATAAATGTTTGGTGATTGTTTTCTCCTTTAATGTGTAGTATTCTAGTTACTTTTATCATTACTCTTTCCATAGTAAAATATTGTCGGTTTGTGTTTGTTGGTATGTCTTTATGTTTCAATGGAACAACCTGTCTAGGATTTTTTAGGTACTGTTTTCCTTCCTGGAATTAGATATAATAACTATCTACAAAGTCGACTATTACTTTTCATATTATTTATTTTTCTAGAAGTTGGTTTTGATGGTTGACCCTTATAACAGCAAGGGAAAGAGAATCATTAAGAGTAGCACCAAGGAGGCACAGTAACCACCTCTTAATTTGCTTCTTGCTGCTCTAGTCCCATCCTATTTCACAGCATCTGTGCTCAATTAATAAGACATTCTGACTATACCACTTACCAACATACTAATTTCTGCCTATTTCTTTAACCTCTTAAAGAACACATAGCATTTCACAGTTGGACCCAAAACTACTTTTCACAGCTTCAAATGCCACCAGTCCTTGCGCACTCTATACTAGTATCACATTGGCTAGACAATCTTCAATTGCATTTTGTGGGATGAGCTGCTGACGTCCATTCACTCAGAGACCGAAGGGAGGCAGCAGAGAGTTATGTTTCATGGTGCCCAGACTGGCCTCTTGTAAATTTCAAAATCTCAGGGGTCCCACAAAGGGTCTTCTACTGGGTCGTGGAAAATGCCTTATTAGCCATCAGAGCAGGATCTCATATAGGTCTCCAGACCATACAGGAGTGTGGGTTCTAGACATAGGTCAGATGAATTATTCTGTTTCCTGTTTTCTTCACCACATGTGCTTCATAAGGACTGGGAGTGTTTCTGTCTGGTTCACAGGTAAGGATAGGTTTTAGCCACAGAGAGAAAACACAGAATATCTGCTGGTATATTTTTCTTCCACTGTTTTAGAAACTTGCAAGTTATATCAGTCCATGAAATGGTGCAGTGGCTTCACAAAGGTTACAGGAACCAAGGCTCTTTTCATCTTGATGCTTTGCAATTCTTGGTACATATAATACACCTAAAGGTCCTTTATGGCTACATGAGCCCCAGCTGTCATATTCTTACTCCTGTTAGCAGGAAGAGCAAGAGACAAAGAAAGACTGTCTTTCTTCCTGGAGGCTATAAGCCCAGCTAAAACCCAGGAATTATTCTACTCAAGAATAAGGGGAGAGAGATGTTCAGTACTGTGTTCCATTATCCAATAGAGTATCTGGCACTTAAATATACTCACTGAGTTGATATTCTGTGAATTTAGGTTCCAGTTGCATCAAGTATGTTATCTCATTAAAACTTCACACAGTCTTCTGAATCATGCAGTCTTTTAAATGTTTTGCAGAAGAAACAGAACCCCAGAAAATGTAACAGATTTGCCTAGCATTGTGCACTGAAATAGGATTAAAGTCCTAGCCTTGAACTTTAAAGGTGTTCTCATTGTCTCAAGGGTAATGATAGTCCTTTATAACTTTCCATGCAATCTGCCATGGAAACTGCCTCTTTCTTTGTCTGTTCTCATTACTCCTGGATGGAAACTGCTTCTGAGAAATCCATGTTTATACTTTTTTGGTCCTGCCCTTTCTGGCCTGCTAATTTGCAACCTGGTGCTACCAACTGCTTCTGCACCTGTGCAGGTTTACATAATTTTTTCTCTAAACTGAATGGAAAATTTGGAATCATATAAATAGAGGCATTTACCTGGTGTTAGTAATGGCGCTGTGTCACCTACATGTAGACCTATGACTCATACTTACTCCCTTGAAAATATGTAGATTGGACACAATTTTTTATCTGTAGTATTTATTAAGTAGCTATATTGACTTCATGGAGAAACCCTGTACTTACAAGAGCTACCTGATAGGAACCAACAAAACTAAGGTCACCCTCCTATATTTCAGGTTATGCAGAAGAGAGACAAAACAAGAAACTTGTTTCTTTGAATTTCAGTTCTTTCATTTAGTTCATTGAGCCATCTGGTTGCCTTATTTTCCACCCACTACTCCAAATATGTGTTTATAGAAATAAATATGAAACTGCAACTAAAGTAATATGAAAACTGCAAATGTAGAAACATGATACTGACAAATACAAAAGTCTGTGTTATAAAAGCAATTAATCACTCCATTAGCATAGCTTTGAATGTTATAGTTTATAAACTCATTGAAAACATATACATGTTTGTTGATATATCATTGTTATATTAAGTTCATTAATTTTTAAGCCCGTTATCATGAATATACTACTTTTCTTTCTTAGATGAACATCTTCTGTTGCTCTTTGAATAAATATTTCATTAATATTTTTAAAAAATGAAAGTCAATAAAATGACTTTCTATTCATGCATCTGATATTTTAAAGGAGATTTTCTTTTTTGTTGTAAAAACAATAGCACTGGTCCTTTTTTTTTTTTTAAGGGCTAATATTCCAAATGACTCTGGTAAAGTTGAAGCCTTTTTTGTTTTCCTTAGTTTTGAGAAACTAGACCTAAAAATCTATCATATTAGATAACTTTAGTTTCTACTAGTGCATTTCAGTCAGTAGGAGAAAGTCCTATATACCTGAACATGATCTGTGCTAAACAGCAGGAAGAATGTTAAAAATAGCATTAATAGTAAAGACTGAGCAATTTGTTGAGTAACAGTACCAAGAAAACACATACACATAAAGACACACATGAACACATACACTCATACACACTTCCTGCTATCTGCGTCACCATTTCCAAATGTAATGCTTTTGAGTGTTGTTTGTCTTCCACTTGTATAAAGGATTGTGTTCTTCAGTCTACTGGTCTAGCAATCTAACAATCTACTGTAAAAAAATAAGAAAAGAAAAGATCTTGAAAATGTTTTCTCACTGAAGACGTAAAAGTGGTTTTTCAATACTGTATGTAGACATGTTTACGTCTGAATAGTACTTTCAGTTCAGTTCAGTCGCTCAGTCGTGTCTGACTCTTTGCAACCCCATGGACTGCAGCATGCCAGGCCTCCCTGTCCATCACCAACTCCCAGAACTTACTCAAACACATGTCCATTGAGTGGATGATGCCATCCAACCATCTCATCCTCTGTCGTCCCCTTCTCCTCCTACCTTCAATCCTTCCCCGCATCAGGGTCTTTTTAGATGAATCAGTTCTTCGCATCAGGTGGCCAAAGTATTGGAGTTTCAGCTCCAGCATCAGTCCTTCCAATGAATAGCTGGGACTGATTTTCTTTAGGATGGTCTGGTTGGATCTCCTTGCTATCCAAAGGACTCTCAAGAGTCTTCTCCAACAACACAACTCAAAATCATCAATTCTTCTGCACTCAGCTTTCTTTATAGTCCAACTCACACATCCATACATGACCACTGGAAATGCCATAGCTTTGACCACTTGACCACATGCATTTTAGAGGTAGAGTGGTATAAAAAAGATTAATAAGAGATGACGCCTTCTCTGAAAAAGTTCATGGTCTATTGAAGAAATACCGACAGATATATTAAAATATAAAATGGTAAGTACATTTGGTAATTATTTTCAGTTATCATGAAAAACCATCAGTAATAGTGATAGAGCATTCATTAATTGCAGAGCACTAAGAGGGGCAACACTTTCTTTGTCAAGAGTTGTAAGAGGAATAACACAAAACCGGATACCAAGTACATATATATATATACATGTAACATTAGTGCATCACAATCAGAGTTGTGTATAAGGAATTCAACATAATGGGTTGAACAAAGTTAAACAGATTCCTTTAATGTAAAACTTCTCAGATCTGCTAATATACAGTTTACACCATATAACTTTGAAAGGAAGATTTTGTTTAAAATAGTTTTCACCCTCCTCTTTATCTTTTTGTAGAATATTGAGGCTATTGTTCCACAGACCAGCAGAAACCTAACGGGCTATGAAAGAAGGTTCATTCCTCTGTCTCCTCAGAAAATGTTCCCAAATTCAATATTTCAAATATACCAATATTCATTGTTACACACTTTATAAAATTCATTCTATTTTTTAAATGTATAATAGTAACATGCCTTAATTATGGAAGCTTAAAAATGTTGAATGTTTTTACAAACCTTTTTCTGTTGAAATTTATGAAATTCACATTTCATAAATCTAAAGCTATAAATACTTCAAATCCATGACAGCTCAAGTAATATGAATTCAGAATACATTCATTATCTTTTGAGAAGAAACAGTTTTTCTCTCATAATAAATAATAGCAAGCAAAATAGAATTTATGGACAGAAGCTCTGTACAAATAGCTTTTTTCAAATTGTGATTTAAATACTGTCTGTGTTGTCATGTTGCCATGTCCTGTCTGACTCTCTGCAACCCCAAGGACTGCAGCATGCTAGGCTCCTGTCTTCCACTGATATCCCAGAGCTGTTCAAGTTCATGTCCACTGAGTTGGTGACGCTCTCTAACCATCTCATCTTCCGCCACCCTCTTCTCCTTTTGCCTTCAGTCTTTCCCAGCATCAGGGCCTTTTCTAATGAGTCAGATCTTTGCATAAGGGGCCAAAGTATTGGAGCTTCAGCTTCAGCATCAATCCTTCTAATGAATATTCAGGGTTAATTTCCTTTAGGATTGACAAGTTTGATATCCTCGCAGTTTAAGGGACCCTCAAGAGTCTTCTCCAGCACCACAATTCAAAAGTTCTTTGGAGTTTAGCCTTCATTATGATACAGCTCTCATATCCATACATGACTACTAGAAAAACCATAGCTTTGACTATAAGCAACTTTGTTGGCAAAATGGTCTGTGAATTTTTTTAATTTTGGGCATTAACAAAATTCATTCCATATAAGCAGAGTTTGGTTGATTTCAATGTTATAAAATATGCATTTTATTTGACATCTGAAGTTAGTTTTTATTTCAGCCAGGCTAATCTTTTACCAGATAAAAATACAGTCAGTGAAATCCCTATAACCTGCCTTCATTTTTAAAATAGATGTCTATGTTCTAGCTGAAAAGCCTTCCCCTTCTCAAAGCTAACATAAAACTATTGTTTTAAATACTACTACTAATTTTGACCAATATTTTGACTAATTTGACCAATAGCACTTTCATCACCCTTTAAGATTTAAAACCATAGAGTCAAACGTGAGACCTATATCTTTTATTTCTCTAAATAAAAACTCCTCAAGGTCATCATCAACCACCACAGAAGCCCTCATGTGCCTGTTTCATTCCCTCCTTTCGAGAATCATCTCACACCATGGACTTTTCTGTAAACTTTCTAATAGCTTCTATCCATCCTGTTAGTAATTCTTATTTTTTTCCTGCTTCATATTTATGCCCAGGCAATCTTCCTAAACTACCGTAAAGATCATGTTACTCTTCTACAAAGAACTGTTCAGTAGTTAGGCACTGCCTAAATCATAAAAGATCAAACTTTCATTTTTAATATTCTCTCCCCACTAGAGTCTTAACTTTGACCACTTCATTTGTAATACTCGACTCAGACTAGATAAACTATAAATCACTGTATCTCCAGTGCAGTTTTCCTCTGATTTTATTCTATCTAGATTATTCTATTCTATTCTGGATTTCAGCTTGATTAGAGTCATTTGGAATTTCAACCTTAAAAAAAGAATATGAGCAGTCTTATAGTTTTTACTCCAAAAAAAGAAAACTGTCTCCTTTAAAATACCTAGACATTTGAATAGGAAGTCATTTTACTGGCTTTCATTATTTAATTTGATTATTTATTCTTTATTTCTCCTTTATGCATGAAGGATAGCTTTTTCTGAATATAGTATTCACAATGAATAATTATTTTCTTTTAGCACTGGAAAAATATGCCACTTTCTTCTGGCTTTCATGATTTTGGATAAGAAATATGTGATCATTCAAACTGGTTTCCACTGTAGCCAATGTATTATTTCCTTCTAGAGGTTTTTCTATTTTTTTTTTGTTGTTGTTGTTCTATCTTTAGTTCTTCAAAGTTTAACTATAATGATTATTGGTGTTTTGTGTTTATTTCTATTTAAGATGTGCTCAGTTTCTTGAACCTGTAGGCTTCTGTATCTCAACAAATTTTGGAAGTGTTCAGTAACTGTTTCTTTAATAATCTTTCAACCTCACCTCTTTTCTCCTTTCCTTCTTGGACTCTGATAGTGAAATGTTGCATCTTTTGTTATTGTCCCTAATGACCTGTTCTTTTCTTTAAATCTATTTTTTCTTTTGTTTTTATAATTAATTAAATTCATTTTTCTGTTCTCTCCCATCAGCCAGTTGTCTCTCTACTTCAGTGAAAGGTCAGTGCCACTTAATTGTCACTCTACTGTTAAGCCCATCTGGCAAGCTTTTTCTTTCTCTTATTGTATATTTTTAGTTCTATGACTTTCATGTAGTTATTTTTATAACTTTTATTATTTTAAAAAGTTTTTCAATTTTATTTGAAGATAATGTGTCACTGTTTTTTTGACCTCTTCTTTATGATGCCTGCTTTAAAATTATTGTCAGAAATTTCAACCTCCCGTTTATGTGAAGTTGGGCTTAATTGTTTTTTTCTTCTCATTCACATGGTTTTCTGGTTCTTGTTATAAAGGGTGATTTTCAGTGTATTCTGGACACCTTGTCTATTGTGTCAGCAGTTTCTGATTGCTAGTTGGATCTTTTATATTAGAAGATAATGACTTTATTTTGGTATAGCATGACAGTCCTGGTCTACTTTTGTGTAAGAAAGAAAAGAATTGAAGTCGCTCAGTTGTGTCCAACTCTTTGCAACCCCATGGACTATAGCCCACCAGGCTCCTCCGTCTATGGGATTTTTCAGGTAAGAATCCTGGAGTGGGTTGCCATTTCCTTCTCCAGGATATTTTCCTGACCCAGGGATTGAATCCAGGTCTCCCTCATTGTAGGCAGACACTTTACCATCTGAGCCACTGTGGTTCATATAATAACTGAATTTTCAGAACCTCTAGGGACTCCTTTGGTCTACCTGATTTATTTGGTGCTCCTAGGACACCTATTAGTTATTCTAGGACTGTCTGAAACAAAAGAAAGAACTTACCCAGGCCATACCACCTCTAAGTAGGGGAAGAAAATTACCAACCCATTGAGACAGAGTGGTTTCCCATGTTGGACTATATTTTTGGCAGCATCCTCTTTATTGTTACCACCCAGCTGCCTGGTACCTTTGGTTGATGGAAGGGTGCTCTCAAGCCCATGGGAACAAGAGACTTCCTAGTCAAGGTGAATCTTGGGTTGGAATGCTCATTATCTGATGTTGCCCAGCCACTTGGTTTATCTCAGTAGGGAAAGGAAATGCCAGCCCTGGTGAAGAGTGAGAGTGTCCTCCCCAGCTCCTTGTCATCCTCAGTAGCACTGCCAGATGATTCCCCTTGCTGGTACTGCCAGGTTTGTCTGGTGCTGTCAGCAGTATTCCTGAGAGCTATGAGGCAGAAATGAGCCTATTTGAGTTGCCTTCTCTTGCTGGACTGAAGGGAACGAAAGACTTTTAGGTTACCTTATTCTGAGGCTACAAGGCACTCAGCTGCTGTGCTGTCCCTCCAGTCCCTAATCTTTCTTACCTTCATTTTAATGCCATTCATAAATCCCATTTGATTGCCTATTACATTGTTTCCAAGACTTATATTTGTGCTTACAATAGAAGAGCAGGAAAAATCATATCTAAGCAATATTGTCTGGGTCAGAAGTACGGCATATTATTTGGAAACCACCATAGAACCTTCTTCATAACATAGACCCAGTATGTATTTATGAAGCTAAACACATAAAGAAAGCCAAGTTACAATTTGTTGATGTTGAACCACAAACATTTCTTGAAAGTTGCTGAAAATAATCAGTTTTTACTTTGTTAAAATTGGTATTGGGGCTGGGAAAAATAAATCTCTAGGCTACCTGAGTGTTCTTTCCACATAAACTCCTGGCCATTCATCACTGCCATACCTTAGTTAACTTATTGATCCACTTGTTGGCTGGGTATGTATCACAGAGCTAAAATCCTCTAAGATCTTGATCAAGATATAACATCTGGTAACAACTAAGTTAAATGTGCTAATTGCTCATGGCATCATAAAATCTGAAATATGTTCATGGTAGAATCCAAAGTTCACAACAGAAAAGAGTGATGATAAGCAATAGGATCCTAGGTAGATTAAGAGAACAGGTAGAAGCATTACTCACAAGGTCAGAAGCTAAGAAGGTCAGCAGCATGTGGAGAAATAGAATATAAGTCAGTCTGTGAAATGTTTTTCATACAGAGACCATATGCCCATTTAATTTTGACTGAGCACTTGGGACAGCAACAATTTCAACACAGGTCACCTTGTACATGGAGCATGGATCATATGCATGGCTCAGGTTCAGATAGCAAAATGCCAATAAAATAATATTAATAAATGAAATTAGAGGAACATGTCTCCAAATGCTATGCTCTTTTTCACTCCATTGTCCCGTGTTCATTAGCATAAAACATCAACTCTTTCCATTTATTGTCAGGTGAAACATTGTTAAGTAGTTCTGCATGTTTAATGTCTCACACTGCAAAACTGCAAGTCTACAGTATCTGTGTGTATTTTATATTTTTTCATTTATCTCTGGTGACTACATGATTTTTATAATTTTTAACAAAAATATAATAAAGCAAAAATTATAAATAATTTTGGGTTTCTTATAATAAAGATGTTAAATGATCCTAATAAACATTTTATCCTAAGATTAGAAAATATGTTTTTGCCACAAAACTCAGGGTATCCTAAGGTAGATAATATAGAAGTATAAGTAAAAAGATCATGTAGGCATATGCAGTCTGCCTTGAACTATCATATTATTTGGTGGTTTGCATGACAATCCTCAAATATTACTTCATATTAGTGTATTCATTTCACTACTAAAATTAAGTGTACCAATATGATGCATTTCACAATATGCAAAATTAAATGTTATTCATCATTAAATGCTTTAGCAAATCCATTAGATTCTAATTATAGTTTAATTGTACTCAGTAGCAGGTAAAATATGTGGTTTTCATTCATCCATGTAAAGAATTACATTAAAATCTTGCTGAAAAGGCACTCTCTTTGCATTTAACTCCTGTTTCAATAAAAATGTTGACTAGATATAACAAATAAATTGTCTAATGGGAGGGATATTTTCTACTAACAGCATTAAAAGAGGCTGAATTGAGTAAGGAGTACATATGTAATATAATGAGGCTTTATGCATAGTCTTTCCTGTCTGGTTTAATTGGTTCAAGCATTCACTACAGACTTATTTCTCAATTTAGGGAAAGTAATTCTGTTCTCATTACTAGCAAAATACCCAACTAATAAAAATTGCCATGAGTCAGTTTTATTGTTTCACCAATTGGTGGGAAAAGGAAAGTATCTTTGTAGCACTCTACCCCTTCAAAAATTAATAACTCCTCTGAAAATTACTCCAGATGGCAGAATGATTTCTATCTCCAGAGATCTGTATTTCCATCCACAAAAGCTTTCAATATATAAACCTGACAAATAACATTTTGTCTTTTAAACTGTGGGGTTTATTTTGTCTTTGGAGGCACTCACAGGCACACATGGACTGAGAATCCTTAAACAGAAATTATTCCACCAAAGTTATTCTGGTTACCACTCTAATTACAATTATCAGACAGTTTGAAACTGTGCAGATACTTTTTAATAGTATATGAAAGATTCTTCTTTACTCTGGAATTTCAAAATAGACAGAACACATATTTGAAAATGAAAAAAAATTCCAAAAAATCCAGTCTATGGAATAATTTGTATATACTAAACAGTTACCTTAAACTTATATATAACAAGTTATATATAATATAGGTATTTAACTATAGCTGTCCTAATATTGACAATCAAACACAATTCATCAAGGGAAAAAAAGAAAGTTTTACTTTTATGTGACAATTCCTAATAGAAATTTCATTTATTACGATGTAAATAACTGTAATGTCAGTAAAGAATGCCATCAGTCAATTTTCTTCACTATTAAGGCTGACTAGTTTCTTAGGAAAATAATTTCTTAAGAGAATAGAAAACACTGTCTAGTTAATGGCTCCTTTAATCCTTGCATACAAGAAAGAATTTCATAGCAAGGACTGAGCGACTTCACTTTCACTTTTCACTTTCATGCGCTGGAGAAGGAAATGGCAACCCACTCCAGTGTTCTTGCCTGGAGATTCCCAGGGATGGGGGAGCCTGGTGGGCTGCCGTCTATGGGTTCGCACAGAGTCGGACACGACTGAAGCGACTTAGCAGCAGCAGCAGAAGTATATATGGCTTCCCTGATAGCTCAGTTGGCAAAGAGTCTGCCTGCAGTGCAGGAGACCCTGGTTCGATTCCTGGGTTGGAAAGATACCCTGGAGAAGAGAAAGGCTACCCACTCCAGTATTCTGGCCTGGAGAATTCCATGGACTGTATAGACTGCAATGCTCCACAGGACTACCTACACTTCCTGTTTTGAAAGTATTCTATCATTTTCTCCTTAGTGATGACCCTTACCAAGGTGTATTGTTTGGGTTTTAATTATAATATGTATGTATATATTTATACATTTAGGAGGTTTAATTCTAAAAAACTAATAGGTACCAAATAGATATTTAGTGGCAATGCTTTTTCAATCCACTTTTCAGATAGTCAAGGCTCAGAATAACCCTATTTCACTAATGACTGCTCTCGCCAAGTAAAGGTTTTTCTTTCTAGTATGGAAGCATTAAAGTTTAAGGCCAAGACATTACCTGTGATCCAAACCAAATCATATATTTCCTTATCAGGAATCTTCCAGTATTGATTATTTCTATACATTCTGGCTGTTCATCACACACATCTCTGTGGAATTCCTCTAATCACTTTTAGTTATATTGCAATTTTCCCAACTCAAAGACAAAAATTTTCCTCATTCTGACTTATCCCTCCAATTAAAATTACACCCAACTTCAGAGAAGAACTTTTCCTCCCCTTCACCTACGGCTCAGTGAAGCCTAGTGTCTTTTCCTGTAGCCTTCCCCTCCTCGGCTGCACAAAATGACTCCAACTGATGTAATAGACTTTGGGGTCAGTCAATCTAAGGTAATTTTATACCACACCCTACTTGGCTAAATTTCACTCAAAACTATTCACACACTCTTTCTTAAAACACTCTTTGTCAATTTCCTTGAAACCTTATTTATACCTTATGTCTCATTGCTCCTTCTTTGTCTCTTTTATTGACTCACTCTTATCTCCCCAAGTGATGTATATTACAATTTCTGTAAGTTTGGTGTTTAGCCATATTTAACCCTAATTCCATATTTCCTCATTCCAACCCATAATTTCAGTTTCAATCTATTCACAAATGGCCCCATATAAAAATACATATATATACATGTTTATGTATATATATAAATATATATTCTTTTTTTTTCTGTCAAGAATTCTGCTCTGAGGTTTTCCAAATGCTGAAATTCTCACAGGACCCTCAAAATTGTTAAAACAGCTCTATTGAGATAATTTGTGTGCCATATAATTTACACATGTATATAATTCAATGAATTTTAGGGTGTTCATATTTATGAAAGACTAATGAATCCCATATGCCCTTCAGATGTCACCTCCCTAATTTCTCCTTCTATGCTTCTAGCCCTGCAAAACCATTAATCTATTATTTGTCTCTATAAATTTCATTGTTCTGGAAATACCATGCATGGAAATCATATTCTATATAGTCTTTTGTGACAAGCTTCCTTCACTTAGCATATTTTTAAGGTCCAGCATGGCAACCTATTCCAGTATTCTTGCCTGGAGAATCTCAAGGACAGAGGAGGCTGGCGGGCTATAGTCCAAAGGGTCACAAATAGTCAGACACAACTGAAGCATGAATGCACACATGTTGTAACATGTATCATAACCCTATTCTTGTTATTGTTGAATAACATTCCATTGTATAGTTAAACCAATATTATTTAGCATTTTTCACTTGAACAGTAAGTTTGTTTCCACATTTTGGTCATCATAATTAGCACTGGCATTAACATTCATGTACAAGTTTTTGTGTAAACATAAGTTTTATTTCTCTTAGGTATACACCTTTGAGTAGAATTACTGGGTTACACAGTAAGTCTATGTGAAATACTTTGTTTCTCAAACTGGTTGCACCTTTTAATATTCCCACTGGTAGCATAGTTGAGATATTTCCACATTCTTGCTCACCACAACTTGTTCTTATCTGATTTTTTTTTTTAATTCTGGTGAATATGAAGAGGCTCTTAAATCTAAACTCATCATCTTCCCCAACTTTTTAAATCTTGTCCTCTACACATTTCAATGAATATTATTAGCTTTTTTGAACTATAGTTAGAAAAAGGTGATTATGATTATTATTGAGATATAATTGACACATTGCATCATATTTGTTTCAGACATAGAGCATAATGTTTTGATATTTGTAAATTTTGCAAAATGAAAACAAGTTTAGTTAACATCCTTCATCATGATACTAGTTTTTAATGTAGAAAACTAGAAATATATGTTGATGGTCCCTCCTCCTTCATCCCTCATATTTTATATCACACAGAGTCCTGCCCATTGTATTTCATAACTATATATTGAACTCACCTTTCTGCTTTTCTACCATGTCTATCCCAGTGTAAACTACCACAGCTCACCTGGACCAATGCAGACACTCCTAACCCATCTTCTCAGATCTATTCTTGCCCTTATTTAAACTACTTTCTATAGCAAAGTGACATTTTTCAAATAAACATAAGAGTCCTTCAAAGTCTTCATTAATTCTCCATTGTGACTTAGATTATGGATAAAATCCTTAAATTAATCTACCCATTTCAGCATATAGCTGAATTTCAGCTGAGTCAGCTGGAATAGCTAATTTTATTGCCTTTTACCCATTTATTAATCTCATCACTGTACTGTGCTTAGTCCCTCAGCTGTGTCTGACTCTTTGCAACTCTTTGGACTCTAGCCCACCAGGCTTCTCTGTCCATGGGGATTCTCCATGGAAGAATACTGGAGTGGGTTGACATGTCCTCCTCCAGGGGATCTTCCCAACTCAGGGATTGAACCCAGGTCTTCAACATTGCTGGCAGATTCTTTACCATCTGAGCTACCAGGGAAGCCCTGTCCTTAATTTATTTTCCCCATCAGACTATGCTCCTAATCACTTTAGGACTTTATTTTAGAGTAGTGTCCTTTAACTTGCAAATTTTCATCCACTTCTTTCTCTGCAGATTCAACTGATACTCTTCCTTAATACTTCAGTTAAATTATTGTTTCCTCAAGAAGAGTTTCCAATTATTCACTTGTACGGCATATCTCCATATGAATAGAATTAATCAGAACTGAAATCAAATTCTTAATTGCATAATGAATGCTAATTTGTTCGATCACTGAAACATGAGTTTCATGAAGGCAAGTGGAAGAATGTCCATTTATTATCTGTTCTAAGTTGTGTGACTGATTTAGTATATATGTGTGTGTATATAATGATTAAATAAATTAAGAATACCCTTATTTAAAAACTCAGTCAGTTCAGTTCAGTCACTCAGTCGTGTCTGACTCTTTGCGACACCATGGATTGCAGCACACCAGGCCTCCCAGTCCATTGCCAATTACCAGAGTTTACTCAAACTCATGTCCATTGAGTCGGTGATGCCATCCAACCATCTCATCCTCTGTCATCCCCTTCTCCTCCTGCCTTCAATCTTTCCCACCATCAGGGTCTTTTCCAATGAGTTAGTTCTTCACATCAGGTGGTCAAAGTACTGGAGTTTCAGCTTCAGCATCAGTCCTTCCAATGAATATTCAGGACTGATCTCCTTTAGGTTGGACTGGTTGGATCTCCTTGCAATCCAAGGGACTCTCAAGAGTCTTCTCCAACACCACAGTGCAAAAGCGCCAATTCTTCTGCGCTCAGCTTTCTTTATGGTCCAACATCCACACATGACCACTGGAAAAACCACAGCTTCAACTGGACGGAATTTGTTGGCAATGTCTCTGCTTTTTAATATGCTGTCTAGGTTGGTCATAACAGTTCTTCAAAGGAGCCAGCGTCTTTTCATTTCATGGCTGCAGTCACCATCTGCAGTGATTTTGGAGTCCCCAAAAATTAAGTCTGCCACTTTTCCCACTGTTTCCCCCATCTATTTGCCATGAAGTGATGGGACCAGATGCTATGATCTTAGTTTTCTGAATGTTGAGTTTTAAGACAACTTTTTCACTCTCCTCTTTCACTTTCATCAAGAGGTTCTTTAGATCTTCTTTGCTTTCTGCCATAAGGGTGGTGTCATCTCTGTACCTGAGGTTATTGATATTTCTCCCTGCATCTTGATGCCAGCTTGTGCTTCAGCCAGTCTAACGTTTCTCATGATGTACTCTGCATATAATTTAAATAAGCAGAATGACAATACACAGTCTTGACGTACTCATGTTCCTATTTGAAACCAGTCTGTTGTTCCATGTCCAGTTGTAACTGTTGCTTCCTGACCTGCATACAGGTTTCTCAAGAGGCAGGTCAGGTGGCCTGGTATTCCCATCTCTTAGAAATAGATGTTTTTCTGGAACTCTCTTCCTTTTTCAATAATCCAATGGATGTTGGCAATTTGATCTCTGGTTTCTCTGCCTTTTCTAAAACCAGCTTGAATATCTGGAAGTTCATGGTTCACATACTGTTGAAGCCTGGTTTGGAGAATTTTGAGCATTACTTTACTAGCATGTGACATGAGTGCAATTGTGCGGTAGTGTGAGCATCCTTTGGCACTACCTTTCTTTGGGATTGGAATGAAAACTGACCTTTTCCAGTCCTGTGGCCACTGATGAGTTTTCCAAATTTGCTGGCATATTGACTGCAGCAATTTCACAGCATCATCTTTTAGGATTTGAAATAGCTCAACTGGAATTTCATCACCTCCACTAGCTTTGTTTGTAGTGTTGCTTCCTAAGGTCCACACATTTCAGGATGTCTGGTTCTAGGTGAGTGATCATACCATAGAGATTATCTGGGTCATGAAGATCTTTTTTGTAAAGTTCTTCTGTGTATTCTTGCCACCTCTCCTTAATATCTTCTGCTTCTGTTAGGTCCATACCATTTCTGTCCTTTATTGTGTCCATCTTTGCATGAAATATTCCCTTGGTATCTCTAATTTTCTTGAAGAGATCTCTAGACTTTCCCATTATATTGTTTTCCTCTATTCTTTTCACTGATCACTGAGGAAGACTTTCTTATCTCCTTGCTATTCTTTGGAACTCTCCATTCAAATAGGAATATCTTTCCTTTTCTCCTTTGCTTTTCACTTCTCTTCTTTTCTCACCTATTTGTGAGACCTCCTCAGACAACCATTTTGGGTTTTTGCATTTCTTTTTCTTGGGGATGGTCTTGATCACTGCCTTCTGTACAATGTCATGAACCTCTGTCCCTAGTTCTTCAGGCACTCTGTCTGTCAGATCTAATCCCTTGAATCTGTTTCTCACTTCCACTGTATAACTGTAAGGGATTTGATTTAGGTCATACCTGAATGGTTTAGTGGTTTTCCCTACTTTCTTCAATTTAAGTCTGAATTTGGCAATAAGTAGTTCATGATCTGAGCCACAGTCAGCTCCTGGTCTTGTTTTTGCTGACTGTATAGAGCATCTCCATCTTTGGCTGCAAAGAATATAATCAATCTGATTTCAGTATTGACCAACTGATGATGTACATGTTTATTTAAAAACCAGATAAATATAATTTGACGAGTTTGCAAATATCATGTGATTTTTTTTTTTTTTTTTACATTTAAACCATTTTCCTCCAAAGTATTGTCAAGTGGTTTATTGTGCTGTTGAACTATAACCATGACTGGCAGTTGCAGAGAACTGCAATCTGCCTCAGATTTCTTTAAATCTCTTGGCCCAGATGGGCTGCATAGAAGCAAGGAGCAAAGCTAGATTCTTAACAATATATTCAGTAGTCCTAGGAAAGAAAAGCAAACATATCTGTGCAATTCAATAAAATTATGATTGTTAACTATCATGATGCATGCTAAGGATACTTCTGTATCTGAGTTATTTCAACTCATATATAACTAAGAAAAATAACTCAGCATTTATTCCAGAACTATATACTTATCTCAGCACTATCCTAAGAACTATGATTACATAATCGCAAATTTTTTAACCAGTGATTTTAAGCCCAATTCATTCCAGAAGCAGCTGTCTCTACTGAATCACGAGAATAGTTGAAGAGGTTACTTACTTTATTTAACCTGAACACATTTCAGTTTTAGCTATTTTATTAATAATTATTCATTTGAATTACATAGATAACATTTCCAAAAAGAAAATCTAATATATTATCCCTTCCCTCCAGGGTCATTATAATCAAATTCCTCAGGTAAATCAGACTTGCATTGTGACTGAGTCATTCAGACTACTTTGATTTTGAATGTCAAAGCTTTCTGGGTCAAACCAGAATACAGCTCATATTTCCAAGCTCTGTATTAGTAATCATTCTGTGAGGGGTAAATATGTTGTCTTAACTACATGAAAATATAGGGCAACATTGTTCAAAGAGTCTCACAGGGAATCCTAGGAAGAGATAATAAATATTCAGAGTCAAAGGGAAAAAGATTTTTAGCATACACACACATGCATTAAAAGAAGTTTTTCTATCACCTTAAAATGATGGTAAATCTTTCTATTTATCTATCATACCTTTTTCTCTCCATCTCCCTGACTTGAAAAATCCCATTTAAATTCAGAATACATACACAATGCTTATTTTTTAATAAATATCAGATATTTGTACAGTAAGGATTTCTAAAAATTTTATATTGTTTTATATTCAA
Organism: Muntiacus reevesi; assembly: GCF_963930625.1. Taxonomy (NCBI): domain Eukaryota; kingdom Metazoa; phylum Chordata; class Mammalia; order Artiodactyla; family Cervidae; genus Muntiacus; species Muntiacus reevesi. The sequence goes on from NC_089264.1 coordinate 27,307,203, forward strand.
TGGTTTGCATTGAAACAAGTCACATCAGGCTCCTGAAATTAAGATATTTTGCAATGAAGCAAAATAACTTCCTACACTAAAATTTTAAATTAAAGAGGGTATTTCCATTTCTAGGTGAACAGTTTTTAATTTTGTGACAGTTTCAGAGTATGTAATAATTATTCACTGAAATCAATACCTTGAAATATTTCTGATTCATTAGGCATTCTTGAGATCATGTACATAATAGGAATCCCAGTAGCAAAAAGAAGGGTAAATGGAAAGATACTGATACTATTTGATGGTAGTGTATAGCTAAAGAAAGAGCAGAATGCTCAGTTTCAGGGAGCACGTATAGAAAAGCCCAAATGAGTGATTACCACATAATATATACCAAGCCTTTTGTAGAGAAACTATAGAATGTCAAAAGCTAATAGACTATATTAAAAGTAACTAAAATACAATTCACAAAGTAGTAACAGTTACATTTCTAAGAAACAAGTGCAACAATATTTCCAAATACTAAGACAAAACGCAATCTACAACTCTATGTCTACTCTCTCCCTTCACTCCCCATATAACCTCACTAAAGGAGCTTCTGAAGAATGTGCTTCAAGAAGAAAATTATTACATAAGGAGAGTATGATATTTTTTAAGGAGTAGTAAGTAAAGAAATTGCTCTTTGAAAGTGTTCTATTTTACCAAATGAGTTTGTCTTCTTCCCTCATTTGCTTATAATGCTATAAAGACCTCAAAGATGTAACATCACTTATTAAATAACTTATGTATGCTAAAATTAAGTTTGCCAGCCTTGCTCTATGCCTCTATCTATTCTATGGCTTGCTTACCACAGTCATTATGTTCTCACTGAATCTACATCCATGCAGTTATTATAGACAGTGATCTTTTCCTTCATGATAGCATTCCCTATGCCTGTGTCTGACCTGTCATGACTAAGGAGGAGCTTATCTGCCTCCAGAACTCATTCTTTTCTTCTTTCAAGAGTCTTGGGGGCTTCTCTGGTGGCTCAGTAGTAAAGAATCTACCTGCCAGTACAGGAGACACATGTCCGATCCCTGATCCAAGAAGAGCCCACATGCCGTGTGTGCCACAACTGTTGAGCCTGTGCTCTAGAGCCCAGGAGCTGCAAATACAGAAATCCACACACCCTACAGCCCATGCTTTGCCACAAGAGAAGCCACTGCAATGAGAAGTCTGAGCACCACAGCTAGAGAGTATCCCTCGATTGCTGCAACTACAGAAAAGCCTGCAGCAACAAAGACCTAGCATAGTCAAAAATAAATTTAAAAAAATTTAAAACATAAGTAAAAAAAAAGAAAAGAAATGTCTTGGGAATTCCCTGCAGTCCACTGATTAGGACTCCATATTTCCATTTCGGGGCACCTGAATTCAGTCCCTGGTAGGGGAACTAAGATTGTGCAAGCAATGCAGTGGAAAAAAGAAAAAGTCCTGCACCAAAATTCACTGATTCCTACTACTAAACATTTCTGATCTGTGCTTTGTCATTCAAGCCCTCCATTCTCATTTAATTTCTTTTAAAATGTCTTAAAACAATGACTGTCTTAAAATAATTTTTATTTTATTCTTTGATTCCTTTTATTAGTTTCTATTTTTGTGCCAAACTATGCAAATGGTTTACACCCTCTACTCCAATTGTCTACACACACACACACACATACACACACACACACACTCACACACACTCACACCCTACTTTAATTTCTGTAAAATATCTTCTGCTCTCACCCCCTAAGAAACTGTTCAATCATAACTGTAACCTGCCCACCAAATCTAGTAACATTTTTAAACGGTTTATTCTACTTTCCATTTGTTCTCCATTTTCAGTCAGTGACCCTTCTCCATCATAAAAGCACAAACCATTTTCGTTTCGTGTTTTTCAATGGCATCTTTTCTCAGTGACTTTTCTATCTTTTCCATCCCCTAAGTGTGCAGGTTCCCAACAATCTGTTTTTAGAGCAGATTGCCTTCACCTTAAAAGAAGCTGGATTGGATAATCCTTAATTTATTTTCCAAACCAAATAGACTTCTCTGTTTATAAGCTCATCTGCATGCCTATGAATTCAATAAATGCTTGATAATAACACTTACTTCATAGGCTTATTATCTGCATTCAGGCAGATAATGTATATAAGATGCTTGGCAGATATTAGGCTCTCAAAGAATTCTAGGTGAGATTCTTAACTGTTATTATCCACCAAATTCACAAGCAGATGTAAACTGGTTCCTTCTTTTGTTGATTGCTCCTACCAAGCAAAGATAACATGTGGCAACTTTTCAACACTCTGATAGCAATATTTTCATCCAGGATTGTGGTATCCAATAAACTTGATAAATTGTTCCATCTTCCAATTTTTAAATGACATAATATAAAGACCTCTTCAAACTGACAAAGCACAGCACTGATGTAAAATACCCATAGACAATTATTTATATTAGCATTATTATTTAAGGTTGGTAGGGCAGGTATTAATTCCCATTTAGTTTCTATATTATTCATATTGTATTTATATTATAGCACTAATTGCATCTGAGTCCATGTATTCCACAGGTCTAGACATAGTGAGCTATTAATAGCAATATTTTGAGTGCCTCTGATTGACTAAGTAGGCCAGATGCTGATCCACTTAACAGTGAGGCCTTCAGCACGCTTTTCCCCATTTCTTGATTAATACTTCATATAAGACTGAATCAAACTCTTTCTAAAGTCAAGATAAATGGCATCTAATGCTTTTCTCTGATTTACTATCCCATTATTCTGTCAATAGAAAGATACCTGCTAGCACTGTGACAGAATTTGTTCTTTATAAAGCCTTGTGTGCTTCCCAGTACATCATTCTAGTCTAGGTATCTGAAAATGGGATTTTATACCTTTTTCCCCAGATTTTGTTAGAGCTTTAATTTCAAGGGTGATGCCTTTTTACTTTTTTAAGAATTGATAATCCCCTGAGAGCACTCAAAGGAATTAAAGATTAAAATTATACTAGTCAATCTTTCGATATCCTATACTTTTAGATTGTAACAGTTTATTTCAGCAATCTCAATACATTTCCCCCTTCTTTACACTCTTTACTTTTGCCCTTGCAATTTCTGGTTGCCTGATAACACAGTTTTCAGATAAAAATTGACTTTTTCTATAAATATACAAAGAAAGTACCAAATGTTCATTTTAAGTAAGCATAGCAATATCTTCTGCTTTGTGAAAGTTGTTTCCTTTACTTTTCTCTCATGTATAATATTGTTGCAGAATCTCAGAAATTGCTTATGTGTATTTTCAGTATTTAACCAACAAAATGATACCATTTTTATTTTGTTTTACTTTTTACCATTTTTAAATATCTTGACCTATTTTGTGATTTCTGCGATGACTCCATTTCAGTCCTGATATATTAAACAAACTGTAGCATTTTCATACCATTTGTTTCCAGCAAATATTCTTTTATTATATTTGAGTATTAACATCAGAAATTTATGAAGTAGCAATGTTTTTGAAAAGAGACACCAGAAAATGATTTATCAATATAACCACTGAATGCTTAATTTTTACATTGCCATTTACTTTCTCCATTTTAAATTATATTTGATGTATATTTAATATTTGCATTTATTTATTTCTGACTTCGTCCATAGATGTATTAAAGCTGACTTGCCTAAGTATGTAGGTTAGAAGTAAAATTTTAAAACATTTCAAGGGCCCCCCTGATGGCTCAGCGGTAAAGAATCTGCCTGCCAATGAGGCAGACATGGGCTCAATCTCTGATCTGGGAAGAGCCCACATGTCGTGGAGCAAACAAGCCCATGAGCCAACTATTGAGACTGTGCTCTCAAGCCTGGGAGCTGCAACTAGAACCTATGCACCACAACTTCTGAAGCCCGCATGCCCTATAACCAGTGCTCTGAAACAAGAGAAGCTACCACAATGAGAAGCCCCACACACCACAACTAAAGAATAACCTGTACTTGCCACAGTTAGAGAAAACCCCACGCAGCAGCAAGGACCCAGCGCAGCCAAAAATAAATAAATAAGTAAAATAAAACATTTCAAAATGACACGAAGGGGAAAATAAAATAATATTACAAAGAGTAATAGAGCCAGAACAACCTTAAACTAAG